>NC_080070.1:12199769-12799769 GCF_949987535.1 Balaenoptera acutorostrata
CCCAGAGAAATGGAAATTTATGTGCACACACAAACCTCTATATGCATGTTCATAGCAGCTTTACTTGTAATAGCCCCTGTGATTGTGATTGATAAGATATATATATATATTTATATATACACATATTTGGATATTCAGATGACCAAAATATATTTCTCATATATATGTGGTTTTACTCCACAGTTCCTGGCTCATAGCTTCCAAAAGCCTTGTAATTTCCTAAGCATTGACAGTGATAAGGGTGTCTTTTGTGAGTGAAGTGACTTTTAGAAGCACCTAAAGATGGGGGGCCTGGTTGCCAGGAGAACCAACCAAGTGATTAGAGGGTTGGAATTTTCAGTTCCACTCCCTGATTTCTGGGGAGGAGAGAGGAGCTTGAGGTTAAATCAATTGCCATTGGCCAGAGATTTAGTCAATCATGACTATGTAACGAAGTCTCCATAAAAACCCCATTTTCGGAGAGCTTCCACAATGGGAAACCAGCATGCTTCCATGTGCCACCATGCTGGTCCCCAAGCTCCATGAGGACAGAAGCTCCTTTGTTCAGGTCCTCGCCCTATGTATCTCTTCATCTCCATGAGGACAGAAGCTCCTTTGTTCAGGACCTCGCCCTATGTATCTCTTCATCTGGGTTTTGAATCATATCCTTTAATATACTTTTATAATAAATCAGTAATCTAGTGAGTAAATGGGTTTTATTGAGTTCTGTGAGCCGTTCTAGCAAATTAATTAAACCCGAAAAGGGGGTCATGGGAACCTCTGGTTTATAACCAGTCTGTCAGAAGCACAGGTGACAACCTAGACTTGCACCTGGCGTTCAGAAGTGGAAGGTGGCCTTACATGTGGACTGTAATGCTATCTCCGGGGAGATAGTGTCGGAATTGAGTTGAATTCTGGAACAGTCTGCTGTCATCCGAAAACTGCTTGTTGGTGTGGGGAAGCCTATACACACACACACGTTGGAATTTGGTCCAGAAACTGTTTTTCAGCCCCGAAGTGGAAACAACTTAAATGTCCTTCAACAGGTTAAACAAACTGGCACATCCATACCAAGGGACAGGACTCAGCAATAAAAAGAAAAAAACTACAAACTACAGAGACACATAGTACCTTGGGTGGACCTCAGGGGGTTATGCTGGGTGAAAACAAGCCAATCAGATTCCGTTCATACAGCCCTCGTAAAATGACAACTATGTGAACAGATCACGGTTGCCAAGGGTTAGGGAAGTGGGGAGGGAGGGAGGGAGGTGGCTATAGCTACAAAAAGGGCACTATGAGGGATCCCTAAGCTGGAAGCATTCTGTGTCTAGACTGTGGTTGTGGTCACATGAGTCTACAGGTGATAAAATTATACGGAATTAAACACAGACACACAAATGTGTGCCTATCAAACTGGTGGAATCTGAATGAGGTTGATGGATTGTATCAATGCCAATTTTCTGGTTGTGTTATTGTACCAGACATGCAAGATGCTACCATTGGGGAAACTGGATGAAGGGTATATGGAATCTCTGTATTATGCCTGACATTTGTGTTAAAAAAAAAAATAGGCATTTCTCGAAGCATACACAAAAAAGTGAAGAGTGGGAAAGGGAGGACTCTTCACTTTTCATTTCACACCTTGCTCTGTTTTTTGTTTTTGTTTTACCACATGCATGCAAACTTTGTTGTCTTTAATTACCACTTGTGTTTTGGCTCTGTAAAAAAATATCACTTTTGGGACTTCCCTGGTGGTCCAGTGGTAAAGAATCCACCTTCCAATGCAGGGGACGCGGGTTAGATCCCTGGTCAGGGAACTAAGACCCTACCTGCCGTGGGAAAACTAAGACCACGCGCCACAACTACTGAGTTCATGTGCCTCAGCGAGAGAGCCCAAGCGCTGCAAACTACAGAGCCCATGGCGCCCTGGAGGCCGCAAGCCATAGCTAGAGAGAAGCCCGCATACCGCAATTAGAGAGAAGCCCGTGAAGCTGGCGCGCTGCAACGAAGACCCACGCAGCCAAAAAATATATATATCATTTTTAAGAATTTTACCTAAAAAAGTTGTGGTTTAGAAACATAACATTATTTGGTAAGCTTGGAATTTGAATTACAACACAAGGAAGTGGTTCAGTATTGAATTCTGAGCATTGACATAATTGCAAATTTTATATTACAACTGTTGATCAGAAGGAGAGGAAGAAACTAAGAATAAGTATGAAACGGTTTAAATTATAGAAAAGAGTGTTCCTTAATTGAAATAAAATATAGCTGCATTTGGAGGCTTTTCCTTTTCTCGCTGTGATGGTTAATTTTATGTGTCAACTTGACTGTGCTAAGGGATGCCCAAAGAGCTGATAAAACATAATTTCTGGGTGTGCCTGCGAGGGTGTTTCCAGAAGAGATTAGCATTTGAATCGGTAGAAGAGGTGGTTCTCACCAATGTGGGTTTTCATTATCCAATCCATTGAGGGCCCGAATAGCACAAAAAGGCAGAGGAAGGGAGAATTTGCTCTGTTTGAACGGAGACTGCCATCTTCTCCTTCCCTCAGACGCTGGCTCTCCTGGTTCTCAGGCCTTTGAACTTGGACTGAAACTGACCCCAGCTTTCCTGGGCCTCCAGCTTGCAGATGGCGAATGATGGGACTCCTCAGCTTCCATAGTCATGTGAGCCAATATCTCACAATAAATCTTTCTATATATTTATAAATATCCTATTGATTCTGTCTTTTTGGGAGAACCCTAATACAATCATTTTTTATTATATTTGGCATAAGTTCAGACATTAAAATCTAGATCACATGTGTAAGGATTAGTCTAGAAATTGTTTCACTCCTTCAGTGAAGATTAAATTCTTCTATTGGATTAGAAAAATAGGATGCTAGAGCCTTTAAAGGAAGAGTGGCCAGGACTGGGAAATCTGCCTCTACAATAAGAGATTATCCCACATTAGTCTGGGATGAGATTTAGGATTAAGTTAAGCAATTGATAAATTTAGAAAACAATGAAGATACACAATTGTACCCAAATGTGAATCTACAAATTCTTGTTTTTTACTTAAGTTTTTTTTCTGTTTACCAGAATAAATGATCATTTAAAAAAACTATACAAATAAAATGAAAACATTTTGATATATTTTATTCCAGATTAATACATTAATGCCTTCTGTAATATATTTTTAACATCAAGACCTAATTGAGATAATACTATATAGTTTCATCTTTTTTCCAATCAATTATTATATCCTAAGAATTTCCAAATTTCCTAAAAATTCTTCACAAATATAATTTTTTTTAATAAATTTTCTTTTTTAATAATTTTTTTCTTTGTTTTAATTAATTAATTAATTTTATTTATTTTTGGCTGTGCTGGGTCTTCGTTTCTGTGCGAGGGCTTTCTTTAGTTGTGGCAAGCCGGGGCCACTCTTCATCGCGGTGCGCGGGCCCCTCACCATCGCGGCCTCTCTTGTTGCGGAGCACAGGCTCCAGACGCGCAGGCTCAGTAATTGTGGCTCACAGGCCTAGTTGCTCCACGGCATGTGGGATCTTCCCAGACCAGGGCTCGAACCCGTGTCCCCTGCATTGGCAGGCAGACTCTCAACCACTGCGCCACCAGGGAAGCCCCACAAATATAATTTTTGATGGCTATGAAACTTTACATCCTGGATGCACCATAACATTCAAAAATCCTCCTGTTTGATATTTAAGTCATTTGATATCACAAATAATGGTGAGACAAGCATCTTTATTCATAAAACTTTGTCTCTACTCATGCTGCTCTCAGCATATATGAGAACTTCAATATACTTGAATATATTTAACTTCAATACGTGAAAAGTTCCATTTTGTTTCTATTTGCCCTTATGTTTCCCCATATTTTTTTTTTTTTTTTTAAAGGATTTTCTTTTTTATTTATTTATTTATTTATTTGTTTATTATTTTTGTCTGTATTGGGTCTTCGGTTCGTGCGAGGGCTTTCTCCAGTTGCGGCAAGCGGGGGCCACTCTTCATCGCGGTGCGGGGACCGCTCTTCATCGCGGTGCGCGGGCCTTTCTCTATCGCGGCCCCTCCCGTTGCGGGGCACAGGCTCCAGACGCGCAGGCTCAGCAATTGTGGCTCACGGGCCCAGTTGCTCCGCGGCATGTGGGATCTTCCCAGACCAGGGCTCGAACCCGTGTCCCCTGCATTAGCAGGCAGATTCTCAACCACTGCGCCACCAGGGAAGCCCCTCCCCATATTTTTATATTAGCTGCACATGTCACAAATCTCCTTCGGAGGAAGGAGTGCTTATTTGGAGATGTACTTCCGACATTCTTCACAGGTAAGCCTGGTAGGATGAGTTGAAATCCTGGAGTATGATGGAATAATGAAAAAGTGGGGAGAGGAGGAAGACAGAAGGTGATAGGGGATAAGAGGGGGAAACGGGATATGAGATGAGAAAGCCAGAGTGAAGCAAAGGGAAGATGGCATCTCCTCTTAAAGCCCCTTGAGCCATCTAAGTCGCCACACAGGCATCCAAGTGTGGTTTCAGCTTCTAAACAGAGTATTGTCAAAGAAGCCCAGACCCTATCGAAACACAAGGCATTCTGATTATCGTACAGTGGGCACAGAAAGAGCAGAAACTTTGGATTAATAATTGGGGGAGTGGGAAAGCTATAGGTTTGTGTGGGAGGGAACAGGGGTCATAATAGGCCAGGAGACAGCCCTGAGTTTTCCTTGGGATCTGCTTTGTGGGTGAGGGGGAGGAACCATGAAGGGACGAGCAACTTCTTCAGGCCATGGCAGCTCCGGCCAGTCTCCTTGCCTGGCCTTGTCCTGGTTCTGCTGGTCAGAGTAGCTGGACCCTGTTTAAATACCTGGATGCAAGCTCAGTCATGCTCTGGTTCCCTGCAGCCTCCATTCCCCAGGGGCTTCTGGCCCCAGCCCTGTCTCAGGCACCATGGCTGGTCAGAAGACAGTGCCCAACTGGTTAGTGGCAAAATCCATCTGGCTTAGTTTTCTGTCTCTGACAGACTCAGGAAGCTTCTGTAGAAGAGAAAGAGGGACTGTTTCCTGCTCCCTCCACATAAGCTGCCCCCAGGTGGGCAGGGGGCTGGGAGCACACAGTGAGCTGGTCTTCTCAAACACCTAGAACGGCCAGGATGTGATTGCAGGAAAAAGCACACACAAACACCAGGGAAGACATAGACCCAGAAATATGATGCCTAATGGCATTACGTTTATTTTGTGGGAAGCAGAGTTTGGGGCTCTCGAAAGGCACTCGTGAGGCACAGAAGTAAGAGCAGCCGTGAGACTAATGGTAGATGGTGTACTGCTGAGCCCGTCCCTGGCATCCCCCAGGGCTGGAGAGGAACCTCTATCAGACAGGAGACCAGAGTCCCAGGGCCCCACGGTAGAGGAGGGTTAAGGATAGTCTGCTTTTTTATACCAATAATTCTGCTGCTTCTGGTCTTCCTTAAAGTCTGGCAGTTACAGCTGGAGGCACAGGGCCCATCCACTTCTCTCCTGGATGGAGAAAATCAAGCCAGAGGCTGGCCGCACAAGCCCCTGGGGGTTCTCTAGGACGACCTCTACCTGGCTTCAAGGTACAGAGGCTTCCTTCTCTCCTATGGGAGAAGGTGGCCCCTCCCCATTCTACCTCAGGCACATCTGTGTCTGTAAGAGGCTCCATTACTGGAAGGGCCTAGAACATTCTTTTTTTTTTGCTCTGAATCCATCCTTCTGGGCAATTGATATCATGCAGGCGTGCGGTCAAGGGCAGCTCAGCATGAACCTGTAACTTACCCAGAAGGTGTGCCAGCAACTCCATCCGGTCAGAGCCAAACAGCATGTAGGTTTCATCATCCAGGTGGGCCACAGTGACAGGCAGCCCAAAGGCCTGGAGAAAGCAGTCACCGTGCAGGAAGGAGGGTGATGGAGCAGGTGGTTATTGGGCTGCCGTTGAAGGCTGCACATCAATAATGGTCTGAGGTCATAGACACAAAGCAGCCAGAGGTGTCCGGTAAGAGGCTCCGCGTCTCTAGGGAGAGTTTTCTGTCTCCTCTCTCACCATCTAGCTCCCTCCCTTCCTTTCCTGGGGTCCAGGGAAAGGAAGGGAGAGGGTGAGGGCGGTCCGGGAGAGCCAGGAGGACTCGTGGTTGGGGAGCAGCTTTGGGACAGGAGCATGGGGACCTAGCCGAGATTCTCGCTCTGTCTCAGCACCGGGGCTGGGGACACAGAGTTGCTCACCCCGTATTTGCAGGCTGCCTCAGTGGTCTCCTTGAGCTGGTTCTTCACCTGTGGCGTTGAGACCCTTTCCAGAAGTTCCTGGGCTTGTCCCGTGGACATGCCAGCGTTCTCTGCAGCCTGAAGGGATGGGGTAGAGAACACAACTGTGTCTGCATTAGTGGGGGAGGGGAATCTCAGGAAAAAACTCTTTTTTAAATTTTCTGTACCCACGTTTTCCTGGCAATGCCTTTACCCACCCACGAATGGAGGTCTATCCTTGCCAACAGGGGCTGTTTTTCCCTTCAAAATCATGAGATGGGTGGAAAGAGTGGGTGGCAGAGGCATAGTTGTAGAAATTTAATGCCAGAGGGCATCTTAGAGACCAGCTTCCCGACCACTTTGTCAACAGATGTGGAGCCTAAAATCCAGAAACGGTACATATCTTGGTCAGTGTTGAAGAGCTTGTCAGTAGCAGAGCCAATGCTAGAATCTGAGCCCCCTGACAGTAAGTCTGGGGCTCGTGCCTTCCTACTTCTCAGAACTCCTAAATCAAGGGCTGGGCTCTAATTCCTATAGAATTTCCTGAGGACTCTGGACAAGGCACACGGCTACAGCTATGAGGGTCTGGCTTCAGGAGAACGTTGAAGGCTTCAGTTTGGGCTTTGCTGGGATCGGTGGCTCTTCACTTTGGCTGCACATATGAGAATCTCCTGGGGGAGCTTTTGAAAATCCCAGTTTGCATGTCATCCCTGAGAACAATTACATCAGAATTTCTGGGCGGTGGTGCCCAGGTGATTTTAATATACAGCCAGGGTTGACAACCACTGTGACCTTACTTCCACGACCTGGATTGGGAAACACAAAGTCATCCATGACGTTGTCTTTGACCACATGAGAGAATTGTGTTCTGACCAAGGGTTCAGTAATAGGGCAGTGGTTAAGTAAACAAATCCACTGAATGGAATGCTATGTGGAAACTAACAGTTATACTTTCCAAGAGTTTTAAATGGCATGGAAAATGACTGTTAAATATTAAGTGAAAAAGCAAGCCTATGCATAGACTTTGCAAGAATAAAAACATGAAGGATATATTGGGCATGCTTTGTATGTTTAACTTTTTTGTGACTTGTCGTTTTATCTATTACATATGAATATGCCTCAACTGTCTTTTGTAAACTTAAGGGGAAAAAAAATATGGTGTTGAATTTCCCGATTTAATCCTGCAGAAACACTTACTTTTTATAGCCCTATCTATGGCTGGCACACATTTTAACGTTTTGAGCTATTTCCATTTTTCTCACTCAGGCTTCTGTGTAATTTTGGCTTGAGTCAGTTATCTCTTTTTGTCTTTTTAAAGCCTGTTTTTAAAGTCTCCTGGATGTGATGGTGAGGTCTGTGCTGGAGTCTTTGGGGCCAAGACTTGCCAGTACTTCACATCTGCAGGTGCCAACATTTAACACCTCTCTCCCACTGACTTCTTGCATCAAATACGTGCTACCCATATGTAGAATGTTGCACTTCCTCTTTCAACCATGGGATAGTCTTTCGCGAGTCCTCTTAGTTCCAACCCTTTAGTAATTTGGCCTATCAAAGATCCTTTCTCCCCTAACTATGACCTCTTCTACCCAATAAGAAAACGGTGTCCTCTCTGCCCCCGGATGTCAACTGTCCTCAGACTCCCCACGGGAGGAGTGGGGACACTCACGGCCAGGATGCTCTGGGGCTCCGTGATGTCTTCGTCCTGGAAAGAAGAGGACACTCAGTACGAGGGAGTGGCGAGGTGAGGGGCGTGATGGAGGACACTAGGTCAGTGAACGATGGGGAAGGTGGGACCTGGACTGAGCCTAGGGCAGGGTCATCGAATCGTCCAGGGTCTCCCTGCAAGTGGGTTCCCAGAGCCCCGCCCTCACCCGTGACCAGATGCGCATCCACAGTTCCCTGGACACTTTCTCCAGCAGCTCCGGGTGCTCCAGTTTCACGACGGTGAGGAAGCGCATGGCTGTCAAACTTCCTGTGGGGCAGAGGCACTCAGGGGTAGGGCTCCTCTAGCTTGTTTCCCCATGGAAGACCAGCTCTTTCCTGCTTCTGACACCCCCCAGTGCTCCAACGCCCTCAGCCTCCCACCCAAGTTTCTGGTAACCCGTTTGTCCTGCGCTCCTGCCCCTGACATCCCCAAACCTTCTGCTCGCTTAACTCCTATCCTGAGTTTTCCCAAGGCTTGTTTCACTTAATGGAATCACCCGAACCCCTCCCTTCTGGCCCTGCAATCTCCAAATCCACTCCCCTCTACCTGAGGCCCCATCTATATCCCACTCTCTTCACCTTTTTCAAAGACCACAAAGAAGAAATCCTTGGGTAAGTGGATGGGAACCTGGAGATGCTGTCCCAGGAGCCTAACGTCATTTTTCACGTATAAGGCTTTGCGGGGAAGCAAAGCTGGCGGCCGGTTTCCTGCAAGTGGAAAGTTGGGCTCACTGGTGAGGGACGACCTAAGGGTCCCAGGACTGGGGGACCCCTACCGGGGTTTCAGGCAGAGGGCATGTTACTAGCTGCTGCCGCCAACATGAAGACCCAGTGGAGGGCCGCTCCCCTGGGCCTTTGCCATCAGTCTTCCCTCAAATCCCTGCCGAAAACGCTGCTGCCTTCATACCGCTGTCTTTCATGATCCCGGCAATTAAAGTCGGGCGCAGCTGCAGGCTGACGTTCCAGATGTTCTTATAACGGCACAGGACCTGCAGGGCGGGGGCGAAGACAGAGAGTGAAAACGGCTGAGGGAGGGAAGGGTGCTTCACGGCAGTCATCAGCCAGAAGCTATAGGCGCAGACAAGGGGTTATGAGGACGTCCTAAATTGTTTGGTTTGAAAGGGCAAAACTCTCTCCACTGCTAGAAATCGACCCCAGGACCTTTGCTCCTGTGGACAGTTTTTATCTGTTCTTCACTCCACCCACCCCCACCCCCCCCAAACGGAAATCGGAGGGCTACGAAGAGGGCTTATATCCTGATTCTTTGAAGTTGAACATCTTCTTAACCACTGGGGGAAGCCCCTGCCTTAGGCTATAAGGGTTCGACCTGGAGCCAGCGATCGTATCCGGTTTACCAACAAAGTGACCTTCAGCCTGGCTCTCTATCTGCTTGTCCTAAACCGCGTCGGGCAGCGCCAGGAATTTCACGAGATTTGCGGTCCCTACGCCCTTTGCTCGCCCTTCCCTCTGCCCTCGTCCTCCAAGCCCCGGCCGAAGCGGCTCCCCCGGAGTCACCTCGAAGGCCAGCCAGGAATAGGGGGACAGCACATCGTAGAACAGCTCGAGAGTCCGCGGCAGCGGTCCCATGGTGCAGCTGGGCGCAGGCGAAGCCAGCGCTGCCCCGGAAGCGGGCCGGCGGGTACTTCCTTCCTCCTGCGCGCGGCGGCCCCGCCCCGGCGCCCAGAGGCCCCGCCCCGGCGCCCGGCCTCCCCGGAGGACCGCCCCGCCCCGCCCCGCCCCGGCTGCGCAACCTCGCGGGGGAAACCGGCCACCGGCACAGAGTCAGGCGGTTGGTTGGAGTGAGGGAGGCTACCCGAGGGCGGCCGCGGAGGGCGAGGGTGAGGGGCGTCCCCTGGGGAGAGCGCCGCTGTGGTGACCCGCTCACCTCGTGGTCACCGTCCTGCCCTGGGGTGGAGTGTGGGGCAAAGAGACGTGGTTTGAGATGCGCTTGCCTCTCGCTTAGCTGTGCACCTCTGGCAAGCCTATTGACCTCTCTGAACCACAGTATCCTCGTCCCTTGTAAAAATAGGCATAAAAATATGGGATACATAATGATAACCCTACCTATAGACTTGTGAGGAGTGAAAGAGTTCCTATTCACGTCAGTTATTAGTGTTAGTTGGCAGTTACAAGAACGTTTTGGGACTGGGGCAGAGTAAGAAGTGCCCCAATGATACTTTTGTTTGTTTGTTTTGTTTTTAATTTCTCAAGAGTTTAGGACAATGTCTGGAATATATTTGGTAGCCAATACGTATTGGGAGTGAGTGAAGGAAAGAAGACCTTATTGCAACGACAATTGGAGGGATAATGGGAATGGTCTGCACTACTTTTACCGGTAAATATGTCATATTGTCTTATATTGGGATTACATTTAATGCAAAGAAACAGAACTTTCTAAGTTCCATTTAATTTTATTAAAATTATTTTTAATATTACTAATTTTATGAATTTTAAAACATAATAAACATTCCACTTCTCACTTGTGCGCATTGGAAAAACAATCCTAGGCCTTCAGAATACAAGGACACAGTGGAAACCTTTACATAGAGTAAAACAAAGAAAATAGAATGAGAAATGAGGTTATCTTCACTCACTTTCACATTAAACTAATTGCTTGATGATCACAGAAACTAAAAAAAATTATACTCTGTTTTCCTCCAGTAATACTGATATTAATTTAAAAGTATCCAAGAGCTAATTTAGCCCGGTAATAAGATTTTATTTTGAAAATACCTTTATATTTGGAAATAATTTTAGACTTACAGAAGAGTTGTAAAGGTAGTACAAAGAGTTTCTGCATATCCTTCAACCAGCTTCCCCTAATGTGAACATTTTACATAACCATGGTATAACATCAAAACTGAGAAATTAACACTTAAAAATTAACTAGATTACAGGCTTCATACTGCACCCGTCTTTCCACTAATGACTTTTTCTGCTTCAGGAACCAGTTCAGGGTACCCCACAGCATTTAGATGTCACGTCTCTTTAGTCTCCTCTTTTTTTTTTTTTTTTCAAGTTTTTATTTATTTACTTATTTTTGGCTGCTTTAGGTCTTCGTTGCTGCACACGGGCTTTGTCTAGTTGCAGCAAGCGGGGGCTACTCTTCCTTGCAGTGTGTGGGCTTCTCATTGTGGTGGCTTCTCTTGTTGAGGAGCATGGGGTCTTAGGGGCGTGGGCTTCAGTAGTTGTGACTCATGGGCTTCAGTAGTTGTGGCACGCAGGCTCAGTAGCTGTGGCACACGGGCTTAGTTGCTCCTCGGCATGTGGGATCTTCCCGGACCAGTGATCGAACGCATGTCCCTGCACTAGCAGGTGGATTCTTAACCACTGCGCCACCAGTCCTCTTATCTATGAAAGTGTTTTGGCTTTTTCTTGTGTTTCATGATCTTGACACTTTTGAAAAGTGTTGGGCAAGTATTTTGTAGAGTGTCCCTCAATTTGGGTTTGGTGTTTTCTCAGGCCAAGGCTGGGGTTATGGATTTGGGGGAAGTATACCACAGAGGTGAAGTGCTCTTCTCCTCCACTCGAGTCAGGGGGTTTCCAACATAAACATGATTTATTATCAGTGATGTTAACTTTGATCACTTGGTCACTGTTGATCAGTATTTCCCTCCTTTCCATGTTCTATTCTTTGGAAGGAAGTCACTAAGTGCAGCCCACTCTAGGGGTGGGGTTAGGGGTTGGGTAGATTAAACCCACCTTCTGGAGGGAAGAACATCAAAGAATTTGTGGACATATGTTAAAACCATCACAGTAATTAAGACATATTTTGGGGGAGATACTTTGAGGCTTGCATAAGTCTTGTTCCTCCTTAAACTTTCACCTACCAGTTTTATCATTTATCAGTAGAACTTGCCTGCAGCAATGATTACTGTGGTGTTCTAATCGAGATTTTCTATTTACCTCATTTCTTCTACATTTATTAATTAGAATTCTTCTGAAAGGAGAATTGTCCCATTCACTCATTCATTCATTTGATGATTTATTTATATCACTGTGGACTCGTGGATATTTAAAGAGTCATAGAATGGTAAACATTGATCTGAGTCTCTATATCCTGCCTCATGCACCATTATTATTACCACTGTTATGAATTAGATTGGGCCCTGTTGTGGGTAATATGGAGTGGGAACAACAACAAAAAATATGTACACTTCTGTGCAGAATTATCTGCACTTTGCTGAAAGGAGTGTCTTGGTACTGATTAGTTGGAACTAGAAATAGTGGTATAAGTCAGTGATTTAAGGTAGCTAAAGTAACTAATAGTACTTAGTAACAGAGGAACTAAACATGATGTACTTATCAAACTTTGGAGGAGGGAGAGAAAGGGTAGCGTATGGAAACTAAATCCCAGCTTTCACACACAAGTCAGTGAAATAGCCTGCATTCAAAACATCGCTAGAGCTTTAATCATGTAATTTGGAGTTACATATTTGAAACCAGAAATGCTTTAAATAAGCTGCTTTTTAAAATCAGTAAAAGATGGATTATTAAATGGTATGGGACAACTGGTAATTTTAAACAAAATGTAACCAGGCCCATACCTCACACCTTACACAAGGAACATCTCTAGATGGATCAAATATTTAATGTTAGAGAAAGAAACCAATAAAGTACCTGAGGAACTTAAGGGAAAAAAAATCTTTAAAAAAAATTCTGGGAGTAGAAACAGCTTTGCTAACTAGTACCAAATGCAGAAGCCTTAGGAAGAAAAGATTTATATATTCAATTACATAAAATTTTTTAAAAATCTGTTTGGCAAAATCCAGCAAGTCAAAAAATAACTGGGAAAAATATTTGGGTTCATTTCACAGTCAGAAAGGTAGTTATCCTAGTGTACAAAGAGCTAAAACATCAATAAAGTAAAAGAACAGAAGCCCAGTGGAAAAGCAGGCAAATGATATGAACAGAACATTCACAGAAATGGACAAATAGATGGCTCTCAAACACAAACCTGCTTGTATACACTTACGAAAACTGTGAGCTAAAATTACATTATGATATGTTTTCATCTATCAAGTTGGTAGAGATCAAAAAGGGTTATGACTCAGGTAGTTGGCAGGAATCCATGGAAAGTCATTGTCTTATGTAAGTGGTGGGAGTGTAAATCAGTACAACCTCTAAGCAGGGCAGTTTAACAATATCTCTCTGTTTTAAAAATGCACACATCCTGGGCTTCCCTGGTGGTGCAGTGGTTGAGAATCTGCCTGCTAATGCAGGGGACACGGGTTCGAGCCCTGGTCTCGGAAGATCCCACATGCCACGGAGCAGCTGGGCCCGTGAGCCACAACTACTGAGCCTGCGCGTCTGGAGCCTGTGCCCCGCAACGGGAGGGGCCGCGATAGTGAAAGGCCCGCGCACCGCGATGAAGAGTGGCCCCCACTTGCCGCAACTGGAGAAAGCCCTCGCACGAACCGAAGACCCAACACAGCCATAAATAAATAAATAAATAAATAAATAAAGTAGCTATAAAAAAAAATATAATAAAAATGCACACATCCTTTGACCTAGCAATTCCCTTTTTAAGAATTTATACTATAAACATGTTTACCTACATGCAATATGATGTGCTGTGCGGTTATTCCAGCGTTGTTTGTAATAACAAAAGATTGGAAAACTACCTAAATCTTCATCCATGTGGGTCTAATTCAATACACCAATATTTATAATATTTTCAACTTTAAAAAGAATTTGGAAGCTCTTTATGTGTTAATATTGGATGATAGCCTGTATATTAAAAAGTGAAAGACAAGGTGTAAAACAGTGCAAATAATTTGCTATCTTTTTTGGCAGGGTTTAAATACTCTCTAAGTGTGTGGATATACACATACCCATATATGCTCATTGATACTGATAGATGGAGAGCTAAAAAACTGATAAAATCAGCTGCATTTGAGGAGGGAAGCTAGGTGACTGGGGGCAGGGCAGGAAGGAGACTTTTTGTTGTATATCATGTTTACTACTTTTTGATTTTTTTTTAAAAATTTATTTATTTATTTATTTTTGGCTGTGTTGGGTCTTTGTTTCTGTGCGAGGGCTTTCTCTAGTTGCGGCAAGCGGGGGCCACTCTTCATCGCGGTGCGCGGGCCTTTCACTGTCGCGGCCTCTCGTTGCGGAGCACAAGCTCCAGACGCGCAGGCTCAGTAGTTGTGGCTCACGGGCCTAGTTGCTCCGCGGCATGTGGGATCTTCCCAGCCCAGGGCTCGAACCCGTGTCCCCTGCATTGGCAGGCAGAGTCTCAACCACTGCGTCACGAGGGAAGCCCCTACTTTTTGATTTTTGACCCATGTGAGTATATTCTCTACCCACTAAAGGAAGACAGGGAAGAAAGACAAAGAGAGGAAGGAAGGAAGAAAAATTAAAAAAGGAAGGAAGGTGACTTTAGGAATTTGTACTGGCAGAAAGGGGGGTGGGGAGGGGATTTCAAGGAGATTTACTTATATGATTTATTAGCTTTTGTATATTTTACTTTGATTTAAGGAAAATGTCAATTATGAAGGCCATGTAGCAACACATGTGACAGTTTTTTTTAAAATTTTTATTTATCTATTTATTTATTTTTGGCTGTGCTGGGTCTTCGTTTCTGTGCTAGGGCTTTCTCTAGTTGCGGCAAGCAGGGGCCACTCTTCATCGCGGTGCACGGGCCTCTCTGTCGCGGCCTCTCTTGTTGCTGAGCACAGGCTCCCGACGCGCAGGCTCAGTAATTGTGGCTCACGGGCCTAGTTGCTCCACGGCATGTGGGATCTTCCCAGACCAGGGCTCGAACCCGTGTCCCCTGCATTAGCAGGCAGATTCTCAACCACTGCGCCACCAGGGAAGCCCTGTGACACAGTTTTAAGTTATAATACTTTCCAAGATACAACTGAGTATTTACATCACTGGTTCTCAGCGCCTGACATTTTCCTAAGGATATGCCAAAGGTGATGTGAAATTCTGTGTGCTAGCTTCCACACATAAGAAACCACACCGAAATGCAAGAGACTCAAGTTGACATTATTATGGTTCTAATCTTGGAACATGCTGTGCTATATTAAAAGAGGTAAACCTTGGCAAACCAGGTATTTTAAATGCGATCAATAACAAATTTAGTTGGAACATCTTGTAGCTCATGAGGACATACCAGTGTGACAACATCACAGCTGAGAACAGCTAATATATGCTGTCATTATACCCTTGTAAAATACGCACATATTGGACATATGGACAAAAACAGAAAAACAATGGAAAAAATGAAAATAGCTGTATTAGGGATTATACATAATTTTCTTAATTTCTAAGACTCCCTTTCAGGCTTTGATAATTTCTTTTTTTTCCCCCTTCCAAAACAGCTTTATTGAGGTATAACTGACATACGATAAACAGCACATATTTCTTGTGTAAACTTTGCTAAGTCTTGACATATGCATACACCTGTGAAACCATCACCACAATCAAGATGTGAACATACCTATCACCCCCCAGAGTTTCCTGTGTCCCCTGGCAATAACCACCTCCTCCATCCCCAAACAACCAGTGACCTGCTTTCTGTCACTAGAGGTTAGTTTGCGTGAGTCTTTCTGTCACTGTTAGATTAGACTTTTATACATTAAAAATATTTATATTCCAAAATAAATTTTAGAAGCCAGAGCCGTTGTTTCCAGTTGTCACAATTGGGAGGTTGACTCCTGGAGATTAGAGAGAAGGAGCTCTATTAGGGATTGATTTTATGATTGACACCTGTGGAAAGGAAGGGACAAGAAGGGGAGGAGGGAGATGCTGGGCTGTGATGCTGTCTTAACAAAGGCCTCAGCCAACCCCCAAGGAATTCTGAAGCTGAGTTGGCCCTTCAGAGTTACCCCGAGTTGGGTGAGTTGCTGGCCTGTTACCTGCCGCCCCCCCTCCCCCAATAAACCTGTCATAGGATGTAAGCTGCGCTGGGAAGAGAGCTTGACCTTGGCTGAGGTGACTTCCCACCTACAGGCTGTCAGCTGGCAACACCCCACGAGATGGGGGTCATGTCTGAAAGGTGATCTGTGCGGAGTATCACAGTGCTTCTGATATAATAATTCTGACATTTTGCCCATCCTGGGGACTTCTTTAAAAATATTAGAGCAACAAATGTCAAATTGTGGAAAGGGAAGGGGTGTTGAAATATTTTTAGAGATTTTTCTTAGAATTTGAGAGGACAGTCCTTAAATTCAAGTGTAAAAAACTATTCATTGGTTCATCGATTCACACTTTGATTCCACTAGAGCAGGATTTCTCAACCTCAGCACTACTGACATTTTGGACTGGGTAATTCTTGCTGTGGGAGCTGTCCTGTGCATTGTAGGATGTTTAGCTGCATCCCTGGCCTCTACCCACTAGATGGCAGTAGCATGCTCCAACCTCAGTTGTGACAAAATATATGCTAAGTGAAAGAAAACAGATGCAAAGGTCTCCATATCATATGATTTCATTTATATGAAATTTTCAGAGAAGACAGAAAGCAGATCAGTGGTTTCTCCTGAGGCTTGGAGTAGGAGTGGGTATTGACTGAAAATTGGCACAGCGGAACTTTCTTTTCTTTTTTTTTTTTTAAATTTATTTATTTAATTTATTTATTTTTGGCTGCGTTGGGTCTTTGTTGCTGGTGCGGGCTTTCTCTAGTTGTGGCGAGCGGGGGCTACTCTTTGTTGCGGTGCACGGGCTTCTCATTGCGGTGGCTTCTCTTGTGGAGCACGGGCTCTTGGCGCGTGGGCTTCAGTAGTTGTGGCGCCCGGGCTTAGTTGCTCCGCAGCATGTGGGATCTTCCCGTGTCCCCTGCATTGGCAGACAGATTCTTAACACTGCGCCACCAGGGAAGCCCACAGAGGAACCCTCTCAGGTCATATAATTATTAGATGTCTTCTCAGGGTTTGAATCACCCCACTGCATGGATGGACCACATTCTGTTTATCCATTCACCAGTTGATGGGCATTTGGATTATTCGCAGTTGTTTACCATTATGAACAACGCTGCCAGGATTATTTGCATACAAATTTTTGTGTGAAAATGTTTTTATTTCTCTTGGATAGATACCTGGCAGTGAAATTATTGGGTCTAACAATCAGTTTATGTTTAACTCTTTGAGAAACTGACAAACTGTCCGCCCAAATGGCTGTTCAGGTAGGTACTATTATCACCCTGGTCCCTGTTTTATTGATGGGGAAACTGAGGCATGGAGAGATTCAGAAACTTGCAAAAAATCATAAAGCCTATAAGTGGTGGAGGTGGGAATTGAACCTGTGGAATTTGGAGCTGGTCTCTGTGAACTTGACCCTAAACTTTGGTGGCCACTTCCTGGGTTGGAAACTGTTCTCAGTTTCAAAGAATGCACCTTGTGTTCTTTCCCTGACCAGATTTTTGTTTCAAAACTGCTAGAGAACATGTTATTCAGCTCTGTCCATGGGAATTGTGCCTGAAAGAATGTCTGTGATGTCCTTTTCCTTCTTTCCTTCCAAGGTCATTCCCTAAGCAAATTTCAGGCCACTCAAGTATTTCTATATTCGTGTTCCTTCCATGAGAAAAATGAACAAACCTAGCGAGTGTTTTGCAAATGGGATTTGTAAACTCTCCAGTGATCGAGTCCCTTTCTTGGACCAAGAAACACATCCTTAGGACAAAATAACATTCTAGCTACTGACTCAATGTGTGTGTCTGGTGGATTTTTTTTTTTTTAATGCGGCAGCTGGTAGCCAACAGTACACGTGCCGATGATGGTGTGTGGGCCGACTTGCAGCCACTCACGGGCCAGTTGCTCAAAAGACCCTTTGCATCTGACTGGTTATGCCTCCTGATTTCAAAGGCCATCACAGTCATCACTCCATTCTGCTTCCAAGATCTGATATGATCACCACTGTCTGTTCCCTTCCTTTGATGAGGACTGCAAAAGAATGCCACAGCCCTGCCCCACTCCATGCTCTAAACAAACCAGGGAGGAGATGCATATTTAGGCCTTTAGGTTACGGTACACATGCTTGGCAATATGCACTTTTAGGGATTGTTCTTAGAGAGTTGTGAACTACCTTGAGAGAGTGTTGATCACAGTTAAGGTTATGGTGAGGTTCTGCTGGGGTCTTTGAGCTCTAATAATATATTCTTAGGGATGCGTGTTTTCTAGGTGTCTTTACTCTGGGAATTTTACTTGCCAAAAATCATACAGGCTGGTAGGAGGCACAACTGTGATCCTAACTCAGGTCCCAAATCTTAAGCCCTAAACCGTACTGCCCATCAAGACTCCTATCCTCCAGAATCCCTTTGTGAACCTGCAGGTTATGCTAAATGTCTCTCTTCTGGGTTCTTGTAGTGCCCTGTGCATTCTCTTACCATGTCTTTGCCATAGTATATTGAAATTTTCAGTTTTTCCCATTGTATTGCAAGCTTCTGCAGGGAGGAAGACGTGTGTGTTGGGGTGTGCGTGTGTATGTGTGTGTTTGTGTGTTTTAAACTCAGGTACCGAGTTAAGTTAATCATTCCCTTCAATTCATAGCTCACTATGATCATACATACAAGTCCCCACACTTTTTTTTTTTTTAAATTTATTTTTGGCTGTGTTGGGCTTTGTTGCTGTGCGCGGGCTTTCTCTAGTTGCGGCAGGCGAGGTCTACTCTTCGTTGCGATACACGGGATTCTCATTGCGGTGGCTCCTCTTGTTGCGGAGCACGGGCTTTAGGCGCGCGGGCTTCAGTAGTTGTGGCACGCGGGCTCAGTAGTTGTGGCTCGTGGGCTTAGTTGCTCCGCAGCATGTGGGATCTTCCCGGACCAGGGCTCGAACCCGTGTCCCCTGCATTGGCAAGCGGATTCTTAACCACTTCGCCACCAGGGAAGTCCACACACTTGTTTTTTTAATTTACTTTTCTCTTCCACTCTTGCTCTGCCACTCATATTATTATGGGTAATAACAACATCACCGCTCCGCACTTACTGACAGGCATGAAGTGTTTTTATTAACTCTGCTCATCCTCACAAGAACCCCAGTGAGTAGTTAGTTACTATTATTATTTTTTTTTTTTTAAGGATTTTTCTTTTTTATTTATTTATTTATTTATTTATTTATTTTTGGCTGTGTTGGGTCTTCGGTTCGTGTGAGGGCTTTCTCCAGTTGCGGCAAGCGGGGGCCACTCTTCATCGCGGTGCGCGGGCCCCTCTCCATCGCGGCCCCTCCCGTTGCGGGGCACAGGCTCCAGACGCGCAGGCTCAGCAATTGTGGCTCACGGGCCCAGCCGCTCCGTGGCACGTGGGATCCTCCCAGACCAGGGCTCGAACCCGCGTCCCCTGCATTAGCAGGCAGACTCTCAACCACTGTGCCACCAGGGAAGCCCAGTTAGTTACTATTATTATCTCTCATTCTTCAGATGAAGAAACTGATTAAACACAGAGGTTGAGAGACTTGCCTAAGGTGACTGAGCAAGTAAGCAGCAGAGGCAGGATTTGAAGCCAAGTGGTCTGGCTCCAGAAGCCCTGCTCTGTGCCTTTCCCAGACGCGCTGCTGTGGGTGATGACATCCCACAGCTGTTCTACCGCTGTTCTGTGTGGGAGGTGTTTTCCATATGCGTAGGTGGTGTTGGGCTACAGATCTTTTTTTTGTTTGCTTGGCATACAGTTTATTTTGACAATGAAGATATGGAACAGTTCCATCACCCCCCGAAATACCTCCTGCTGCCCCTCTGTGGGCTACAGATCTTGTTCGCTTCTTCCACTTGTCTCTACAGCCTCTCCACAGTGCTGTTTGTCCCTCTAGCTTACTGAGTGTGACTGCTCCGTGCCATCCTGCACCGGGCACCCACTGTACCTTGCTGACCCGTCTCCTCTCTCGGGGTGCCTTCAGCTCCTACCTCCACAAATCGTGCTGTGAGAGACATCCTTATCTCTATCCCCCATGAACTTGTGCTACAGTTTCTTTTTTGGAATGTACCCGGGAGTGAGTTTCTGAGTCAAAGCATGTGTGAATCTTTTATTTCACCAAGTCCTGACAGATTGCTCTCCAGAATGACGATGCAATTTCACACCCCTTCCAGCAGCACCAAGCTTTCTTTTCTTCACATCCTTGCCAACATTTGGTAATTTTGGGCCATTCTGATGAACGTGAAGTAGTATATTATTGTTGTTTTAACTTGGATATTTCTGGTTACAGGTGAGGATGAGGACCTCTCCTGTTGTGCGTTTGAGTTTCCTCTGCCTCTTTGTGTGTGTGTGTGTGTGTGTACCCCAATTTTCCTTGTATAGTCTAGCTAGTGGTCTCCTATGTTGTGAATGTTTTCTCCCTGACTGTCATCTGTGCCTTTCATTGAATGGAACTCCAGCCAATTTTTGAGCTTTTGGGATCTTGCCATTCCTCACCCTTTAGTCACAGAATTATTCTATATTTTTTTCTATTAATTTTACCTTTCACATTTAGGTCTTTTATCCATTTGGATTTACCTTTGTATAAAGTAAGAGGAAGGGATCCAACTTTATTTTCTTCCAAACAGTGAGCCTCATTCATAGTACCACTTAATGAATGATCTATCCTCTGTGCACATATATGTGGTTCACATGTTATCATATCTGAAGTTCCCATGGATAAATGAGTCCATTCTTATGCTCATTTTCCTGTGTATTAGTCTCACTATAACTTAGTAGTATGCCTTCATATCTGGTTGAGGTTAGTATGCCTTATTATTTAGTAGATGCCTCTATTCTTCTATATAAGTTTTAGAAATAAGTTGTTGAGTTCATTTAAAAATTAATGTTTTATTTCTGGAAAAATCTAGTAGATTTGTTGATAAGTAAGTTCCTTGCTCCTATATGATTCTTATTTACCTTTATATCCTTACTGCTTGGCCTAGTATCTCACATATACAGTAGCTAAGTAAATATTTATAGAACTGAACTATTGTTCAACTGATTTAGGTCTCCTTTCTGGGCAGGGAAACGAGTGATGTGGTAATGGACATCATATTTGAAGCCATCTTGTCTTCTTTTGAGCAAGGGGAGAGAGACGAGAGCAAATATCAGGGAGTTGACCCCTCTGTAACAGGGACAACTGTGACTTTGGTTTGATTTCTTATAAGATTGAAAATATTAATAGCTTCTGCCTAGAGTTTTTTTTTTAATATAAATTTATTTATTTTAAAAATTTATTTATTATTATTTTTGGCTGCGTTGGGTCTTTGTTGCTGCGCACGGGCTTTCTCTAGTTGCAGCAAGCGGGGGCTACTCTCCGTTGCGGTGCGCGGGCTTCTCATTGCGGTGGCTTCTCTTGTTGCAGAGCATGGGCTCTAGGCAGGTGGGCTTCAGTAGTTGTGGCACGTGGGCTCTAGAGCACAGGCTCAGTAGTTGTGGCACACGGGCTTAGTTGCTCCGAGGCATGTGGGATCTTCCCGGACCAGGGCTCGAACCCGTGTCCCCTGCATTGGCAGGCGGATTCTTAACCACTGCGCCACCAGGGAAGTCCTGCCTAGAATTTTAGAGGTGGCTACACTCAAGGGTCAATAGCTGGGTTCCTAATGGATTTTCAGAGGGAAGTATGAAGCTTAAACTGGGAGATGAAAGGGGAAAATTTTTGTCAGTTCATTCCTATGATTGAATTAATGACTTGTTTCGTATCGAATTGCTAATACCTCTGCGGAAAGGGTTTTTGCCACAGAAATGAGGAGGGTGCCATCTAGTGGCAATAAATTTATACAACACCATTTGATTTTCAGTCCCAAGTAATAACAGGAAATGCGTTACTGTACAGTGGCTGCAGTATGTTAGGCACTATTCTAAGAATTTTGCACGTTTCGACAGTAACCCCATGAGACAGACATGTTATTACCCTTATTTTATAATTTTTTTTTTTCCCTACTTTATTTATTTATTTATTTATTTTTGGCTGTGTTGGGTCTTCGGTTCGTGCGAGGGCTTTCTCCAGTTGCGGCAAGCGGGGGCCACTCTTCATTGCGGTGCGGGGACCGCTCTTCATCGCGGTGCGCGGGCCTTTCACTATCGCGGCCCCTCCCGTTGCGGGGCACAGGCTCCAGACGCGCAGGCTCAGCAGCTGTGGCTCACGGGCCCAGCCGCTCCGCGGCATGTGGGATCTTCCCAGACCAGGGCTCGAACCCGTGTCCCCTGCATTAGCAGGCAGACTCTCAACCACTGCGCCACCAGGGAAGCCCGTTTACCCTTATTTTAAAGATGAAGAAACTGAGGCTCAGAGGAGTTAGGCAACTTGCCCAAGGGTCACAGAGGTACTACTGTGTTAAAATCTGGACTGTGTAGCTCTGGAATCAGTATGTACAATCTTTCTGCTATTTTGCCCGAGAGGAAGAGGGAGTGTGGGGCTGTAATTGGCTCCTACCGCCAAGAGGGCGTAGATGGTGTGCACCTCTTCCCCGCGATGCATCCACTGACATCTCCTTGGTAGTTCAAAGTCCATCATGGTGGGAGAATTTACCCAATGGAAATCAGAAAATTCTACAGATTAGGGATTTCTTTCTTTTTCTTTTCCTTCCTTCCCTCCTCCCTCCCTCCCTCCTTCCCTCCCCTCCTTCTTTCCATCTTCTCTCTCCCTTGCTTCCTTCCTTTTTCTTTCTTTCGCTCTCTTTCTTTTCTTCCTTCCTTCCTTCCTTCTTTCTTTCTTTCTTTCTTTCTTTCTTTCTTCCTTCCTTCCTTCCTTCTTTCTTTCCTTCCTTCCTTCTTTCTCTCTCTCTTTCTCTCTTTCTTTCTCTCTTTCTTTCTCCCTCCCTCCCTCCCTCCCTTCCTTCCTTCCTTCCTTCGTTTCCTCCCTCCCTCCCTCTCTCTCTCTTTCTTTCTTTCTTTCTTTCTTTCCTTTCCTTTCCTTTCCTTTCCTTTTCTTTTCTTTTCTTTCTTCTCCAGAGAACCAATTTGCCTACACACCCTAGGTGAAAATGTCTGAGAAGGCAGACATACAGCACTAAGCTTTCTTTGAGAAAGCTGGAAAAGAGATTTGGAAAGTAATTAAAACCTAGTTTGGCGGGGGCGGGGGGGGGATAAAGAGATCTTAAGACTTTTCTTCTTGATTTTTTATATAAGAACAGAAACGGGTAGTTTATGACTAATGTAGAACTCCTTCAAATGAAGACAGACATATTGAAGAGTAATGTGAAATTGTTCAACTGCTTTATGAGAAGAGAAAACAGAATAGTTGCAGGGTCTGTGTTGCATCACAAATGGCCAAAGAGACAGAGGAGTCAGGAAAAACAAGCAGAACCATTTCTAGAAGAACTTAAGCTAAATACAGTGGGGCCTACTTAACCATTGTTGAAATGGGCAAAGTAGAATTAGAAGAGCTAAAATTCAGAGAACGCACATATGGCGATCTGAAGGCAATCAAATCACAGACTGAGAATGGTCATGGCATTTAGGGGAAATGACACAAAGTTGCTACAGTTTTCTACTTTAGAACCCACAGAATCCTTTGGGCTAAAGCTACTAGAAATATTTGACTCATAGAATAACCCTACTCAAAACTTTCAATAGATGGTACTGACAAAATGTTGATGGTACTTGAGGCTTAATACATAGAGGATCCTCGTATATTTCTTCTCTTTTCTGTATGTTGGAAATTTTCCATACTTAAAATTTAAAAAGAGAACCAAGGGCTTCCCTGGTGGCGCAGTGGTTGAGAATCTGCCTGCTAATGCAGGGGACACGGGTTCGAGCCCTGGTCTGGGAGGATCCCGCATGCCGCGGAGCGGCTGGGCCCGTGAGCCACAATTGCTGAGCCTGCGCGTCTGGAGCCTGTGCCCCGCGACGGGAGGGGCCGCGATAGAGAGAGGCCCGCGCACCGCGATGAAGAGCGGTCCCCGCACCGCGATGAGGAGTGGCCCCCGCTTGCCGCAACTGGAGAAAGCCCTCGCACGAACCGAAGACCCAACACAGCCAAAAATAAATAAATAAATAAAAAAAAAAAAAAAAAAAAAAAAAATGAGAACCAAGCCCTTGTAAGTGATTATATTCCGTAGAGTGAATAAAATAAAGCATCAAGATCTGTCAGAAAAAGTAGGCCTGAGATGCAGTTTGCAGGGCTTTGCATGCCAATCTGAAGATCTGTGGGTAAGGGGAACCCATTGGAGGATTTTAAGAAGGTGGCATATATGTGCATGTGCAAAGTTCAAGTGTGTGCATATCTGCTCGTAAAGGAAGGGCACTGGAGAGAATAGCATGACTGCAGTTGGAAGGTAATACTTGAAATCTGAATATCGCCTCAGTCACTTGGGTGATGCTAGGGTGACCAACTATTCTGGTTTGCCCAGATCCGAAGGTTTTTCTGAGATGTGGAAATTTCAGTTTTGAAATCTGGATGGTTGGTCACTTTAGCGGTGGCAGCAGATGAAGTGTACAAATTGTGAGTGACTTCTATGTTTGAAGGGTGTTGATGGATAAGGAAACAGGAGAAAAACCAGGCAGCTGAACAGATTCTGAAGCCAAGAGTAGAGCGTTTTAAAAGAGGGGGTGGTCCCAGTGTCCCCTGCCATGGAGGACCAGAGAGGATAGAGACTCAGGCCATAGGGTTTGACTTTTTAGAATGACCTCTTCAGATCAGGACTTGCCAGACACATTCTTCAGTTACTTAGCCTTTGAAAACTCAAAACAAAACAAAAATTTTTGCCATCAGGTACAGTGAATATAATCAGTGCCAAAAAATTAAACTGTATTAGTATTTTTAGATATTAGGTATGGGAATTACGGGAATTAATTAGTTAAATAACTCATGATAAGATAAACTGCAAAGGCAAAGGCATTTTAGTCAATAACAATTGATTAGTTCACGCAAAGGTTAAAGCAATATCTTGCAGTATTTGGAGATATTTAATTTTTGTACATTAAGATAAATCTCACATAAGGTTGAGCACATCTTAGTCAAAAATAAACATAATATTCAAGAAATTCATGGAAAAGACTCTGACAAGTACAGGTTTCTGGTAACTGACTGTACTGCTGAACTGAATGAATAAGCATTTTCAGAACTCTAATGAAAAACTGATGAACTCATAAAACTGCTAACAAAAGATCAAGATGAAAAAAAAGAAATTAATTACATGGGACTGAGTGAACTGATGAGGATGAGTATAATTTTTGTGACTTTCTGTCTGAATTAAAAAAAAAAAATCCCACAAGGACTCAGAGGAAAAGAATATACAAATCAATTTTCACTGCAAAGTAAAGGAGCTGTTACAGTGGAGGATTACTGGACTGAATGTCAATATTATGACATAGTATAAGTGTGTTTCATGTTTGGTAATTGCAATCATTGTTGCTTTTGTTGTGGTCAAAAAAAAAAAAATAAAAAAAAATAAACATAATAAATATAGAACATAAACACACAGCTAACTTAAGACACTCCAGAGCAAATGATTTCAGCCTCCTTGCTCATCTTCCTCATTGTAATTAACTGATGGATGGAGTCTACTTGGACTTCGTTCCGCTGCATTGTGAAGGAGATCCTGGGCTGGGATTCCGGGGAAGAGAAAGATGAGTTAGTCTTCCAGTGTGATCGTGGCTGGTTTACTTTTGTCAGAAGGCTGCCTCAGGCAGCTTGGAGGGCAGATCACAGGCTGTATATTGTCTCAGGTTTGCAGCTTGGACTTGGAGCTTCATCGACCAAGCTGTCTGGGCACTGATTGGCTGGAGCGTTGCTTAGTCTGCTCAGATGCACCTGAACCAGAGACCCACCAGGTCACGTGGCCTTTCCTTTCTGGTACCTCAATCCCTCTGTGGCCAGAGCTTGCCCGTGACTTTATCTACTTTCTGTTGCTGTCTCCACACCCTCCGTGAGCACATAGAGAGAGCTTTGCCCAGTTCTGCTTCCTGATGCCACTGCCTGTTAGTACCTTCTCACATGGGATAGGTCCCCAGCTAGGGCAGGGAATCGGGGGTGGCAGGTGGGAAGTGAGGGGGTGGGGGTAGGAGTTAAACCATGGTTCCTTCTGTCTCCAGCCTCAACAAAGGATACAGAACCCAGCTTTTCCCTCCCACGCCCCCATATGGATCTCCTGACAGATACTCCGTTGTTCTTTGGGGGAGCCAGGTCATGACTAGGAGCAAATGCTGGAGGGTGGCAGGGCCCCATATAGACATGCCCCCCAAGTGGCTGGTCTGTGTTTTCCAAGGCATTTTTTCTGGACCTTTGTGTCCAAAGGTAAGCATTTTTCTCACTGTATTGATGAGGTTCAGTACAGTGAATTGAGGTTCTATTCCACTGAGAAGTGAGATGAGATTAGAAACCAAACTGGGATCCTGTGAGGTCTCCTGTCTTTTCTGAGAGTTGAATTGCCACCCTCTCCCTGCTAAGCGTTTCTGTCGTTCATGGTCCCAGGTGCAATCAGGGCCACCAGCTGTGATATATTATCTAGCATCTGGTTTGAATAACTATGGATTTATTTGCCGGCTCTGAGGGCTCTGGGGAGGAGATGCGAACAGCAGGTTTCCCTAGGGAGGGCTGGATGTAATAGGACCCCTGTCTCTTTTGCATCCTTAGGCGCTGATGGGGATTTGTAAGGATGCTCAGGGAAACATTTCTTCTCTCAGCCCTGATCTTTCCTAACTGGCCAGTGAGTCTGAGAGATAAGGATTCTGACCTGAGTTCCTCTCTCTCCAACCCAGAAGGAGATAAAGCAAGAAGATCAGGACTTATAATAATTTGTAGAGAATGAGTTTTAATTGTGAACCTTGGAGGCTTGAGGCACAGCCCTGACCCCACAGTACGCAGACCTCCACTGAAGTATTTCCCACACAGTAGTTTAATGAGTTGTTCCTTCCTAGCCTCTGAGCTTGGGGAAGGGAACGTTCTGTTGCCTCGACATTTGAGTTCTCAGCATCCAGTTCAGTGAGTAGCCCATACGCTCCATACACTTTAAAAAAAAAAAAAATCAATTAATTAATTTATTTATTTTTTGGCTGTGTTGGGTCTTCGTTGCTGCGCGCGGGCTTTCTCTAGTTGCGGCGAGTGGGGACTCCTCTTCGTTGCGGGCACAGGCTTCTCATTGCGGTGGCTTCTCTTGTTGCGGAGCACGGGCTCTAGGCACACAGGCTTCAGTAGTTGTGGCACGCAGGCTCAGTAATTGTGGCTCGTGGGCTCTAGAGCACAGACTCAGTAGTTGTGGTGCACGGGCTTAGTTGCTCCATGGCATGTGGGATCTTCCCCAACCAGGGCTTGAACCCGTGTTCCCTGCATTGACGGGAAGATTCTTAACCACTGCGCCACCAGGGAAGTCCTCCATACACTTTTGTTGAATGAATAAATACCCTTACCTTTGTATGGAGGTTTATGGTTTATTATGCACGTAGGTATTATTTCTGGTGAACCTCAAAACAACCCCTTGAAGTGGATATTCTGATTATCTCTGTTTTTTAGACGGGGAAACTGAGGCTGAGAGAGGTTTAGTGACTGTCCAAAGATCACCCAAGTGAAAACTCAAATCTAGATCTTTGACAGCAAAGATCTTCCAGGTCCTTCCCATGTGCCACACTGACTCTGGGCCTTTCCTGCCATCATATAATAAACCAGCCACTTACCCCCCCATCTGAAAGAATGCAGAGATACAAACACTGCCCCACTGGATCAGTTCCACGAAGAGAATGGCAGCCTAATGTCCAGTCTGACAGCGGGAGTTGGCAGGGGCGTGATCATTTCAGAGCTGGAGGCATAGCCTTCAAAACATTCCCAGGGACCCTGTAGGGACTGGTTTGCCAGTCTTTAATCCTTGTTATCGATTGAATAGCTTCAGGGTGGTATCTCTCAAAGCTTTAGATAAAAACTCACTTGGAGACTCTGTGTGTGTCCTTAACAGCATCATGGTGGTGACAGAGAGGGGACCAGGGCATTAGATGTTTGTTTGTTTTTCACAAAGAATTAAAGGGTTCCCTGCACTGTTGGTGGGAATGTAAATTGATACAGCCAATATGGAGAGCAGTATGGAGGTTCCTTAAAAAACTAAAAATAGAACTACCATACAACGCAGCAATCCCACTACTGGGCATATACCCTGAGAAAACCATAAATCAAAAAGAGTCATCTACCACAATGTTCATGGCAGCTCTATTTACAATAGCCAGGACATGGAAGCAACCTAAGTGTCCATCGACAGATGAATGGATAAAGAAGCAGCAGCACATATATACAATGGAATATTACTCAGCCATAAAAAGAAATGAAATCGAGTTATTTGTAGTGAGGTGGATGGACCTAGAGTCTGTCATACAGAGTGAAGTAAGTCAGAAAGAGAAAAACAAATACTGTATGCTAACACACATATATGGAATCTAAAAAAAAAAAGGTACCGATGAACCTAGTGGCAGGGCAGGAATAAAGATGCATACGTAGAGAATAGACTTGAGGACACGGGGGTGAGGGGGGAAGGGGAAGCTGGGACAAAGTGAGAGAGTGGCATGGACATATATACCTTACCAAATGTAAAATAGATAGCTAGTGGGAAGCAGCCGCATAGCACAGGGAGATCAGCTCGATGCTTTGTGACCACCTAGAGGGGTGGGATAGGGAGGGTAGGAGGGAGATGCAAGAGGGAGGGGATATGGGGATATACGTATACATACAGCTGATTCACTTTGTTGTACAGCAGAAACTAACAAAACATTGTAAAGCAATTATACTCCAGTAAAGATATTTAAAAAAAAAAGGATTGTGCTTTAGAGATTGCAAAGATGTGGACAAAACCTGGAGAAATTAGAAGTGGCAAAAATATTCGAAAAGTTGCAATGTTCAAAGCATGGCAAAAATTGTCATGATAAGTGTCTTTGGTTTACAGTGAAGAAAAGTGGGGTTTGATGGTAGGTTTTGGTGCTCCCTTGGGTTGGAGAAAGTACCAAGTGCAGGGTTGGTAAACTGGTTGGTCAAATCTGACCCACCGCCTGTTTTTGTAGAGCTTATGAGCTGAGCATGCTTTTTGCATGTTTAAATGGTTGAAAAAAGTCAAGAGAATATTTCATGACGTGAAAATTATATGAAATTCACATTTCAGTTCCAGTAAATAAAATTTTGTTGAAGGACAGCCATACCCATTCACTTACATGTTGCCTCTGGTGGCTTTTGTGCTACAATAGAAGAGTTGAGTACTTGTGACAGGGACTGCATGTGGCCCACAGAGCTTAAAATAGTTACTATGTGGCCCTCAACCGAAAGTTTGCTGACCCCTGACCTAGTGCCCTGCTTTGTTCAAAATAGGGACTTGAATAATTGCCGGGGGTCTATAAACCCTGGAGTCTTTCTGATGTTGTCAGGAGTGGGTGCAGGAGCTGAATACTTCAGGGTACCCCCTCTCCCTCCCTTCCTCCCCGCTGGAGTGATTGAGCTGCTGCAGATTGAGCTGTGTTTTGCCGGAGCCCCTGGTATGGGCCTAGCCCTTTGTGTGCATCCGGCCCAACCTGGGCTCTGGCTTTTCACATCTGGCCTGCTCTGAATGTCCTCATTCTAGACACCTACCTCTCAACCTCACATCCCTTACCTTTAGACTATAAATGGCAAATGTTTATTGAGAGCTTACTCTGGACCAGACAGGTTTTATCTCACTCATTTCTTAGGGTGAGATAGATAATCCTAGGAGGTAGGTATTATTATTGTTATTCCCATTTTACAGATACAGAAACTGAGGTTCAGAGACATGCACTAACATGCCTGTGTCACACACCAGTAAGTAGCAGAGCCAGGACCCCAAGCTTAAGTCATCTGGACTCTGGGGACTGCGGAGCAGCAGGGAGAGGGGTGTGGGTGGGGAGTGGGGCGTAGCTGCCACTGACATGAGATTTTTCCATTAATGTTCCACCTTGGAATTCTTTTCTCGGATCCCCTCTCACTGCTGCTGCCACACCCGAACCCAACCCAACCCAAGGGATTATTGATTCTTTTTCTCTTTGAACTGTCTTCAAAACCACTTTTCTCTTATTTTCTCCTGATGCAACTGAGAGAGGGCAGAACATTCTCTAAACACTTTACTAAAAACAATAAGGAAAACCAAATGAGAGACAAACCAGAAACTTAAAAAAAAAAAAGTCCATTTCCCCCTCAGTGAGGCTGGTTGACAGGCTAGCTTTGCAGACACAGAGCACCTCTGCCATACTGCACCCCAAACTGTGAAGGGTCCCACCCTGAAAGTTCCTCTGGAAAGCTCTGGAAAGATGTTTTGTTTGGTTGCTTGCTTGCAGGGATAATCCCCAGAGGCCCAGGTGGGAATTGTAAGTAGAGTGCTTCTCCCAACGAGACCAGCCAAGTTTGTCTTCCGTGCTCAGCACCTTCACACCTTCCCTTTCCCAGTACCTGCTGCTGTGTTCTCCACCCATCACTGCTGTGCTGCTGTTTTTTGCCTGGGCCTGCCCTGCGTGGGCCACCTGAGCTGTGTCCCAGGCTCCAGAATGCTTCCGTCTTCCTTCCACTGATAGAAACGTCTAACTGCCTGTAACCTGTGACCTCCCCGTAGAGGACCCCAGAGATGGGCGTTTCCCCCCAACTTTCACCTCTCCTGTAGAAGGCACTGCCTTCCGGTCTAGAGAAGGGGCCAGAGAGCTCCCCCAGCCTTCACAGGTTGGGGACTGGCCCCCCAGCTTGTTTATCCCTTCCTCTTCCCGCAAACCCATGTTACTGAGTGTGGAAGAAATTTCCATTCCTCCACGTTCCTCTAAGGAGTCCGCTTCTCTCCAGACGGGTGAGGGAAACAGGAGCTGGGTGGAGGGCTCCCTCCCTGTCAGCGTCTCTTCCTTCCTTTCCTGCCCTGATGGCTTCAGATTTCTGCCCTTGGTGTCTGTCCCCCTCCCTCAGCTCAAGACTTGTTACTGGTTGATTGAACTTATGGTTTCTTGTCTCTTATTCAATAGATGCTTCTGGCTTAGGAGCCCAAAGTAAAGCATGCCTGAGAGAATAACAAAAGAATTCCAGCGGAATTCTCTCCCAGAAAAGCAGGAACCACAGTGGAATATAGCAGACACTGAGGTACTAGAAGGGGAAGATGGTGCTGGATTGTGGGAAGATCTGGTGCCTCTCAAATCCCTGCCCTTGGCTTGACCCCAGCTGCTAGGCCAGTTCTCATTTGCAAGGACTCAGCCAGGTCTGAGACACCTGGCCCTGTACTGGGCCTTCCAGACTGGACTTCCACGGCAGACAGAATCCCCTTAGCTGCTCCACGTGGTGGATGATGTCTGGGGTGATTTTGTGGGTAAAGAAATCCTTCACACTGTAACTTTCAGCATCTCTCAGGGGACAAGGGTGTTGTGTAGAGTTTGCAAAGTGGATCCCTTAGGAATTCTGTTTTCTGTCTAAAGCCAACCAATTCAAAGACAGGGTATTCTGGCCTATCTGGAAGTTTAGATGTGTTTTACAGAAAGAAAGGAAAAAAAAAAAAGGGAGGAAGGGAGGAAGGAGTGGAGAGAACTTAATCTGGTTAAAGTAGGGCAACATACAGTATTGATAAGGATGTTATCCTTAAAGCTCTTGTTAGCTCTCTGCTGCCTTTGGCTTTTGCAAACAATGAGATAATATTTCTTTATAATAAGCACGGAGAGAGATTATACACTTTGTTTTCTTGGCAGGGTTCATATTAATGACATGATGACTTTAAATCAATTTTCTGTTTTTCAGTGGGTATGGATGCATGTAGTATTTGGAAAAAATGTATATTTCTCTATTCTTTAGGAATTGACATGAAACCTCAAAATTAAATTTGTTTTGCTATAACAGTTATGCCAACCTTAAATAGTCCTAAATAGATACCACTTAGGAAAGCTATCAAAAGAGTGTGTTTTCATAAACATTTGTCTTTACAGCTGAGTAAGTCCCAAGCTGTCTGAACTATAAAGGGACGAATGTGAGAGAGTGCGCGCGTGTGTGTGTGTGTGTGTGTGTGTGTGTGTGATTTTTTTTGCCATTTAGGAGGTGAGGGACTCTCTGAAATATGTGCTTGAGGACCCAGGAACTCAGAATTTAGTCTTTGCTGGTGACCTTACATTTTCACTTGGGAGCCTCTTAAGCTTGATATGATCAGTAGCCTTCTTTTCAGTTACCTCAGTAATTCTGATTTTAAAAATACCAAATACAAGAAAACCCAATCTCCTAACTTCTAGTTCCAAGATATCTGGGAGGTGGGGTGTCTCATTTTGTGACCAGCCTTTTGAGGCCCTGCTGATGTTCTCATTCTGGAGAGTGACAATGAACAGCAAGTAGTGTTTCCTTGTCAAGCAACCCCTCCCAGGTACCCTGCCCCACCCCCCTGGTTACCCAGAGGTGACCCAGAACTGGAAAAGCCAGAGGCACGGGTGTCACGTACATTGTCACAGACCCAGGAGTGAAGCAAAAGAGACTATTCGCTAGTCTGGTCTCTTTCTATCTATTTTCTGCTTCTTGCACATGTCACTCTTTTTACTTTGTTCTTCCTTTCCTTTCTTCTCACTTTGTCTCTTATCATTTGGAAAGATAAAGCAAAATCTGGCCTGCAGTTGTGTTTTGTCTTGTACTGCCTAATGTTGGACAGCATTAGTCCACTAATGATCAATTTTTATCTTATAGGTCAACATCTAAATTTAGGAGATTGCATATATGTACACACAAAAATCTGTCTTCTCTTGAAAAATTAGAAGATTTGGCAATATTGGGTCTGCATGGTGAGTTGTTTGAAGTAGAATAGTGGCTGCCCATTTAAAACAGGTATGTATGCACTTTTCAGTGTTACAGTATCTACCAATTCCTCTTGACCCTGAGGCTTTGGGCCAGTGTGCTTGCCCTATTATAATTGTTATAATATAAATGGAAGGATAATAAAATGGATTTCCCTAATCCCAAATTAATTTTATTTCAAATAAAGTGAGAGATTTATTTTTATTATAAAATTGTATTATTAAATCATATTTGTTTAAAAATAGCACCAGACAAAGCAGTATACTGCAAAGTCAAGAAAGCATTGTTTAGAGAAATTAAAATTCATGCAAAATTCAACACAAAGACTGGTACAAGAATGACTTTATACATAATAGACAGAGACAGAAAACAAGGTTCTTTGACAAGTTCTGCATCTTCAGTAAGAGAGTCACGTTACTTATGTTACTTCTACTAATAGAGGAGAGTAGTATTTGTCAGCAGCTTTCACGTATTACAAAGCAGTGAATTCATCTTTTTTATTTTGTCCCAAGTTATACAGGTTTGTAATAAATAACATCTCCCCAAATTTCTTGCACATATTTATTGATTTCCATTGATTTGGTAGCATCTTCTGTTGGTGTTCATTCACATTTTTCTCTGATTTTAAGAGGTGAAAGCATAGGGGGCCTGTGGGCAGGCACTGTATTTATAGGGATGGGGGGCCGATTTATTTATTTATTTTGATCCTTTCTCATTTGGGGAGCTAGAATGGAGGCACCTGTATTTTGGGGAGACTCTCATGGTGGAACCAAACACCAAAGGTTTCAAATTCTTAGCTATTAAGTTCAAAAACTTTGGTCCAGGTGTAGGATAGAACAGATTTGGAAGAATATGTGATTGGGGAACCATTGTCCTTTCACTTCTATCTCAAGCACCACCGTGCAGACTAGAAAATGCTTTTCCAAGTTAGGGAGGAATGAGAGAGGTGCGAGGGAAGAGTTGGAGAGGGTAAGCATCTCTCTGAAAGGGGCCCTACGTCTTGGCCCGTCACTCATGGCTGCGTGGAGGTGTCAGTGGCAGAGGGGGCAGCGCAAGCTTGCTCCCGAGTCTCCCACAGCCCATCCACCCTTGGGAGGATCACTGTGTCTTCCTTGTGTTCACAAAACGGGTTTGGAAATTTGCTGAGGGAGTTAGTAGATTCCAAGGGGGTCTGGTGGTCGGTCATACCAAGGAGGCTTTGCAAGCTTGGGTTCTGATGAAGCCAGTGCAAGGACAGAGGAATATCCACCTCCTGCCCCCACTCCAAGTCTCTGTTTGATCCCCAAATGACATATACCTCACCTCAGGGAGGATAGGAAGGAGGACTCCTAAGAAAATCTTGTAATCCTAGGGTTCAAGCCTACAGTGACTGAGAAAACACTAAAGAATAATTGGCTTAGGGAGCAGTGTCAACTCAGTGAGGGGGATAAACATGAACAAGATTTCCCCTTCAATACAGTGCTCAGCTCTGTGCTGTTGAATCTATTCCCATCCTGTTGTCGAACCCAAGTTCATGTGCCCGATGCACAGTGAGGCCAAACTGAAACAGAGTTTGGAGCAGAGAAAGGTTTATTTGTAGAGGAGGTGCCAACTCAGAAGATGGAGACCTAGACTCATCTCAAATCCAGCTGGTTGGCTGGCTGGGGTGCGAGGTTTTTAAAGGCAAAAAAGGTAAAGGGGAGGGGGTCTCTGTGATCTCACCTTCCTGATACGACCTCCGTTGCAGACCTCCTGGCACTGTCTCGTGACTCGGGGTGTCCTTGGTGATTGTGATTGATCTGTGCGTGCCTGCAAAGCAAACTAGTAAATCCTGGTCTTGTGATCCCTTAACTTCTTTCCAGGAGAGAGCAAAAGCCATGGCTGAAGCATTTTATTATTTACTCAGAGCTTCTGTGGTGGTTCAGAAGCTTCATTTCTTAATTAGCCCTCCTGGTGTCATCAATTTTAAGTTCACTTGGGGCAGCTGGTTGAAGCCACAGGACATTATCTCCACAGTTTGGGGTCATAAATCAAGGCATTAGTTTAAGCTAACCATCGTGGAAAAGATTTTGTTGGGCTTGCTTTTCCTTTGTTTCTGCACTCCCTCGCTTCCCTAGTTGTAACTGTTTGAATCTGCGCTTTGAAACTCAAGGAAAGGTCTAGGAGTCTAAAACCTTTTTCTACAAACAAGAAACAGGAGACATGGAAACGTTTTTGTATCCGGTGGGACCCCACAGGGTCCTGGTCGGTTTCAATCCCATAGTGGTATCTTGGGCAGGTTGCATCTTTTCTAGTCTTTTTTGCTTATTACTACTCAATCCAATTTAGTGTCATATTTGGTTTAAACCTTACCTTCTCCCTTTGTCCCAAGCACAGTTTGAGCTGAGACCCATCTGCTTGGGTTGGATGGGAATGGGGTAGGCTCTGAGACACCGGTCTCTCCTTCCTCTTCCTCCAGGGTGCTGGTGTGGAGAGGAGGGCCGGAGGATGTCTCATTATTTTACTGGCTGCTGTGGTAAATGTACTGTCTTGTGGGTGCTGCTTCCCCTACACCATCTGGCCCTGGTGCCTCTGGGGGCCAGGCATCCCTGTACTGGCTATCTCCTGAGGAGAACAAGTGAGTTGTTGAGAGGGCTTTGTGGCACTGTCCAGCATGCTGCCCATGACTCATGTCACCCTCCTCTTCTCTCCCTCCCCTCATCTTTTTTAAAGTATGACCGAGGTGGAGGGTTGCTGTTGGGATCCTGGCTGGTTACAGTAGGGCTGGCATTTCCCCATTTTGGTAAACTTTCAGGGTAAGTACATAGCCTTAGTTCTTGGCTGCTTTCTTTAATCTGTCCTTCTTAACCCTGTCTACATACCAGAATTGCCTGAATTACCTGAAGGGCTTAAAAAAGAAAATCCACACCCAGGTCTCCCACCCTCAAAAATTCTGAGCCATTGTTCTGGAGAAAAGCTAAGCATTGGCATCTCCAAAGCTCCCCATTGCAAGTCTAATTTGGAGCAGGGGACGGTTAGAATGACTACAGGTAAAGGGTACTTTCCTGTGTGGTTTATAGTGTGGGCTCTAGGGTCAATTCTGGGGCAACAGGAACCAAGCCACCCAACATCTTTGTGGAAGTGACTGACTGACTTCCTGGAGGAAACTAAGAGGACAATTCTCCCACCAGGTAGAGGGATACCATATCCAGAGGTTGAATTACAGAAAATTATAATATTTTTAAAAACTGAGATTTGAGCTTGTGAAAATCACTTCTACTACATAGTGTTAGGAAAGCAAAGATATTTCTCATATCACTATGAAAAGGAGGAAAAAGAAGATAAGCCTAGAGGGTCAAATGTTCTTTATAAACTGAAAACCATTCCTATGTGCTTATTTGGCAAAGGATATGTGGACAAAAAAATATTGCTTGCCATTTTAGTAAACAAAGAGTGTTGCCTGCCATTACAGTAAACAATGAATTATGCCCACCATCAAGCCATCAGTCACTGTAGCCACCCCACTGTGTGCCCTGAGAGGAAATTCAGGATGGAGAAAAAAACTGTCTGGCCCTAGATAGTTAAGATGCTTATCAAAGGAATAATTTCAATGGGCCCAGACTTTTGCATCTTCCCATATGTAGAAAAGCACTAAAATCATTAACCTGACATGTCTGGTTTTTTTGTGATTAGCAGTAATCTTTTGATGTTCAGCTACATGTTTGTTTTTTGTTTTTTCCCAACAAAAACTATATATCCTGGCTCTTCCCTTACCTCTTTGGAACAGTTCCTCAGAGCTATGTGAGAGGCTGCCTCCCAGTCTATAGTCCTCACTAATGTCCCTGAATAAAACATAACTCTTTAGGTTGTACCTTTTTTTTTTCTTAGTCGACAAATGTAATTAAAGAAAACAGCCTAGATGCCCTATGAAATAAACCACTGGAAGAACAAAGACCAGGGATGTGGAAGAGATGTGATCAAAACCTAATGCACTGCCAAGAGAACTGAAATGTCAACAAGGTTTGTTCTGGTTGTTCATAAAATAAGCAGTTATGTATTTAAGTGAAAAATCTGCCTGGGACATCAATGTCTTCACAGACCGCAAGTTGTAACAGAGTATCTTTTGAATGTAGCGGAAATTGTGTGTCCTGAAAAGATGGAAGCACGTGCCAATGTAAGCGTAACTGGAAAGGCTGTTGTTCAATGTCCTGGAAATATGGCTAGGAAACGAAAAGATAAATTGTGTGAAAGTTTTAAACACTGTGACATTTGCTATTACAGCTGATGAGGGTACATATTTAGTAGTACTTAGATGTAATAATTAGCTCTATTCACTCTGGGTTTGAGATTTTTTTTTAAATTAATTAATTTAAAAACATTTTTATTTTTGGCTGTGTTGGGTCTTTGTTGCTGCGCGCGGACTTTCTCTAGTTGCAGTGTCCCCTGCATTGGCAGGCGGATTCTTAACCACTGCGCCACCAGGGAAGCCCCAAGGGTTTGAGAATTTTTGTGATTGAAAATATTTTGGACAGCATGCCCATGACAGGCACAGTATGAGGAAGCGATTAAGAAATTCATTTTTGTAACAGAGGAAACTTTCAAACAATTTTATGTAGGTGATGTACCTGGGATAGATGATGCTCATATTGGACTTGCCATTAAATGTAAGTTTCATGTCGTAAGTTACATAAGGACACAGCTTTTACATCTACTCATTTGCATTATTCAGCAGAAATTGCTTTCTGCTGGAAGTTAAAAATGGAATACATCACAGACGCAGAGCTCACCACCTGTAAGCTGGATCTCCTCCTAGGGTTTGGACCACAGAGTGTTCCAGGTGCTGTTTGATGAACTGGACACATAACACGGCAGTCTCCTCACGGCAGGTATGTTGAGAGGCTTAGTCATGGCTGAAGCTATGGAGTATTACTGAACTGTTGAAACAAACTCATTCACATCATCTGAGGAAAAACAAAAATCTTTGCTTATGTTAAGCAGCAAAGATTGTTGTCACATACTTGGCCCTTTGGGTTGACAGACACTTTGAATATTTCCTACAAAGCCATTCACAGTAGTTATAAAGCATTATGGAGACAGTTATCTGGCAGAGTGTTACCTGGTCCTCTTTTCTGTGCTAGAATTAGTTTCTTGAACTGTAATTGATGGCCTGAATTCCGTGATGGATACACTGACAACTGACTTTCCAAAGTGGTTTATTGATCTCAAACTCTGAAAATAACCTCCCACTGCTCTGTGCTCCTTTATTAGTTCTTACCTATAATGTGGAAGATGATCCGTGGTGTCATACAGGATGGAAAATTTAGTACGGTGACACTAGAAAGTCAAACTCCTGCAAATACCTTAGCAATTGTGCAGAGAGTTTTTGAAAATCTTTGAAAATGCCTACTTTTTCAACAGCTCTTTTCCAATATCAAACATCACTTCTAGTCAAGACTACCTGTCAAGGCTGAATTCTGAGTTCATATCAAACTTAAAACAAGATTTAGCAATGAAATATTGCTGCCAAAGAAAAAGTTGCAGATTTCTGGTTCCAAAATAAAAGTCAACAAATTGTGAAAGAAAATATTAGAAGTAAAATATTCCAATTTTTATCTTGGTTTTTATTTATTTATTTATGGCTGTGTTGGGTCTTCGTTGCTGTGTGCAGGCTTTCTCTAGTGGTGGCGAGCAGGGGCTACCCTTTGTTGAGGTGCGCAGGCTTCTTCATTGTGGTGGCTTCTCTTGTTACAGAGCACGGGCTCTAAGCAAATGGGCTTCAGTAGTTGTGGCACGTCGGATCAGTAGTTGTGGCTCGCGGGCTCAGTAGTTGTGGCGCACGGGCTTAGTTGCTCCGCGGCACGTGGGATCTTCCCCAGCCAGGGCTCAAACCCGTGTTCCCTGCCATGGCGGGCGGATTCTTAACCACTGCGCCACCAGGGAAACCCTTTTATCTTGATTTTTTTTTCAACTTTGAGATACAATTGTCAATATCACGCATGCACATATTATGTGATTTGGTTGCAGTCATAGTTCCGAAAAATACAGTTTGATTATTTTCCTGGTACTTGGTTTGTTTTTCTTACCCGGAAAATAGACCTTTATGTTCCTGGCTTCTGTAGTCCCTGGAGTTTTCAATGATCTCTTCAATTCACGTCTCGTGCAGGCAATGAATTATGTGGCTCTAAAGCTTAGCTAACAGTTTTCACCATAAGATGAAGTCTATGAATCCTTCTTGGAAAATCAAGCAATTACTTAATTCTTCCACTAGTGGGAGGGCACGCTCTTTCTTTCTAAATAGGAGCCTCAGGAAAGTCTTTGAGAACCTTTTCTATTTTAGGTGGCTGGCTAAGAGTTTTATCTACTCACTTTTAGGGAGCGCTCTGAATCTTTATACTCATGGTCAGAAATACTTCAGAAAGCTTTTATAAGAAAATTCATATTGTCTCTCCTCTTTTATTTAAATATGAGATTTTGTTGTTGTTGTGTTTTTTTGTTTGTTTTGTTTTGGCTGCACCGTGCAGCATGTGGGATCTTAGTTCCCAGACCAGGGATCAAACCTGTGCCACCTGCAATGGAAGCATGGAGTCTTAACCACTGGACCGCCAGAAAAGTCCCTATATTGTCTCTTAATAGTGTATCTTTTAATTAACATGTTGGTTAATTTTTTTTTTTAATTTTATTTATTTATTTATTTATGGCTGCGTTGGGTCTTCGTTGCTGCTCGTGGACTTTCACCAATTGCATTGAGCGGGGGACTACTCTTCGTTGCGGTGCTGTGGCTTCTCTTATTGCGGAGCACAGGCTCTAGGCGTGCAGGCTTCAGTAGTTGTGGCACACGGGCTCAGTAGTTGTGGCACATGGGTTCTAGAGCGTAGGCTCAGTAGTCGTGGCGCACGGGCTTAGTTGCTCTGCGGCATGTGGGATCTTCCCGGACTAGGGCTCGAACCCATGTCCCCTGCACTGGCAGGCGGATTCTTAACCACTGTGCCACCAGGGAAGCCCAATATTTATTTTTGAAAGACATATTGCAAATAAAAACTATATTCCTTAAATAGGCTAACTTTAGATGACTACAGAGCCTGTTTCTAAAGAATTCAAAACATCAGAATACTAGAATACCAGTAAACACTGTGCTTGACCTGAGAGCTGGTTTAGTACATCGAGCTCACCATTCAGAGGTGAGTAGACATCGTTAGGAGATGAGGACATTGCTGAATATCAAGTACTGTATCTTGGATAGTCCCTTTACACTTGCCTTTGGATTTCTACTGAAGTTCTCTGCAGGCTCTCTCTTTATCAATGTGTAGTTACTTGCCTAATTACTTTCATCACACCCAGTCCAGGAAGTGGTAATGAAATCTCATTTAAGCCCATCACACAACAATCTTTTTTGCCCTAAGTTAAATGATTTCTTGCACTCAGGAAGTATAGATACATACAGTGGCCATTTTTTTTTTCTAAAAAAAAAGTGGAGTTTCCTTTATTCATTCATTCAACAAATATTTATTAATTGCTGACTATATCCCAGACATTGGATATAAACTGTAAGTGAGACAACTTTGTCTTCGTGAAACTTAGTTTAGTTTGTGTGTGTGTTGGGGGGGAGAAAATGTAGGGGGAGAGGAGTGAGGGAGTTTGAGAAGGGCAGATGATAATTTCAGATGGTGATAAGCACCATAAAGAAAATAAAGTATTGATTTTCAACAAGGGTGCCAAAACTGCTTAATGGGGGGAGAATAGTCTTTTCAAAAATGATGGAACAACTGAATATCCTCATGCAAAAGAATGAAGTTAGATTTCTATCTCATACTATGTACAAAAATTAACTCAAAATGGGTCAAAGAACTTAAATGTAAGAGTTAAAATTATTGAATTCTTACAGGAAAGTATAAGTGTAAATTTTTGTGATCTTGGATTACACAAAGGTTTCCTAGATATGACATGTAAAGTACAAGCAATGAAAGAAAATTTTCAAATATTGGACTGTCAAAATGTAAAGTTTCATGCTTCAAAGGGCACCATCCAGAAAGTGAAAAGACAACCCACATAACGGGAGGAAATATTTGCAAATCATATATATGATGAGTCTAGTACCCAGAATATATAAAGAACTCTTACAGCCTCAACAATAAAAAGACAGCTCAATTAAAAAACAGGCAAAGGCAAACTGTTATATTTAGGATGGATAAACAACAAGGTCCTACTGTATAGCACAGGGAATTATATCCAGTCTCTTTACCATAATGGTGAAGAATATTAAAAATGAATGTGTAAAGCTGAGTCACTTTGTTGTGCAGCAGAGATTAGCACAATATTGTAAATCAACTGTACTTCAAAAAAAGGAAACAGGGCTTCCCTGGTGGCGCAGTGGTTGAGAATCTGCCTGCCAATGCAGGGGACACGGGTTCGAGCCCTGGTCTGGGAAGATCCCACATGCCATGGAGCAACTAGGCCCGTGAGCCACAACTACTGAGCCTGCGCGTCTGGAGCCTGTGCTCCGTAACAAGAGAGGCCGCGATAGTGAGAGGCCCACGCACCGCGATGAAGAGTGGCCCCCGCTCGCTGCAACTAGAGAAAGCCTTCGCACAGAAACGAAGACCCAACACAGCCAAAAATAAATATTAAAAAAAAAAAATTAATTAATTAATTAATTAAAATAAGATTAAAAAAAAAAAAAAAAAAGGAAACAGGCAAAGGATTTGAAGATATTTTTTCCAAAGAAAATATACAAGTGGCCAATAAGTATGTGAAAAAAGCACTCAGCCCTATTAGTCATTAGGGAAATGCAAGTCAAAACCACAATGAGCTACCATTTCACATCCATTCGGATGGCAAAAATAAAAGACAATTACAAGTGTTGGCAAGGATGTGGAGAAATTGGAACCCTCATACATTGCTGGTGTGAATGTAAAATGGTGCAACCACTTTGCAAAACAGTTCAACAGTCCTTCAAAAAGTTAAACATCGAGTTACTATATGATCCAGAAATTATACTCCTAGGTAGGACAAGACAATTGAAAACATATGTCCACACAAAAACTTGAATGTGAACGTACATAACAGCATTATTCATGATAGTGAAGAAGAGAAAACAACCCAAATGTCTGAGAAATTTTGAAAAAGGTGGTATATCCTTTCAAAGAAATAATATTCAGCCATGAAAAAAGAATGAAGTACAGATATATACTACAACAGGGATAAACCCTGAAAGCATTATGCTAAGTAAAAGAAGCCAGAAACAAAAGGCTGATTCCATTCATATGAAATGCCCAGCATAGGCCAATTCATAGAGATAGAAAGTAGATTGGTGATTGACAGGAACTAGAGAGGGGAAATGGGGAATAACTGCTAAAGAAACAGGGTTTCTTATTGGGGTGATGAAAATGTTCCAGAATTAGATAGCAGTGATTGGTTGCACAAATCTTGTAAATATACTAAAACCCACTGAATTATACACTTAAAAGAGTGAATTTTATGGCATGCGGTTACATCTCAATTAAAAAAAGAAAGAAAAAGGGTGAGAGGATGGAAAGTGGGCATAGGGTGGTAAGTGGGTTATTTTAAACACTGGTCAGGGAGAGTTTTGATGGAAAGGTCATGTTTGAGTAGAATATTTGCTGAATTCATGAATGACTGGATGAAGCACACAGGCCCCGCCATGCTCCCTATACTCTTTTCCTTCGTTTGTGTATGTCCTTTCTCTGATACATACAATATTAGAGTGTGTCTACCCATTCCAATTCTACAAATTTGTGTGAAAGACACATTCAGGAAATGAAAATCATCGTCATTTCATGGAAATGTTTGCTTACAATGCTTCCCTGCAGAATTAGTTAACAGGAAAATCTCTAAACTCTAACAATGCCTTAATTGTCTTAAGGAAGGTGTGTAACAGGATGTTAAATGAGGCTCTTGAGTGTTTTCTAAACCATTCAAGTGGAATACAATTGGTGATAAGTGGCCACATAATCTGGAGAGAATTCTTAATTCATCTCTGTTGGAGGACGGAGGGAATTAAAAGTGCCCACCAACTGAGAAGTTATCTTTTTTTTTTTTTAACATCTTTATTGGAGTATAATTGCTTTACAATAGTGTGTTAGTCTCTGCTTTATAACAAAGTGAATCAGCTATACATATACATATATCCGCATATCTCCTCCCTCTTGAGACCGAAAAACAAGGCAGGCAGCTCCATAAAATCAGTGGATCAGTTTCTTATAGGGTGACTTACAGTGTGTGATCAGTAGACCACAATCCAGAAGCATTAGAAGCTGCACTCTACAACCCTGCGGGGCCACTGGGACAATTTTATAGTTAACCTATAAGAGGGCATGGGGGTACGTGCTTGGAAAGAAACAAGATGTGCATTCCTAAGTCAAGATTTATGAATGGGTAACTAGTCTTTGGGAGTTGGGAACACATCAGCGAAGTTCTTCATTGTTGGGGGACTAACAGAGCATAAAGGCCACTTGGTCTTAATGATGATTAAAAAATGTCTGTTAACTACAAAGCCCTTGATGACAGGGAAGTGATATGCCACACAGCCCTGGGTAGGGTCAGCGTAAGGGCTGGAGGAACTGTATGGAACCAAGATGGTGTCAGTTATGACAAAAGCCATACAATCTCCCACCTCTAACCTACAAAAGAGAGGATCCTTCAGTAGGGGCTGCATGAATTGGGGATGTTTGGTGAGCCAAGAAGGGTCATTACCCTCCCCTCAGGCACAGGTGGTAGAAGTGAATCAATCTCAAGTTATTTTGAAAGGACCCTCTTGGAGGGGGGCTGTCTGTTGGACAGGAGAGACATTTCTAAGAAGCCAAAGAGTTCATTGCTTGCTTTAGATCAGGATTTTTCAGCCTTGACACTACTGACGTTTTGGACCTAATAATTGCTGTAGGCGTCTGTCCTGTGCATTGTTGGATGGTCAGCTGTATCTCTGGCCTCCACCCACTAGAAATCACTGCCCCCCTGCCCCCGCACCAGTTAATGTAATTTAAAATGTTTCCAGACTTTATCAAATACCCCCTGGGGGTGGGGGGCAAACATTGCCCCTGGTTGAGAAGCAGTGCTTGCGAGAAAGGTACGTGTTGTGTTGTACCCTGAAGGCCCACAAGGCCTGTGCGCATGCCCAGCTTTAAGACCGAAGAAAGAGCCCGGAGTCAGCAACAGAGACGTCAGTGGTTTAATGGATGGGGGCTCTTACGTGTTGGAGGCAAGGTCCTGTAGCCACACCCCACCGTGTGCGGTGGGCCGCAGGCAGGACAAGGTGGCAGTCGTCCCTCCGGGGTGGGGGTGGTAGAGGTAGGGGGGTGGCCATGGAGGGGGAGAGATTGCTAGTTAAGGGGGAATTGATGTCAGGTTGGCTCATCGGTTACCAGGGAAACTAGCAGAGGGGCAAGGTCAGTCCTGTGAGTAGGTGTAGGCGAAGCAGGCGCTGGTTGAGTAGGGGATGTACAGAGAACGCAAGAACAGCCCCCTTGAGCAGCCTGGCCATACAGTACATGCCAAGATTCCCACTGTGGGAGTCCGGAAAGTTCTCCATGAGTCAGCATATTAGTTTCTTATTGCCGCTCTGATAGATTACCAAAAACTTGTGGTTTAAAACAATGCACATTCATGATCTCATAGCTTTGGAGGTCAGAAGTCTAACATGGGTCTCAGGGGGCTAAGATCAGGGTGCTAGCAGGCTTGTGTTTCTTCTGGGAGCTCAAGTGGAGAATTTCTGTCCTTGAACTTTCCAACTCTTTGAGGCTGCCCTCCTTCCTCGGCTCCCAACTCCCAGCCAGCAATGACATCACCTGACCTCTGCTTCCACCATCACACCTTCTTCTCGGACTCTGACTCTCCTGCCTCCCTGTTATAAAGACACTTGGGATTACATTGGGCCCACCTGGATAATCCAGGCCAATCCGTCCCATCTGAAGGTCCTAAACTTCATCACATCCACCAAGTCCCTTGTTCAATGGAGGGTAATGTATTCACAGGTTTCACAGATTAGAATGTGGACAGCTTTGGGGAAGGTATTTTCTGCCAACGACAGTCAGTATTTGGGCCTGGAGTAGCCAGATTGCACCAGCAGTAGTTAAGTAATATTCTATGCGTTCTCCAGTCCTCCGTTGGTATCTGCAGGTGATTGCTTTCAGGATCCTCGTGCGCCGCCTGCCCCACGCCCCCAGGATATCTGCAGATTCCCAAGTCCTTATACAAAATGGCAGAGTAATACAATGTAAATACTTTGTAAATAGTTCCTGGGTGCCCAGCAAATTCAAGTTTTAGTTTTTGGAACTTTCTGGAAATTTTTTCCCCGAATATTTTCCATCTGTAGTTGCTTGAATCTGCGGATAAGGAACCTGGGGATACCGAGGGCGGACTCAACTTCCTTCTTCCCTGGCTCCTCCCAGGAATGGGAGGTGGCTGAGCTAGCGGGAAACGAGGTTGATGAAGAGATCTCGCCCGGCTCTTCCCCCGTCCCGGGGGCGGAGCGGCTGTGTGGCTCAGGCCTAGCTGGAGGGAGGAAGGACTTTAAGTGGAAGATAATGGTTTTGATTACAATAGAACTGAATTTTTCTTTTCTTTTTTTTAACTGAAGGTTATGCTGTTTTAATTCCTGACTTGTCTGGAAAGCCACGGGCTCTACCTGGAAGGTTGCTCGAGGCTGGAAAAAGACCTTTTAGGCTGTAAAACCAAAGGCAATGATGGGGTGAGAGAAAATCGCTTTTCAGGGTCCCTTGCAGAATCCGGCTCGTTGAATAAACCTGGTACAAGATGATTTTGGGGGAGAGGGGATTTCAAAATTCTACTGATTCGCCCCATGAACTAAAAAGACCCTCTTCCTAGAAGGGGAGAGGCGGCTGAGTGCTGAGCCGTCTGCACCCGGAGGCCGAGCAGTGGGGAGGCCTCCGGAAGCCCGTGGTTTTCCCTATTTTCTCAGGAACACCGGATGATTTTTCTCTTACCTAGACATTTGTGGGAGGAGGTAGAGGAAGGGAAGAAGAAAAAAGAGTGGGAAAAGGCTGGAAGGACCCGGACTGAATTACTGGCACTCACATAGGGAAAAAGAAGTAGACGGTCTTTCCAGTCTGTGCTGGCAGGAAAAGCCAGGGCATATGGCTCCACAGGAAGGGGTGCAGCTCACACCTCTGCAGCTCCGAATCCAACCAACATGCTTCCCAACGTGTAAATGTATGGCTGCCCAAACCCAGAAACCATCGCCAGAAAACTTCCGTGGGCTTCTTGAGGACACCAAGGAGATAGCGAAACCCCAGTTTGTCCCCTTGTGACTGGACAAGCCTGCTTCCTTCACTCCTGGGACCTGCAACACAGTGGACCAGGCCATAGACGAAGACTAAAAACTGTGAGTGACTATCATTATTAAAACCAAAGTTACCTATTGTTTATTATATGGGATGTGTTTATATATAATTATAATGACTATTTGAAGCATTCAAAAATGAAAAATATATTCTATTCACAGTTCCTTCTGAAAGAGAGAGGTAATGATTTGGGGTGCGATGGCTTTGTTTTTGTTGTTGTTGTTTTGGAGATTATGGAGCACCAAAAATGGCTGCCGGTTTCATGCACGAAACGAGGTGCAGGTTTGTCTGTTTGAATGGAGTGGAATAGTCACGATAGAGTGCAGCGGGTAATGAGGAAAACGCAATAAGATAAACAAATGTTGTGTGCCTATCACATCAGTATAGGGCCTGGGGAAATGCGAAGCAGGAGAAGTGGGCCCAGACCTCGTCAGAGCTCCAGGTCCGGAGAGAAGAAACACGCTCAAAAGTGATGTGGGGAGAGGCAGGGAGCAGTTAAGCAGAATACACCTTTCTTTAGGTTCTAAATAGGAATGAACTTTTTTTTTTAAATCAGTGTTTGTTTTTTAATGTATTTATTTTTTATATTTGGTTGCGTTGGTTCTTCGTTGCTGCGTGCGGGCTTTCTCTAGTTGCAGCAAGCGGGGGCTGCTCTTCGTTGCGGTGTCCGGGCTTCTCATTGTGGTGGCTTCTCTTGTTGAGGGCACGGGCTCTAGGTGCGTGGGCCTCGGTAGCTGTGGCACGTGGGCTCAGTAGTTGTGGCTCACGGGCTTAGTTGCTCCGCGGCATGTGGGATCTTCCTGGACCAGGGCTCGAACCCGTGGTCCCTGCCTTGGCAGGCGGATTCTTAACCACTGTGCCGCCAGGGAAGCCCAGGAATGAACTGTTAAAGCTTTACTCCAGGTGCTTGGCAGATATTGGAAGTAGGACGTTTTTTATGTATCTACCCCTGTGAGCGCACGCTGCTTTCATGCCCACATTTCTACTCAGGATGGGCAATGAAAAAAACCTGGATTTTTTCTTTCTTCTCAGGTGGGTGGGCAGAAATATCTAGCCGGAGCTGGATTCTGTCTCTCTGCATGTATTTCTAGCTATCTACCTGGGAACAGGTGCTTCTTACTTTTAAATTGCACGTTGGAAAGTCTTGTTTTCTAAATTAAGGAGATTGTGCCTGGCCACACGTTAGGATCTTGGTAAGTAATTTGTTGAAGGAAGGAGAGTAGGGAGGAAAGAGGGAGGGAAGGAAGGAAGAAGGCAAGAAATAAGACTTGCCTTAGGTGTGTGCTGGGTGTGTTGTCACACGACTTTGCTTCAGGAGGTGGCCCAGGAGATGATGGAAGAGCTAAGCTCTGGGAAGCGCACTCCAAGGCTTAGGGCTGTGACTAGAGGAAGCAGGGGGGTTACTCTGGGGCCAGATTTTCAAGGTTTGTGGTGGGAGGAGTAGAACCATCCTTATTCTGTGACTGTGGGTAAGAAATGTTACCACGAAGGTGGGATGAGTTACCAGTGAGCTCGGGGACCCTTGTAACTCGATTCTCCCTGAAGAGCTGCTTAATTGCCTTTCTCTGGGTGCATAAATCAGTAAAATCCAAGCAGCCCTGTGCTTTCTTCATTTACTGCCCTGCTTTAAGATCACTCTCTTCTCTCCCTGGAGCCTCATTCTCCCCCATCTGTCTTCGTGTTTGATGCTGTTAGCCCTGTGCTCTGCACTTGCGCGCGTGTGTGTGTGTGTGTGTGTGTGTGTGTGTTTCTTTAAATGGGGCGGGGGGGTCTTCCCTGGTGGCGCAGTGGTTGAGAGTCTGCCTGCCAGTGCAGGGGACACGGGTTCGAGCCCTGGTCTGGGAGGATCCCACACGCCGCGGAGCGGCTAGGCCCGTGAGCCACAATTACTGAGCCTGCGCGTCTGAAGCCTGTGCTCCGCAACAAGAGAGGCCGCGATAGTGAGAGGCCCGCGCACCGCGATGAAGAGTGGCCCCCGCTCGCCGCAACTAGAGAAAGCCCTCGCACAGAAACGAAGACCCAACACAGCCAAAAATAAATAAATAAATAATTAAAATAAAAAATGGGGCGGGGGGTTGTTATCTACATTCTGTGGTCGCAGAGGAGATTGCTGTTGCTCTGGCTTCACACACATCTTTTGTGCTGTACTGTGACCTCCAAAATTTGTCTGTTCCAAGGTGGCTGGAACTCGGCTGGGTGTAAACAAGCTGTTGAGAATATTAAATGTGAAGAGTCTAGGTGTAGAGTCGGTGTTGATCGGTATTTGTGGATTTGGGAAATTCTTACACGCTTATTGTTTACTATTTGCCTGTCTTTATTCTCAATGCTGTCTTCATTTGTTGTCCAGTCAAGACCCCACGTCTATGATCCCCGTGATGGAGAGCATTGTTTTCTGTTTGGACAAGTGTAAGCCACTACATTTCTGAACAGGAGTGGCCTGATCTGGGCCATCCCTGAAGAAGGCGATGCTTCCTGCTCTATTTGACTGGGAGTCAGGTAGAGAGTCCAAGTTGGAGCATTGGGAGGTGATTAGAAGAGAAATGAAGGAATAAAGTAAGATATATACCTTTCTTCTCCTTTTCTTTTTTTTTTTAAAGGGATAGGATTTATTTATTTATTTATTTTTAATAAATTCATTTATTTATTTTTGGCTGCATTGGGTCTTCGTTGCTGTGTGCGGGCTCCTCATTGTGGTGGCTTCTCTTGTTGCGGAGCATGGGCTTCAGTAGTTGTGGCACGTGGGCTCAGTAGTTGTGGCACATGGGCTTAGTTGCTCCGCGGCATGTGGGATCTTCCCGGACCAAGGCGCGAACCCATGTCTCCTGCGTTGGCAGGTGGATTCTTAACCACTGCACCACCAGGGAAACCCTCTTCTCCTTTTCCTTTCCCACATATCTTGAGAAATACAAGGGTTCAGCAGAAAATGGGAACTCGAGGAGATACTGGGGCAGAGACAGGAGTGCCCCACGATTATGGCCTGGAAGTCCCTGCATTTCCTGCCCCCTTACAGGTAGGTGGGGCTGTGTCATTTGTTCTGGCCCTGAGTGGAAGGAGATTTGTGACACCCTTACCAATGCACAGAAGAGCAGGGGCAGCAGCTCACAAGCTCCCTTCTCTTGCTAAGGTGACCCCTGGGCCTCGTTTGAGGTGGTGGAACATTAGCTCCAAGCAGCCTGAATGCCTGAGATGGAGAACAGCTGCACTTGGAGGGCGCGGGCATGTAGAAGGCTTTGAAGGAGCAAGAAATAAATGTTACTGAACCAAAGTTGTGTTCGTTCGCCCACGCGCAGTAAAGCCAATCTACTGACACTGGATTGTGGTGAAGGAAAGTACAGTGTTTGTTGAAGGGCGCCAAGCAGGATGGATTTCAGCAAAGTATTTGTAAAGGCAAGGTTTTGGGGGTGGGGTGCATCCCAGGGTATGTGGTCAGCTTGTGCACAATTCTGATTGGTTGATGGTGAGTTAACAGGGTGGTGTCACAGGGGTTAGCAGTATCAATCCTTAGGTGCCAGTAGGTCTGGGGGCTACATGCTCATGGTCATCAAGTAGTTAATTTCTTCCATTTGGTGGGGGTTTTAGCATCTGTGAAACAACTCAGGAAATGTGCCTCAGATACTGTTATCTGGGTACTTCAGAGAGGAGCTAAAGCAGAGAGTATGGAGGCAGGGTCCGTCCGGAAGGGCCCAATAAAGTCCTGCTCTGTTACAAATACGTGTTTTGTTAAGCCACTGACACTTAAAAATTTTTTATTTTTATTTTTTAAATTACATCAAATGAATTTCATTGATGTAATTTTCCAGTTTAAAAACACTTTATAATTTATAGAGCATTGTTTCCATAGATATTATTTCCTTTAAAGCTCACAATGCTCTTCAGGTAATTTTTCTTTAACTTTTTTTTTGTTTGGCTGTGTTGGGTCTTCATTGCTGCTTGTGGGCTTTCTCTAGTTGTGGCTCATGGGCTCTAGAGCACAGGCTCAGTATATGTGGCGCACGGGCTTAGTTGCTCCGCGGCATGTGGGATCTTCCTGGACCAGGGATCAAACCTGTGTCCCCTGCATTGGGGATTCTTAACCACTGCGCTACCAGGGAAGTCCCTCTTTTAACTCTGATTTTGATTTAATTTCAGACTTTTAGACAAGTCACAAGAAGAGCAGAAAGGATTCTTGCATATCCTTCATCCAGATGATTGAAATGTTACCATTACTGCATTACTTGATTCTATTTTTTTATATATAAATTTATTTATTTATTTATATTTTTGGCTGCATTGGGTCTTTGTTGCTGTGCGTGGGTAAACGGCGAGCTGGGGCTACTCTTCGTTGAGGTGCCTGGGCTTCTCATTGGGTGGCTTTTCTTGCTGCAGAGCATGGGCTCTAGGCACCTGGGCTTCAGTAGCTGTGGCATGCGGGCTCAGTAGTTGTGGCTCGCAGGCTCAGTAGTTGTGGCTTGCAGGCTCAGTAGTTGTGGCTCACAGGCTATAGAGTGCAGGCTCAGTAGTTGTGGCGCATGGGTTTAGTTGCTCCGTGGCATGTGGGATCTTCCCGGAGCAGGGCTCGAACCCGTGCCCCTGCATTGGCGGGTGAATTCTTAACCACTGTGCCACCAGGGAAGCCCACATTACTTGATTCTTGTCTTTCTCTCTAAATATGTGTACAGTTGTCCCTTGGTATCTGCAGGGGATTGATTCCAGTCACCCCCCCCCCCCATTCCCCTGTGGATACCAAAATCTGAGGATGCTCAAGTACCTTTTATAAAATGATGTAGTATGTGCATACAACCTTCCACATCCTCCCTTGTATGTTAAATCATCTCTAGATTACTTATAATACCTAAGTAAATGCTTTGTAATTAGTTGATAGTTGCCAGGAGCTGGCAAATTCAAGTTTTGCTTTTTGGAACATTCTGGAATTATTTTTTCCTTTTTCAATATTTTTCATCTGTGGTTGGTTGAATTCAAGACTGTGGAACCCACGGATACAAAACGCCAACTGTATACATATTACTTTTTTTCTGAACTGTGTGAGAGGAAGCTGTAGATGTGATGCCCCTTCACCCCTAAAGACATCAGTGTGTTCCCTAGAAACAAGGACAGTAGGACCATGGGTTCTGCAGCCTGTTCTAGACTAAAACAGACAAATTTTGTGGAATTCCGAAGTGGGGAAGGTTTAGTACAAGTTGAAGCTGCAGACCAGAGGTCAGCCCATTAGGGAAAGCCAAGTCAGAATTTGGAAGCATAGAATCTTAAAGAAAACAGGTTTTTAATTTTTTAACTGATATTTTATGATATGGTATGGTATTTAGGGGGCCAGATAAAGAGTTAATGGGATTACTGCATTCAGGTGTGTGGATAGAAGTGATTTCAGGAAAATCTGTTTCCTAAGGAAGATAAAACTGGACTTTGTTTCTTTTCTTTTTTTTTTTTTGACATCTTTATTGGAGTATAATTGCTTTACAATGTTGTGTTAGTTTCTGTTGTATAACAAAGTGAATCAGCTCTACGTATACATATATCCCCATATCCCCTCCCTCTTGCGTCTCCCTCCCACCCTCCCTATCCCACCCCTCTAGGTGGTCATGAAGCAGGAGCTGATCTCCCTGTGCTATGCAGCTGCACTAGCTATCAGTTTTACATTTAGTAGTGTATATATGTCGGTGCTACTCTCTCACTTCGTCCCAGCCATCTTGAAGGTCCCCCCTGGACTTTGTTTCTACTTTGTGCCATGGTGGGCTACTATTATCACAGTTTATTGACACGTTTTCAGTAAAATCACTTCTGTCTATTCCAGGCCTGAAAATGTGTCCCTGGCAATGATGACATTCTTTAAAAGGATGTAGTTAATGAAAGTATAGGAAGGTGTCTTGGGGGTGGGGGGGTGGGAGGGAGGGCTAACAGTTGCAAATGACACCCATTGAACTAAAGGAACATTGTCGATACAGTTCAAAGTCAGATTAGGGTTAGACACTGAGGAATGTGCTGCCCGCTTCTCTTCTGACAGTGACTTGGGCTCATTCATCCCTATTTCCAGAGCTGTGTCCTTTTCACTCCTTCTTCCAAATCCACCTCCACATGAGCTTTCAATCTGTGCCTGGGTTCTGGTTTGAAGGAGCCACTGATTTATTTGCAGACATCCGGGATCTGGCGTGCAGATGCAAATGGCAGTTTTCTCTAGAAGTGTTGGTGGCAATTGGATCCTTTTCTGATTTGCATTCTCAAGGCCTGCAGGTTCTCAGAAAACCACATCTTACAGGCAGTCTGGTGAGGGTTATTTTTAAACTCAGATATAAATGCCAGTCCATAATAGTTCTTAAAATGGAAAGAGCCTTCACTTGCAAGGCAGAGGATAGTTAGAGACAGAGTATAGCAAAAATCTGCATCCAAAAAGGAGATGGGAGAAAGGACTTTGGGGATATAGAGGGCTTGGGGTTCCAAAGTGAGATATGGGACGACACAAATTTAGAAGCCATTGGCTTTTTGAGGCTCTTATTGAATAGTGAGAACAGAGGGGTTTGCTCAGGGAGAGAGAAAAAAAGTGCAGTATGGATCTACCTTGGGCTCTTCAAGCATCTGAAGTTCTCTTTCAAAGTCAGTCTTGTTATAATTCAGCCCCATTGCTGATATCGGCAGTGCCTTCTGAGAGTCCGTCTCGTCTCTTCCCACCACTTCTCAGCCTCTTGTCCCTTGCCTCTCACTGGTCCTGAGCCGTGCCTGGAGACGACTTCACTCCAAATTCTGGTCCAGCGGTGGGAATTGGTTTCTGTGCAGATGTATGCACTGCGAGGAAGTTTTGAAATCCCAGATGAGATAAGGTAGGGATGGATTTTAAAATGTGCAAATCGAATGTGTGAAAAAGCAGCTTACATTTTAAAGTAATTGGTTTAATATTCGAGTAACCCCCCACCCCCCATCCACCTGGTGGGTGAAAACATAATTCTGGGAAAACTCACTCACTGCATGTTACACTCATCCCACTCAAGATAGTCTCTTGTGCTTTGCGCCTGGCTGCTAGTTAAAGGTAGAAGGTGGTCTCCAAGCCAAATAACTATCCAGTCACCAGCCCATCTTTCCCATCTGCAGAGTTACTACCTGCAACCCTCTTTCCTCTCGCTGTGACCCCTGTGTCCAGTATGTCACCTTTTCTTCTCTCTTAAACTGCCCCTTCTCTTGCTTATTCTCCTGGCACTAGTAGCTCAATCTTTCTGTTCAGCTAGGTTTGTTGTACAGAATCCCATTACTTGATGGCTGGAAGAGTGTCTCCATGGTGAGATAGGCACAAGACTTCAGGGATTCGGCCACCATGCCTTCTTATATACTTGGCGGGCAAGTTAAGAGTTGGCTGGGATGGCCTACATTCTACTTTTATCTTTTCTCTGTTTGTTCTTAGCTCCTATGAAAAAAATTCCCAAGATAATGGTGAGGGACATGCACATTGCTGTGTAGAGTACATGCTAAGAGGTCCCATATGGATGTTTTTCTTTATTTTAAGAAAAACAACACTTAACTAACAACTTACTGATAAAACCTCTCATCTCTAGCCCAACAATCAGCTTTCATGAATTTAAGCTTTCTGGACATTTTCTATGAATCTACTGAGAAAACGGAATTGGGAGCTGCCACTGTTTCCAACTTAAAGGATTGATAAACTGTCCAAAGAGGGGAGTCACAAAATGGAATTAACAGGGCTTCCCTGGCGCCGTGGTTAAGAATCCACCTGCCAGTGCAGGGGACACAGGTTCGAGCCCCGGTCCGGGAAGATCCCACATGCCGTGGAGCAACTAAGCCCCTGCGCCACAACTACTGAGCCTGCACTCTAGAGCCCGTGAGCCACACCTACTGAGCCCGCGTGCCACACCTACTGAGCCTGCGCTCTAGAGCCCGTGCTCCGCAACAGGAGAAGCCACTGCAATGAGAAGCCCGCGCACTGCAACTAAGCCCCCGCTCACCGCAACTAGAGAAAGCCCGCATTGCAGCAACGAAGACCCAAAGCAGCCAAAAATAAATAAATAAATTAAATAAATAAAAAATAAAATGGAATTAACAGGTCTGTTAAGAGGTGAGAAAAACCCTGACATAAAACAAAAACAAGATCAGCCTGTTATCAATGGAGTTAATGTTCCAGTTCAAAAATTTCTTTAGAAATTTCCTGTAGAAAACCAGTTTGGGGGCATTTTTATGATCCACAATTAAGATTTGGGCCATACAAGATGGTCCGTGATAAAACATTGTAGGCATCAAAGATTAAGCTGCTGAAATATGCTTAGAGGCTCTTGCATAATAAAAAAGTTTGTAGAAGGCTTCTGATTTTAAATGTTAGACCAAACAGATGCATTTGCCTCCCCTTTCTTTTTTTTTTTTTTTAATTAATTAATTAATTTATTTTTAGCTGTGTTGGGTCTTTGTTTCTGTGCGAGGGCTTTCTCCAGTTGCGGCAAGTGGGGGCCACTCTTCATCGCGGTGCGCGGGCCTCTCACTATCGCGGCCTCTCTTGTTGCGGAGCACAGGCTCCAGACGCGCAGGCTCAGTAGTTGTGGCTCACGGGCCTAGTTGCTCTGTGGCATGTGGTATCTTCCCAGACCAGGGCTTGAACCCGTGTCCCCTGCATTGGCAGGCGGATTCTCAACCACTGCACCACCAGCGAAGCCCTGCCTCCCCTTTCTTTTGAGACTCCATTGGCAGAAAAATCATAATGATGAAGAGAGAGGCGTGGGGATGGCCAACAGCAGACTAGAGAATTCATCCCATTTCTCGGATGTGAATCATCAATGAAAACGTATCATAGGCAAAGTGGAGTAGAGGATGCTCGGAATAGGCACGTGGTTGGCCTCTGGGAACGTGGTAGCTCATCAGCTTGCCACATCCAGGACCCCGGATTTAGGGTTCCTAGCTTTGGAGAGTGAGAGTGAGGCATGGTGCAAAACCAGAGGTATCATTAAAACTTTGTGTGCCAGATAGCTGCTTCAGCGATCCCTTCCAACTTTTCCCCACCACTGCACACAGAACCACTGGCAGCCCCCATATTGACAATTCATTTCTAGAGAAATTGAATACATTTCCCAGGAAGAACTAGGGCTTCTAGTGCTGGTGTGTGCACATAGATTAGATTCCTTCTTATTGTGACATTTTAGATTTCCAGGCTAATGTCAGATTCCTCACTCTCATACCTACAAGAAAAGCCACTTGTCAGAAGCCAATCCTGGTGAACCGAATGGATGACCCAGTTAGAAAGCAGAGCTCTCCATCAACCGTTCTATTCAGCAGACTGTCCTACTGGGGAATAACACTTACTTATGCAATACAGCCTTTCATTTTCCCTCATGAATTAGTAATCAAGGATTATCAGAAATAGCAAAATCCATAGCTTGCAAGAGAAAGCCAAGATAAACTTTCAGAGTAAATGACCCCTGAAGAAATAAAGATCAAAGGACACTTAAAAATTCAAACTTATATCCTCAGAGAAGACAGAGAAGATATTGTATCCATAAAATAAGAAAAGGATGCTATTAAAAATAAAAACAAGAAAAAGCTTTTAGAAATTAAAAATATGATTTAAAATTACATTCAGTTAATATATGACTTCAGTAAAAATAAGATGAAGTCAAAGTAATTTCTCTGAATGCAGAGCAAAAATCAGTGATAAAAATGAGAACAGAAAGGATAAGAGACACAGATGTTTAATCCAGGAGGTCTAGAATCTGACTGAATGGAATTTCAGGGAGCAAGATTAGAGAAAATGGAGAGGAAGCAATTATTTTTTAAAAATAGAAGAAAATTTCTTAGTGCTGATGAAAGACATGGTCTTTTGATTGATAAGCCCTGAATTAGTCTTATGTAAGTTTCATCAACTGGAACATTTTGAGAGTCCCTAAGCCGTGATCATTCTCCCCTCTTTCTCATTGTAAGTACCCTGGTTTTCTTAAGAGTAAAAGCACACACAATGAAAAATAATTTCTTCTGCAGATTTCCTTGCAGGGGTGTCCATATACCCAGTTTTGCATGTAATGTAGAGGTGATACCTCAGTGTGTCACAGCCATCCTTGTGGCCATGAACAGGAGGTTCAGAAACGTGATAATCGTGGATTGCATAAGAAGCTAGAAGGATCCAAGCTCTTTAATAACTTCCTGGAGCATTTTCTCCAGCCTCTAGACTTTAAATTACATTAAAAATATTAGGCATTATATGGTTACTGTAATTACATCCAGATGTAGTGTAATGCTGTGAGTCACTAAGGACAAAAAGAAGATCCTGAAACCTAGGGAAAGAAAATACAAAAACCAACAAAGGACAAAGGTACATGTTGCATTCTGATTTCTAATTAGTAACAATGAATGCTCAAAGATAATGAAATTTCTTCTAAGTACTTAAGGGAAATAATTTTAGACCTAGAATTAACCAAACTACCTTTCAAGAGTGAGGGCAAGAGGCTTCCCTGGTGGCGCAGTGGTTGAGAATCTGCCTGCTAATGCAGGGGACACGGGTTCGAGCCCTGGTCTGGGAAGATCCCACATGCCACGGAGCAGCTGGGCCCGTGAGCCACAATTGCTGAGCCTGCGCGTCTGGAGCCTGTGCCCCGCGACGGGAGGGGCCGCGATAGAGAAAGGCCCGCGCACCGCGATGAAGAGCGGTCCCCGCACCGCGATGAAGAGTGGCCCCCGCTTGCCGCAACTGGAGAAAGCCCTCGCACGAACCGAAGACCCAACACAGCCAAAAATAAATAAATAAATAAATAAATAAGAAAATCCTTAAAAAAAAAAAAAAAAAAGAGTGAGGGCAAGAAACAAACAACAAGCAAACAAACCCCAAAACCTTTCCAAACATTCAAGGACTGAGAGAATTTACTTTTTTATGGTAACCTTTCTGAGCAAGTGACTTGAGGATATATTCTAATAAGAAAGGTAGGAAATAATAAGAGTAAAAACAGTAAAATAGTGGCTACCAGGAGATTGGGGGTTGGGGGGATTGAACAGATGTTGTTTAAGGGTACAAACTTATAAAGGGTAGTAAATAAATCCTAGAGAGCTAATGCACAGTATAGTGAATATAGACAACAGTACGTTATCATAATCATTAATCTTGCAAAGAGACTAGAACTTAATGATTCCAACCACTAAAAAAGGGATAATTCTGTAACATGATAGAGGTGCTAATTATCACTACAATAGCAATCATATTACAATATATAAATGTATTACGTTAACAGGTACATCTTAACTTTACACAATATGTCAAATATATTTCAATTAAAAAAAAAGAGTAAGACATGAGATCTAGGAAACAGTTGATGGATATAACCAAGACATTCAGTGAAGGAATTTCCAGTAGTGATAAGTATGAGTCAGGGTTAGGAGCTATTTGTCAAGAATGGAATAAGAGGATGAAGGGCTTTGAGAAAGCTGCTTCTGGAAAAAAAAAAAAGTGGATTACATCTAACTGATAGTAACATGGTCAAAAATCTGAATTCCTTTGAGGAAATGGTAAAGTATATACTTATCTTTTTTTGGGGTGTGTATGATCTAAACAACATAAAGGAAGACAATTGAGCAGAATTACAAACCCAAACTAAACTTTGCCTGCTGTTGAGTCAATGATGAAGTGTAAGAAAATAAAATGCATTTGATTTTTATGTTGGAAACAATCTCCTTTTATCTGGGTCTATTGACTGTGTTACTGAACTTAACGGAAAGCTCTTTTTGGTCCCAAGTCCAATAATACTTTTAATAACAACATTAGGAATGCTGCTTATTGGTTTTCCACATTTAAAATAAATTCATAGATAAAGCATAGAAGACTGAACTATAGTTACAGAACAGCATATTACAATGTAAAAGGAGCATGTTGCTTTCAGAAGTTAGAAAGGAGAAAATGGGAGAAGTCATTGGAAGTCAAGGGGAGCTAATATAGTCTTTTTGTATCATGTGGAGTTGATAGTCATTAACTATAAATAGTAGAACAAGAAATTGAAACTTAAAATGATCATTCAGTAATTTTGAGGCAACAAGAATAAGGAATACAAGTAGTAATATAACTCTTAAAATTTGGGAGGAGGACGGGGGGAATTTGAGGGCAATGGAAGTGACATTTCAGTCCTCATCTTTTACGGTGATGAGTCAATGGATATTGTTTACAGATGGATAAAGCAATGTATGTGTATGTGTACATGTATTGGGTACATGCACTTGGACCTCTGAAAGTAACCACCCCAAAACTAAAGCCAGAAATCAACAAAAACATAGCTTCTGGGGAGTGGAAATTGAGGTGAGGAGGGAGACTGATGGTTTTCACAAAACACCTTTTCAGCATTTGATTTTTTTTTTTGGACCAAAGCTGGTCTTACTTTGATAATAATAATTTTTAAAAAGTGAAACAACTTTAATTTCATTTCTGTAATTTTTTGGGGGGAGATTTATAAATGAGGAACATTATTATGTTTTTGTAAGTATTGGTAATCTCATTTAAAAAAAGCCATACCTGAGAATTTGAGTTATGAGGCTTTGAATAGCTTTCTGGCAATCAGGCTATTTCACAAGAAAGTAAAACCTCACAATATTACCAGAAAACAGTGACAAACAATTGTGACATGTGACAGTACTTCCCCAGTTATCTATTAGTTGCTTTGGGGAGCTGCTTGATGAAGAATCTAATTGTTTCCATAAATATTTTCTCACAGGTGATGGGTTTTTTTTTTTTTTTTGGCCGCGCTGTGAGGCATGTGGGATCTTAGTTCCCCGGCCAGAGATGGAACCCGTGCCCCCTGCAGTGGAAGCCCAGAGTCTTAACCACTGGACTGCCAGGGAATTCCCTCACCTATTTCCAGCTGCCCATAGCTCTGTTTTGATATTTATTGACTTAATGTCTTCATTAAGACATTAAGAATGATGAGATGGGAAAAGGTGTTGACAAAATTGGCCTACCAGTTTTCTCGGCGTCCAGTATGTATTTCAAAATCCGTTTGCTAAGGTGAAAAAAAACCGTGCCGTCATTTTGGATATCAAGGACTTAAAAAAAATAACAGAATCTTTAGGAGGGATTAAATCACAAATAAAGATGACATGTTTCACACCTGAAACAGTCATGTTCCTTCCTGGACAGCTTTCATGGTGTCAACAAAAAGTCGTGTTACGTGTTGGTAGCTTTAAGGACAGTACACGTGAGGAATGCTGTCTAGTGCAGCTAAGTCTTCGGCCCAGTGAGGACTCCCCCCAAGGTGTCCATGTTTATCCATTGTACTATAGACTGGTTATGAAATGGGGGAGGGCAGTTCACCCTTTTTTGTCTCAGGACGGTGGCCCTTTCCACTCCAGATCATGAGCAATGACTCCGTCTAAAGTCCAGACCTGCTCTGAGTAGATTCAAGTGATCTATAGGATCTCCTTCGCGCTTGGGAGTTTCAAGGTCTTTATTGATTTTGCTCTTTGCCTTTATTTTTCCCTTCTTACAAGTCCATGGACGTTGAAGTTCAGAAAATGGGACCCTTAGGACAAGCTTCTGCTTCTTCCTGACGAGAAAAAGAAATAGTGCTTCTATTTCAGAAGGAATTTAACCTCATTCTTTGCAGATAGGAAGAGAAGGAGGAATAAGTTTTATTTGGTGAATTTATTATAGATTAAGTGTTGGAGATTGGTGATACAACATTAGTTGCTACCCTTATATGGCTTTATAAGAAAAATAACGAAATGGCCATCTTGTATCATTCATTTACCATGTATAAATTATCTTAATTATTGTTCTGGACTCCCTTGTGAGATCAGCATTATTATCCCTCTCATTTTTAGATGATGAAGTTAAAATTTGGAAAGTTTAGTTGTTTGCTCAGGGATAAACAGGTTATTCTTACCATTCCTTGCACTTCCCACGCTTGTGGTTATTTTGTTGTCATTGTTGTTGCTATTGTTGTTAAATAATTCAGTTTTTTAAAAGATTCAACCCAGTTTTCTTCTCTGAGCCCTCTCTTAGTTACTGGTTCTTCAGATTTTGTTTTCAGTTGATTTTTAGTCTAGTTTTTTACATCTCTTTCTGGCCTTCTCAAGTTGAGTGTAGGTTACCCTTGCTCTAGTGCTGAGTAAAAGAAATTCTTTCATTAAAAAAGTCAGCAGATGATATAGGGGATGCTCCTTTATCACTAATGTACTAGAACTTAGAGAGGCGGCTTTCTAGGGCTTGTCATACCAATAGTGATGGTAAATTAGAAACAATCTTTTCGTGTATAGAAAATAAAGGACTCAATTAGAGAGATGTTTTACATTTTAGATTTATACGTGTTGACTGAAAAAAATGCACAACCTAAAAGTTGAGAGTTATGTTTTATTCGGCAGACAAAACCGAGGCCTTAAGCCCGGGACATAGCATCTCAGATAACTCTAAGAGACTGCTCCGAAGAGGTAAGGGGGGTGGGGGGTGGGGGGAAGCCAGGATCTAGGAGTTTTTGCAACAAAGACCAGGTAGTCGGAACATCAAAAGATTACTATCAATTAAAGCAAACCAGATATCTCAAGTTAAGGAATTTAGCACTTTTCTATGTATGGGAAGATGCAAGAATCTGGGCTCACTGAAATCATTCCTTTGATATGCACTTCAGCTATTGGGGTCAGTATCCTGTGCTTTCTCATCCTGAGTTTCCTCAGGGTGCACCGTCAGGGGGCGCCTGCAGTATCTGGTGGTTTGATGGCGGGCATTCTGTTTCCATCCTGAATTCCCTCAGGGCTCCCCATCTGGGTGGCTATAATGTGATGGCTCGATGACTGCAACATCCTTTGTTTACTGATATGGCAGGTAATATTTTTCATTCACATAGGCAAACACTTATTAAGCAGACAAAGATTTTACGTTGGTAGAAATCTCAGTGGACATTCTTCAGTATGAAAAAATTTTATTTCAAGTTTAAGAAAAGGAAGGAAATTAAAAAAAAACCAATTCAACAAAGCAGACTTAAACCACTTTATAAATGTAAGCATAATGAAGAAAGTATAAGAGATCAGAAAGCTCAAAAGGGAGGGATGTCAATAACAAAATTGATTTATACATCTAGTGATAAACAATCCTATTCAAAACGCACAAAATAGGAACTCATTCTAAAACTTCCAAATGGAGGCTCTCAATGCATCTTGGCAAGTTAAAGGCTCTGAGGAGAGTTGTGGTGATAAACCTGTTTGCTATGGTTAATACAGCATTTCTTAAATTTATTGGACCAGAGACACATGCCCTCATAACCCAAGTTGACACACATTGAGAATACTCCTGGCCTTCTGAGAATGGCCGTCACATATCATATGCTAGTTCTGGATAACTTGAGAAAAAAATCTTTTTTGCCACTTGTGGGTGAAACAGACCAAAGATAGGGAAACACATGAGTGGCAGTGGCCTTTATAGTAAGCATTTTATAGTAAGCCTGGTGTGCTTTATACAGTAAGCATGACTTCATTCTCAACATTTAGTAACACATATCACAAAACACCTCCGATTTTATTTTTATTCATTTCTTGAATAGATTATATGTTTATACCATTGAAAATTCAGAAGATACAAAGATGTATACAGCAAAAAATTTCCCTTCTCCTCCTGTCTCCTAGCCACACAATTAACTTCTTTGAAAGAAAATAATGTTATTAATTTCTTATTAAAATCTTCCAGAGAGAATTTATATAGGAAAGCAAACATACGCTCAGGTATTTTTAAAAAACCCTTTAAAATACAAATGATAGTATAGTAAAGGCACTGCTTTTTAAACTTGTTTTTTGGTCCTAATGATACATTTGGAAGCTGTTCCATATCCACATATAAGCACATTTATGTCTTTCTTTCTTTTTTCTTCTCCTCCTTGCCCTCTATTCTTTTTCCTTTGTATGGATGGCTGTTGATGGATGTTTTGATTTTACTATTTTTTCTATTATAAAGAATATTGCAACAAATGTCACTTTTTGTGTATTCAAGTATATTTGTAAGATAAATCCCCCAAATAAAATTGCTAAGTAAATGTATGTACCTCCATATTTTTTTTTAGCATTTCCTCTTTTTCTTTTTGTAAATTGAAGTGTATTTGACATATAGTGTAAATTTAAGGTGTGCAACATGTTAATTTGATGCATTTATAAACTGTGATATGATTGCCATTGCAGCAATAATTAGTACCTTTGTCACATTACATAATGATCCTTTCTTTTTAGTGGTTGGAATCATTAACTTCTAGTCTCTTAGCAAGTTTGATGATTACAATACAATATTGTTGTCTATATTCACTACTGTGCATTAGCTCTGTAGAGCTTACTTACTACTCCTTGCAAATTTGTATCCTAAACAATTTCTGTCTTAACCTCCTACCCCGCATCCTCTGGTAACTACCATTTTACTCTCTGTTTTTACAAGTTTGGCTTTTTTAGATTCCATATACAAGTGATATCATAACAGTATTTCTCTTTCTCTGCCTGACTCATCTCTCTTAGCATAATGTCTTCAGGGTCCATCCATGTCGTTGGAAATGGCAGGATGTCTTTCTTTCTCATGACTGATATACCTTCATAATTTTCATAGGTCTTACTAAACTGCATTTGAGGAAGTAGCAATTAACACTCCATCAGTTTGTGAGATTGCGTGGTCCCTGTAATCACCAGCACAGTGTGTGACCAAACTTTTTGATCTTTGCTAATCTGATGAATGAAAATTAGAGTAGTCTTAATTTTTCACTTGTTATAAGTTATGTTTATGGCTGAGCATTTTTAACTTTTTTTTTGTTTTTTAGGTTTTAGAAAGCAATTTAATAAAATTGGAAATAAACATCAAGATGTTAAGTAAAAACAAAATGTCACAGAAATTTATATTCAGTAAGAGACCAATTTTGTTCAACCACACATACGCACATTTTTTTTTTATTTTATTTTATATATATATATATATTTTTTAATTTATTTTATTTATGGCTGTGTTGGGTCTTCGTTTCTGTGCGAGGGCTTTCTCCAGTTGTGGCAAGCAGGGGCCACTCTTCATCGCGGTGCGTGGGCCTCTCGCTATCGCGGCCTCTCTTGTTGTGGAGCACAGGCTCCAGACGCGCAGGCTCAGCGATTGTGGCTCACGGGCCCAGCCGCTCCGCGGCATGTGGGATCTTCCCAGACCAGGGCTCGAACCCGTGTCCCCTGCATTGGCAGGCGGATTCTCAACCACTGCGCCACCAGGGAAGCCCCGCACATTTAAAAAATATTAGCAAAAGCTGTCTCTGGGTTGAAGGATAATGGGTGATTTACAATTTTTATTTCTGTATACCTTTTTGCATTTTATAAGCTTTTAATTTTAAAGAGCCATCTTCATTTCATTTTCTGTAACTTCCAGATCATATTCTTTGCCAATGTTTTAATTTAGTAATTGGTCTTATTGATTTGTATGAGCCCTTTATATATTAGCAAAATTAGGGAGTCCCCTGGTGGCCTAGTGGTTAGGGTTCTGGGCTTTCACTGCCGTGGCCCAGGTTCAATCCCTGGTCTGGGAAGTGAGATGCTGCAAGCTCCATGACACGGCCAAACCAAAAAACAAAACCCCCAAAAAACTAAGGATCCTTAATAAAAAAAAAAAATTAGCAAAATTAGCCTCTATCCAGGATGTGAGCAACAAATACTATTTCTCAGTTTTTTATTTGTCTTTGACTTTGCTTGTGGTAGTTTTTGCCATATAGAATCTTTATTTTATGTAATCAGGTTTAATAAACTTCTATTTTTTTTCCTTTTTTATTTTTAGAAAGGTCTTCCCCAACTCCAAAGTTAATTTTGAAGTCTCCAAGATTTCTTCTAGCATTTAATTTTTTTAACATTAAGTCTTTGATCCATTTGGAATTTATCCTGGTATAAGATGTGGGACATGTATCCAAATTTGTCTTTTTCCAGAAGGCTATCTAACTGTTCTAATACCATTTATCTGAATAATCCATCATTTCCTTACTGTTTTGCTATACTACTTTTATCATATACTAAATTCTCATATTTCTGGACTTTCTATTTGGTTTCATTGGCTATTTATTGTCCTGTATCACACTAGTTTGAATATGTTAGCTTTATAACATGTTTATCTCATGGGATTAATCCTCCCTCAATTTTTTTGATTTGTTTTCAGAATGTTTCTAGTTATGCTTGCTTTATTTTTCCACATAATGTTTGTAATCAGTTGGTATAGAAAAATTTTGGGATTTGTGTATATCACACTGAATTTTGATTCATTTATGGAAATGTTACATTTAATGACATTGATTCTTTCCACTCAATGACATAGTAGCTATTCTACTTGTTCAAATCTCCTGTTGTGTACCTCTGGGTCATTTTATAGTAGTCTTCACATAGATCTTGCTTATTTTTTGTTAACTTTATTGCTAGTATTTTATCTTTTTTTGCTCTTACAAGGGTTTTTTTTCCCTTCCATATTTCATGCTCTTATTGTTTGTAATAATTTTTCAGTTGTTTGAGTTTTTATTTATACCATTATATATTCTACATATAATACTTGTACTTTCCCTTCTAATTTTTAAAAATCCTTTCAATTTATTTCTCTTTTATAATTGCATTGGGTAGTATCTAGGGACAACATTAATTAATAGGGTGAAAGTGAACATCTTTGTCTTTTTCCTGAATTTAATATAAATAATAATGTTCCCTCCTTAAGAATGATGCTGGCTATCAGGTTAGGGTAGATATATTTTATCATATTAAATTATCCATCTATTATTTTATGAATATTTTTAAAATAGGAATTGCTGTTGAATTTTGCTCATGTTTTTTAAGTATTTATAAAAATTACTATATGATTTTTCTCTAAGTGTTAATATGTTAAATTGCATTGACACATCTTCTAATATTAAACCATCTTTACTTTTATGGAATAAACTTGTATTTTGGATCTCTTTGAGGTTTATTTAACATTTTTGCCTAAATATTGGTAAGTGAGGTTGGTTTGTAGTTTTCTGGGAGACAATTTTTTGTGTGTTTTGATATCAAAATTATATTGATTTTATAAAACAAATTTGGAAGCTTCTCTTAATTTTTATTCTGTGAAAGAATTTACATAGGCTTGAAATTATCTGCTTTTAAAAAGTCCGTGTAATTCCCTTGTGAAGACATTTATTCTTAGCACTTTGGGGGTGTGGTTCTTGACAACTTTCTCTAGTTCAACTATAATGACTAATTCTGTGGGAGTCAATTTTAGTAAACTACATTTTTTTCTAGAAACATCAATCTTATCTTGGTTTTCTTTTTTTTTAATTAATTCATTTTTTAAAAAATTATTTTATTTTTGTCTGCGTTGGGTCTTCATTGCTGTGCACGGACTTTCTCTAGTTGCGGCGAGCACGGCCTACTTTTCATTGCAGTGTGCAGGCTTCTCATTGCGGTGGCTTCTCTTGTTGTGGAGCACGGGCTCTAGGCGCCTGGGCTTCAGTAGTTGTGGCGTGCGGGCTCACTAGTTGTGGCTCCTGGGCTCTAGAGCGCAGGCTCAGTAACTGTGGCACCCGGGCTTAGTTGCTCCACGGCATGTGGGATCTTCCCAGAGCAGGGCTCGAACCCGTGTCCCCTGCATTGGCAGGCGGATTGTTAACCACTGTGCCACCAGGGAAGTCCCTTGGTTTTAAAACTCTTATTATAGTTGAACAAGATGGATTCTTAAGAATATTGTAATTTTTCCAGTTTGTGGTAACTTTTCCTTTTTCAAAAATTTTGTGTATTTATTCCATTGTCTTTCTTTCTCAATTATATAAGTTAACACTACTAATTTTGTCTTTTGCCAATGAACCAATTCTTATATTCATTTTTAATTCTCCCCCTTTTGATATTTCATGAAATGAATATGTAATGAATTATGTTTATAAATTGTGTTTTCCTTATGATTTCCTTAAATTTATTTTGTAATTATCTTTCTAAATTATTGATTTGCATTTATCATTTTAAAAATTATTTCTTATTTAAATGCTATTTACTCACACAGAGCCTTCCTGGCTAGGTTGGTTTAATACCACCCACACCACCACATCTCATTCATCGTGTTTCGTTTTTTGTTTTTTTGTTTAGGATTTTTCAAACCTTTTAATTGAAGTATTTATACACCAATCCATATATACATGTATAGCCACTTAATTTTTTAAACTCTTCATTGAAGTTATATAACTCATTGATTTTCACAAACTAAAAATAAGTAACTTGCACCCAGATCATGAAAGAAAACATTACCATGGTACCAGTGCCCCAGAAGTCCCCCTTTGCTCCTTTCTAGACAATAGCCACCCCACATATCCTGTCTTAAAATTGCAGAGAGCAATTTCTGTAATGCTTATATTGTTAAAAATGGTACCATAATATCTATCCTGTCTTATATCTGTGTTTATGAGATTTCATTTTTGTGATTTATCTGAATTTGTTCCAGTACTATGTACTATTTCACTGTGTATGAAAATACAGTGAACTTTATTGGAAAGCAGTTTGGGAGCATATATAAAAGCTGAAGATATACATATTCTGTAACTGTGAAATCCCACTACTAATTATATGTTGACCAGAAATGTACACATGTGTTCAACATGTATAGTTTGAAATTGGACATTGAAAAATAGCTCTTAGAATTTTGCATAACACATTCAAATTCATGATTATGATCTGTTTGTAATGTCTCCTTTTGCCTAGATGTATTTATTTAAAAATTTTAAATTTTATTTGAACTTAAAAAAAAACCTAGTTTACCTATTTTTCTCATCCCTCCCCCCCGCCCCACCTCTTAAAACCACCAATTTGTTCTCTGTATCTATGTTGATAGAAGGGCACTCTTTCTATTGAAATATTAGAAATGTAGGAGAAAATTAGTGGTTTTATAGATTCGCTAAAGGGAAGGTGAAGGAATGACCTCCTGATTACTTCCTTCTATCAAAAAAAAAAAAAAATGTAAGGGCAACTTCATCAGTTGAAAATAAGGCAGAGAGATGATAGACTGGAGGTTTAGGGCTGAGGAAAAGATATGAGATAGTTATCATGGGTAGTTAATGAATGACTTCTTTAGGGAAATACAGGCTAGAAATGCCCAGTGATGTTACTCATTTGAGGCTGAAGAGCATGAATCTGTAGGAACATAACTTCATCCAGTTGTGAGAGATCTCAAGCAACACCAGGCTGCTTAGAAGTAAATGTGGGGTGTTAAATAGTTGGGTTCATCTAGATGTGCAATTATTCCACATGATGGGGATGAAGATTCATGATGGGAAACAGGGACCAGGAAATGAAAGTGTTTTATAATTCATTTATGTAAAAAATATATTAGGGAAAATTTCAAACATACCCTGAAATAGACTAGTATAAAGAACCAGCATGTACCTGAGTCCTTGTTTGAAAAAAGACATCAGCATAAGACCCATCTAAACCTCCCTACCCCTTTGCCCTCTGCTGAATTATCTCAAAACAAATCTCAGACATCATCTCTCTTCACCTGTATATGCTGAAAACATTTTTAAGGGTGTGGGTATGATTAACCAGTATTCCAAACTGCTATGAAGGAAAGTGAAGAAGAGGGGTTGATAGAGGGACAGAGAATCTAGACATGTCAGTGGATTGAAAGCTGGCGATTTTCCAGGGCAGCCCTTGAGCTAATAAAATGAAAAATAGGAGGTAGTGATAGGAGTGGAGATGTTTAACTTATGATTTTGAAGGTTTGCATTTTTATACAAACCAATGGTTTCAATCAACTCATTAAGATACACAGTTCTTTCCCTCAAACCTTGCTCACTTACCTAGTTTTCTTTGTAATTAAAAAAAAACTATAAATCTTTCAAAATTTTGAAATTAGTGCATACATGTTCTGAATAGTTCAAACAATGCAATAAGCTATAAAATTAAGTGTAAATGTTTCATTTATCCCCAGACACCTGATGCCACTATTCAGAAGTCCTATGTTAAATCATTTTTGGTACATCCTTCTAGAAACATTATATATACATATATATATACAAGAAGCATTTATATTGCATTAAAAACATAAATTGAATCATAAAATATCTGCTTGCATTTTGTACTTAACAGCATACTGGCGATCTTTTCATTTCAGGACACATGCATCTGTCTCACTTGAAAACTGTTTGCGTAAGTTTCCATTTTCAGATATGAGTTCCCTCGTTAATGAATAGTCCTGCAGTGAACATCTTCCTGCACATATTTTTTCCATATATATATATATATATGAACCATATCTTATCTATGGGAAGAGTTGTTAGTAATTTTTAGGTTGAAAGATATTTTATGTAGTGTTAATTTTGATAAATATTCCAAATTATTCAGATTATGTCTTTGGAGGATGGAGATAAAATGCATTTCCAGCTGTTACTCAGAAAGCTTCCCGAATAATCTGAATCTGTTTAAAAGACATGTGGATGGAGAAAGAAAGGAATTGAAGAAGTTCAAGTTGCAAAGCCTTCCTTTATTTTGGTGGCTACATCAACTCTGGCTACACATCAGGATCACCTTGAGAACTGAACAGATTGTCCAAGTTCCAACACCAGAAATCCTGACTTCACTGATCTGGGGTCAGGCCTGGACATTGGTGTTTTGAAAAAAAAAATTCCCCTAGAGATTCTAATGTGTAGCCAGTGTCCAGAACCACTGCTTTAGATAGAGAAAGGGGAGGTAGAAATGGAAGACTCAGGTGAAGAATATGTCAAGCATCACTAAGATTGTGCCCATGAAGCAAAAGAGGAATGAAGATCCAATTCCAATACAAAAAACACATCGAGTGAAAGGATCAGATGAGGTTTGGGGAAGAAAGGAGGCAGGAAGAGAGAGGTCTAGGTGAGGGAAGGGCAGAGCTGGTCGGGGTAGGTGCTTTGGGTGTGGATCATAGAGTCTACTCTTTTAAGTAAAGGTGAACATGAGCCTGAAGCCGCTCCAGGCTCTTCTCAACCCAGGGTTGTCCTGTATCAGTAGAATGGAGTGGCCAACAGGGTAGGCAGCCATGATGATTTTGCACAAAATATTCTAGGAACTGTTGATATCAAAGACGTTGGACATGGAAAGAAATAGAGCATCTGCATTGAAAATTTAGCAAATGAGAAAATAGCTGATTGCTTTGATGGTCCCCACATGAGCCTCCATGCTGGGGTCCCTGGAGCCAGTGGCATTGCTTCCCATGTTTAGGGTGTGTCTCTTGACAGAGATGATCAGCAGGGTGGCAGCCAGGATGCACGTGATGAGAGGAACGAAGATGCCCATGTTACAGAAAAGAACCAGGCTGATCACACTGGTCTCAGAAAAGTAATTTTTCTTAGTGGAGTTGAAGGAGGGGCTAGAAAAAGGATTGTTGCAATGCACAGTGTAGATGTTTTTGAGGAAGAACACACTGTGGCCCAAGGAAACAAACACTGATAGTCACAGAAGCCAGGGCATCAATCCAGAAATTCTCTACTTCAGCTTGAGGAAAAGGGGGTAGGAGAAATCCGCAGTCTTCACGAAGTAGAAGAATCTAAGCCAGGCAGCAAACCAGAGGCTACAATAATTTATGAACATGAAACTTCCTTTGAATGTATCATATACAATGAATGTCTTGATTATAAAACTGTGGGGATGTTGAACTGAAGGTGAGTTCTAGCATCATGAACCTTTGTAGCGCTCTTCTGGATACACTCAGGAAAAGCAGGATCTTGCCACTTGTGGAAACTGCCTTGTTGTGAATCCATTCTGCTGTATTTATAGCCACAATGAACCCATTTGCAGTGATACCAAGGACGCATTCAGTGCCTATAAATATTCACATCAAAATGATGCGAGATGGTGACAATTGATTTTCTGGGGGATTGCAGGTTTCGGTCATCCTGAGTTGTTGCTTCTCTTTGGTGTCTGAGGAAAATGTCTCCCTAGCGTGTGATGGGCAGATTTGTGATAGCTCCCACTATTCATGTCACCAGAAGCAGCAGTTGATGCATCATTTCCCAATCTACTCCATTTGTTTATTTTAGAACTCTTAGTTGTAAGTCTGGAGATGCAAATGATGGAAGGAGTTGTTTTCTAATCCTCTCCCGTGTCCTTTCGGATGCCCTGGGGTGTGAGTTCAATCGTGGGGCCCAGGGAGGAACTTGAGTAGACGCTCCTTTATGAATCACTGACATGGTGTTGAGAGCTGTGTTCTTGAGTAGCTCTGGTTAAGTCAACCATCCGTTCACTAAGTCACCGGATAACTGCGTGTCACTTGTGACCGCAGGGAACTGATTGAAAGTAATAATAACTTCCAATATTTATAGCTATGAGCTAGGCCCTGTCCAGACACTTTATACATATCATGAAATTTAAGCCTTACAACAACCCTCTGCAGAATGTACTTTTATTATCTCCATTTTCCAGGGGAGGAAACTGAGGCTAAATAACTTGTCCCAAAGTCAAAGAGGGAGAGGGAGACGGAGAAGGAGAGAGAGAGAGTTGGGATTCAAACCCGAGTCACATGGTCCCAGAGTCCTTGTTCTTACCCACTATGTTATACTACCTACCCCTGTGGATCCTTTTGTGTGCACCAAAGACTGAAGGCAGGGTTGGCTTAGCTGTAACTTTTTATCCTGTTGGTCTTTTGTGATGCCCTCAGGGCTTAAGGGAAGAATAATTGAGTTGGAAAGAAACCCACCTTGTGAGATTTCTTTTTTCACTCCTCACACAGAACACTTTACTTTGGACACTTCTGGTCACTAAACACGTGTGGTTTTTTTTTCCCCACAGCAAACAATTCTGCAACGCTGTCTCGGTGCCCTACAATTTAACTCAATTCTGACACTATCTACCTGGAGTTGACATCAGATCCACAGGTTTAGGGCTCAGTCCCACCAGACTGCCCTCCATTTCAGATGCCAATCCCAAGTCTAGGTTGTCACCTGGACTTATTGGTTATAAGTTAAGAGTTAGGACCCTCTTTTTGGTTTCAGTTAATTTGCTGGAGTGGCTCACGGAGCTCAAGAAAACAGCTTATTTACATTTACCGATTTATTATAAAAGGTTATGATCATAGATGAACACCCAGACGGAAGAGGTGCATAGAGCAAGGTCGTGGGAAGGGGCATGGAGCTTCCACGCCCCCTTTGGGGTACCACACCCCGAGCACCTCATGTGTTCACCAGTCTGAAAGCTCTTTGAACCCAGTCCTTTTGGGTTTTAATGGAGGCTTTGTTACATAGGTGCAGTTGATTAAGTCATTGGCCATTGGTTATTGTTTCAACCTCCAGCCTCTCCCCCTTTCCTGGAAACCTGGGGGTGGGACTGAAAGTTCCAACCTTGTATTCGCCCTCGGTTTTCCTGGCAATCAGTCCGCACCCTTAGGTGTGTTCCAAAAGTCACCTTGTTAACATAACAAAGGCATTTTTGTTGATCTCCTCACTGAGGAAATTCCAAGGGTCTTGGGAGCTCTGTGCGGGAAAAGGGGACAAAGACCAAATGTATTTCTTATGATAAATCACAATAGCACAATAGTAAAGCAAGAAGACACTGATTTTCTGAGACAAACCTCTTGTACAAAATAAATTGAGAGATAATAAATCTCTATATAAAAATGATTGTACACACACACACTTATAGGCCCACAAACACATATTTACCTTTCATTTTAAACAAATCACTAGGAAAATAAGGGTTGAAGGAAAAGTTCCGTGCTCCTTTACAAGGTAGGCAAATCAACATAGGGTAAAAATAATACCCCAAGTCACCTAATCTACTTTGGAATAGTCAAACCAAAAGAGATGAAGAATCAGTTTTATCTTGGGGAAGTTGTTTCTGATTTTAAAATGTAAGCACAATACACATGATGATAAAATGGACTTCTCAACTCAGAATAAATGAATTTTTATGAGTGTACATAACTCTAAAGTAATGATAATGAAGTAATTCAAATAAAGGGAAGGTTGGTGTGTGAGATGTCTCCAAAATTTTTCATACTATTTGGTTTTCCCTTTACTTAGGACTTCTTTTAAACAAGGCGAAAACTTAAGGTTTTCTGGCCTGTTTTGGACAAGTTGTTATGAATTTTAGCATCTCATCTTTAAATCTCTATTCTTGAACTCCAAATGTTTCCCTCGATTACAGTGTACAGTAATAAACAACTGCTACTCTCTGCTTGTTCCCACCCACTTGTACAAGTAAGTCTGTAGTATTTCAGGACCTCTGATTTGGTTTTCAAGAGGCTTTTTCTTGTCACTGGCTCTCCTCCATTTCTGCTGACCCAGGCTTCCAAGAGTGTGAGGGATAATGGGATACACTCTCCGAAGAGTTTGATGCCTCTCTTTTTATTTGTGTTGCTCATCACTGTATTAAAAACATAAAATTCTAACTGAGTAAATTTGAAGATCGAATTGGCTTTATTCAATGACTTAACGAATCGGGCAGCATCCCATTGAGCAAGTAGAAAGGAGCTCTGCGGAGCTGTAAAAAATGCAAGAACTTTACAGGCAGGAGGGTGCAGAAAAGGGAAGTTTCTAGCTAAGAGTGGATTGTTTCAGGCAGGGTCACCTTCCTTTTGGGGGAAGGTGGGGGGTCACCCCTCTAGTGCTGACCAGGTAATTCCAGATCTATTGGTGAAAGGTCCCATTCCTGAGAGAGGCTGAAACTGCAATTAGGTTAGCTATTAAGTCTTGGTTTGCTGACGTGGGGCTTAGCACAAGTGACTCCATTTGGGGTTTGTTGTTTCTTTACTAACAACTGTATCTCATTCCTAGCTCTTAACCCCAGTACCTAGATACTTGCTGGTGAATGGATGACCAGACCAGTGAATTCAGAATTTCAGAGAAGTTCTTTATAATGAGAGACAGGCAGAGAAATGGCAGTTCTACCACCCAGTAAGTTTTGAACTCTCGCAGGTCTGATGCCCAAATCAAGCGTGGGAACGTGAACAGTGAGACTGAGTGAAAACACAGCAGTTCTTTGTGTTTCTGTTAGAGAAACACTGGTGGGAGACAGAGGACAAAGGAAGGAGACACAGGACTGGAGTGACCTCAGCTGGGGGCGGGGTTTCACAGTGTTGGGTGCTGCAGAGAGGTAGTCAGCAGGAGCAGGGGCTGTGTACGTCATCAGAGGCATTTTTTATTTTATTTTTTTGTTTTTATTGACGTATAGTTGATTTACAATCTTGTGCCAATCTGCTGTATGGCAAAGTGACTCAGTTATACACATATAGACATTCTTTTTTTATATTCTTTTCCATTACAGTTTATCACAGGATATTGACTCTAGTTCCCTGTGCTGTAGAGTAGGACCTTGTTGTTTATCCCTCCTATATATAATAGTTTACATCTGCTGATGCCACACTCCCAGCCCTTCCCTCTCCCACCCCCCTCCTCCTTGGCAACCACAAGTCTGTTCTCTATGTCTGTGAGTCTGTTGCTGTTTCATAGATAGGTTCATTTGTGCCATACTTTAGATTCCACATGTAAGTGGTAGCACATGGTATTTGTCTTTCTCTTTCTGACTTACTTCACTTAATAATCTCTAGTTGCATCCATGTTGCTGCAATCATCAAAGGCATTTTAGAAGAGGCTCTGCTTGCCATAGCTTCTGGCAGCGTTGCTTCCTACAGTGGAAAGAAGAATGTTGTTGATGGGAATTCCCAAAGTTAGGCTAAAGTGGGGGTGAAGTAACTTTTCTAGGTGAAGAGGTGATCTTTTTTTTTTTTTTTTTGATTTGTATGTGTGTGTTTTATTATGTATTAGTCTCTTAAATCAAATAGAAGACAAAAAGTGGAGCTACAAACCAAAGTTACAACAGTACTAGCTTTTCTCGTCGCCCGTCTGTCTACTTTTACCAGAGGTCTTTATTTCTTCATAAGGCTTTGAGCTACTTGTCCAGGGTCCTTGACTCCAACCTGAAGAACTCCCTGTGGCAGGCGGGTCTGGTGGTTAAGAACTCTCTCAACTCTTGGTTAACTGGGAATGTCTTGATTTCTCCCTCATTTTCGAAGGAAAGTTTTGCTAGATATAGGATTCTTGGTTGACGGTTTCTTTCCTTCAACACTTCAAGTACATTGAGTCATGCCATCTGGCCTCCGAGGCTCCTGATGAGAAATCTGCTCAATGACCTTCCTGGCAAACCTTCTCTCAGCTTCATAGACTTTCATAATGTACCGTATCATGTCTTATGCAACAGAACATTTTGTATAGTATCGTGAAGTCAGTTAAGTTGTAACGTTATTTTTTTTTTTAATTAATTAATTTATTTTTGGCCGTGTTGGATCTTCGTTTCTGTGCGAGGGCTTTCTCTAGTCGCGGCAAGCGGGGGCCACTCTTCATCGCGGTGCGCGGGCCTCTCACTATCGCGGCCTCTCTTGTTGCGGAGCACAGGCTCTAGACGCGCAGGCTCCAGACGCGCAGGCTCAGCAATTGTGGCTCACGGGCCCAGTCGCTCCGCGGCCTGTGGGATCCTCCCAGACCAGGGCTCGAACCCGTGTCCCCTGCATCGGCAGGCAGACTCTCAACCACTGCGCCACCAGGGAAGCCCAGTAACGTTATTTTGAGACCAGAATTTAAGGAAAAGGAATTGAACATTTCAAGTGTAGACATTATGAGGTCTCTAAAATGATTACACATTTTCAAACTAGAAATAAAAAGGCCACTGAAGTATCCTGCAGATTTTTATTTATAACAAAGTGAATACCAATATCTAATAACACACGTAAAGAAAAATTTCTTTGGGATCCTTTTTCCTAAGTGTAAAGGGGCCTTGAACTCAAAAAGTGAGAAAACCACTGTGGTGTATCCCCAGCGGTGATGGGTCCATTTCTTGCTCTGACCTCAGAGTGCACCATTGTGATGTACTTCACAAAGCCCTATGAAAGAGAAAGGTGGGCCCAGGTTTTTGGTCCTTAGAGCCCAGGAAGCTGCTTTTGGTGACCTGACGGCCTTGGACCTACAGTTAGCTTGTGTTTTCCTTGTTTCTGCCATTTTGTTGATTTTCGTTTCTCTCTTCTCTACTCTTTTTTATTTGTGTCATTGTTCTTTCTACAGTTAGCATAGTGAGTATTGTTGGTATAGTTAATACTTGATTAGCATAGTTAGTGTAGTTAGTACTAGTTAGCGCTGTTGGTACAGTTAGCGTAGTTAGCGTTGTTAGTAGAGACAGCATACTTAGCCCTGTTAGTACAGTTAGCATTGTTAGTTAGCGTAGTTAGCGTTGCTCGGTAGTGCTGTCAGTCGGTGTAGTTAGCAGATCACCAGGATGGAGGGCCTCACAGCCAAATCTGCTGGCAAGAAGGCTCATATTGATGACTTCCAGATCCTCCACACCATTGGTGAAGGTACCTTCGGTAAAGTGAAGTTGGCCCGGCACATTCTGACCGGGACACGGGTGGCTGTGAAAGTCATACAGAAAAGGCGTCAGAGCTTCTCACGTGTCCAGGCACTTTTCCGGGAAGTGTTCAGTCTGAAGGCTCTGAATCACCCCAATATTGTAAAACTGCTGGGGGTGATTGACACAGAGGAGACATTTTTCGTGGTGATGGAGTACCTCAGTGGGGGGAACATGTACCGCTATTTGAAGATCCATGGCCGTATGACAGAGGCGGAGGCCCGAGGCCCGTTCCAGCAGCTGGTCTCCGCCCTGCAGCACTGCCACCGGAGGGGCATCGTGCACCGAGACCTGAAGCCACTGAGCCTCCTCTTTGATTCCAACATGAATATCAAACTTACAGACTTTGGCCTCAGCAACAAGTGTGATGACATTGTCCAAGTGGACACGATCTGCGGCACACACCCTTATGCTGCCCCGGAGCTCTTCCTGGGGCAGAGCTACAGCGGCCCTGCGGTGGACGTGTGGAGCTTGGGAGTAGTGCTGTACACCATGGTAACTGGGTCCCAGCCCTTTGTGGGAAAAGACTTCCAGGAGCTGCGGAAGCAAATCCTACAAGGGCAATACCCCATCCCACCTTATCTGTCTGTGAAGATAAGGGATCTGTTACAAAAAATGATTGCCCTCAACCCCAGTGACAGAGGCACCTTACCTGACCTCATGAGGCATCCATGGGTCAAGATGGGCCAGAAGGAGCCACCCTGTGAAAAGGACCTGGAGGTGACAATGGTGAGGACTCCGGGCTTGACTTGCGACCAGATCCAGGACACTGGGACAGGCAGTGTGAGCGCCAAGAAACCCAAGGTGGAGGTCTCCATCATAACTCTGAAGGCCTTCTCTTGCGGGGACCTCTGTGGCAGTGAACTTGAGCCTTCTCCAAGCCCTGTGGTGTCCTCCCTGCAAACCAGGTGGCTCTACCACAGAAAAAATGTGCAGCTGCAGGAAGACCAGCAGGCAGGGCAGAAGACCGGTGAGTCTGCCTGTCCCCCACCCAGCCTGGAGGCGAGGACTGCCACCCCCAGCCCAGCCCCCCAGTGTGGCACTGGGACATCCCCCTCCAGCAGCAGCAGCAGGATTGGAGCCCCAGAGGGAAGCAGCTGCCCCCTGGGTGTGTCCAACACTGGAAGGTCCTCCCACGCTGGGCAGCCTGAGAGTGTGTCCTCATCCACTGTCTCTGGCCAGAGCCAGAAAAAGCAAGGGGTGGCTGGGAGAATCTGGAACTTTATTTTGAAACATCTTTGTTGCAAGCTGCCCAGCATGAGGCGTCATAATAAAGTGAGCCCATGTGAACCCCATGGATGACCGAGGCAGGAAGGTCAGGCCGCCGCGCTCCCTGGGGCCCGGTGCAGGGGAAGAGGAGTGTGTTCTCTGCACGGCCTTCAGAAGCATCGTATCCAAGACCCTGGCCAGCTCAGAGGATGGTCCGGAGCAGCCCGGGCGACCGAAAGCGAGGCCACCGTGGCTGCAGGTCTGCCCCTCAACCCCCACCTGGGTGAAACTTGAGAGACTGGACTGTCATTCCTGGGGCACGTCTGCCCTCCCCTACTCTTCTGTCTTCCGTGTTGGTGGGGGAGGGGGATAGTTCTTGTTCCAAGAACTCCTTGGTTCTTCCAATTCTAGTTAATAAACTTGATGCTCCAGAGAGATGCATCACACTCTGCTTTGCGTCGTCCCTGCACAGAATTGGGGCTGTGCGTTTTCCAGTGAGACAAGCGTGCAGCCATGGAGCGCTTGGAGGTAGTCAGAACAACTAAAGGGAAAAATGACCTAAGAGAATTAGCACAGTGACTCCCAACAGCAACAACTGCTGCACCGCAGGGCAGAAATGCAGAAAGTGTGTATTACCTTCCTGCACTACCATTCCCGAACATTTTCAGAAGGGGCGAGGGGAACTTTTGGTCCCTGCGGCCTGTGTTAATTACAACAGAGAGGCCCATTAATAGGATCACAAGGTCCCGTGAACCAGCCTCTGCGCGGTGTGGTAAGGTCCCTGTGCAGCTGAGTTTCATGACTGTCGTGCAGCAATAAAGCAGTCTTTATTGAATTTGTTACAATATTGCTTCGGTATTATGTTTTGGTTTTTTGGCCGCGAGGCATGTGGGATCTTGGTCCCCGACTAGGGATCGAACCTGCACCCCCTGCATTGGAAGGCGAAGTCTTAACCACTGGACCACCAGGGAAGTCTCTTTGTTAATGTTAGTTTTTTGATGCGTGGGTTTCACCACAGGGAGTGGATGATTATACTAGATGATCATACTATCAAAGCACTAGATTTGTCAGCGTTCCCTGGTTCCCTGGTTCAATAAGCCCTTGAACACACGGGTGACTGGAGCAGGTACTTCCCAGAGGCCTCTCTCTGGGGGCACATGCTCTCGGACGCATCACCTGCACAGTTCCATTGGCTCTCGTGCGCTTACAGGCCACTTGCCGACTGCGGAATCCTTCACCGCAAGACACAGAGCACTCTGACCACGTGCCTGTGAACCACCTGGAGGGGCAGTCCCAGATGTGACAGGGCTGGAAGCCAGCCAGCGGCTTCTGGAGGTGCTCACAGAAGGCCTCACTCACTTCCTGCCCGTTGGCCATTCCACACTGGGGTCTCTGAACTCGGGCTCCCAAGTGGCCACAAGTGGCAGAACAATGTGTCCAGCTACCAAGCTCCCAGAAAGTCTCCAGCAAGTGGAGGATGGATGTTGCCATCGCCTTTCCAAGAGCATTGGTGGCTGGACAGGCGTAGGTTCCTTCACTTTCAAGGGAAACATTCTGCAACAACAGGGATCCATTGAAAAGCAAGGAAATATTGTCACTCAGAGATCCTCCTTTCTTCAACCAAGTTGCATTAGGTTGAGGGACACCTTTGACAGGACATTGCATGGTCACGTTTGCCCTCTGGGGTGCTTCCACGATGCCTCCAATCACGACGGAGAGATGGCTGTGCTCCGGTCTGGTGATATTCCTTCCAATAGGCAAGATAACAGGTGCCTCTGTATACAGCACAGAAGAACTTTCCACATCCGAACCGAGATGATTAGCGACAGAACATCCGTATATTCCTTGTTGTTTCTTTGTAGGTTTCTGTATCTGTATTTCCCCCATTCCATCCACAATGACTCGGCAGGTACAAATGTGACACAGACACCAGGCCCTCATGCTCCCGGCTCGCGGGGTCGGCTCCACAGCTCCTCCGCACCCGCAGCTTTTGCAACTCCACCGCGCCGGCCTCGGAACACATTGTCACGTGTTTCTAAATATTTTGTAACTTCCTTTATGGTTTCCTCTTTCAGGATTGTTTTGAATAGGCAAAATATGCACACATTAATACATTTCGGAGCACATACTATAGTCCAGGCACGTGGGATACAGACGTGAAACACAGGGACCGTACCTTTGAGAAGATCAATGTTTATAGCTATCACAGGTATAAAAGGTGTTTCCTCTTAACGGCATGGTATGTTTTTTCATGTTAAGTAGGCCTCTGAGTGAGTCAGCCTGTATGTTTACTGATCAAGTTGCCTACAGTGGTTGGGTAGAGGGCCCTGGCCAGATGAGGCCAAGATTAATGTCTAGTATGTATGCCCATAAATCAGCCTCTCTTTGTTCCTGGTACAGCTAATCTCATTTAGTGATCTTGTCAACAGTTATCTTGACACAGGAAAAAATAATGTAATTAGGTCACATTTTTTAGTTTAGTTTTTATTCAATGTACACATAGTTTAAAGAATCATATTTCTACATGGCCTTTTATTTAAGAAAAAAACCCCTGTTTTCCCTCACCATCTCATTTCCCCTACTCAGAGGAAGCCATTTTCATCTCGTTTATCGATTTTTTTAAAAAAATTTCTTTCTTTCTTTTTTGCTGCGTTGGGTCTTCGTTGCTGCACACGGGCTTTCTCTAGTGCAGCGAGCGCACTAGTGACGCTCCTTTATGAGTCACTGACATGGTGTTGAGAGCTGTGTTCTTGAGTAGCTCTGGTTAAGTCAACCATCCGTTCACTAAGTCACCGGATAACTGCGTGTCACTTGTGACCGCAGGGAACTGATTGAAAGTAATAATAACTTCCAATATTTATAGCTATGAGCTAGGCCCTGTCCAGACACTTTATACATATCATGAAATTTAAGCCTTACAACAACCCTCTGCAGAATGTACTTTTATTATCTCCATTTTCCAGGGGAGGAAACTGAGGCTAAATAACTTGTCCCAAAGTCAAAGAGGGAGAGGGAGACGGAGAAGGAGAGAGAGAGAGTTGGGATTCAAACCCGAGTCACATGGTCCCAGAGTCCTTGTTCTTACCCACTATGTTATACTACCTACCCCTGTGGATCCTTTTGTGTGCACCAAAGACTGAAGGCAGGGTTGGCTTAGCTGTAACTTTTTATCCTGTTGGTCTTTTGTGATGCCCTCAGGGCTTAAGGGAAGAATAATTGAGTTGGAAAGAAACCCACCTTGTGAGATTTCTTTTTTCACTCCTCACACAGAACACTTTACTTTGGACACTTCTGGTCACTAAACACGTGTGGTTTTTTTTTCCCCACAGCAAACAATTCTGCAACGCTGTCTCGGTGCCCTACAATTTAACTCAATTCTGACACTATCTACCTGGAGTTGACATCAGATCCACAGGTTTAGGGCTCAGTCCCACCAGACTGCCCTCCATTTCAGATGCCAATCCCAAGTCTAGGTTGTCACCTGGACTTATTGGTTATAAGTTAAGAGTTAGGACCCTCTTTTTGGTTTCAGTTAATTTGCTGGAGTGGCTCACGGAGCTCAAGAAAACAGCTTATTTACATTTACCGATTTATTATAAAAGGTTATGATCATAGATGAACACCCAGACGGAAGAGGTGCATAGAGCAAGGTCGTGGGAAGGGGCATGGAGCTTCCACGCCCCCTTTGGGGTACCACACCCCGAGCACCTCATGTGTTCACCAGTCTGAAAGCTCTTTGAACCCAGTCCTTTTGGGTTTTAATGGAGGCTTTGTTACATAGGTGCAGTTGATTAAGTCATTGGCCATTGGTTATTGTTTCAACCTCCAGCCTCTCCCCCTTTCCTGGAAACCTGGGGGTGGGACTGAAAGTTCCAACCTTGTATTCGCCCTCGGTTTTCCTGGCAATCAGTCCGCACCCTTAGGTGTGTTCCAAAAGTCACCTTGTTAACATAACAAAGGCATTTTTGTTGATCTCCTCACTGAGGAAATTCCAAGGGTCTTGGGAGCTCTGTGCGGGGAAAGGGGGACAAAGACCAAATGTATTTCTTATGATAAATCACAATAGCACAATAGTAAAGCAAGAGGACACTGATTTTCTGAGACAAACCTCTTGTACAAAATAAATTGAGAGATAATAAATCTCTATATAAAAATGATTGTACACACACACACTTATAGGCCCACAAACACATATTTACCTTTCATTTTAAACAAATCACTAGGAAAATAAGGGTTGAAGGAAAAGTTCCGTGCTCCTTTACAAGGTAGGCAAATCAACATAGGGTAAAAATAATACCCCAAGTCACCTAATCTACTTTGGAATAGTCAAACCAAAAGAGATGAAGAATCAGTTTTATCTTGGGGAAGTTGTTTCTGATTTTAAAATGTAAGCACAATACACATGATGATAAAATGGACTTCTCAACTCAGAATAAATGAACTTTTATGAGTGTACATAACTCTAAAGTAATGATAATGAAGTAATTCAAATAAAGGGAAGGTTGGTGTGTGAGATGTCTCCAAAATTTTTCATACTATTTGGTTTTCCCTTTACTTAGGACTTCTTTTAAACAAGGCGAAAACTTAAGGTTTTCTGGCCTGTTTTGGACAAGTTGTTATGAATTTTAGCATCTCATCTTTAAATCTCTATTCTTGAACTCCAAATGTTTCCCTCGATTACAGTGTACAGTAATAAACAACTGCTACTCTCTGCTTGTTCCCACCCACTTGTACAAGTAAGTCTGTAGTATTTCAGGACCTCTGATTTGGTTTTCAAGAGGCTTTTTCTTGTCACTGGCTCTCCTCCATTTCTGCTGACCCAGGCTTCCAAGAGTGTGAGGGATAATGGGATACACTCTCCGAAGAGTTTGATGCCTCTCTTTTTATTTGTGTTGCTCATCACTGTATTAAAAACATAAAATTCTAACTGAGTAAATTTGAAGATCGAATTGGCTTTATTCAATGACTTACGAATCGGGCAGCATCCCATTGAGCAAGTAGAAAGGAGCTCTGCGGAGCTGTAAAAAATGCAAGAACTTTACAGGCAGGAGGGGGCAGAAAAGGGAAGTTTCTAGCTAAGAGTGGATTGTTTCAGGCAGGGTCACCTTCCTTTTGGGGGAAGGTGGGGGGTCACCCCTCTAGTGCTGACCAGGTAATTCCAGATCTATTGGTGAAAGGTCCCATTCCTGAGAGAGGCTGAAACTGCAATTAGGTTAGCTATTAAGTCTTGGTTTGCTGACGTGGGGCTTAGCACAAGTGACTCCATTTGGGGTTTGTTGTTTCTTTACTAACAACTGTATCTCATTCCTAGCTCTTAACCCCAGTACCTAGATACTTGCTGGTGAATGGATGACCAGACCAGTGAATTCAGAATTTCAGAGAAGTTCTTTATAATGAGAGACAGGCAGAGAAATGGCAGTTCTACCACCCAGTAAGTTTTGAACTCTCGCAGGTCTGATGCCCAAATCAAGCGTGGGAACGTGAACAGTGAGACTGAGTGAAAACACAGCAGTTCTTTGTGTTTCTGTTAGAGAAACACTGGTGGGAGACAGAGGACAAAGGAAGGAGACACAGGACTGGAGTGACCTCAGCTGGGGGCGGGGTTTCACAGTGTTGGGTGCTGCAGAGAGGTAGTCAGCAGGAGCAGGGGCTGTGTACGTCATCAGAGGCATTTTTTATTTTATTTTTTTGTTTTTATTGACGTATAGTTGATTTACAATCTTGTGCCAATCTGCTGTATGGCAAAGTGACTCAGTTATACACATATAGACATTCTTTTTTTATATTCTTTTCCATTACAGTTTATCACAGGATATTGACTCTAGTTCCCTGTGCTGTAGAGTAGGACCTTGTTGTTTATCCCTCCTATATATAATAGTTTACATCTGCTGATGCCACACTCCCAGCCCTTCCCTCTCCCACCCCCCTCCTCCTTGGCAACCACAAGTCTGTTCTCTATGTCTGTGAGTCTGTTGCTGTTTCATAGATAGGTTCATTTGTGCCATACTTTAGATTCCACATGTAAGTGGTAGCACATGGTATTTGTCTTTCTCTTTCTGACTTACTTCACTTAATAATCTCTAGTTGCATCCATGTTGCTGCAATCATCAAAGGCATTTTAGAAGAGGCTCTGCTTGCCATAGCTTCTGGCAGCGTTGCTTCCTACAGTGGAAAGAAGAATGTTGTTGATGGGAATTCCCAAAGTTAGGCTAAAGTGGGGGTGAAGTAACTTTTCTAGGTGAAGAGGTGATCTTTTTTTTTTTTTTTTTGATTTGTATGTGTGTGTTTTATTATGTATTAGTCTCTTAAATCAAATAGAAGACAAAAAGTGGAGCTACAAACCAAAGTTACAACAGTACTAGCTTTTCTCGTCGCCCGTCTGTCTACTTTTACCAGAGGTCTTTATTTCTTCATAAGGCTTTGAGCTACTTGTCCAGGGTCCTTGACTCCAACCTGAAGAACTCCCTGTGGCAGGCGGGTCTGGTGGTTAAGAACTCTCTCAACTCTTGATTAACTGGGAATGTCTTGATTTCTCCCTCATTTTCGAAGGAAAGTTTTGCTAGATATAGGATTCTTGGTTGACGGTTTCTTTCCTTCAACACTTCAAGTACATTGAGTCATGCCATCTGGCCTCCGAGGCTCCTGATGAGAAATCTGCTCAATGACCTTCCTGGCAAACCTTCTCTCAGCTTCATAGACTTTCATAATGTACCGTATCATGTCTTATGCAACAGAACATTTTGTATAGTATCGTGAAGTCAGTTAAGTTGTAACGTTATTTTTTTTTTTAATTAATTAATTTATTTTTGGCCGTGTTGGATCTTCGTTTCTGTGCGAGGGCTTTCTCTAGTCGCGGCAAGCGGGGGCCACTCTTCATCGCGGTGCGCGGGCCTCTCACTATCGCGGCCTCTCTTGTTGCGGAGCACAGGCTCTAGACGCGCAGGCTCCAGACGCGCAGGCTCAGCAATTGTGGCTCACGGGCCCAGTCGCTCCGCGGCCTGTGGGATCCTCCCAGACCAGGGCTCGAACCCGTGTCCCCTGCATCGGCAGGCAGACTCTCAACCACTGCGCCACCAGGGAAGCCCAGTAACGTTATTTTGAGACCAGAATTTAAGGAAAAGGAATTGAACATTTCAAGTGTAGACATTATGAGGTCTCTAAAATGATTACACATTTTCAAACTAGAAATAAAAAGGCCACTGAAGTATCCTGCAGATTTTTATTTATAACAAAGTGAATACCAATATCTAATAACACACGTAAAGAAAAATTTCTTTGGGATCCTTTTTCCTAAGTGTAAAGGGGCCTTGAACTCAAAAAGTGAGAAAACCACTGTGGTGTATCCCCAGCGGTGATGGGTCCATTTCTTGCTCTGACCTCAGAGTGCACCATTGTGATGTACTTCACAAAGCCCTATGAAAGAGAAAGGTGGGCCCAGGTTTTTGGTCCTTAGAGCCCAGGAAGCTGCTTTTGGTGACCTGACGGCCTTGGACCTACAGTTAGCTTGTGTTTTCCTTGTTTCTGCCATTTTGTTGATTTTCGTTTCTCTCTTCTCTACTCTTTTTTATTTGTGTCATTGTTCTTTCTACAGTTAGCATAGTGAGTATTGTTGGTATAGTTAATACTTGATTAGCATAGTTAGTGTAGTTAGTACTAGTTAGCGCTGTTGGTACAGTTAGCGTAGTTAGCGTTGTTAGTAGAGACAGCATACTTAGCCCTGTTAGTACAGTTAGCATTGTTAGTTAGCGTAGTTAGCGTTGCTCGGCAGTGCTGTCAGTCGGTGTAGTTAGCAGATCACCAGGATGGAGGGCCTCACAGCCAAATCTGCTGGCAAGAAGGCTCATATTGATGACTTCCAGATCCTCCACACCATTGGTGAAGGTACCTTCGGTAAAGTGAAGTTGGCCCGGCACATTCTGACCGGGACACGGGTGGCTGTGAAAGTCATACAGAAAAGGCGTCAGAGCTTCTCACGTGTCCAGGCACTTTTCCGGGAAGTGTTCAGTCTGAAGGCTCTGAATCACCCCAATATTGTAAAACTGCTGGGGGTGATTGACACAGAGGAGACATTTTTCGTGGTGATGGAGTACCTCAGTGGGGGGAACATGTACCGCTACTTGAAGATCCATGGCCGTATGACAGAGGCGGAGGCCCGAGGCCCGTTCCAGCAGCTGGTCTCCGCCCTGCAGCACTGCCACCGGAGGGGCATCGTGCACCGAGACCTGAAGCCACTGAGCCTCCTCTTTGATTCCAACATGAATATCAAACTTACAGACTTTGGCCTCAGCAACAAGTGTGATGACATTGTCCAAGTGGACACGATCTGCGGCACACACCCTTATGCTGCCCCGGAGCTCTTCCTGGGGCAGAGCTACAGCGGCCCTGCGGTGGACGTGTGGAGCTTGGGAGTAGTGCTGTACACCATGGTAACTGGGTCCCAGCCCTTTGTGGGAAAAGACTTCCAGGAGCTGCGGAAGCAAATCCTACAAGGGCAATACCCCATCCCACCTTATCTGTCTGTGAAGATAAGGGATCTGTTACAAAAAATGATTGCCCTCAACCCCAGTGACAGAGGCACCTTACCTGACCTCATGAGGCATCCATGGGTCAAGATGGGCCAGAAGGAGCCACCCTGTGAAAAGGACCTGGAGGTGACAATGGTGAGGACTCCGGGCTTGACTTGCGACCAGATCCAGGACACTGGGACAGGCAGTGTGAGCGCCAAGAAACCCAAGGTGGAGGTCTCCATCATAACTCTGAAGGCCTTCTCTTGCGGGGACCTCTGTGGCAGTGAACTTGAGCCTTCTCCAAGCCCTGTGGTGTCCTCCCTGCAAACCAGGTGGCTCTACCACAGAAAAAATGTGCAGCTGCAGGAAGACCAGCAGGCAGGGCAGAAGACCGGTGAGTCTGCCTGTCCCCCACCCAGCCTGGAGGCGAGGACTGCCACCCCCAGCCCAGCCCCCCAGTGTGGCACTGGGACATCCCCCTCCAGCAGCAGCAGCAGGATTGGAGCCCCAGAGGGAAGCAGCTGCCCCCTGGGTGTGTCCAACACTGGAAGGTCCTCCCACGCTGGGCAGCCTGAGAGTGTGTCCTCATCCACTGTCTCTGGCCAGAGCCAGAAAAAGCAAGGGGTGGCTGGGAGAATCTGGAACTTTATTTTGAAACATCTTTGTTGCAAGCTGCCCAGCATGAGGCGTCATAATAAAGTGAGCCCATGTGAACCCCATGGATGACCGAGGCAGGAAGGTCAGGCCGCCGCGCTCCCTGGGGCCCGGTGCAGGGGAAGAGGAGTGTGTTCTCTGCACGGCCTTCAGAAGCATCGTATCCAAGACCCTGGCCAGCTCAGAGGATGGTCCGGAGCAGCCCGGGCGACCGAAAGCGAGGCCACCGTGGCTGCAGGTCTGCCCCTCAACCCCCACCTGGGTGAAACTTGAGAGACTGGACTGTCATTCCTGGGGCACGTCTGCCCTCCCCTACTCTTCTGTCTTCCGTGTTGGTGGGGGAGGGGGATAGTTCTTGTTCCAAGAACTCCTTGGTTCTTCCAATTCTAGTTAATAAACTTGATGCTCCAGAGAGATGCATCACACTCTGCTTTGCGTCGTCCCTGCACAGAATTGGGGCTGTGCGTTTTCCAGTGAGACAAGCGTGCAGCCATGGAGCGCTTGGAGGTAGTCAGAACAACTAAAGGGAAAAATGACCTAAGAGAATTAGCACAGTGACTCCCAACAGCAACAACTGCTGCACCGCAGGGCAGAAATGCAGAAAGTGTGTATTACCTTCCTGCACTACCATTCCCGAACATTTTCAGAAGGGGCGAGGGGAACTTTTGGTCCCTGCGGCCTGTGTTAATTACAACAGAGAGGCCCATTAATAGGATCACAAGGTCCCGTGAACCAGCCTCTGCGCGGTGTGGTAAGGTCCCTGTGCAGCTGAGTTTCATGACTGTCGTGCAGCAATAAAGCAGTCTTTATTGAATTTGTTACAATATTGCTTCGGTATTATGTTTTGGTGTTTTGGCCGCGAGGCATGTGGGATCTTGGTCCCCGACTAGGGATCGAACCTGCACCCCCTGCATTGGAAGGCGAAGTCTTAACCACTGGACCACCAGGGAAGTCTCTTTGTTAATGTTAGTTTTTTGATGCGTGGGTTTCACCACAGGGAGTGGATGATTATACTAGATGATCATACTATCAAAGCACTAGATTTGTCAGCGTTCCCTGGTTCCCTGGTTCAATAAGCCCTTGAACACACGGGTGACTGGAGCAGGTACTTCCCAGAGGCCTCTCTCTGGGGGCACATGCTCTCGGACGCATCACCTGCACAGTTCCATTGGCTCTCGTGCGCTTACAGGCCACTTGCCGACTGCGGAATCCTTCACCGCAAGACACAGAGCACTCTGACCACGTGCCTGTGAACCACCTGGAGGGGCAGTCCCAGATGTGACAGGGCTGGAAGCCAGCCAGCGGCTTCTGGAGGTGCTCACAGAAGGCCTCACTCACTTCCTGCCCGTTGGCCATTCCACACTGGGGTCTCTGAACTCGGGCTCCCAAGTGGCCACAAGTGGCAGAACAATGTGTCCAGCTACCAAGCTCCCAGAAAGTCTCCAGCAAGTGGAGGATGGATGTTGCCATCGCCTTTCCAAGAGCATTGGTGGCTGGACAGGCGTAGGTTCCTTCACTTTCAAGGGAAACATTCTGCAACAACAGGGATCCATTGAAAAGCAAGGAAATATTGTCACTCAGAGATCCTCCTTTCTTCAACCAAGTTGCATTAGGTTGAGGGACACCTTTGACAGGACATTGCATGGTCACGTTTGCCCCCTGGGGTGCTTCCACGATGCCTCCAATCACGACGGAGAGATGGCTGTGCTCCGGTCTGGTGATATTCCTTCCAATAGGCAAGATAACAGGTGCCTCTGTATACAGCACAGAAGAACTTTCCACATCCGAACCGAGATGATTAGCGACAGAACATCCGTATATTCCTTGTTGTTTCTTTGTAGGTTTCTGTATCTGTATTTCCCCCATTCCATCCACAATGACTCGGCAGGTACAAATGTGACACAGACACCAGGCCCTCATGCTCCCGGCTCGCGGGGTCGGCTCCACAGCTCCTCCGCACCCGCAGCTTTTGCAACTCCACCGCGCCGGCCTCGGAACACATTGTCACGTGTTTCTAAATATTTTGTAACTTCCTTTATGGTTTCCTCTTTCAGGATTGTTTTGAATAGGTAAAATATGCACACATTAATACATTTTGGAGCACATACTATAGTCCAGGCACGTGGGATACAGACGTGAAACACAGGGACCGTACCTTTGAGAAGATCAATGTTTATAGCTATCACAGGTATAAAAGGTGTTTCCTCTTAACGGCATGGTATGTTTTTTTCATGTTAAGTAGGCCTCTGAGTGAGTCAGCCTGTATGTTTACTGATCAAGTTGCCTACAGTGGTTGGGTAGAGGGCCCTGGCCAGATGAGGCCAAGATTAATGTCTAGTATGTATGCCCATAAATCAGCCTCTCTTTGTTCCTGGTACAGCTAATCTCATTTAGTGATCTTGTCAACAGTTATCTTGACACAGGAAAAAATAATGTAATTAGGTCACATTTTTTAGTTTAGTTTTTATTCAATGTACACATAGTTTAAAGAATCATATTTCTACATGGCCTTTTATTTAAGAAGAAAACCCCTGTTTTCCCTCACCATCTCATTTCCCCTACTCAGAGGAAGCCATTTTCATCTCGTTTATCGATTTTTTTAAAAAAATTTCTTTCTTTCTTTTTTGCTGCGTTGGGTCTTCGTTGCTGCACACGGGCTTTCTCTAGTGCAGCGAGCGCACTAGTGACGCTCCTTTATGAGTCACTGACATGGTGTTGAGAGCTGTGTTCTTGAGTAGCTCTGGTTAAGTCAACCATCCGTTCACTAAGTCACCGGATAACTGCGTGTCACTTGTGACCGCAGGGAACTGATTGAAAGTAATAATAACTTCCAATATTTATAGCTATGAGCTAGGCCCTGTCCAGACACTTTATACATATCATGAAATTTAAGCCTTACAACAACCCTCTGCAGAATGTACTTTTATTATCTCCATTTTCCAGGGGAGGAAACTGAGGCTAAATAACTTGTCCAAAGTCAAAGAGGGAGAGGGAGACGGAGAAGGAGAGAGAGAGAGTTGGGATTCAAACCCGAGTCACATGGTCCCAGAGTCCTTGTTCTTACCCACTATGTTATACTACCTACCCCTGTGGATCCTTTTGTGTGCACCAAAGACTGAAGGCAGGGTTGGCTTAGCTGTAACTTTTTATCCTGTTGGTCTTTTGTGATGCCCTCAGGGCTTAAGGGAAGAATAATTGAGTTGGAAAGAAACCCACCTTGTGAGATTTCTTTTTTCACTCCTCACACAGAACACTTTACTTTGGACACTTCTGGTCACTAAACACGTGTGGTTTTTTTTTCCCCACAGCAAACAATTCTGCAACGCTGTCTCGGTGCCCTACAATTTAACTCAATTCTGACACTATCTACCTGGAGTTGACATCAGATCCACAGGTTTAGGGCTCAGTCCCACCAGACTGCCCTCCATTTCAGATGCCAATCCCAAGTCTAGGTTGTCACCTGGACTTATTGGTTATAAGTTAAGAGTTAGGACCCTCTTTTTGGTTTCAGTTAATTTGCTGGAGTGGCTCACGGAGCTCAAGAAAACAGCTTATTTACATTTACCGATTTATTATAAAAGGTTATGATCATAGATGAACACCCAGACGGAAGAGGTGCATAGAGCAAGGTCGTGGGAAGGGGCATGGAGCTTCCACGCCCCCTTTGGGGTACCACACCCCGAGCACCTCATGTGTTCACCAGTCTGAAAGCTCTTTGAACCCAGTCCTTTTGGGTTTTAATGGAGGCTTTGTTACATAGGTGCAGTTGATTAAGTCATTGGCCATTGGTTATTGTTTCAACCTCCAGCCTCTCCCCCTTTCCTGGAAACCTGGGGGTGGGACTGAAAGTTCCAACCTTGTATTCGCCCTCGGTTTTCCTGGCAATCAGTCCGCACCCTTAGGTGTGTTCCAAAAGTCACCTTGTTAACATAACAAAGGCATTTTTGTTGATCTCCTCACTGAGGAAATTCCAAGGGTCTTGGGAGCTCTGTGCGGGGAAAGGGGGACAAAGACCAAATGTATTTCTTATGATAAATCACAATAGCACAATAGTAAAGCAAGAGGACACTGAATTTCTGAGACAAACCTCTTGTACAAAATAAATTGAGAGATAATAAATCTCTATATAAAAATGATTGTACACACACACACTTATAGGCCCACAAACACATATTTACCTTTCATTTTAAACAAATCGCTAGGAAAATAAGGGTTGAAGGAAAAGTTCCGTGCTCCTTTACAAGGTAGGCAAATCAACATAGGGTAAAAATAATACCCCAAGTCACCTAATCTACTTTGGAATAGTCAAACCAAAAGAGATGAAGAATCAGTTTTATCTTGGGGAAGTTGTTTCTGATTTTAAAATGTAAGCACAATACACATGATGATAAAATGGACTTCTCAACTCAGAATAAATGAACTTTTATGAGTGTACATAACTCTAAAGTAATGATAATGAAGTAATTCAAATAAAGGGAAGGTTGGTGTGTGAGATGTCTCCAAAATTTTTCATACTATTTGGTTTTCCCTTTACTTAGGACTTCTTTTAAACAAGGCGAAAACTTAAGGTTTTCTGGCCTGTTTTGGACAAGTTGTTATGAATTTTAGCATCTCATCTTTAAATCTCTATTCTTGAACTCCAAATGTTTCCCTCGATTACAGTGTACAGTAATAAACAACTGCTACTCTCTGCTTGTTCCCACCCACTTGTACAAGTAAGTCTGTAGTATTTCAGGACCTCTGATTTGGTTTTCAAGAGGCTTTTTCTTGTCACTGGCTCTCCTCCATTTCTGCTGACCCAGGCTTCCAAGAGTGTGAGGGATAATGGGATACACTCTCCGAAGAGTTTGATGCCTCTCTTTTTATTTGTGTTGCTCATCACTGTATTAAAAACATAAAATTCTAACTGAGTAAATTTGAAGATCGAATTGGCTTTATTCAATGACTTACGAATCGGGCAGCATCCCATTGAGCAAGTAGAAAGGAGCTCTGCGGAGCTGTAAAAAATGCAAGAACTTTACAGGCAGGAGGGGGCAGAAAAGGGAAGTTTCTAGCTAAGAGTGGATTGTTTCAGGCAGGGTCACCTTCCTTTTGGGGGAAGGTGGGGGGTCACCCCTCTAGTGCTGACCAGGTAATTCCAGATCTATTGGTGAAAGGTCCCATTCCTGAGAGAGGCTGAAACTGCAATTAGGTTAGCTATTAAGTCTTGGTTTGCTGACGTGGGGCTTAGCACAAGTGACTCCATTTGGGGTTTGTTGTTTCTTTACTAACAACTGTATCTCATTCCTAGCTCTTAACCCCAGTACCTAGATACTTGCTGGTGAATGGATGACCAGACCAGTGAATTCAGAATTTCAGAGAAGTTCTTTATAATGAGAGACAGGCAGAGAAATGGCAGTTCTACCACCCAGTAAGTTTTGAACTCTCGCAGGTCTGATGCCCAAATCAAGCGTGGGAACGTGAACAGTGAGACTGAGTGAAAACACAGCAGTTCTTTGTGTTTCTGTTAGAGAAACACTGGTGGGAGACAGAGGACAAAGGAAGGAGACACAGGACTGGAGTGACCTCAGCTGGGGGCGGGGTTTCACAGTGTTGGGTGCTGCAGAGAGGTAGTCAGCAGGAGCAGGGGCTGTGTACGTCATCAGAGGCATTTTTTATTTTATTTTTTTGTTTTTATTGACGTATAGTTGATTTACAATCTTGTGCCAATCTGCTGTATGGCAAAGTGACTCAGTTATACACATATAGACATTCTTTTTTTATATTCTTTTCCATTACAGTTTATCACAGGATATTGACTCTAGTTCCCTGTGCTGTAGAGTAGGACCTTGTTGTTTATCCCTCCTATATATAATAGTTTACATCTGCTGATGCCACACTCCCAGCCCTTCCCTCTCCCACCCCCCTCCTCCTTGGCAACCACAAGTCTGTTCTCTATGTCTGTGAGTCTGTTGCTGTTTCATAGATAGGTTCATTTGTGCCATACTTTAGATTCCACATGTAAGTGGTAGCACATGGTATTTGTCTTTCTCTTTCTGACTTACTTCACTTAATAATCTCTAGTTGCATCCATGTTGCTGCAATCATCAAAGGCATTTTAGAAGAGGCTCTGCTTGCCATAGCTTCTGGCAGCGTTGCTTCCTACAGTGGAAAGAAGAATGTTGTTGATGGGAATTCCCAAAGTTAGGCTAAAGTGGGGGTGAAGTAACTTTTCTAGGTGAAGAGGTGATCTTTTTTTTTTTTTTTTTGATTTGTATGTGTGTGTTTTATTATGTATTAGTCTCTTAAATCAAATAGAAGACAAAAAGTGGAGCTACAAACCAAAGTTACAACAGTACTAGCTTTTCTCGTCGCCCGTCTGTCTACTTTTACCAGAGGTCTTTATTTCTTCATAAGGCTTTGAGCTACTTGTCCAGGGTCCTTGACTCCAACCTGAAGAACTCCCTGTGGCAGGCGGGTCTGGTGGTTAAGAACTCTCTCAACTCTTGGTTAACTGGGAATGTCTTGATTTCTCCCTCATTTTCGAAGGAAAGTTTTGCTAGATATAGGATTCTTGGTTGACGGTTTCTTTCCTTCAACACTTCAAGTACATTGAGTCATGCCATCTGGCCTCCGAGGCTCCTGATGAGAAATCTGCTCAATGACCTTCCTGGCAAACCTTCTCTCAGCTTCATAGACTTTCATAATGTACCGTATCATGTCTTATGCAACAGAACATTTTGTATAGTATCGTGAAGTCAGTTAAGTTGTAACGTTATTTTTTTTTTTAATTAATTAATTTATTTTTGGCCGTGTTGGATCTTCGTTTCTGTGCGAGGGCTTTCTCTAGTCGCGGCAAGCGGGGGCCACTCTTCATCGCGGTGCGCGGGCCTCTCACTATCGCGGCCTCTCTTGTTGCGGAGCACAGGCTCTAGACGCGCAGGCTCCAGACGCGCAGGCTCAGCAATTGTGGCTCACGGGCCCAGTCGCTCCGCGGCCTGTGGGATCCTCCCAGACCAGGGCTCGAACCCGTGTCCCCTGCATCGGCAGGCAGACTCTCAACCACTGCGCCACCAGGGAAGCCCAGTAACGTTATTTTGAGACCAGAATTTAAGGAAAAGGAATTGAACATTTCAAGTGTAGACATTATGAGGTCTCTAAAATGATTACACATTTTCAAACTAGAAATAAAAAGGCCACTGAAGTATCCTGCAGATTTTTATTTATAACAAAGTGAATACCAATATCTAATAACACACGTAAAGAAAAATTTCTTTGGGATCCTTTTTCCTAAGTGTAAAGGGGCCTTGAACTCAAAAAGTGAGAAAACCACTGTGGTGTATCCCCAGCGGTGATGGGTCCATTTCTTGCTCTGACCTCAGAGTGCACCATTGTGATGTACTTCACAAAGCCCTATGAAAGAGAAAGGTGGGCCCAGGTTTTTGGTCCTTAGAGCCCAGGAAGCTGCTTTTGGTGACCTGACGGCCTTGGACCTACAGTTAGCTTGTGTTTTCCTTGTTTCTGCCATTTTGTTGATTTTCGTTTCTCTCTTCTCTACTCTTTTTTATTTGTGTCATTGTTCTTTCTACAGTTAGCATAGTGAGTATTGTTGGTATAGTTAATACTTGATTAGCATAGTTAGTGTAGTTAGTACTAGTTAGCGCTGTTGGTACAGTTAGCGTAGTTAGCGTTGTTAGTAGAGACAGCATACTTAGCCCTGTTAGTACAGTTAGCATTGTTAGTTAGCGTAGTTAGCGTTGCTCGGTAGTGCTGTCAGTCGGTGTAGTTAGCAGATCACCAGGATGGAGGGCCTCACAGCCAAATCTGCTGGCAAGAAGGCTCATATTGATGACTTCCAGATCCTCCACACCATTGGTGAAGGTACCTTCGGTAAAGTGAAGTTGGCCCGGCACATTCTGACCGGGACACGGGTGGCTGTGAAAGTCATACAGAAAAGGCGTCAGAGCTTCTCACGTGTCCAGGCACTTTTCCGGGAAGTGTTCAGTCTGAAGGCTCTGAATCACCCCAATATTGTAAAACTGCTGGGGGTGATTGACACAGAGGAGACATTTTTCGTGGTGATGGAGTACCTCAGTGGGGGGAACATGTACCGCTACTTGAAGATCCATGGCCGTATGACAGAGGCGGAGGCCCGAGGCCCGTTCCAGCAGCTGGTCTCCGCCCTGCAGCACTGCCACCGGAGGGGCATCGTGCACCGAGACCTGAAGCCACTGAGCCTCCTCTTTGATTCCAACATGAATATCAAACTTACAGACTTTGGCCTCAGCAACAAGTGTGATGACATTGTCCAAGTGGACACGATCTGCGGCACACACCCTTATGCTGCCCCGGAGCTCTTCCTGGGGCAGAGCTACAGCGGCCCTGCGGTGGACGTGTGGAGCTTGGGAGTAGTGCTGTACACCATGGTAACTGGGTCCCAGCCCTTTGTGGGAAAAGACTTCCAGGAGCTTCGGAAGCAAATCCTACAAGGGCAATACCCCATCCCACCTTATCTGTCTGTGAAGATAAGGGATCTGTTACAAAAAATGATTGCCCTCAACCCCAGTGACAGAGGCACCTTACCTGACCTCATGAGGCATCCATGGGTCAAGATGGGCCAGAAGGAGCCACCCTGTGAAAAGGACCTGGAGGTGACAATGGTGAGGACTCCGGGCTTGACTTGCGACCAGATCCAGGACACTGGGACAGGCAGTGTGAGCGCCAAGAAACCCAAGGTGGAGGTCTCCATCATAACTCTGAAGGCCTTCTCTTGCGGGGACCTCTGTGGCAGTGAACTTGAGCCTTCTCCAAGCCCTGTGGTGTCCTCCCTGCAAACCAGGTGGCTCTACCACAGAAAAAATGTGCAGCTGCAGGAAGACCAGCAGGCAGGGCAGAAGACCGGTGAGTCTGCCTGTCCCCCACCCAGCCTGGAGGCGAGGACTGCCACCCCCAGCCCAGCCCCCCAGTGTGGCACTGGGACATCCCCCTCCAGCAGCAGCAGCAGGATTGGAGCCCCAGAGGGAAGCAGCTGCCCCCTGGGTGTGTCCAACACTGGAAGGTCCTCCCACGCTGGGCAGCCTGAGAGTGTGTCCTCATCCACTGTCTCTGGCCAGAGCCAGAAAAAGCAAGGGGTGGCTGGGAGAATCTGGAACTTTATTTTGAAACATCTTTGTTGCAAGCTGCCCAGCATGAGGCGTCATAATAAAGTGAGCCCATGTGAACCCCATGGATGACCGAGGCAGGAAGGTCAGGCCGCCGCGCTCCCTGGGGCCCGGTGCAGGGGAAGAGGAGTGTGTTCTCTGCACGGCCTTCAGAAGCATCGTATCCAAGACCCTGGCCAGCTCAGAGGATGGTCCGGAGCAGCCCGGGCGACCGAAAGCGAGGCCACCGTGGCTGCAGGTCTGCCCCTCAACCCCCACCTGGGTGAAACTTGAGAGACTGGACTGTCATTCCTGGGGCACGTCTGCCCTCCCCTACTCTTCTGTCTTCCGTGTTGGTGGGGGAGGGGGATAGTTCTTGTTCCAAGAACTCCTTGGTTCTTCCAATTCTAGTTAATAAACTTGATGCTCCAGAGAGATGCATCACACTCTGCTTTGCGTCGTCCCTGCACAGAATTGGGGCTGTGCGTTTTCCAGTGAGACAAGCGTGCAGCCATGGAGCGCTTGGAGGTAGTCAGAACAACTAAAGGGAAAAATGACCTAAGAGAATTAGCACAGTGACTCCCAACAGCAACAACTGCTGCACCGCAGGGCAGAAATGCAGAAAGTGTGTATTACCTTCCTGCACTACCATTCCCGAACATTTTCAGAAGGGGCGAGGGGAACTTTTGGTCCCTGCGGCCTGTGTTAATTACAACAGAGAGGCCCATTAATAGGATCACAAGGTCCCGTGAACCAGCCTCTGCGCGGTGTGGTAAGGTCCCTGTGCAGCTGAGTTTCATGACTGTCGTGCAGCAATAAAGCAGTCTTTATTGAATTTGTTACAATATTGCTTCGGTATTATGTTTTGGTTTTTTGGCCGCGAGGCATGTGGGATCTTGGTCCCCGACTAGGGATCGAACCTGCACCCCCTGCATTGGAAGGCGAAGTCTTAACCACTGGACCACCAGGGAAGTCTCTTTGTTAATGTTAGTTTTTTGATGCGTGGGTTTCACCACAGGGAGCGGATGATTATACTAGATGATCATACTATCAAAGCACTAGATTTGTCAGCGTTCCCTGGTTCCCTGGTTCAATAAGCCCTTGAACACACGGGTGACTGGAGCAGGTACTTCCCAGAGGCCTCTCTCTGGGGGCACATGCTCTCGGACGCATCACCTGCACAGTTCCATTGGCTCTCGTGCGCTTACAGGCCACTTGCCGACTGCGGAATCCTTCACCGCAAGACACAGAGCACTCTGACCACGTGCCTGTGAACCACCTGGAGGGGCAGTCCCAGACGTGACAGGGCTGGAAGCCAGCCAGCGGCTTCTGGAGGTGCTCACAGAAGGCCTCACTCACTTCCTGCCCGTTGGCCATTCCACACTGGGGTCTCTGAACTCGGGCTCCCAAGTGGCCACAAGTGGCAGAACAATGTGTCCAGCTACCAAGCTCCCAGAAAGTCTCCAGCAAGTGGAGGATGGATGTTGCCATCGCCTTTCCAAGAGCATTGGTGGCTGGACAGGCGTAGGTTCCTTCACTTTCAAGGGAAACATTCTGCAACAACAGGGATCCATTGAAAAGCAAGGAAATATTGTCACTCAGAGATCCTCCTTTCTTCAACCAAGTTGCATTAGGTTGAGGGACACCTTTGACAGGACATTGCATGGTCACGTTTGCCCTCTGGGGTGCTTCCACGATGCCTCCAATCACGACGGAGGGATGGCTGTGCTCCGGTCTGGTGATATTCCTTCCAATAGGCAAGATAACAGGTGCCTCTGTATACAGCACAGAAGAACTTTCCACATCCGAACCGAGATGATTAGCGACAGAACATCCGTATATTCCTTGTTGTTTCTTTGTAGGTTTCTGTATCTGTATTTCCCCCATTCCATCCACAATGACTCGGCAGGTACAAATGTGACACAGACACCAGGCCCTCATGCTCCCGGCTCGCGGGGTCGGCTCCACAGCTCCTCCGCACCCGCAGCTTTTGCAACTCCACCGCGCCGGCCTCGGAACACATTGTCACGTGTTTCTAAATATTTTGTAACTTCCTTTATGGTTTCCTCTTTCAGGATTGTTTTGAATAGGCAAAATATGCACACATTAATACATTTTGGAGCACATACTATAGTCCAGGCACGTGGGATACAGACGTGAAACACAGGGACCGTACCTTTGAGAAGATCAATGTTTATAGCTATCACAGGTATAAAAGGTGTTTCCTCTTAACGGCATGGTATGTTTTTTCATGTTAAGTAGGCCTCTGAGTGAGTCAGCCTGTATGTTTACTGATCAAGTTGCCTACAGTGGTTGGGTAGAGGGCCCTGGCCAGATGAGGCCAAGATTAATGTCTAGTATGTATGCCCATAAATCAGCCTCTCTTTGTTCCTGGTACAGCTAATCTCATTTAGTGATCTTGTCAACAGTTATCTTGACACAGGAAAAAATAATGTAATTAGGTCACATTTTTTAGTTTAGTTTTTATTCAATGTACACATAGTTTAAAGAATCATATTTCTACATGGCCTTTTATTTAAGAAAAAAACCCCTGTTTTCCCTCACCATCTCATTTCCCCTACTCAGAGGAAGCCATTTTCATCTCGTTTATCGATTTTTTTAAAAAAATTTCTTTCTTTCTTTTTTGCTGCGTTGGGTCTTCGTTGCTGCACACGGGCTTTCTCTAGTGCAGCGAGCGCACTAGTGACGCTCCTTTATGAGTCACTGACATGGTGTTGAGAGCTGTGTTCTTGAGTAGCTCTGGTTAAGTCAACCATCCGTTCACTAAGTCACCGGATAACTGCGTGTCACTTGTGACCGCAGGGAACTGATTGAAAGTAATAATAACTTCCAATATTTATAGCTATGAGCTAGGCCCTGTCCAGACACTTTATACATATCATGAAATTTAAGCCTTACAACAACCCTCTGCAGAATGTACTTTTATTATCTCCATTTTCCAGGGGAGGAAACTGAGGCTAAATAACTTGTCCAAAGTCAAAGAGGGAGAGGGAGACGGAGAAGGAGAGAGAGAGAGTTGGGATTCAAACCCGAGTCACATGGTCCCAGAGTCCTTGTTCTTACCCACTATGTTATACTACCTACCCCTGTGGATCCTTTTGTGTGCACCAAAGACTGAAGGCAGGGTTGGCTTAGCTGTAACTTTTTATCCTGTTGGTCTTTTGTGATGCCCTCAGGGCTTAAGGGAAGAATAATTGAGTTGGAAAGAAACCCACCTTGTGAGATTTCTTTTTTCACTCCTCACACAGAACACTTTACTTTGGACACTTCTGGTCACTAAACACGTGTGGTTTTTTTTTCCCCACAGCAAACAATTCTGCAACGCTGTCTCGGTGCCCTACAATTTAACTCAATTCTGACACTATCTACCTGGAGTTGACATCAGATCCACAGGTTTAGGGCTCAGTCCCACCAGACTGCCCTCCATTTCAGATGCCAATCCCAAGTCTAGGTTGTCACCTGGACTTATTGGTTATAAGTTAAGAGTTAGGACCCTCTTTTTGGTTTCAGTTAATTTGCTGGAGTGGCTCACGGAGCTCAAGAAAACAGCTTATTTACATTTACCGATTTATTATAAAAGGTTATGATCATAGATGAACACCCAGACGGAAGAGGTGCATAGAGCAAGGTCGTGGGAAGGGGCATGGAGCTTCCACGCCCCCTTTGGGGTACCACACCCCGAGCACCTCATGTGTTCACCAGTCTGAAAGCTCTTTGAACCCAGTCCTTTTGGGTTTTAATGGAGGCTTTGTTACATAGGTGCAGTTGATTAAGTCATTGGCCATTGGTTATTGTTTCAACCTCCAGCCTCTCCCCCTTTCCTGGAAACCTGGGGGTGGGACTGAAAGTTCCAACCTTGTATTCGCCCTCGGTTTTCCTGGCAATCAGTCCGCACCCTTAGGTGTGTTCCAAAAGTCACCTTGTTAACATAACAAAGGCATTTTTGTTGATCTCCTCACTGAGGAAATTCCAAGGGTCTTGGGAGCTCTGTGCGGGAAAAGGGGACAAAGACCAAATGTATTTCTTATGATAAATCACAATAGCACAATAGTAAAGCAAGAAGACACTGATTTTCTGAGACAAACCTCTTGTACAAAATAAATTGAGAGATAATAAATCTCTATATAAAAATGATTGTACACACACACACTTATAGGCCCACAAACACATATTTACCTTTCATTTTAAACAAATCACTAGGAAAATAAGGGTTGAAGGAAAAGTTCCGTGCTCCTTTACAAGGTAGGCAAATCAACATAGGGTAAAAATAATACCCCAAGTCACCTAATCTACTTTGGAATAGTCAAACCAAAAGAGATGAAGAATCAGTTTTATCTTGGGGAAGTTGTTTCTGATTTTAAAATGTAAGCACAATACACATGATGATAAAATGGACTTCTCAACTCAGAATAAATGAACTTTTATGAGTGTACATAACTCTAAAGTAATGATAATGAAGTAATTCAAATAAAGGGAAGGTTGGTGTGTGAGATGTCTCCAAAATTTTTCATACTATTTGGTTTTCCCTTTACTTAGGACTTCTTTTAAACAAGGCGAAAACTTAAGGTTTTCTGGCCTGTTTTGGACAAGTTGTTATGAATTTTAGCATCTCATCTTTAAATCTCTATTCTTGAACTCCAAATGTTTCCCTCGATTACAGTGTACAGTAATAAACAACTGCTACTCTCTGCTTGTTCCCACCCACTTGTACAAGTAAGTCTGTAGTATTTCAGGACCTCTGATTTGGTTTTCAAGAGGCTTTTTCTTGTCACTGGCTCTCCTCCATTTCTGCTGACCCAGGCTTCCAAGAGTGTGAGGGATAATGGGATACACTCTCCGAAGAGTTTGATGCCTCTCTTTTTATTTGTGTTGCTCATCACTGTATTAAAAACATAAAATTCTAACTGAGTAAATTTGAAGATCGAATTGGCTTTATTCAATGACTTACGAATCGGGCAGCATCCCATTGAGCAAGTAGAAAGGAGCTCTGCGGAGCTGTAAAAAATGCAAGAACTTTACAGGCAGGAGGGGGCAGAAAAGGGAAGTTTCTAGCTAAGAGTGGATTGTTTCAGGCAGGGTCACCTTCCTTTTGGGGGAAGGTGGGGGGTCACCCCTCTAGTGCTGACCAGGTAATTCCAGATCTATTGGTGAAAGGTCCCATTCCTGAGAGAGGCTGAAACTGCAATTAGGTTAGCTATTAAGTCTTGGTTTGCTGACGTGGGGCTTAGCACAAGTGACTCCATTTGGGGTTTGTTGTTTCTTTACTAACAACTGTATCTCATTCCTAGCTCTTAACCCCAGTACCTAGATACTTGCTGGTGAATGGATGACCAGACCAGTGAATTCAGAATTTCAGAGAAGTTCTTTATAATGAGAGACAGGCAGAGAAATGGCAGTTCTACCACCCAGTAAGTTTTGAACTCTCGCAGGTCTGATGCCCAAATCAAGCGTGGGAACGTGAACAGTGAGACTGAGTGAAAACACAGCAGTTCTTTGTGTTTCTGTTAGAGAAACACTGGTGGGAGACAGAGGACAAAGGAAGGAGACACAGGACTGGAGTGACCTCAGCTGGGGGCGGGGTTTCACAGTGTTGGGTGCTGCAGAGAGGTAGTCAGCAGGAGCAGGGGCTGTGTACGTCATCAGAGGCATTTTTTATTTTATTTTTTTGTTTTTATTGACGTATAGTTGATTTACAATCTTGTGCCAATCTGCTGTATGGCAAAGTGACTCAGTTATACACATATAGACATTCTTTTTTTATATTCTTTTCCATTACAGTTTATCACAGGATATTGACTCTAGTTCCCTGTGCTGTAGAGTAGGACCTTGTTGTTTATCCCTCCTATATATAATAGTTTACATCTGCTGATGCCACACTCCCAGCCCTTCCCTCTCCCACCCCCCTCCTCCTTGGCAACCACAAGTCTGTTCTCTATGTCTGTGAGTCTGTTGCTGTTTCATAGATAGGTTCATTTGTGCCATACTTTAGATTCCACATGTAAGTGGTAGCACATGGTATTTGTCTTTCTCTTTCTGACTTACTTCACTTAATAATCTCTAGTTGCATCCATGTTGCTGCAATCATCAAAGGCATTTTAGAAGAGGCTCTGCTTGCCATAGCTTCTGGCAGCGTTGCTTCCTACAGTGGAAAGAAGAATGTTGTTGATGGGAATTCCCAAAGTTAGGCTAAAGTGGGGGTGAAGTAACTTTTCTAGGTGAAGAGGTGATCTTTTTTTTTTTTTTTTTGATTTGTATGTGTGTGTTTTATTATGTATTAGTCTCTTAAATCAAATAGAAGACAAAAAGTGGAGCTACAAACCAAAGTTACAACAGTACTAGCTTTTCTCGTCGCCCGTCTGTCTACTTTTACCAGAGGTCTTTATTTCTTCATAAGGCTTTGAGCTACTTGTCCAGGGTCCTTGACTCCAACCTGAAGAACTCCCTGTGGCAGGCGGGTCTGGTGGTTAAGAACTCTCTCAACTCTTGATTAACTGGGAATGTCTTGATTTCTCCCTCATTTTCGAAGGAAAGTTTTGCTAGATATAGGATTCTTGGTTGACGGTTTCTTTCCTTCAACACTTCAAGTACATTGAGTCATGCCATCTGGCCTCCGAGGCTCCTGATGAGAAATCTGCTCAATGACCTTCCTGGCAAACCTTCTCTCAGCTTCATAGACTTTCATAATGTACCGTATCATGTCTTATGCAACAGAACATTTTGTATAGTATCGTGAAGTCAGTTAAGTTGTAACGTTATTTTTTTTTTTAATTAATTAATTTATTTTTGGCCGTGTTGGATCTTCGTTTCTGTGCGAGGGCTTTCTCTAGTCGCGGCAAGCGGGGGCCACTCTTCATCGCGGTGCGCGGGCCTCTCACTATCGCGGCCTCTCTTGTTGCGGAGCACAGGCTCTAGACGCGCAGGCTCCAGACGCGCAGGCTCAGCAATTGTGGCTCACGGGCCCAGTCGCTCCGCGGCCTGTGGGATCCTCCCAGACCAGGGCTCGAACCCGTGTCCCCTGCATCGGCAGGCAGACTCTCAACCACTGCGCCACCAGGGAAGCCCAGTAACGTTATTTTGAGACCAGAATTTAAGGAAAAGGAATTGAACATTTCAAGTGTAGACATTATGAGGTCTCTAAAATGATTACACATTTTCAAACTAGAAATAAAAAGGCCACTGAAGTATCCTGCAGATTTTTATTTATAACAAAGTGAATACCAATATCTAATAACACACGTAAAGAAAAATTTCTTTGGGATCCTTTTTCCTAAGTGTAAAGGGGCCTTGAACTCAAAAAGTGAGAAAACCACTGTGGTGTATCCCCAGCGGTGATGGGTCCATTTCTTGCTCTGACCTCAGAGTGCACCATTGTGATGTACTTCACAAAGCCCTATGAAAGAGAAAGGTGGGCCCAGGTTTTTGGTCCTTAGAGCCCAGGAAGCTGCTTTTGGTGACCTGACGGCCTTGGACCTACAGTTAGCTTGTGTTTTCCTTGTTTCTGCCATTTTGTTGATTTTCGTTTCTCTCTTCTCTACTCTTTTTTATTTGTGTCATTGTTCTTTCTACAGTTAGCATAGTGAGTATTGTTGGTATAGTTAATACTTGATTAGCATAGTTAGTGTAGTTAGTACTAGTTAGCGCTGTTGGTACAGTTAGCGTAGTTAGCGTTGTTAGTAGAGACAGCATACTTAGCCCTGTTAGTACAGTTAGCATTGTTAGTTAGCGTAGTTAGCGTTGCTCGGCAGTGCTGTCAGTCGGTGTAGTTAGCAGATCACCAGGATGGAGGGCCTCACAGCCAAATCTGCTGGCAAGAAGGCTCATATTGATGACTTCCAGATCCTCCACACCATTGGTGAAGGTACCTTCGGTAAAGTGAAGTTGGCCCGGCACATTCTGACCGGGACACGGGTGGCTGTGAAAGTCATACAGAAAAGGCGTCAGAGCTTCTCACGTGTCCAGGCACTTTTCCGGGAAGTGTTCAGTCTGAAGGCTCTGAATCACCCCAATATTGTAAAACTGCTGGGGGTGATTGACACAGAGGAGACATTTTTCGTGGTGATGGAGTACCTCAGTGGGGGGAACATGTACCGCTACTTGAAGATCCATGGCCGTATGACAGAGGCGGAGGCCCGAGGCCCGTTCCAGCAGCTGGTCTCCGCCCTGCAGCACTGCCACCGGAGGGGCATCGTGCACCGAGACCTGAAGCCACTGAGCCTCCTCTTTGATTCCAACATGAATATCAAACTTACAGACTTTGGCCTCAGCAACAAGTGTGATGACATTGTCCAAGTGGACACGATCTGCGGCACACACCCTTATGCTGCCCCGGAGCTCTTCCTGGGGCAGAGCTACAGCGGCCCTGCGGTGGACGTGTGGAGCTTGGGAGTAGTGCTGTACACCATGGTAACTGGGTCCCAGCCCTTTGTGGGAAAAGACTTCCAGGAGCTGCGGAAGCAAATCCTACAAGGGCAATACCCCATCCCACCTTATCTGTCTGTGAAGATAAGGGATCTGTTACAAAAAATGATTGCCCTCAACCCCAGTGACAGAGGCACCTTACCTGACCTCATGAGGCATCCATGGGTCAAGATGGGCCAGAAGGAGCCACCCTGTGAAAAGGACCTGGAGGTGACAATGGTGAGGACTCCGGGCTTGACTTGCGACCAGATCCAGGACACTGGGACAGGCAGTGTGAGCGCCAAGAAACCCAAGGTGGAGGTCTCCATCATAACTCTGAAGGCCTTCTCTTGCGGGGACCTCTGTGGCAGTGAACTTGAGCCTTCTCCAAGCCCTGTGGTGTCCTCCCTGCAAACCAGGTGGCTCTACCACAGAAAAAATGTGCAGCTGCAGGAAGACCAGCAGGCAGGGCAGAAGACCGGTGAGTCTGCCTGTCCCCCACCCAGCCTGGAGGCGAGGACTGCCACCCCCAGCCCAGCCCCCCAGTGTGGCACTGGGACATCCCCCTCCAGCAGCAGCAGCAGGATTGGAGCCCCAGAGGGAAGCAGCTGCCCCCTGGGTGTGTCCAACACTGGAAGGTCCTCCCACGCTGGGCAGCCTGAGAGTGTGTCCTCATCCACTGTCTCTGGCCAGAGCCAGAAAAAGCAAGGGGTGGCTGGGAGAATCTGGAACTTTATTTTGAAACATCTTTGTTGCAAGCTGCCCAGCATGAGGCGTCATAATAAAGTGAGCCCATGTGAACCCCATGGATGACCGAGGCAGGAAGGTCAGGCCGCCGCGCTCCCTGGGGCCCGGTGCAGGGGAAGAGGAGTGTGTTCTCTGCACGGCCTTCAGAAGCATCGTATCCAAGACCCTGGCCAGCTCAGAGGATGGTCCGGAGCAGCCCGGGCGACCGAAAGCGAGGCCACCGTGGCTGCAGGTCTGCCCCTCAACCCCCACCTGGGTGAAACTTGAGAGACTGGACTGTCATTCCTGGGGCACGTCTGCCCTCCCCTACTCTTCTGTCTTCCGTGTTGGTGGGGGAGGGGGATAGTTCTTGTTCCAAGAACTCCTTGGTTCTTCCAATTCTAGTTAATAAACTTGATGCTCCAGAGAGATGCATCACACTCTGCTTTGCGTCGTCCCTGCACAGAATTGGGGCTGTGCGTTTTCCAGTGAGACAAGCGTGCAGCCATGGAGCGCTTGGAGGTAGTCAGAACAACTAAAGGGAAAAATGACCTAAGAGAATTAGCACAGTGACTCCCAACAGCAACAACTGCTGCACCGCAGGGCAGAAATGCAGAAAGTGTGTATTACCTTCCTGCACTACCATTCCCGAACATTTTCAGAAGGGGCGAGGGGAACTTTTGGTCCCTGCGGCCTGTGTTAATTACAACAGAGAGGCCCATTAATAGGATCACAAGGTCCCGTGAACCAGCCTCTGCGCGGTGTGGTAAGGTCCCTGTGCAGCTGAGTTTCATGACTGTCGTGCAGCAATAAAGCAGTCTTTATTGAATTTGTTACAATATTGCTTCGGTATTATGTTTTGGTTTTTTGGCCGCGAGGCATGTGGGATCTTGGTCCCCGACTAGGGATCGAACCTGCACCCCCTGCATTGGAAGGCGAAGTCTTAACCACTGGACCACCAGGGAAGTCTCTTTGTTAATGTTAGTTTTTTGATGCGTGGGTTTCACCACAGGGAGTGGATGATTATACTAGATGATCATACTATCAAAGCACTAGATTTGTCAGCGTTCCCTGGTTCCCTGGTTCAATAAGCCCTTGAACACACGGGTGACTGGAGCAGGTACTTCCCAGAGGCCTCTCTCTGGGGGCACATGCTCTCGGACGCATCACCTGCACAGTTCCATTGGCTCTCGTGCGCTTACAGGCCACTTGCCGACTGCGGAATCCTTCACCGCAAGACACAGAGCACTCTGACCACGTGCCTGTGAACCACCTGGAGGGGCAGTCCCAGACGTGACAGGGCTGGAAGCCAGCCAGCGGCTTCTGGAGGTGCTCACAGAAGGCCTCACTCACTTCCTGCCCGTTGGCCATTCCACACTGGGGTCTCTGAACTCGGGCTCCCAAGTGGCCACAAGTGGCAGAACAATGTGTCCAGCTACCAAGCTCCCAGAAAGTCTCCAGCAAGTGGAGGATGGATGTTGCCATCGCCTTTCCAAGAGCATTGGTGGCTGGACAGGCGTAGGTTCCTTCACTTTCAAGGGAAACATTCTGCAACAACAGGGATCCATTGAAAAGCAAGGAAATATTGTCACTCAGAGATCCTCCTTTCTTCAACCAAGTTGCATTAGGTTGAGGGACACCTTTGACAGGACATTGCATGGTCACGTTTGCCCTCTGGGGTGCTTCCACGATGCCTCCAATCACGACGGAGGGATGGCTGTGCTCCGGTCTGGTGATATTCCTTCCAATAGGCAAGATAACAGGTGCCTCTGTATACAGCACAGAAGAACTTTCCACATCCGAACCGAGATGATTAGCGACAGAACATCCGTATATTCCTTGTTGTTTCTTTGTAGGTTTCTGTATCTGTATTTCCCCCATTCCATCCACAATGACTCGGCAGGTACAAATGTGACACAGACACCAGGCCCTCATGCTCCCGGCTCGCGGGGTCGGCTCCACAGCTCCTCCGCACCCGCAGCTTTTGCAACTCCACCGCGCCGGCCTCGGAACACATTGTCACGTGTTTCTAAATATTTTGTAACTTCCTTTATGGTTTCCTCTTTCAGGATTGTTTTGAATAGGTAAAATATGCACACATTAATACATTTTGGAGCACATACTATAGTCCAGGCACGTGGGATACAGACGTGAAACACAGGGACCGTACCTTTGAGAAGATCAATGTTTATAGCTATCACAGGTATAAAAGGTGTTTCCTCTTAACGGCATGGTATGTTTTTTTCATGTTAAGTAGGCCTCTGAGTGAGTCAGCCTGTATGTTTACTGATCAAGTTGCCTACAGTGGTTGGGTAGAGGGCCCTGGCCAGATGAGGCCAAGATTAATGTCTAGTATGTATGCCCATAAATCAGCCTCTCTTTGTTCCTGGTACAGCTAATCTCATTTAGTGATCTTGTCAACAGTTATCTTGACACAGGAAAAAATAATGTAATTAGGTCACATTTTTTAGTTTAGTTTTTATTCAATGTACACATAGTTTAAAGAATCATATTTCTACATGGCCTTTTATTTAAGAAGAAAACCCCTGTTTTCCCTCACCATCTCATTTCCCCTACTCAGAGGAAGCCATTTTCATCTCGTTTATCGATTTTTTTAAAAAAATTTCTTTCTTTCTTTTTTGCTGCGTTGGGTCTTCGTTGCTGCACACGGGCTTTCTCTAGTGCAGCGAGCGCACTAGTGACGCTCCTTTATGAGTCACTGACATGGTGTTGAGAGCTGTGTTCTTGAGTAGCTCTGGTTAAGTCAACCATCCGTTCACTAAGTCACCGGATAACTGCGTGTCACTTGTGACCGCAGGGAACTGATTGAAAGTAATAATAACTTCCAATATTTATAGCTATGAGCTAGGCCCTGTCCAGACACTTTATACATATCATGAAATTTAAGCCTTACAACAACCCTCTGCAGAATGTACTTTTATTATCTCCATTTTCCAGGGGAGGAAACTGAGGCTAAATAACTTGTCCAAAGTCAAAGAGGGAGAGGGAGACGGAGAAGGAGAGAGAGAGAGTTGGGATTCAAACCCGAGTCACATGGTCCCAGAGTCCTTGTTCTTACCCACTATGTTATACTACCTACCCCTGTGGATCCTTTTGTGTGCACCAAAGACTGAAGGCAGGGTTGGCTTAGCTGTAACTTTTTATCCTGTTGGTCTTTTGTGATGCCCTCAGGGCTTAAGGGAAGAATAATTGAGTTGGAAAGAAACCCACCTTGTGAGATTTCTTTTTTCACTCCTCACACAGAACACTTTACTTTGGACACTTCTGGTCACTAAACACGTGTGGTTTTTTTTTCCCCACAGCAAACAATTCTGCAACGCTGTCTCGGTGCCCTACAATTTAACTCAATTCTGACACTATCTACCTGGAGTTGACATCAGATCCACAGGTTTAGGGCTCAGTCCCACCAGACTGCCCTCCATTTCAGATGCCAATCCCAAGTCTAGGTTGTCACCTGGACTTATTGGTTATAAGTTAAGAGTTAGGACCCTCTTTTTGGTTTCAGTTAATTTGCTGGAGTGGCTCACGGAGCTCAAGAAAACAGCTTATTTACATTTACCGATTTATTATAAAAGGTTATGATCATAGATGAACACCCAGACGGAAGAGGTGCATAGAGCAAGGTCGTGGGAAGGGGCATGGAGCTTCCACGCCCCCTTTGGGGTACCACACCCCGAGCACCTCATGTGTTCACCAGTCTGAAAGCTCTTTGAACCCAGTCCTTTTGGGTTTTAATGGAGGCTTTGTTACATAGGTGCAGTTGATTAAGTCATTGGCCATTGGTTATTGTTTCAACCTCCAGCCTCTCCCCCTTTCCTGGAAACCTGGGGGTGGGACTGAAAGTTCCAACCTTGTATTCGCCCTCGGTTTTCCTGGCAATCAGTCCGCACCCTTAGGTGTGTTCCAAAAGTCACCTTGTTAACATAACAAAGGCATTTTTGTTGATCTCCTCACTGAGGAAATTCCAAGGGTCTTGGGAGCTCTGTGCGGGGGGAAAAGGGGACAAAGACCAAATGTATTTCTTATGATAAATCACAATAGCACAAATAGTAAAGCAAGAAGACACTGATTTTCTGAGACAAACCTCTTGTACAAAATAAATTGAGAGATAATAAATCTCTATATAAAAATGATTGTACACACACACACTTATAGGCCCACAAACACATATTTACCTTTCATTTTAAACAAATCACTATGAAAATAAGGGTTGAAGGAAAAGTTCCGTGCTCCTTTACAAGGTAGGCAAATCAACATAGGGTAAAAATAATACCCCAAGTCACCTAATCTACTTTGGAATAGTCAAACCAAAAGAGATGAAGAATCAGTTTTATCTTGGGGAAGTTGTTTCTGATTTTAAAATGTAAGCACAATACACATGATGATAAAATGGACTTCTCAACTCAGAATAAATGAACTTTTATGAGTGTACATAACTCTAAAGTAATGATAATGAAGTAATTCAAATAAAGGGAAGGTTGGTGTGTGAGATGTCTCCAAAATTTTTCATACTATTTGGTTTTCCCTTTACTTAGGACTTCTTTTAAACAAGGCGAAAACTTAAGGTTTTCTGGCCTGTTTTGGACAAGTTGTTATGAATTTTAGCATCTCATCTTTAAATCTCTATTCTTGAACTCCAAATGTTTCCCTCGATTACAGTGTACAGTAATAAACAACTGCTACTCTCTGCTCGTTCCCACCCACTTGTACAAGTAAGTCTGTAGTATTTCAGGACCTCTGATTTGGTTTTCAAGAGGCTTTTTCTTGTCACTGGCTCTCCTCCATTTCTGCTGACCCAGGCTTCCAAGAGTGTGAGGGATAATGGGATACACTCTCCGAAGAGTTTGATGCCTCTCTTTTTATTTGTGTTGCTCATCACTGTATTAAAAACATAAAATTCTAACTGAGTAAATTTGAAGATCGAATTGGCTTTATTCAATGACTTACGAATCGGGCAGCATCCCATTGAGCAAGTAGAAAGGAGCTCTGCGGAGCTGTAAAAAATGCAAGAACTTTACAGGCAGGAGGGGGCAGAAAAGGGAAGTTTCTAGCTAAGAGTGGATTGTTTCAGGCAGGGTCACCTTCCTTTTGGGGGAAGGTGGGGGGTCACCCCTCTAGTGCTGACCAGGTAATTCCAGATCTATTGGTGAAAGGTCCCATTCCTGAGAGAGGCTGAAACTGCAATTAGGTTAGCTATTAAGTCTTGGTTTGCTGACGTGGGGCTTAGCACAAGTGACTCCATTTGGGGTTTGTTGTTTCTTTACTAACAACTGTATCTCATTCCTAGCTCTTAACCCCAGTACCTAGATACTTGCTGGTGAATGGATGACCAGACCAGTGAATTCAGAATTTCAGAGAAGTTCTTTATAATGAGAGACAGGCAGAGAAATGGCAGTTCTACCACCCAGTAAGTTTTGAACTCTCGCAGGTCTGATGCCCAAATCAAGCGTGGGAACGTGAACAGTGAGACTGAGTGAAAACACAGCAGTTCTTTGTGTTTCTGTTAGAGAAACACTGGTGGGAGACAGAGGACAAAGGAAGGAGACACAGGACTGGAGTGACCTCAGCTGGGGGCGGGGTTTCACAGTGTTGGGTGCTGCAGAGAGGTAGTCAGCAGGAGCAGGGGCTGTGTACGTCATCAGAGGCATTTTTTATTTTATTTTTTTGTTTTTATTGACGTATAGTTGATTTACAATCTTGTGCCAATCTGCTGTATGGCAAAGTGACTCAGTTATACACATATAGACATTCTTTTTTTATATTCTTTTCCATTACAGTTTATCACAGGATATTGACTCTAGTTCCCTGTGCTGTAGAGTAGGACCTTGTTGTTTATCCCTCCTATATATAATAGTTTACATCTGCTGATGCCACACTCCCAGCCCTTCCCTCTCCCACCCCCCTCCTCCTTGGCAACCACAAGTCTGTTCTCTATGTCTGTGAGTCTGTTGCTGTTTCATAGATAGGTTCATTTGTGCCATACTTTAGATTCCACATGTAAGTGGTAGCACATGGTATTTGTCTTTCTCTTTCTGACTTACTTCACTTAATAATCTCTAGTTGCATCCATGTTGCTGCAATCATCAAAGGCATTTTAGAAGAGGCTCTGCTTGCCATAGCTTCTGGCAGCGTTGCTTCCTACAGTGGAAAGAAGAATGTTGTTGATGGGAATTCCCAAAGTTAGGCTAAAGTGGGGGTGAAGTAACTTTTCTAGGTGAAGAGGTGATCTTTTTTTTTTTTTTTTTGATTTGTATGTGTGTGTTTTATTATGTATTAGTCTCTTAAATCAAATAGAAGACAAAAAGTGGAGCTACAAACCAAAGTTACAACAGTACTAGCTTTTCTCGTCGCCCGTCTGTCTACTTTTACCAGAGGTCTTTATTTCTTCATAAGGCTTTGAGCTACTTGTCCAGGGTCCTTGACTCCAACCTGAAGAACTCCCTGTGGCAGGCGGGTCTGGTGGTTAAGAACTCTCTCAACTCTTGGTTAACTGGGAATGTCTTGATTTCTCCCTCATTTTCGAAGGAAAGTTTTGCTAGATATAGGATTCTTGGTTGACGGTTTCTTTCCTTCAACACTTCAAGTACATTGAGTCATGCCATCTGGCCTCCGAGGCTCCTGATGAGAAATCTGCTCAATGACCTTCCTGGCAAACCTTCTCTCAGCTTCATAGACTTTCATAATGTACCGTATCATGTCTTATGCAACAGAACATTTTGTATAGTATCGTGAAGTCAGTTAAGTTGTAACGTTATTTTTTTTTTAATTAATTAATTTATTTTTGGCCGTGTTGGATCTTCGTTTCTGTGCGAGGGCTTTCTCTAGTCGTGGCAAGCGGGGGCCACTCTTCATCGCGGTGCGCGGGCCTCTCACTATCGCGGCCTCTCTTGTTGCGGAGCACAGGCTCTAGACGCGCAGGCTCCAGACGCGCAGGCTCAGCAATTGTGGCTCACGGGCCCAGTCGCTCCGCGGCCTGTGGGATCCTCCCAGACCAGGGCTCGAACCCGTGTCCCCTGCATCGGCAGGCAGACTCTCAACCACTGCGCCACCAGGGAAGCCCAGTAACGTTATTTTGAGACCAGAATTTAAGGAAAAGGAATTGAACATTTCAAGTGTAGACATTATGAGGTCTCTAAAATGATTACACATTTTCAAACTAGAAATAAAAAGGCCACTGAAGTATCCTGCAGATTTTTATTTATAACAAAGTGAATACCAATATCTAATAACACACGTAAAGAAAAATTTCTTTGGGATCCTTTTTCCTAAGTGTAAAGGGGCCTTGAACTCAAAAAGTGAGAAAACCACTGTGGTGTATCCCCAGCGGTGATGGGTCCATTTCTTGCTCTGACCTCAGAGTGCACCATTGTGATGTACTTCACAAAGCCCTATGAAAGAGAAAGGTGGGCCCAGGTTTTTGGTCCTTAGAGCCCAGGAAGCTGCTTTTGGTGACCTGACGGCCTTGGACCTACAGTTAGCTTGTGTTTTCCTTGTTTCTGCCATTTTGTTGATTTTCGTTTCTCTCTTCTCTACTCTTTTTTATTTGTGTCATTGTTCTTTCTACAGTTAGCATAGTGAGTATTGTTGGTATAGTTAATACTTGATTAGCATAGTTAGTGTAGTTAGTACTAGTTAGCGCTGTTGGTACAGTTAGCGTAGTTAGCGTTGTTAGTAGAGACAGCATACTTAGCCCTGTTAGTACAGTTAGCATTGTTAGTTAGCGTAGTTAGCGTTGCTCGGTAGTGCTGTCAGTCGGTGTAGTTAGCAGATCACCAGGATGGAGGGCCTCACAGCCAAATCTGCTGGCAAGAAGGCTCATATTGATGACTTCCAGATCCTCCACACCATTGGTGAAGGTACCTTCGGTAAAGTGAAGTTGGCCCGGCACATTCTGACCGGGACACGGGTGGCTGTGAAAGTCATACAGAAAAGGCGTCAGAGCTTCTCACGTGTCCAGGCACTTTTCCGGGAAGTGTTCAGTCTGAAGGCTCTGAATCACCCCAATATTGTAAAACTGCTGGGGGTGATTGACACAGAGGAGACATTTTTCGTGGTGATGGAGTACCTCAGTGGGGGGAACATGTACCGCTACTTGAAGATCCATGGCCGTATGACAGAGGCGGAGGCCCGAGGCCCGTTCCAGCAGCTGGTCTCCGCCCTGCAGCACTGCCACCGGAGGGGCATCGTGCACCGAGACCTGAAGCCACTGAGCCTCCTCTTTGATTCCAACATGAATATCAAACTTACAGACTTTGGCCTCAGCAACAAGTGTGATGACATTGTCCAAGTGGACACGATCTGCGGCACACACCCTTATGCTGCCCCGGAGCTCTTCCTGGGGCAGAGCTACAGCGGCCCTGCGGTGGACGTGTGGAGCTTGGGAGTAGTGCTGTACACCATGGTAACTGGGTCCCAGCCCTTTGTGGGAAAAGACTTCCAGGAGCTGCGGAAGCAAATCCTACAAGGGCAATACCCCATCCCACCTTATCTGTCTGTGAAGATAAGGGATCTGTTACAAAAAATGATTGCCCTCAACCCCAGTGACAGAGGCACCTTACCTGACCTCATGAGGCATCCATGGGTCAAGATGGGCCAGAAGGAGCCACCCTGTGAAAAGGACCTGGAGGTGACAATGGTGAGGACTCCGGGCTTGACTTGCGACCAGATCCAGGACACTGGGACAGGCAGTGTGAGCGCCAAGAAACCCAAGGTGGAGGTCTCCATCATAACTCTGAAGGCCTTCTCTTGCGGGGACCTCTGTGGCAGTGAACTTGAGCCTTCTCCAAGCCCTGTGGTGTCCTCCCTGCAAACCAGGTGGCTCTACCACAGAAAAAATGTGCAGCTGCAGGAAGACCAGCAGGCAGGGCAGAAGACCGGTGAGTCTGCCTGTCCCCCACCCAGCCTGGAGGCGAGGACTGCCACCCCCAGCCCAGCCCCCCAGTGTGGCACTGGGACATCCCCCTCCAGCAGCAGCAGCAGGATTGGAGCCCCAGAGGGAAGCAGCTGCCCCCTGGGTGTGTCCAACACTGGAAGGTCCTCCCACGCTGGGCAGCCTGAGAGTGTGTCCTCATCCACTGTCTCTGGCCAGAGCCAGAAAAAGCAAGGGGTGGCTGGGAGAATCTGGAACTTTATTTTGAAACATCTTTGTTGCAAGCTGCCCAGCATGAGGCGTCATAATAAAGTGAGCCCATGTGAACCCCATGGATGACCGAGGCAGGAAGGTCAGGCCGCCGCGCTCCCTGGGGCCCGGTGCAGGGGAAGAGGAGTGTGTTCTCTGCACGGCCTTCAGAAGCATCGTATCCAAGACCCTGGCCAGCTCAGAGGATGGTCCGGAGCAGCCCGGGCGACCGAAAGCGAGGCCACCGTGGCTGCAGGTCTGCCCCTCAACCCCCACCTGGGTGAAACTTGAGAGACTGGACTGTCATTCCTGGGGCACGTCTGCCCTCCCCTACTCTTCTGTCTTCCGTGTTGGTGGGGGAGGGGGATAGTTCTTGTTCCAAGAACTCCTTGGTTCTTCCAATTCTAGTTAATAAACTTGATGCTCCAGAGAGATGCATCACACTCTGCTTTGCGTCGTCCCTGCACAGAATTGGGGCTGTGCGTTTTCCAGTGAGACAAGCGTGCAGCCATGGAGCGCTTGGAGGTAGTCAGAACAACTAAAGGGAAAAATGACCTAAGAGAATTAGCACAGTGACTCCCAACAGCAACAACTGCTGCACCGCAGGGCAGAAATGCAGAAAGTGTGTATTACCTTCCTGCACTACCATTCCCGAACATTTTCAGAAGGGGCGAGGGGAACTTTTGGTCCCTGCGGCCTGTGTTAATTACAACAGAGAGGCCCATTAATAGGATCACAAGGTCCCGTGAACCAGCCTCTGCGCGGTGTGGTAAGGTCCCTGTGCAGCTGAGTTTCATGACTGTCGTGCAGCAATAAAGCAGTCTTTATTGAATTTGTTACAATATTGCTTCGGTATTATGTTTTGGTGTTTTGGCCGCGAGGCATGTGGGATCTTGGTCCCCGACTAGGGATCGAACCTGCACCCCCTGCATTGGAAGGCGAAGTCTTAACCACTGGACCACCAGGGAAGTCTCTTTGTTAATGTTAGTTTTTTGATGCGTGGGTTTCACCACAGGGAGTGGATGATTATACTAGATGATCATACTATCAAAGCACTAGATTTGTCAGCGTTCCCTGGTTCAATAAGCCCTTGAACACACGGGTGACTGGAGCAGGTACTTCCCAGAGGCCTCTCTCTGGGGGCACATGCTCTCGGACGCATCACCTGCACAGTTCCATTGGCTCTCGTGCGCTTACAGGCCACTTGCCGACTGCGGAATCCTTCACCGCAAGACACAGAGCACTCTGACCACGTGCCTGTGAACCACCTGGAGGGGCAGTCCCAGACGTGACAGGGCTGGAAGCCAGCCAGCGGCTTCTGGAGGTGCTCACAGAAGGCCTCACTCACTTCCTGCCCGTTGGCCATTCCACACTGGGGTCTCTGAACTCGGGCTCCCAAGTGGCCACAAGTGGCAGAACAATGTGTCCAGCTACCAAGCTCCCAGAAAGTCTCCAGCAAGTGGAGGATGGATGTTGCCATCGCCTTTCCAAGAGCATTGGTGGCTGGACAGGCGTAGGTTCCTTCACTTTCAAGGGAAACATTCTGCAACAACAGGGATCCATTGAAAAGCAAGGAAATATTGTCACTCAGAGATCCTCCTTTCTTCAACCAAGTTGCATTAGGTTGAGGGACACCTTTGACAGGACATTGCATGGTCACGTTTGCCCTCTGGGGTGCTTCCACGATGCCTCCAATCACGACGGAGGGATGGCTGTGCTCCGGTCTGGTGATATTCCTTCCAATAGGCAAGATAACAGGTGCCTCTGTATACAGCACAGAAGAACTTTCCACATCCGAACCGAGATGATTAGCGACAGAACATCCGTATATTCCTTGTTGTTTCTTTGTAGGTTTCTGTATCTGTATTTCCCCCATTCCATCCACAATGACTCGGCAGGTACAAATGTGACACAGACACCAGGCCCTCATGCTCCCGGCTCGCGGGGTCGGCTCCACAGCTCCTCCGCACCCGCAGCTTTTGCAACTCCACCGCGCCGGCCTCGGAACACATTGTCACGTGTTTCTAAATATTTTGTAACTTCCTTTATGGTTTCCTCTTTCAGGATTGTTTTGAATAGGTAAAATATGCACACATTAATACATTTTGGAGCACATACTATAGTCCAGGCACGTGGGATACAGACGTGAAACACAGGGACCGTACCTTTGAGAAGATCAATGTTTATAGCTATCACAGGTATAAAAGGTGTTTCCTCTTAACGGCATGGTATGTTTTTTTCATGTTAAGTAGGCCTCTGAGTGAGTCAGCCTGTATGTTTACTGATCAAGTTGCCTACAGTGGTTGGGTAGAGGGCCCTGGCCAGATGAGGCCAAGATTAATGTCTAGTATGTATGCCCATAAATCAGCCTCTCTTTGTTCCTGGTACAGCTAATCTCATTTAGTGATCTTGTCAACAGTTATCTTGACACAGGAAAAAATAATGTAATTAGGTCACATTTTTTAGTTTAGTTTTTATTCAATGTACACATAGTTTAAAGAATCATATTTCTACATGGCCTTTTATTTAAGAAAAAAACCCCTGTTTTCCCTCACCATCTCATTTCCCCTACTCAGAGGAAGCCATTTTCATCTCGTTTATCGATTTTTTTAAAAAAATTTCTTTCTTTCTTTTTTGCTGCGTTGGGTCTTCGTTGCTGCACACGGGCTTTCTCTAGTGCAGCGAGCGCACTAGTGACGCTCCTTTATGAGTCACTGACATGGTGTTGAGAGCTGTGTTCTTGAGTAGCTCTGGTTAAGTCAACCATCCGTTCACTAAGTCACCGGATAACTGCGTGTCACTTGTGACCGCAGGGAACTGATTGAAAGTAATAATAACTTCCAATATTTATAGCTATGAGCTAGGCCCTGTCCAGACACTTTATACATATCATGAAATTTAAGCCTTACAACAACCCTCTGCAGAATGTACTTTTATTATCTCCATTTTCCAGGGGAGGAAACTGAGGCTAAATAACTTGTCCAAAGTCAAAGAGGGAGAGGGAGACGGAGAAGGAGAGAGAGAGAGTTGGGATTCAAACCCGAGTCACATGGTCCCAGAGTCCTTGTTCTTACCCACTATGTTATACTACCTACCCCTGTGGATCCTTTTGTGTGCACCAAAGACTGAAGGCAGGGTTGGCTTAGCTGTAACTTTTTATCCTGTTGGTCTTTTGTGATGCCCTCAGGGCTTAAGGGAAGAATAATTGAGTTGGAAAGAAACCCACCTTGTGAGATTTCTTTTTTCACTCCTCACACAGAACACTTTACTTTGGACACTTCTGGTCACTAAACACGTGTGGTTTTTTTTTCCCCACAGCAAACAATTCTGCAACGCTGTCTCGGTGCCCTACAATTTAACTCAATTCTGACACTATCTACCTGGAGTTGACATCAGATCCACAGGTTTAGGGCTCAGTCCCACCAGACTGCCCTCCATTTCAGATGCCAATCCCAAGTCTAGGTTGTCACCTGGACTTATTGGTTATAAGTTAAGAGTTAGGACCCTCTTTTTGGTTTCAGTTAATTTGCTGGAGTGGCTCACGGAGCTCAAGAAAACAGCTTATTTACATTTACCGATTTATTATAAAAGGTTATGATCATAGATGAACACCCAGACGGAAGAGGTGCATAGAGCAAGGTCGTGGGAAGGGGCATGGAGCTTCCACGCCCCCTTTGGGGTACCACACCCCGAGCACCTCATGTGTTCACCAGTCTGAAAGCTCTTTGAACCCAGTCCTTTTGGGTTTTAATGGAGGCTTTGTTACATAGGTGCAGTTGATTAAGTCATTGGCCATTGGTTATTGTTTCAACCTCCAGCCTCTCCCCCTTTCCTGGAAACCTGGGGGTGGGACTGAAAGTTCCAACCTTGTATTCGCCCTCGGTTTTCCTGGCAATCAGTCCGCACCCTTAGGTGTGTTCCAAAAGTCACCTTGTTAACATAACAAAGGCATTTTTGTTGATCTCCTCACTGAGGAAATTCCAAGGATCTTGGGAGCTCTGTGCGGGGGAAAAGGGGACAAAGACCAAATGTATTTCTTATGATAAATCACAATAGCACAAATAGTAAAGCAAGAAGACACTGATTTTCTGAGACAAACCTCTTGTACAAAATAAATTGAGAGATAATAAATCTCTATATAAAAATGATTGTACACACACACACTTATAGGCCCACAAACACATATTTACCTTTCATTTTAAACAAATCACTAGGAAAATAAGGGTTGAAGGAAAAGTTCCGTGCTCCTTTACAAGGTAGGCAAATCAACATAGGGTAAAAATAATACCCCAAGTCACCTAATCTACTTTGGAATAGTCAAACCAAAAGAGATGAAGAATCAGTTTTATCTTGGGGAAGTTGTTTCTGATTTTAAAATGTAAGCACAATACACATGATGATAAAATGGACTTCTCAACTCAGAATAAATGAACTTTTATGAGTGTACATAACTCTAAAGTAATGATAATGAAGTAATTCAAATAAAGGGAAGGTTGGTGTGTGAGATGTCTCCAAAATTTTTCATACTATTTGGTTTTCCCTTTACTTAGGACTTCTTTTAAACAAGGCGAAAACTTAAGGTTTTCTGGCCTGTTTTGGACAAGTTGTTATGAATTTTAGCATCTCATCTTTAAATCTCTATTCTTGAACTCCAAATGTTTCCCTCGATTACAGTGTACAGTAATAAACAACTGCTACTCTCTGCTCGTTCCCACCCACTTGTACAAGTAAGTCTGTAGTATTTCAGGACCTCTGATTTGGTTTTCAAGAGGCTTTTTCTTGTCACTGGCTCTCCTCCATTTCTGCTGACCCAGGCTTCCAAGAGTGTGAGGGATAATGGGATACACTCTCCGAAGAGTTTGATGCCTCTCTTTTTATTTGTGTTGCTCATCACTGTATTAAAAACATAAAATTCTAACTGAGTAAATTTGAAGATCGAATTGGCTTTATTCAATGACTTACGAATCGGGCAGCATCCCATTGAGCAAGTAGAAAGGAGCTCTGCGGAGCTGTAAAAAATGCAAGAACTTTACAGGCAGGAGGGGGCAGAAAAGGGAAGTTTCTAGCTAAGAGTGGATTGTTTCAGGCAGGGTCACCTTCCTTTTGGGGGAAGGTGGGGGGTCACCCCTCTAGTGCTGACCAGGTAATTCCAGATCTATTGGTGAAAGGTCCCATTCCTGAGAGAGGCTGAAACTGCAATTAGGTTAGCTATTAAGTCTTGGTTTGCTGACGTGGGGCTTAGCACAAGTGACTCCATTTGGGGTTTGTTGTTTCTTTACTAACAACTGTATCTCATTCCTAGCTCTTAACCCCAGTACCTAGATACTTGCTGGTGAATGGATGACCAGACCAGTGAATTCAGAATTTCAGAGAAGTTCTTTATAATGAGAGACAGGCAGAGAAATGGCAGTTCTACCACCCAGTAAGTTTTGAACTCTCGCAGGTCTGATGCCCAAATCAAGCGTGGGAACGTGAACAGTGAGACTGAGTGAAAACACAGCAGTTCTTTGTGTTTCTGTTAGAGAAACACTGGTGGGAGACAGAGGACAAAGGAAGGAGACACAGGACTGGAGTGACCTCAGCTGGGGGCGGGGTTTCACAGTGTTGGGTGCTGCAGAGAGGTAGTCAGCAGGAGCAGGGGCTGTGTACGTCATCAGAGGCATTTTTTATTTTATTTTTTTGTTTTTATTGACGTATAGTTGATTTACAATCTTGTGCCAATCTGCTGTATGGCAAAGTGACTCAGTTATACACATATAGACATTCTTTTTTTATATTCTTTTCCATTACAGTTTATCACAGGATATTGACTCTAGTTCCCTGTGCTGTAGAGTAGGACCTTGTTGTTTATCCCTCCTATATATAATAGTTTACATCTGCTGATGCCACACTCCCAGCCCTTCCCTCTCCCACCCCCCTCCTCCTTGGCAACCACAAGTCTGTTCTCTATGTCTGTGAGTCTGTTGCTGTTTCATAGATAGGTTCATTTGTGCCATACTTTAGATTCCACATGTAAGTGGTAGCACATGGTATTTGTCTTTCTCTTTCTGACTTACTTCACTTAATAATCTCTAGTTGCATCCATGTTGCTGCAATCATCAAAGGCATTTTAGAAGAGGCTCTGCTTGCCATAGCTTCTGGCAGCGTTGCTTCCTACAGTGGAAAGAAGAATGTTGTTGATGGGAATTCCCAAAGTTAGGCTAAAGTGGGGGTGAAGTAACTTTTCTAGGTGAAGAGGTGATCTTTTTTTTTTTTTTTTGATTTGTATGTGTGTGTTTTATTATGTATTAGTCTCTTAAATCAAATAGAAGACAAAAAGTGGAGCTACAAACCAAAGTTACAACAGTACTAGCTTTTCTCGTCGCCCGTCTGTCTACTTTTACCAGAGGTCTTTATTTCTTCATAAGGCTTTGAGCTACTTGTCCAGGGTCCTTGACTCCAACCTGAAGAACTCCCTGTGGCAGGCGGGTCTGGTGGTTAAGAACTCTCTCAACTCTTGGTTAACTGGGAATGTCTTGATTTCTCCCTCATTTTCGAAGGAAAGTTTTGCTAGATATAGGATTCTTGGTTGACGGTTTCTTTCCTTCAACACTTCAAGTACATTGAGTCATGCCATCTGGCCTCCGAGGCTCCTGATGAGAAATCTGCTCAATGACCTTCCTGGCAAACCTTCTCTCAGCTTCATAGACTTTCATAATGTACCGTATCATGTCTTATGCAACAGAACATTTTGTATAGTATCGTGAAGTCAGTTAAGTTGTAACGTTATTTTTTTTTTTAATTAATTAATTTATTTTTGGCCGTGTTGGATCTTCGTTTCTGTGCGAGGGCTTTCTCTAGTCGCGGCAAGCGGGGGCCACTCTTCATCGCGGTGCGCGGGCCTCTCACTATCGCGGCCTCTCTTGTTGCGGAGCACAGGCTCTAGACGCGCAGGCTCCAGACGCGCAGGCTCAGCAATTGTGGCTCACGGGCCCAGTCGCTCCGCGGCCTGTGGGATCCTCCCAGACCAGGGCTCGAACCCGTGTCCCCTGCATCGGCAGGCAGACTCTCAACCACTGCGCCACCAGGGAAGCCCAGTAACGTTATTTTCAGACCAGAATTTAAGGAAAAGGAATTGAACATTTCAAGTGTAGACATTATGAGGTCTCTAAAATGATTACACATTTTCAAACTAGAAATAAAAAGGCCACTGAAGTATCCTGCAGATTTTTATTTATAACAAAGTGAATACCAATATCTAATAACACACGTAAAGAAAAATTTCTTTGGGATCCTTTTTCCTAAGTGTAAAGGGGCCTTGAACTCAAAAAGTGAGAAAACCACTGTGGTGTATCCCCAGCGGTGATGGGTCCATTTCTTGCTCTGACCTCAGAGTGCACCATTGTGATGTACTTCACAAAGCCCTATGAAAGAGAAAGGTGGGCCCAGGTTTTTGGTCCTTAGAGCCCAGGAAGCTGCTTTTGGTGACCTGACGGCCTTGGACCTACAGTTAGCTTGTGTTTTCCTTGTTTCTGCCATTTTGTTGATTTTCGTTTCTCTCTTCTCTACTCTTTTTTATTTGTGTCATTGTTCTTTCTACAGTTAGCATAGTGAGTATTGTTGGTATAGTTAATACTTGATTAGCATAGTTAGTGTAGTTAGTACTAGTTAGCGCTGTTGGTACAGTTAGCGTAGTTAGCGTTGTTAGTAGAGACAGCATACTTAGCCCTGTTAGTACAGTTAGCATTGTTAGTTAGCGTAGTTAGCGTTGCTCGGTAGTGCTGTCAGTCGGTGTAGTTAGCAGATCACCAGGATGGAGGGCCTCACAGCCAAATCTGCTGGCAAGAAGGCTCATATTGATGACTTCCAGATCCTCCACACCATTGGTGAAGGTACCTTCGGTAAAGTGAAGTTGGCCCGGCACATTCTGACCGGGACACGGGTGGCTGTGAAAGTCATACAGAAAAGGCGTCAGAGCTTCTCACGTGTCCAGGCACTTTTCCGGGAAGTGTTCAGTCTGAAGGCTCTGAATCACCCCAATATTGTAAAACTGCTGGGGGTGATTGACACAGAGGAGACATTTTTCGTGGTGATGGAGTACCTCAGTGGGGGGAACATGTACCGCTATTTGAAGATCCATGGCCGTATGAAAGAGGCGGAGGCCCGAGGCCCGTTCCAGCAGCTGGTCTCCGCCCTGCAGCACTGCCACCGGAGGGGCATCGTGCACCGAGACCTGAAGCCACTGAGCCTCCTCTTTGATTCCAACATGAATATCAAACTTACAGACTTTGGCCTCAGCAACAAGTGTGATGACATTGTCCAAGTGGACACGATCTGCGGCACACACCCTTATGCTGCCCCGGAGCTCTTCCTGGGGCAGAGCTACAGCGGCCCTGCGGTGGACGTGTGGAGCTTGGGAGTAGTGCTGTACACCATGGTAACTGGGTCCCAGCCCTTTGTGGGAAAAGACTTCCAGGAGCTTCGGAAGCAAATCCTACAAGGGCAATACCCCATCCCACCTTATCTGTCTGTGAAGATAAGGGATCTGTTACAAAAAATGATTGCCCTCAACCCCAGTGACAGAGGCACCTTACCTGACCTCATGAGGCATCCATGGGTCAAGATGGGCCAGAAGGAGCCACCCTGTGAAAAGGACCTGGAGGTGACAATGGTGAGGACTCCGGGCTTGACTTGCGACCAGATCCAGGACACTGGGACAGGCAGTGTGAGCGCCAAGAAACCCAAGGTGGAGGTCTCCATCATAACTCTGAAGGCCTTCTCTTGCGGGGACCTCTGTGGCAGTGAACTTGAGCCTTCTCCAAGCCCTGTGGTGTCCTCCCTGCAAACCAGGTGGCTCTACCACAGAAAAAATGTGCAGCTGCAGGAAGACCAGCAGGCAGGGCAGAAGACCGGTGAGTCTGCCTGTCCCCCACCCAGCCTGGAGGCGAGGACTGCCACCCCCAGCCCAGCCCCCCAGTGTGGCACTGGGACATCCCCCTCCAGCAGCAGCAGCAGGATTGGAGCCCCAGAGGGAAGCAGCTGCCCCCTGGGTGTGTCCAACACTGGAAGGTCCTCCCACGCTGGGCAGCCTGAGAGTGTGTCCTCATCCACTGTCTCTGGCCAGAGCCAGAAAAAGCAAGGGGTGGCTGGGAGAATCTGGAACTTTATTTTGAAACATCTTTGTTGCAAGCTGCCCAGCATGAGGCGTCATAATAAAGTGAGCCCATGTGAACCCCATGGATGACCGAGGCAGGAAGGTCAGGCCGCCGCGCTCCCTGGGGCCCGGTGCAGGGGAAGAGGAGTGTGTTCTCTGCACGGCCTTCAGAAGCATCGTATCCAAGACCCTGGCCAGCTCAGAGGATGGTCCGGAGCAGCCCGGGCGACCGAAAGCGAGGCCACCGTGGCTGCAGGTCTGCCCCTCAACCCCCGCCTGGGTGAAACTTGAGAGACTGGACTGTCATTCCTGGGGCACGTCTGCCCTCCCCTACTCTTCTGTCTTCCGTGTTGGTGGGGGAGGGGGATAGTTCTTGTTCCAAGAACTCCTTGGTTCTTCCAATTCTAGTTAATAAACTTGATGCTCCAGAGAGATGCATCACACTCTGCTTTGCGTCGTCCCTGCACAGAATTGGGGCTGTGCGTTTTCCAGTGAGACAAGCGTGCAGCCATGGAGCGCTTGGAGGTAGTCAGAACAACTAAAGGGAAAAATGACCTAAGAGAATTAGCACAGTGACTCCCAACAGCAACAACTGCTGCACCGCAGGGCAGAAATGCAGAAAGTGTGTATTACCTTCCTGCACTACCATTCCCGAACATTTTCAGAAGGGGCGAGGGGAACTTTTGGTCCCTGCGGCCTGTGTTAATTACAACAGAGAGGCCCATTAATAGGATCACAAGGTCCCGTGAACCAGCCTCTGCGCGGTGTGGTAAGGTCCCTGTGCAGCTGAGTTTCATGACTGTCGTGCAGCAATAAAGCAGTCTTTATTGAATTTGTTACAATATTGCTTCGGTATTATGTTTTGGTGTTTTGGCCGCGAGGCATGTGGGATCTTGGTCCCCGACTAGGGATCGAACCTGCACCCCCTGCATTGGAAGGCGAAGTCTTAACCACTGGACCACCAGGGAAGTCTCTTTGTTAATGTTAGTTTTTTGATGCGTGGGTTTCACCACAGGGAGTGGATGATTATACTAGATGATCATACTATCAAAGCACTAGATTTGTCAGCGTTCCCTGGTTCAATAAGCCCTTGAACACACGGGTGACTGGAGCAGGTACTTCCCAGAGGCCTCTCTCTGGGGGCACATGCTCTCGGACGCATCACCTGCACAGTTCCATTGGCTCTCGTGCGCTTACAGGCCACTTGCCGACTGCGGAATCCTTCACCGCAAGACACAGAGCACTCTGACCACGTGCCTGTGAACCACCTGGAGGGGCAGTCCCAGACGTGACAGGGCTGGAAGCCAGCCAGCGGCTTCTGGAGGTGCTCACAGAAGGCCTCACTCACTTCCTGCCCGTTGGCCATTCCACACTGGGGTCTCTGAACTCGGGCTCCCAAGTGGCCACAAGTGGCAGAACAATGTGTCCAGCTACCAAGCTCCCAGAAAGTCTCCAGCAAGTGGAGGATGGATGTTGCCATCGCCTTTCCAAGAGCATTGGTGGCTGGACAGGCGTAGGTTCCTTCACTTTCAAGGGAAACATTCTGCAACAACAGGGATCCATTGAAAAGCAAGGAAATATTGTCACTCAGAGATCCTCCTTTCTTCAACCAAGTTGCATTAGGTTGAGGGACACCTTTGACAGGACATTGCATGGTCACGTTTGCCCTCTGGGGTGCTTCCACGATGCCTCCAATCACGACGGAGGGATGGCTGTGCTCCGGTCTGGTGATATTCCTTCCAATAGGCAAGATAACAGGTGCCTCTGTATACAGCACAGAAGAACTTTCCACATCCGAACCGAGATGATTAGCGACAGAACATCCGTATATTCCTTGTTGTTTCTTTGTAGGTTTCTGTATCTGTATTTCCCCCATTCCATCCACAATGACTCGGCAGGTACAAATGTGACACAGACACCAGGCCCTCATGCTCCCGGCTCGCGGGGTCGGCTCCACAGCTCCTCCGCACCCGCAGCTTTTGCAACTCCACCGCGCCGGCCTCGGAACACATTGTCACGTGTTTCTAAATATTTTGTAACTTCCTTTATGGTTTCCTCTTTCAGGATTGTTTTGAATAGGTAAAATATGCACACATTAATACATTTTGGAGCACATACTATAGTCCAGGCACGTGGGATACAGACGTGAAACACAGGGACCGTACCTTTGAGAAGATCAATGTTTATAGCTATCACAGGTATAAAAGGTGTTTCCTCTTAACGGCATGGTATGTTTTTTTCATGTTAAGTAGGCCTCTGAGTGAGTCAGCCTGTATGTTTACTGATCAAGTTGCCTACAGTGGTTGGGTAGAGGGCCCTGGCCAGATGAGGCCAAGATTAATGTCTAGTATGTATGCCCATAAATCAGCCTCTCTTTGTTCCTGGTACAGCTAATCTCATTTAGTGATCTTGTCAACAGTTATCTTGACACAGGAAAAAATAATGTAATTAGGTCACATTTTTTAGTTTAGTTTTTATTCAATGTACACATAGTTTAAAGAATCATATTTCTACATGGCCTTTTATTTAAGAAGAAAACCCCTGTTTTCCCTCACCATCTCATTTCCCCTACTCAGAGGAAGCCATTTTCATCTCGTTTATCGATTTTTTTAAAAAAATTTCTTTCTTTCTTTTTTGCTGCGTTGGGTCTTCGTTGCTGCACACGGGCTTTCTCTAGTGCAGCGAGCGCACTAGTGACGCTCCTTTATGAGTCACTGACATGGTGTTGAGAGCTGTGTTCTTGAGTAGCTCTGGTTAAGTCAACCATCCGTTCACTAAGTCACCGGATAACTGCGTGTCACTTGTGACCGCAGGGAACTGATTGAAAGTAATAATAACTTCCAATATTTATAGCTATGAGCTAGGCCCTGTCCAGACACTTTATACATATCATGAAATTTAAGCCTTACAACAACCCTCTGCAGAATGTACTTTTATTATCTCCATTTTCCAGGGGAGGAAACTGAGGCTAAATAACTTGTCCAAAGTCAAAGAGGGAGAGGGAGACGGAGAAGGAGAGAGAGAGAGTTGGGATTCAAACCCGAGTCACATGGTCCCAGAGTCCTTGTTCTTACCCACTATGTTATACTACCTACCCCTGTGGATCCTTTTGTGTGCACCAAAGACTGAAGGCAGGGTTGGCTTAGCTGTAACTTTTTATCCTGTTGGTCTTTTGTGATGCCCTCAGGGCTTAAGGGAAGAATAATTGAGTTGGAAAGAAACCCACCTTGTGAGATTTCTTTTTTCACTCCTCACACAGAACACTTTACTTTGGACACTTCTGGTCACTAAACACGTGTGGTTTTTTTTTCCCCACAGCAAACAATTCTGCAACGCTGTCTCGGTGCCCTACAATTTAACTCAATTCTGACACTATCTACCTGGAGTTGACATCAGATCCACAGGTTTAGGGCTCAGTCCCACCAGACTGCCCTCCATTTCAGATGCCAATCCCAAGTCTAGGTTGTCACCTGGACTTATTGGTTATAAGTTAAGAGTTAGGACCCTCTTTTTGGTTTCAGTTAATTTGCTGGAGTGGCTCACGGAGCTCAAGAAAACAGCTTATTTACATTTACCGATTTATTATAAAAGGTTATGATCATAGATGAACACCCAGACGGAAGAGGTGCATAGAGCAAGGTCGTGGGAAGGGGCATGGAGCTTCCACGCCCCCTTTGGGGTACCACACCCCGAGCACCTCATGTGTTCACCAGTCTGAAAGCTCTTTGAACCCAGTCCTTTTGGGTTTTAATGGAGGCTTTGTTACATAGGTGCAGTTGATTAAGTCATTGGCCATTGGTTATTGTTTCAACCTCCAGCCTCTCCCCCTTTCCTGGAAACCTGGGGGTGGGACTGAAAGTTCCAACCTTGTATTCGCCCTCGGTTTTCCTGGCAATCAGTCCGCACCCTTAGGTGTGTTCCAAAAGTCACCTTGTTAACATAACAAAGGCATTTTTGTTGATCTCCTCACTGAGGAAATTCCAAGGATCTTGGGAGCTCTGTGCGGGGGGAAAAGGGGACAAAGACCAAATGTATTTCTTATGATAAATCACAATAGCACAAATAGTAAAGCAAGAAGACACTGATTTTCTGAGACAAACCTCTTGTACAAAATAAATTGAGAGATAATAAATCTCTATATAAAAATGATTGTACACACACACACTTATAGGCCCACAAACACATATTTACCTTTCATTTTAAACAAATCACTAGGAAAATAAGGGTTGAAGGAAAAGTTCCGTGCTCCTTTACAAGGTAGGCAAATCAACATAGGGTAAAAATAATACCCCAAGTCACCTAATCTACTTTGGAATAGTCAAACCAAAAGAGATGAAGAATCAGTTTTATCTTGGGGAAGTTGTTTCTGATTTTAAAATGTAAGCACAATACACATGATGATAAAATGGACTTCTCAACTCAGAATAAATGAACTTTTATGAGTGTACATAACTCTAAAGTAATGATAATGAAGTAATTCAAATAAAGGGAAGGTTGGTGTGTGAGATGTCTCCAAAATTTTTCATACTATTTGGTTTTCCCTTTACTTAGGACTTCTTTTAAACAAGGCGAAAACTTAAGGTTTTCTGGCCTGTTTTGGACAAGTTGTTATGAATTTTAGCATCTCATCTTTAAATCTCTATTCTTGAACTCCAAATGTTTCCCTCGATTACAGTGTACAGTAATAAACAACTGCTACTCTCTGCTCGTTCCCACCCACTTGTACAAGTAAGTCTGTAGTATTTCAGGACCTCTGATTTGGTTTTCAAGAGGCTTTTTCTTGTCACTGGCTCTCCTCCATTTCTGCTGACCCAGGCTTCCAAGAGTGTGAGGGATAATGGGATACACTCTCCGAAGAGTTTGATGCCTCTCTTTTTATTTGTGTTGCTCATCACTGTATTAAAAACATAAAATTCTAACTGAGTAAATTTGAAGATCGAATTGGCTTTATTCAATGACTTACGAATCGGGCAGCATCCCATTGAGCAAGTAGAAAGGAGCTCTGCGGAGCTGTAAAAAATGCAAGAACTTTACAGGCAGGAGGGGGCAGAAAAGGGAAGTTTCTAGCTAAGAGTGGATTGTTTCAGGCAGGGTCACCTTCCTTTTGGGGGAAGGTGGGGGGTCACCCCTCTAGTGCTGACCAGGTAATTCCAGATCTATTGGTGAAAGGTCCCATTCCTGAGAGAGGCTGAAACTGCAATTAGGTTAGCTATTAAGTCTTGGTTTGCTGACGTGGGGCTTAGCACAAGTGACTCCATTTGGGGTTTGTTGTTTCTTTACTAACAACTGTATCTCATTCCTAGCTCTTAACCCCAGTACCTAGATACTTGCTGGTGAATGGATGACCAGACCAGTGAATTCAGAATTTCAGAGAAGTTCTTTATAATGAGAGACAGGCAGAGAAATGGCAGTTCTACCACCCAGTAAGTTTTGAACTCTCGCAGGTCTGATGCCCAAATCAAGCGTGGGAACGTGAACAGTGAGACTGAGTGAAAACACAGCAGTTCTTTGTGTTTCTGTTAGAGAAACACTGGTGGGAGACAGAGGACAAAGGAAGGAGACACAGGACTGGAGTGACCTCAGCTGGGGGCGGGGTTTCACAGTGTTGGGTGCTGCAGAGAGGTAGTCAGCAGGAGCAGGGGCTGTGTACGTCATCAGAGGCATTTTTTATTTTATTTTTTTGTTTTTATTGACGTATAGTTGATTTACAATCTTGTGCCAATCTGCTGTATGGCAAAGTGACTCAGTTATACACATATAGACATTCTTTTTTTATATTCTTTTCCATTACAGTTTATCACAGGATATTGACTCTAGTTCCCTGTGCTGTAGAGTAGGACCTTGTTGTTTATCCCTCCTATATATAATAGTTTACATCTGCTGATGCCACACTCCCAGCCCTTCCCTCTCCCACCCCCCTCCTCCTTGGCAACCACAAGTCTGTTCTCTATGTCTGTGAGTCTGTTGCTGTTTCATAGATAGGTTCATTTGTGCCATACTTTAGATTCCACATGTAAGTGGTAGCACATGGTATTTGTCTTTCTCTTTCTGACTTACTTCACTTAATAATCTCTAGTTGCATCCATGTTGCTGCAATCATCAAAGGCATTTTAGAAGAGGCTCTGCTTGCCATAGCTTCTGGCAGCGTTGCTTCCTACAGTGGAAAGAAGAATGTTGTTGATGGGAATTCCCAAAGTTAGGCTAAAGTGGGGGTGAAGTAACTTTTCTAGGTGAAGAGGTGATCTTTTTTTTTTTTTTTTGATTTGTATGTGTGTGTTTTATTATGTATTAGTCTCTTAAATCAAATAGAAGACAAAAAGTGGAGCTACAAACCAAAGTTACAACAGTACTAGCTTTTCTCGTCGCCCGTCTGTCTACTTTTACCAGAGGTCTTTATTTCTTCATAAGGCTTTGAGCTACTTGTCCAGGGTCCTTGACTCCAACCTGAAGAACTCCCTGTGGCAGGCGGGTCTGGTGGTTAAGAACTCTCTCAACTCTTGATTAACTGGGAATGTCTTGATTTCTCCCTCATTTTCGAAGGAAAGTTTTGCTAGATATAGGATTCTTGGTTGACGGTTTCTTTCCTTCAACACTTCAAGTACATTGAGTCATGCCATCTGGCCTCCGAGGCTCCTGATGAGAAATCTGCTCAATGACCTTCCTGGCAAACCTTCTCTCAGCTTCATAGACTTTCATAATGTACCGTATCATGTCTTATGCAACAGAACATTTTGTATAGTATCGTGAAGTCAGTTAAGTTGTAACGTTATTTTTTTTTTAATTAATTAATTTATTTTTGGCCGTGTTGGATCTTCGTTTCTGTGCGAGGGCTTTCTCTAGTCGTGGCAAGCGGGGGCCACTCTTCATCGCGGTGCGCGGGCCTCTCACTATCGCGGCCTCTCTTGTTGCGGAGCACAGGCTCTAGACGCGCAGGCTCCAGATGCGCAGGCTCAGCAATTGTGGCTCACGGGCCCAGTCGCTCCGCGGCCTGTGGGATCCTCCCAGACCAGGGCTCGAACCCGTGTCCCCTGCATCGGCAGGCAGACTCTCAACCACTGCGCCACCAGGGAAGCCCAGTAACGTTATTTTGAGACCAGAATTTAAGGAAAAGGAATTGAACATTTCAAGTGTAGACATTATGAGGTCTCTAAAATGATTACACATTTTCAAACTAGAAATAAAAAGGCCACTGAAGTATCCTGCAGATTTTTATTTATAACAAAGTGAATACCAATATCTAATAACACACGTAAAGAAAAATTTCTTTGGGATCCTTTTTCCTAAGTGTAAAGGGGCCTTGAACTCAAAAAGTGAGAAAACCACTGTGGTGTATCCCCAGCGGTGATGGGTCCATTTCTTGCTCTGACCTCAGAGTGCACCATTGTGATGTACTTCACAAAGCCCTATGAAAGAGAAAGGTGGGCCCAGGTTTTTGGTCCTTAGAGCCCAGGAAGCTGCTTTTGGTGACCTGACGGCCTTGGACCTACAGTTAGCTTGTGTTTTCCTTGTTTCTGCCATTTTGTTGATTTTCGTTTCTCTCTTCTCTACTCTTTTTTATTTGTGTCATTGTTCTTTCTACAGTTAGCATAGTGAGTATTGTTGGTATAGTTAATACTTGATTAGCATAGTTAGTGTAGTTAGTACTAGTTAGCGCTGTTGGTACAGTTAGCGTAGTTAGCGTTGTTAGTAGAGACAGCATACTTAGCCCTGTTAGTACAGTTAGCATTGTTAGTTAGCGTAGTTAGCGTTGCTCGGTAGTGCTGTCAGTCGGTGTAGTTAGCAGATCACCAGGATGGAGGGCCTCACAGCCAAATCTGCTGGCAAGAAGGCTCATATTGATGACTTCCAGATCCTCCACACCATTGGTGAAGGTACCTTCGGTAAAGTGAAGTTGGCCCGGCACATTCTGACCGGGACACGGGTGGCTGTGAAAGTCATACAGAAAAGGCGTCAGAGCTTCTCACGTGTCCAGGCACTTTTCCGGGAAGTGTTCAGTCTGAAGGCTCTGAATCACCCCAATATTGTAAAACTGCTGGGGGTGATTGACACAGAGGAGACATTTTTCGTGGTGATGGAGTACCTCAGTGGGGGGAACATGTACCGCTACTTGAAGATCCATGGCCGTATGACAGAGGCGGAGGCCCGAGGCCCGTTCCAGCAGCTGGTCTCCGCCCTGCAGCACTGCCACCGGAGGGGCATCGTGCACCGAGACCTGAAGCCACTGAGCCTCCTCTTTGATTCCAACATGAATATCAAACTTACAGACTTTGGCCTCAGCAACAAGTGTGATGACATTGTCCAAGTGGACACGATCTGCGGCACACACCCTTATGCTGCCCCGGAGCTCTTCCTGGGGCAGAGCTACAGCGGCCCTGCGGTGGACGTGTGGAGCTTGGGAGTAGTGCTGTACACCATGGTAACTGGGTCCCAGCCCTTTGTGGGAAAAGACTTCCAGGAGCTGCGGAAGCAAATCCTACAAGGGCAATACCCCATCCCACCTTATCTGTCTGTGAAGATAAGGGATCTGTTACAAAAAATGATTGCCCTCAACCCCAGTGACAGAGGCACCTTACCTGACCTCATGAGGCATCCATGGGTCAAGATGGGCCAGAAGGAGCCACCCTGTGAAAAGGACCTGGAGGTGACAATGGTGAGGACTCCGGGCTTGACTTGCGACCAGATCCAGGACACTGGGACAGGCAGTGTGAGCGCCAAGAAACCCAAGGTGGAGGTCTCCATCATAACTCTGAAGGCCTTCTCTTGCGGGGACCTCTGTGGCAGTGAACTTGAGCCTTCTCCAAGCCCTGTGGTGTCCTCCCTGCAAACCAGGTGGCTCTACCACAGAAAAAATGTGCAGCTGCAGGAAGACCAGCAGGCAGGGCAGAAGACCGGTGAGTCTGCCTGTCCCCCACCCAGCCTGGAGGCGAGGACTGCCACCCCCAGCCCAGCCCCCCAGTGTGGCACTGGGACATCCCCCTCCAGCAGCAGCAGCAGGATTGGAGCCCCAGAGGGAAGCAGCTGCCCCCTGGGTGTGTCCAACACTGGAAGGTCCTCCCACGCTGGGCAGCCTGAGAGTGTGTCCTCATCCACTGTCTCTGGCCAGAGCCAGAAAAAGCAAGGGGTGGCTGGGAGAATCTGGAACTTTATTTTGAAACATCTTTGTTGCAAGCTGCCCAGCATGAGGCGTCATAATAAAGTGAGCCCATGTGAACCCCATGGATGACCGAGGCAGGAAGGTCAGGCCGCCGCGCTCCCTGGGGCCCGGTGCAGGGGAAGAGGAGTGTGTTCTCTGCACGGCCTTCAGAAGCATCGTATCCAAGACCCTGGCCAGCTCAGAGGATGGTCCGGAGCAGCCCGGGCGACCGAAAGCGAGGCCACCGTGGCTGCAGGTCTGCCCCTCAACCCCCACCTGGGTGAAACTTGAGAGACTGGACTGTCATTCCTGGGGCACGTCTGCCCTCCCCTACTCTTCTGTCTTCCGTGTTGGTGGGGGAGGGGGATAGTTCTTGTTCCAAGAACTCCTTGGTTCTTCCAATTCTAGTTAATAAACTTGATGCTCCAGAGAGATGCATCACACTCTGCTTTGCGTCGTCCCTGCACAGAATTGGGGCTGTGCGTTTTCCAGTGAGACAAGCGTGCAGCCATGGAGCGCTTGGAGGTAGTCAGAACAACTAAAGGGAAAAATGACCTAAGAGAATTAGCACAGTGACTCCCAACAGCAACAACTGCTGCACCGCAGGGCAGAAATGCAGAAAGTGTGTATTACCTTCCTGCACTACCATTCCCGAACATTTTCAGAAGGGGCGAGGGGAACTTTTGGTCCCTGCGGCCTGTGTTAATTACAACAGAGAGGCCCATTAATAGGATCACAAGGTCCCGTGAACCAGCCTCTGCGCGGTGTGGTAAGGTCCCTGTGCAGCTGAGTTTCATGACTGTCGTGCAGCAATAAAGCAGTCTTTATTGAATTTGTTACAATATTGCTTCGGTATTATGTTTTGGTGTTTTGGCCGCGAGGCATGTGGGATCTTGGTCCCCGACTAGGGATCGAACCTGCACCCCCTGCATTGGAAGGCGAAGTCTTAACCACTGGACCACCAGGGAAGTCTCTTTGTTAATGTTAGTTTTTTGATGCGTGGGTTTCACCACAGGGAGTGGATGATTATACTAGATGATCATACTATCAAAGCACTAGATTTGTCAGCGTTCCCTGGTTCCCTGGTTCAATAAGCCCTTGAACACACGGGTGACTGGAGCAGGTACTTCCCAGAGGCCTCTCTCTGGGGGCACATGCTCTCGGACGCATCACCTGCACAGTTCCATTGGCTCTCGTGCGCTTACAGGCCACTTGCCGACTGCGGAATCCTTCACCGCAAGACACAGAGCACTCTGACCACGTGCCTGTGAACCATCTGGAGGGGCAGTCCCAGACGTGACAGGGCTGGAAGCCAGCCAGCGGCTTCTGGAGGTGCTCACAGAAGGCCTCACTCACTTCCTGCCCGTTGGCCATTCCACACTGGGGTCTCTGAACTCGGGCTCCCAAGTGGCCACAAGTGGCAGAACAATGTGTCCAGCTACCAAGCTCCCAGAAAGTCTCCAGCAAGTGGAGGATGGATGTTGCCATCGCCTTTCCAAGAGCATTGGTGGCTGGACAGGCGTAGGTTCCTTCACTTTCAAGGGAAACATTCTGCAACAACAGGGATCCATTGAAAAGCAAGGAAATATTGTCACTCAGAGATCCTCCTTTCTTCAACCAAGTTGCATTAGGTTGAGGGACACCTTTGACAGGACATTGCATGGTCACGTTTGCCCTCTGGGGTGCTTCCACGATGCCTCCAATCACGACGGAGGGATGGCTGTGCTCCGGTCTGGTGATATTCCTTCCAATAGGCAAGATAACAGGTGCCTCTGTATACAGCACAGAAGAACTTTCCACATCCGAACCGAGATGATTAGCGACAGAACATCCGTATATTCCTTGTTGTTTCTTTGTAGGTTTCTGTATCTGTATTTCCCCCATTCCATCCACAATGACTCGGCAGGTACAAATGTGACACAGACACCAGGCCCTCATGCTCCCGGCTCGCGGGGTCGGCTCCACAGCTCCTCCGCACCCGCAGCTTTTGCAACTCCACCGCGCCGGCCTCGGAACACATTGTCACGTGTTTCTAAATATTTTGTAACTTCCTTTATGGTTTCCTCTTTCAGGATTGTTTTGAATAGGTAAAATATGCACACATTAATACATTTTGGAGCACATACTATAGTCCAGGCACGTGGGATACAGACGTGAAACACAGGGACCGTACCTTTGAGAAGATCAATGTTTATAGCTATCACAGGTATAAAAGGTGTTTCCTCTTAACGGCATGGTATGTTTTTTTCATGTTAAGTAGGCCTCTGAGTGAGTCAGCCTGTATGTTTATTGATCAAGTTGCCTACAGTGGTTGGGTAGACGGCCCTGGCCAGATGAGGCCAAGATTAATGTCTAGTATGTATGCCCATAAATCAGCCTCTCTTTGTTCCTGGTACGGCTAATCTCATTTAGTGATCTTGTCAACAGTTATCTTGACACAGGAAAAAATAATGTAATTAGGTCACATTTTTTAGTTTAGTTTTTATTCAATGTACACATAGTTTAAAGAATCATATTTCTACATGGCCTTTTATTTAAGAAGAAAACCCCTGTTTTCCCTCACCATCTCATTTCCCCTACTCAGAGGAAGCCATTTTCATCTCGTTTATCGATTTTTAAAAAAAAATTTCTTTCTTTCTTTTTTGCTGCGTTGGGTCTTCGTTGCTGCACACGGGCTTTCTCTAGTGCAGCGAGCGCACTAGTGACGCTCCTTTATGAGTCACTGACATGGTGTTGAGAGCTGTGTTCTTGAGTAGCTCTGGTTAAGTCAACCATCCGTTCACTAAGTCACCGGATAACTGCGTGTCACTTGTGACCGCAGGGAACTGATTGAAAGTAATAATAACTTCCAATATTTATAGCTATGAGCTAGGCCCTGTCCAGACACTTTATACATATCATGAAATTTAAGCCTTACAACAACCCTCTGCAGAATGTACTTTTATTATCTCCATTTTCCAGGGGAGGAAACTGAGGCTAAATAACTTGTCCAAAGTCAAAGAGGGAGAGGGAGACGGAGAAGGAGAGAGAGAGAGTTGGGATTCAAACCCGAGTCACATGGTCCCAGAGTCCTTGTTCTTACCCACTATGTTATACTACCTACCCCTGTGGATCCTTTTGTGTGCACCAAAGACTGAAGGCAGGGTTGGCTTAGCTGTAACTTTTTATCCTGTTGGTCTTTTGTGATGCCCTCAGGGCTTAAGGGAAGAATAATTGAGTTGGAAAGAAACCCACCTTGTGAGATTTCTTTTTTCACTCCTCACACAGAACACTTTACTTTGGACACTTCTGGTCACTAAACACGTGTGGTTTTTTTTTCCCCACAGCAAACAATTCTGCAACGCTGTCTCGGTGCCCTACAATTTAACTCAATTCTGACACTATCTACCTGGAGTTGACATCAGATCCACAGGTTTAGGGCTCAGTCCCACCAGACTGCCCTCCATTTCAGATGCCAATCCCAAGTCTAGGTTGTCACCTGGACTTATTGGTTATAAGTTAAGAGTTAGGACCCTCTTTTTGGTTTCAGTTAATTTGCTGGAGTGGCTCACGGAGCTCAAGAAAACAGCTTATTTACATTTACCGATTTATTATAAAAGGTTATGATCATAGATGAACACCCAGACGGAAGAGGTGCATAGAGCAAGGTCGTGGGAAGGGGCATGGAGCTTCCACGCCCCCTTTGGGGTACCACACCCCGAGCACCTCATGTGTTCACCAGTCTGAAAGCTCTTTGAACCCAGTCCTTTTGGGTTTTAATGGAGGCTTTGTTACATAGGTGCAGTTGATTAAGTCATTGGCCATTGGTTATTGTTTCAACCTCCAGCCTCTCCCCCTTTCCTGGAAACCTGGGGGTGGGACTGAAAGTTCCAACCTTGTATTCGCCCTCGGTTTTCCTGGCAATCAGTCCGCACCCTTAGGTGTGTTCCAAAAGTCACCTTGTTAACATAACAAAGGCATTTTTGTTGATCTCCTCACTGAGGAAATTCCAAGGGTCTTGGGAGCTCTGTGCGGGGGGGGGAAAAGGGGACAAAGACCAAATGTATTTCTTATGATAAATCACAATAGCACAAATAGTAAAGCAAGAAGACACTGATTTTCTGAGACAAACCTCTTGTACAAAATAAATTGAGAGATAATAAATCTCTATATAAAAATGATTGTACACACACACACTTATAGGCCCACAAACACATATTTACCTTTCATTTTAAACAAATCACTAGGAAAATAAGGGTTGAAGGAAAAGTTCCGTGCTCCTTTACAAGGTAGGCAAATCAACATAGGGTAAAAATAATACCCCAAGTCACCTAATCTACTTTGGAATAGTCAAACCAAAAGAGATGAAGAATCAGTTTTATCTTGGGGAAGTTGTTTCTGATTTTAAAATGTAAGCACAATACACATGATGATAAAATGGACTTCTCAACTCAGAATAAATGAACTTTTATGAGTGTACATAACTCTAAAGTAATGATAATGAAGTAATTCAAATAAAGGGAAGGTTGGTGTGTGAGATGTCTCCAAAATTTTTCATACTATTTGGTTTTCCCTTTACTTAGGACTTCTTTTAAACAAGGTGAAAACTTAAGGTTTTCTGGCCTGTTTTGGACAAGTTGTTATGAATTTTAGCATCTCATCTTTAAATCTCTATTCTTGAACTCCAAATGTTTCCCTCGATTACAGTGTACAGTAATAAACAACTGCTACTCTCTGCTCGTTCCCACCCACTTGTACAAGTAAGTCTGTAGTATTTCAGGACCTCTGATTTGGTTTTCAAGAGGCTTTTTCTTGTCACTGGCTCTCCTCCATTTCTGCTGACCCAGGCTTCCAAGAGTGTGAGGGATAATGGGATACACTCTCCGAAGAGTTTGATGCCTCTCTTTTTATTTGTGTTGCTCATCACTGTATTAAAAACATAAAATTCTAACTGAGTAAATTTGAAGATCGAATTGGCTTTATTCAATGACTTACGAATCGGGCAGCATCCCATTGAGCAAGTAGAAAGGAGCTCTGCGGAGCTGTAAAAAATGCAAGAACTTTACAGGCAGGAGGGGGCAGAAAAGGGAAGTTTCTAGCTAAGAGTGGATTGTTTCAGGCAGGGTCACCTTCCTTTTGGGGGAAGGTGGGGGGTCACCCCTCTAGTGCTGACCAGGTAATTCCAGATCTATTGGTGAAAGGTCCCATTCCTGAGAGAGGCTGAAACTGCAATTAGGTTAGCTATTAAGTCTTGGTTTGCTGACGTGGGGCTTAGCACAAGTGACTCCATTTGGGGTTTGTTGTTTCTTTACTAACAACTGTATCTCATTCCTAGCTCTTAACCCCAGTACCTAGATACTTGCTGGTGAATGGATGACCAGACCAGTGAATTCAGAATTTCAGAGAAGTTCTTTATAATGAGAGACAGGCAGAGAAATGGCAGTTCTACCACCCAGTAAGTTTTGAACTCTTGCAGGTCTGATGCCCAAATCAAGCGTGGGAACGTGAACAGTGAGACTGAGTGAAAACACAGCAGTTCTTTGTGTTTCTGTTAGAGAAACACTGGTGGGAGACAGAGGACAAAGGAAGGAGACACAGGACTGGAGTGACCTCAGCTGGGGGCGGGGTTTCACAGTGTTGGGTGCTGCAGAGAGGTAGTCAGCAGGAGCAGGGGCTGTGTACGTCATCAGAGGCATTTTTTATTTTATTTTTTTGTTTTTATTGACGTATAGTTGATTTACAATCTTGTGCCAATCTGCTGTATGGCAAAGTGACTCAGTTATACACATATAGACATTCTTTTTTTATATTCTTTTCCATTACAGTTTATCACAGGATATTGACTCTAGTTCCCTGTGCTGTAGAGTAGGACCTTGTTGTTTATCCCTCCTATATATAATAGTTTACATCTGCTGATGCCACACTCCCAGCCCTTCCCTCTCCCACCCCCCTCCTCCTTGGCAACCACAAGTCTGTTCTCTATGTCTGTGAGTCTGTTGCTGTTTCATAGATAGGTTCATTTGTGCCATACTTTAGATTCCACATGTAAGTGGTAGCACATGGTATTTGTCTTTCTCTTTCTGACTTACTTCACTTAATAATCTCTAGTTGCATCCATGTTGCTGCAATCATCAAAGGCATTTTAGAAGAGGCTCTGCTTGCCATAGCTTCTGGCAGCGTTGCTTCCTACAGTGGAAAGAAGAATGTTGTTGATGGGAATTCCCAAAGTTAGGCTAAAGTGGGGGTGAAGTAACTTTTCTAGGTGAAGAGGTGATCTTTTTTTTTTTTTTTTGATTTGTATGTGTGTGTTTTATTATGTATTAGTCTCTTAAATCAAATAGAAGACAAAAAGTGGAGCTACAAACCAAAGTTACAACAGTACTAGCTTTTCTCGTCGCCCGTCTGTCTACTTTTACCAGAGGTCTTTATTTCTTCATAAGGCTTTGAGCTACTTGTCCAGGGTCCTTGACTCCAACCTGAAGAACTCCCTGTGGCAGGCGGGTCTGGTGGTTAAGAACTCTCTCAACTCTTGATTAACTGGGAATGTCTTGATTTCTCCCTCATTTTCGAAGGAAAGTTTTGCTAGATATAGGATTCTTGGTTGACGGTTTCTTTCCTTCAACACTTCAAGTACATTGAGTCATGCCATCTGGCCTCCGAGGCTCCTGATGAGAAATCTGCTCAATGACCTTCCTGGCAAACCTTCTCTCAGCTTCATAGACTTTCATAATGTACCGTATCATGTCTTATGCAACAGAACATTTTGTATAGTATCGTGAAGTCAGTTAAGTTGTAACGTTATTTTTTTTTTAATTAATTAATTTATTTTTGGCCGTGTTGGATCTTCGTTTCTGTGCGAGGGCTTTCTCTAGTCGTGGCAAGCGGGGGCCACTCTTCATCGCGGTGCGCGGGCCTCTCACTATCGCGGCCTCTCTTGTTGCGGAGCACAGGCTCTAGACGCGCAGGCTCCAGACGCGCAGGCTCAGCAATTGTGGCTCACGGGCCCAGTCGCTCCGCGGCCTGTGGGATCCTCCCAGACCAGGGCTCGAACCCGTGTCCCCTGCATCGGCAGGCAGACTCTCAACCACTGCGCCACCAGGGAAGCCCAGTAACGTTATTTTGAGACCAGAATTTAAGGAAAAGGAATTGAACATTTCAAGTGTAGACATTATGAGGTCTCTAAAATGATTACACATTTTCAAACTAGAAATAAAAAGGCCACTGAAGTATCCTGCAGATTTTTATTTATAACAAAGTGAATACCAATATCTAATAACACACGTAAAGAAAAATTTCTTTGGGATCCTTTTTCCTAAGTGTAAAGGGGCCTTGAACTCAAAAAGTGAGAAAACCACTGTGGTGTATCCCCAGCGGTGATGGGTCCATTTCTTGCTCTGACCTCAGAGTGCACCATTGTGATGTACTTCACAAAGCCCTATGAAAGAGAAAGGTGGGCCCAGGTTTTTGGTCCTTAGAGCCCAGGAAGCTGCTTTTGGTGACCTGACGGCCTTGGACCTACAGTTAGCTTGTGTTTTCCTTGTTTCTGCCATTTTGTTGATTTTCGTTTCTCTCTTCTCTACTCTTTTTTATTTGTGTCATTGTTCTTTCTACAGTTAGCATAGTGAGTATTGTTGGTATAGTTAATACTTGATTAGCATAGTTAGTGTAGTTAGTACTAGTTAGCGCTGTTGGTACAGTTAGCGTAGTTAGCGTTGTTAGTAGAGACAGCATACTTAGCCCTGTTAGTACAGTTAGCATTGTTAGTTAGCGTAGTTAGCGTTGCTCGGTAGTGCTGTCAGTCGGTGTAGTTAGCAGATCACCAGGATGGAGGGCCTCACAGCCAAATCTGCTGGCAAGAAGGCTCATATTGATGACTTCCAGATCCTCCACACCATTGGTGAAGGTACCTTCGGTAAAGTGAAGTTGGCCCGGCACATTCTGACCGGGACACGGGTGGCTGTGAAAGTCATACAGAAAAGGCGTCAGAGCTTCTCACGTGTCCAGGCACTTTTCCGGGAAGTGTTCAGTCTGAAGGCTCTGAATCACCCCAATATTGTAAAACTGCTGGGGGTGATTGACACAGAGGAGACATTTTTCGTGGTGATGGAGTACCTCAGTGGGGGGAACATGTACCGCTATTTGAAGATCCATGGCCGTATGACAGAGGCGGAGGCCCGAGGCCCGTTCCAGCAGCTGGTCTCCGCCCTGCAGCACTGCCACCGGAGGGGCATCGTGCACCGAGACCTGAAGCCACTGAGCCTCCTCTTTGATTCCAACATGAATATCAAACTTACAGACTTTGGCCTCAGCAACAAGTGTGATGACATTGTCCAAGTGGACACGATCTGCGGCACACACCCTTATGCTGCCCCGGAGCTCTTCCTGGGGCAGAGCTACAGCGGCCCTGCGGTGGACGTGTGGAGCTTGGGAGTAGTGCTGTACACCATGGTAACTGGGTCCCAGCCCTTTGTGGGAAAAGACTTCCAGGAGCTGCGGAAGCAAATCCTACAAGGGCAATACCCCATCCCACCTTATCTGTCTGTGAAGATAAGGGATCTGTTACAAAAAATGATTGCCCTCAACCCCAGTGACAGAGGCACCTTACCTGACCTCATGAGGCATCCATGGGTCAAGATGGGCCAGAAGGAGCCACCCTGTGAAAAGGACCTGGAGGTGACAATGGTGAGGACTCCGGGCTTGACTTGCGACCAGATCCAGGACACTGGGACAGGCAGTGTGAGCGCCAAGAAACCCAAGGTGGAGGTCTCCATCATAACTCTGAAGGCCTTCTCTTGCGGGGACCTCTGTGGCAGTGAACTTGAGCCTTCTCCAAGCCCTGTGGTGTCCTCCCTGCAAACCAGGTGGCTCTACCACAGAAAAAATGTGCAGCTGCAGGAAGACCAGCAGGCAGGGCAGAAGACCGGTGAGTCTGCCTGTCCCCCACCCAGCCTGGAGGCGAGGACTGCCACCCCCAGCCCAGCCCCCCAGTGTGGCACTGGGACATCCCCCTCCAGCAGCAGCAGCAGGATTGGAGCCCCAGAGGGAAGCAGCTGCCCCCTGGGTGTGTCCAACACTGGAAGGTCCTCCCACGCTGGGCAGCCTGAGAGTGTGTCCTCATCCACTGTCTCTGGCCAGAGCCAGAAAAAGCAAGGGGTGGCTGGGAGAATCTGGAACTTTATTTTGAAACATCTTTGTTGCAAGCTGCCCAGCATGAGGCGTCATAATAAAGTGAGCCCATGTGAACCCCATGGATGACCGAGGCAGGAAGGTCAGGCCGCCGCGCTCCCTGGGGCCCGGTGCAGGGGAAGAGGAGTGTGTTCTCTGCACGGCCTTCAGAAGCATCGTATCCAAGACCCTGGCCAGCTCAGAGGATGGTCCGGAGCAGCCCGGGCGACCGAAAGCGAGGCCACCGTGGCTGCAGGTCTGCCCCTCAACCCCCACCTGGGTGAAACTTGAGAGACTGGACTGTCATTCCTGGGGCACGTCTGCCCTCCCCTACTCTTCTGTCTTCCGTGTTGGTGGGGGAGGGGGATAGTTCTTGTTCCAAGAACTCCTTGGTTCTTCCAATTCTAGTTAATAAACTTGATGCTCCAGAGAGATGCATCACACTCTGCTTTGCGTCGTCCCTGCACAGAATTGGGGCTGTGCGTTTTCCAGTGAGACAAGCGTGCAGCCATGGAGCGCTTGGAGGTAGTCAGAACAACTAAAGGGAAAAATGACCTAAGAGAATTAGCACAGTGACTCCCAACAGCAACAACTGCTGCACCGCAGGGCAGAAATGCAGAAAGTGTGTATTACCTTCCTGCACTACCATTCCCGAACATTTTCAGAAGGGGCGAGGGGAACTTTTGGTCCCTGCGGCCTGTGTTAATTACAACAGAGAGGCCCATTAATAGGATCACAAGGTCCCGTGAACCAGCCTCTGCGCGGTGTGGTAAGGTCCCTGTGCAGCTGAGTTTCATGACTGTCGTGCAGCAATAAAGCAGTCTTTATTGAATTTGTTACAATATTGCTTCGGTATTATGTTTTGGTTTTTTGGCCGCGAGGCATGTGGGATCTTGGTCCCCGACTAGGGATCGAACCTGCACCCCCTGCATTGGAAGGCGAAGTCTTAACCACTGGACCACCAGGGAAGTCTCTTTGTTAATGTTAGTTTTTTGATGCGTGGGTTTCACCACAGGGAGTGGATGATTATACTAGATGATCATACTATCAAAGCACTAGATTTGTCAGCGTTCCCTGGTTCCCTGGTTCAATAAGCCCTTGAACACACGGGTGACTGGAGCAGGTACTTCCCAGAGGCCTCTCTCTGGGGGCACATGCTCTCGGACGCATCACCTGCACAGTTCCATTGGCTCTCGTGCGCTTACAGGCCACTTGCCGACTGCGGAATCCTTCACCGCAAGACACAGAGCACTCTGACCACGTGCCTGTGAACCACCTGGAGGGGCAGTCCCAGACGTGACAGGGCTGGAAGCCAGCCAGCGGCTTCTGGAGGTGCTCACAGAAGGCCTCACTCACTTCCTGCCCGTTGGCCATTCCACACTGGGGTCTCTGAACTCGGGCTCCCAAGTGGCCACAAGTGGCAGAACAATGTGTCCAGCTACCAAGCTCCCAGAAAGTCTCCAGCAAGTGGAGGATGGATGTTGCCATCGCCTTTCCAAGAGCATTGGTGGCTGGACAGGCGTAGGTTCCTTCACTTTCAAGGGAAACATTCTGCAACAACAGGGATCCATTGAAAAGCAAGGAAATATTGTCACTCAGAGATCCTCCTTTCTTCAACCAAGTTGCATTAGGTTGAGGGACACCTTTGACAGGACATTGCATGGTCACGTTTGCCCTCTGGGGTGCTTCCACGATGCCTCCAATCACGACGGAGGGATGGCTGTGCTCCGGTCTGGTGATATTCCTTCCAATAGGCAAGATAACAGGTGCCTCTGTATACAGCACAGAAGAACTTTCCACATCCGAACCGAGATGATTAGCGACAGAACATCCGTATATTCCTTGTTGTTTCTTTGTAGGTTTCTGTATCTGTATTTCCCCCATTCCATCCACAATGACTCGGCAGGTACAAATGTGACACAGACACCAGGCCCTCATGCTCCCGGCTCGCGGGGTCGGCTCCACAGCTCCTCCGCACCCGCAGCTTTTGCAACTCCACCGCGCCGGCCTCGGAACACATTGTCACGTGTTTCTAAATATTTTGTAACTTCCTTTATGGTTTCCTCTTTCAGGATTGTTTTGAATAGGTAAAATATGCACACATTAATACATTTTGGAGCACATACTATAGTCCAGGCACGTGGGATACAGACGTGAAACACAGGGACCGTACCTTTGAGAAGATCAATGTTTATAGCTATCACAGGTATAAAAGGTGTTTCCTCTTAACGGCATGGTATGTTTTTTTCATGTTAAGTAAGCCTCTGAGTGAGTCAGCCTGTATGTTTATTGATCAAGTTGCCTACAGTGGTTGGGTAGACGGCCCTGGCCAGATGAGGCCAAGATTAATGTCTAGTATGTATGCCCATAAATCAGCCTCTCTTTGTTCCTGGTACAGCTAATCTCATTTAGTGATCTTGTCAACAGTTATCTTGACACAGGAAAAAATAATGTAATTAGGTCACATTTTTTAGTTTAGTTTTTATTCAATGTACACATAGTTTAAAGAATCATATTTCTACATGGCCTTTTATTTAAGAAAAAAACCCCTGTTTTCCCTCACCATCTCATTTCCCCTACTCAGAGGAAGCCATTTTCATCTCGTTTATCGATTTTTTTAAAAAAATTTCTTTCTTTCTTTTTTGCTGCGTTGGGTCTTCGTTGCTGCACACGGGCTTTCTCTAGTGCAGCAAGCGCACTAGTGACGCTCCTTTATGAGTCACTGACATGGTGTTGAGAGCTGTGTTCTTGAGTAGCTCTGGTTAAGTCAACCATCCGTTCACTAAGTCACCGGATAACTGCGTGTCACTTGTGACCGCAGGGAACTGATTGAAAGTAATAATAACTTCCAATATTTATAGCTATGAGCTAGGCCCTGTCCAGACACTTTATACATATCATGAAATTTAAGCCTTACAACAACCCTCTGCAGAATGTACTTTTATTATCTCCATTTTCCAGGGGAGGAAACTGAGGCTAAATAACTTGTCCAAAGTCAAAGAGGGAGAGGGAGACGGAGAAGGAGAGAGAGAGAGTTGGGATTCAAACCCGAGTCACATGGTCCCAGAGTCCTTGTTCTTACCCACTATGTTATACTACCTACCCCTGTGGATCCTTTTGTGTGCACCAAAGACTGAAGGCAGGGTTGGCTTAGCTGTAACTTTTTATCCTGTTGGTCTTTTGTGATGCCCTCAGGGCTTAAGGGAAGAATAATTGAGTTGGAAAGAAACCCACCTTGTGAGATTTCTTTTTTCACTCCTCACACAGAACACTTTACTTTGGACACTTCTGGTCACTAAACACGTGTGGTTTTTTTTTCCCCACAGCAAACAATTCTGCAACGCTGTCTCGGTGCCCTACAATTTAACTCAATTCTGACACTATCTACCTGGAGTTGACATCAGATCCACAGGTTTAGGGCTCAGTCCCACCAGACTGCCCTCCATTTCAGATGCCAATCCCAAGTCTAGGTTGTCACCTGGACTTATTGGTTATAAGTTAAGAGTTAGGACCCTCTTTTTGGTTTCAGTTAATTTGCTGGAGTGGCTCACGGAGCTCAAGAAAACAGCTTATTTACATTTACCGATTTATTATAAAAGGTTATGATCATAGATGAACACCCAGACGGAAGAGGTGCATAGAGCAAGGTCGTGGGAAGGGGCATGGAGCTTCCACGCCCCCTTTGGGGTACCACACCCCGAGCACCTCATGTGTTCACCAGTCTGAAAGCTCTTTGAACCCAGTCCTTTTGGGTTTTAATGGAGGCTTTGTTACATAGGTGCAGTTGATTAAGTCATTGGCCATTGGTTATTGTTTCAACCTCCAGCCTCTCCCCCTTTCCTGGAAACCTGGGGGTGGGACTGAAAGTTCCAACCTTGTATTCGCCCTCGGTTTTCCTGGCAATCAGTCCGCACCCTTAGGTGTGTTCCAAAAGTCACCTTGTTAACATAACAAAGGCATTTTTGTTGATCTCCTCACTGAGGAAATTCCAAGGGACTTGAGAGCTCTGTGCGGGAAAAGGGGACAAAGACCAAATGTATTTCTTATGATAAATCACAATAGCACAATAGTAAAGCAAGAAGACACTGATTTTCTGAGACAAACCTCTTGTACAAAATAAATTGAGAGATAATAAATCTCTATATAAAAATGATTGTACACACACACACTTATAGGCCCACAAACACATATTTACCTTTCATTTTAAACAAATCACTAGGAAAATAAGGGTTGAAGGAAAAGTTCCGTGCTCCTTTACAAGGTAGGCAAATCAACATAGGGTAAAAATAATACCCCAAGTCACCTAATCTACTTTGGAATAGTCAAACCAAAAGAGATGAAGAATCAGTTTTATCTTGGGGAAGTTGTTTCTGATTTTAAAATGTAAGCACAATACACATGATGATAAAATGGACTTCTCAACTCAGAATAAATGAACTTTTATGAGTGTACATAACTCTAAAGTAATGATAATGAAGTAATTCAAATAAAGGGAAGGTTGGTGTGTGAGATGTCTCCAAAATTTTTCATACTATTTGGTTTTCCCTTTACTTAGGACTTCTTTTAAACAAGGCGAAAACTTAAGGTTTTCTGGCCTGTTTTGGACAAGTTGTTATGAATTTTAGCATCTCATCTTTAAATCTCTATTCTTGAACTCCAAATGTTTCCCTCGATTACAGTGTACAGTAATAAACAACTGCTACTCTCTGCTCGTTCCCACCCACTTGTACAAGTAAGTCTGTAGTATTTCAGGACCTCTGATTTGGTTTTCAAGAGGCTTTTTCTTGTCACTGGCTCTCCTCCATTTCTGCTGACCCAGGCTTCCAAGAGTGTGAGGGATAATGGGATACACTCTCCGAAGAGTTTGATGCCTCTCTTTTTATTTGTGTTGCTAATCACTGTATTAAAAACATAAAATTCTAACTGAGTAAATTTGAAGATCGAATTGGCTTTATTCAATGACTTACGAATCGGGCAGCATCCCATTGAGCAAGTAGAAAGGAGCTCTGCAGAGCTGTAAAAAATGCAAGAACTTTACAGGCAGGAGGGGGCAGAAAAGGGAAGTTTCTAGCTAAGAGTGGATTGTTTCAGGCAGGGTCACCTTCCTTTTGGGGGACGGTGGGGGGTCACCCCTCTAGTGCTGACCAGGTAATTCCAGATCTATTGGTGAAAGGTCCCATTCCTGAGAGAGGCTGAAACTGCAATTAGGTTAGCTATTAAGTCTTGGTTTGCTGACGTGGGGCTTAGCACAAGTGACTCCATTTGGGGTTTGTTGTTTCTTTACTAACAACTGTATCTCATTCCTAGCTCTTAACCCCAGTACCTAGATACTTGCTGGTGAATGGATGACCAGACCAGTGAATTCAGAATTTCAGAGAAGTTCTTTATAATGAGAGACAGGCAGAGAAATGGCAGTTCTACCACCCAGTAAGTTTTGAACTCTCGCAGGTCTGATGCCCAAATCAAGCGTGGGAACGTGAACAGTGAGACTGAGTGAAAACACAGCAGTTCTTTGTGTTTCTGTTAGAGAAACACTGGTGGGAGACAGAGGACAAAGGAAGGAGACACAGGACTGGAGTGACCTCAGCTGGGGGCGGGGTTTCACAGTGTTGGGTGCTGCAGAGAGGTAGTCAGCAGGAGCAGGGGCTGTGTACGTCATCAGAGGCATTTTTTATTTTATTTTTTTGTTTTTATTGACGTATAGTTGATTTACAATCTTGTGCCAATCTGCTGTATGGCAAAGTGACTCAGTTATACACATATAGACATTCTTTTTTTATATTCTTTTCCATTACAGTTTATCACAGGATATTGACTCTAGTTCCCTGTGCTGTAGAGTAGGACCTTGTTGTTTATCCCTCCTATATATAATAGTTTACATCTGCTGATGCCACACTCCCAGCCCTTCCCTCTCCCACCCCCCTCCTCCTTGGCAACCACAAGTCTGTTCTCTATGTCTGTGAGTCTGTTGCTGTTTCATAGATAGGTTCATTTGTGCCATACTTTAGATTCCACATGTAAGTGGTAGCACATGGTATTTGTCTTTCTCTTTCTGACTTACTTCACTTAATAATCTCTAGTTGCATCCATGTTGCTGCAATCATCAAAGGCATTTTAGAAGAGGCTCTGCTTGCCATAGCTTCTGGCAGCGTTGCTTCCTACAGTGGAAAGAAGAATGTTGTTGATGGGAATTCCCAAAGTTAGGCTAAAGTGGGGGTGAAGTAACTTTTCTAGGTGAAGAGGTGATCTTTTTTTTTTTTTTTTTGATTTGTATGTGTGTGTTTTATTATGTATTAGTCTCTTAAATCAAATAGAAGACAAAAAGTGGAGCTACAAACCAAAGTTACAACAGTACTAGCTTTTCTCGTCGCCCGTCTGTCTACTTTTACCAGAGGTCTTTATTTCTTCATAAGGCTTTGAGCTACTTGTCCAGGGTCCTTGACTCCAACCTGAAGAACTCCCTGTGGCAGGCGGGTCTGGTGGTTAAGAACTCTCTCAACTCTTGATTAACTGGGAATGTCTTGATTTCTCCCTCATTTTCGAAGGAAAGTTTTGCTAGATATAGGATTCTTGGTTGACGGTTTCTTTCCTTCAACACTTCAAGTACATTGAGTCATGCCATCTGGCCTCCGAGGCTCCTGATGAGAAATCTGCTCAATGACCTTCCTGGCAAACCTTCTCTCAGCTTCATAGACTTTCATAATGTACCGTATCATGTCTTATGCAACAGAACATTTTGTATAGTATCGTGAAGTCAGTTAAGTTGTAACGTTATTTTTTTTTTTAATTAATTAATTTATTTTTGGCCGTGTTGGATCTTCGTTTCTGTGCGAGGGCTTTCTCTAGTCGCGGCAAGCGGGGGCCACTCTTCATCGCGGTGCGCGGGCCTCTCACTATCGCGGCCTCTCTTGTTGCGGAGCACAGGCTCTAGACGCGCAGGCTCCAGACGCGCAGGCTCAGCAATTGTGGCTCACGGGCCCAGTCGCTCCGCGGCCTGTGGGATCCTCCCAGACCAGGGCTCGAACCCGTGTCCCCTGCATCGGCAGGCAGACTCTCAACCACTGCGCCACCAGGGAAGCCCAGTAACGTTATTTTGAGACCAGAATTTAAGGAAAAGGAATTGAACATTTCAAGTGTAGACATTATGAGATCTCTAAAATGATTACACATTTTCAAACTAGAAATAAAAAGGCCACTGAAGTATCCTGCAGATTTTTATTTATAACAAAGTGAATACCAATATCTAATAACACACGTAAAGAAAAATTTCTTTGGGATCCTTTTTCCTAAGTGTAAAGGGGCCTTGAACTCAAAAAGTGAGAAAACCACTGTGGTGTATCCCCAGCGGTGATGGGTCCATTTCTTGCTCTGACCTCAGAGTGCACCATTGTGATGTACTTCACAAAGCCCTATGAAAGAGAAAGGTGGGCCCAGGTTTTTGGTCCTTAGAGCCCAGGAAGCTGCTTTTGGTGACCTGACGGCCTTGGACCTACAGTTAGCTTGTGTTTTCCTTGTTTCTGCCATTTTGTTGATTTTCGTTTCTCTCTTCTCTACTCTTTTTTATTTGTGTCATTGTTCTTTCTACAGTTAGCATAGTGAGTATTGTTGGTATAGTTAATACTTGATTAGCATAGTTAGTGTAGTTAGTACTAGTTAGCGCTGTTGGTACAGTTAGCGTAGTTAGCGTTGTTAGTAGAGACAGCATACTTAGCCCTGTTAGTACAGTTAGCATTGTTAGTTAGCGTAGTTAGCGTTGCTCGGTAGTGCTGTCAGTCGGTGTAGTTAGCAGATCACCAGGATGGAGGGCCTCACAGCCAAATCTGCTGGCAAGAAGGCTCATATTGATGACTTCCAGATCCTCCACACCATTGGTGAAGGTACCTTCGGTAAAGTGAAGTTGGCCCGGCACATTCTGACCGGGACACGGGTGGCTGTGAAAGTCATACAGAAAAGGCGTCAGAGCTTCTCACGTGTCCAGGCACTTTTCCGGGAAGTGTTCAGTCTGAAGGCTCTGAATCACCCCAATATTGTAAAACTGCTGGGGGTGATTGACACAGAGGAGACATTTTTCGTGGTGATGGAGTACCTCAGTGGGGGGAACATGTACCGCTATTTGAAGATCCATGGCCGTATGACAGAGGCGGAGGCCCGAGGCCCGTTCCAGCAGCTGGTCTCCGCCCTGCAGCACTGCCACCGGAGGGGCATCGTGCACCGAGACCTGAAGCCACTGAGCCTCCTCTTTGATTCCAACATGAATATCAAACTTACAGACTTTGGCCTCAGCAACAAGTGTGATGACATTGTCCAAGTGGACACGATCTGCGGCACACACCCTTATGCTGCCCCGGAGCTCTTCCTGGGGCAGAGCTACAGCGGCCCTGCGGTGGACGTGTGGAGCTTGGGAGTAGTGCTGTACACCATGGTAACTGGGTCCCAGCCCTTTGTGGGAAAAGACTTCCAGGAGCTGCGGAAGCAAATCCTACAAGGGCAATACCCCATCCCACCTTATCTGTCTGTGAAGATAAGGGATCTGTTACAAAAAATGATTGCCCTCAACCCCAGTGACAGAGGCACCTTACCTGACCTCATGAGGCATCCATGGGTCAAGATGGGCCAGAAGGAGCCACCCTGTGAAAAGGACCTGGAGGTGACAATGGTGAGGACTCCGGGCTTGACTTGCGACCAGATCCAGGACACTGGGACAGGCAGTGTGAGCGCCAAGAAACCCAAGGTGGAGGTCTCCATCATAACTCTGAAGGCCTTCTCTTGCGGGGACCTCTGTGGCAGTGAACTTGAGCCTTCTCCAAGCCCTGTGGTGTCCTCCCTGCAAACCAGGTGGCTCTACCACAGAAAAAATGTGCAGCTGCAGGAAGACCAGCAGGCAGGGCAGAAGACCGGTGAGTCTGCCTGTCCCCCACCCAGCCTGGAGGCGAGGACTGCCACCCCCAGCCCAGCCCCCCAGTGTGGCACTGGGACATCCCCCTCCAGCAGCAGCAGCAGGATTGGAGCCCCAGAGGGAAGCAGCTGCCCCCTGGGTGTGTCCAACACTGGAAGGTCCTCCCACGCTGGGCAGCCTGAGAGTGTGTCCTCATCCACTGTCTCTGGCCAGAGCCAGAAAAAGCAAGGGGTGGCTGGGAGAATCTGGAACTTTATTTTGAAACATCTTTGTTGCAAGCTGCCCAGCATGAGGCGTCATAATAAAGTGAGCCCATGTGAACCCCATGGATGACCGAGGCAGGAAGGTCAGGCCGCCGCGCTCCCTGGGGCCCGGTGCAGGGGAAGAGGAGTGTGTTCTCTGCACGGCCTTCAGAAGCATCGTATCCAAGACCCTGGCCAGCTCAGAGGATGGTCCGGAGCAGCCCGGGCGACCGAAAGCGAGGCCACCGTGGCTGCAGGTCTGCCCCTCAACCCCCACCTGGGTGAAACTTGAGAGACTGGACTGTCATTCCTGGGGCACGTCTGCCCTCCCCTACTCTTCTGTCTTCCGTGTTGGTGGGGGAGGGGGATAGTTCTTGTTCCAAGAACTCCTTGGTTCTTCCAATTCTAGTTAATAAACTTGATGCTCCAGAGAGATGCATCACACTCTGCTTTGCGTCGTCCCTGCACAGAATTGGGGCTGTGCGTTTTCCAGTGAGACAAGCGTGCAGCCATGGAGCGCTTGGAGGTAGTCAGAACAACTAAAGGGAAAAATGACCTAAGAGAATTAGCACAGTGACTCCCAACAGCAACAACTGCTGCACCGCAGGGCAGAAATGCAGAAAGTGTGTATTACCTTCCTGCACTACCATTCCCGAACATTTTCAGAAGGGGCGAGGGGAACTTTTGGTCCCTGCGGCCTGTGTTAATTACAACAGAGAGGCCCATTAATAGGATCACAAGGTCCCGTGAACCAGCCTCTGCGCGGTGTGGTAAGGTCCCTGTGCAGCTGAGTTTCATGACTGTCGTGCAGCAATAAAGCAGTCTTTATTGAATTTGTTACAATATTGCTTCGGTATTATGTTTTGGTGTTTTGGCCGCGAGGCATGTGGGATCTTGGTCCCCGACTAGGGATCGAACCTGCACCCCCTGCATTGGAAGGCGAAGTCTTAACCACTGGACCACCAGGGAAGTCTCTTTGTTAATGTTAGTATTTTGATGCGTGGGTTTCACCACAGGGAGTGGATGATTATACTAGATGATCATACTATCAAAGCACTAGATTTGTCAGCGTTCCCTGGTTCCCTGGTTCAATAAGCCCTTGAACACACGGGTGACTGGAGCAGGTACTTCCCAGAGGCCTCTCTCTGGGGGCACATGCTCTCGGACGCATCACCTGCACAGTTCCATTGGCTCTCGTGCGCTTACAGGCCACTTGCCGACTGCGGAATCCTTCACCGCAAGACACAGAGCACTCTGACCACGTGCCTGTGAACCACCTGGAGGGGCAGTCCCAGATGTGACAGGGCTGGAAGCCAGCCAGCGGCTTCTGGAGGTGCTCACAGAAGGCCTCACTCACTTCCTGCCCGTTGGCCATTCCACACTGGGGTCTCTGAACTCGGGCTCCCAAGTGGCCACAAGTGGCAGAACAATGTGTCCAGCTACCAAGCTCCCAGAAAGTCTCCAGCAAGTGGAGGATGGATGTTGCCATCGCCTTTCCAAGAGCATTGGTGGCTGGACAGGCGTAGGTTCCTTCACTTTCAAGGGAAACATTCTGCAACAACAGGGATCCATTGAAAAGCAAGGAAATATTGTCACTCAGAGATCCTCCTTTCTTCAACCAAGTTGCATTAGGTTGAGGGACACCTTTGACAGGACATTGCATGGTCACGTTTGCCCTCTGGGGTGCTTCCACGATGCCTCCAATCACGACGGAGGGATGGCTGTGCTCCGGTCTGGTGATATTCCTTCCAATAGGCAAGATAACAGGTGCCTCTGTATACAGCACAGAAGAACTTTCCACATCCGAACCGAGATGATTAGCGACAGAACATCCGTATATTCCTTGTTGTTTCTTTGTAGGTTTCTGTATCTGTATTTCCCCCATTCCATCCACAATGACTCGGCAGGTACAAATGTGACACAGACACCAGGCCCTCATGCTCCCGGCTCGCGGGGTCGGCTCCACAGCTCCTCCGCACCCGCAGCTTTTGCAACTCCACCGCGCCGGCCTCGGAACACATTGTCACGTGTTTCTAAATATTTTGTAACTTCCTTTATGGTTTCCTCTTTCAGGATTGTTTTGAATAGGTAAAATATGCACACATTAATACATTTTGGAGCACATACTATAGTCCAGGCACGTGGGATACAGACGTGAAACACAGGGACCGTACCTTTGAGAAGATCAATGTTTATAGCTATCACAGGTATAAAAGGTGTTTCCTCTTAACGGCATGGTATGTTTTTTCATGTTAAGTAGGCCTCTGAGTGAGTCAGCCTGTATGTTTACTGATCAAGTTGCCTACAGTGGTTGGGTAGAGGGCCCTGGCCAGATGAGGCCAAGATTAATGTCTAGTATGTATGCCCATAAATCAGCCTCTCTTTGTTCCTGGTACAGCTAATCTCATTTAGTGATCTTGTCAACAGTTATCTTGACACAGGAAAAAATAATGTAATTAGGTCACATTTTTTAGTTTAGTTTTTATTCAATGTACACATAGTTTAAAGAATCATATTTCTACATGGCCTTTTATTTAAGAAAAAAACCCCTGTTTTCCCTCACCATCTCATTTCCCCTACTCAGAGGAAGCCATTTTCATCTCGTTTATCGATTTTTAAAAAAAAATTTCTTTCTTTCTTTTTTGCTGCGTTGGGTCTTCGTTGCTGCACACGGGCTTTCTCTAGTGCAGCGAGCGCACTAGTGACGCTCCTTTATGAGTCACTGACATGGTGTTGAGAGCTGTGTTCTTGAGTAGCTCTGGTTAAGTCAACCATCCGTTCACTAAGTCACCGGATAACTGCGTGTCACTTGTGACCGCAGGGAACTGATTGAAAGTAATAATAACTTCCAATATTTATAGCTATGAGCTAGGCCCTGTCCAGACACTTTATACATATCATGAAATTTAAGCCTTACAACAACCCTCTGCAGAATGTACTTTTATTATCTCCATTTTCCAGGGGAGGAAACTGAGGCTAAATAACTTGTCCAAAGTCAAAGAGGGAGAGGGAGACGGAGAAGGAGAGAGAGAGAGTTGGGATTCAAACCCGAGTCACATGGTCCCAGAGTCCTTGTTCTTACCCACTATGTTATACTACCTACCCCTGTGGATCCTTTTGTGTGCACCAAAGACTGAAGGCAGGGTTGGCTTAGCTGTAACTTTTTATCCTGTTGGTCTTTTGTGATGCCCTCAGGGCTTAAGGGAAGAATAATTGAGTTGGAAAGAAACCCACCTTGTGAGATTTCTTTTTTCACTCCTCACACAGAACACTTTACTTTGGACACTTCTGGTCACTAAACACGTGTGGTTTTTTTTTCCCCACAGCAAACAATTCTGCAACGCTGTCTCGGTGCCCTACAATTTAACTCAATTCTGACACTATCTACCTGGAGTTGACATCAGATCCACAGGTTTAGGGCTCAGTCCCACCAGACTGCCCTCCATTTCAGATGCCAATCCCAAGTCTAGGTTGTCACCTGGACTTATTGGTTATAAGTTAAGAGTTAGGACCCTCTTTTTGGTTTCAGTTAATTTGCTGGAGTGGCTCACGGAGCTCAAGAAAACAGCTTATTTACATTTACCGATTTATTATAAAAGGTTATGATCATAGATGAACACCCAGACGGAAGAGGTGCATAGAGCAAGGTCGTGGGAAGGGGCATGGAGCTTCCACGCCCCCTTTGGGGTACCACACCCCGAGCACCTCATGTGTTCACCAGTCTGAAAGCTCTTTGAACCCAGTCCTTTTGGGTTTTAATGGAGGCTTTGTTACATAGGTGCAGTTGATTAAGTCATTGGCCATTGGTTATTGTTTCAACCTCCAGCCTCTCCCCCTTTCCTGGAAACCTGGGGGTGGGACTGAAAGTTCCAACCTTGTATTCGCCCTCGGTTTTCCTGGCAATCAGTCCGCACCCTTAGGTGTGTTCCAAAAGTCACCTTGTTAACATAACAAAGGCATTTTTGTTGATCTCCTCACTGAGGAAATTCCAAGGGTCTTGGGAGCTCTGTGCGGGGAAAAGGGGACAAAGACCAAATGTATTTCTTATGATAAATCACAATAGCACAAATAGTAAAGCAAGAAGACACTGATTTTCTGAGACAAACCTCTTGTACAAAATAAATTGAGAGATAATAAATCTCTATATAAAAATGATTGTACACACACACACTTATAGGCCCACAAACACATATTTACCTTTCATTTTAAACAAATCACTAGGAAAATAAGGGTTGAAGGAAAAGTTCCGTGCTCCTTTACAAGGTAGGCAAATCAACATAGGGTAAAAATAATACCCCAAGTCACCTAATCTACTTTGGAATAGTCAAACCAAAAGAGATGAAGAATCAGTTTTATCTTGGGGAAGTTGTTTCTGATTTTAAAATGTAAGCACAATACACATGATGATAAAATGGACTTCTCAACTCAGAATAAATGAACTTTTATGAGTGTACATAACTCTAAAGTAATGATAATGAAGTAATTCAAATAAAGGGAAGGTTGGTGTGTGAGATGTCTCCAAAATTTTTCATACTATTTGGTTTTCCCTTTACTTAGGACTTCTTTTAAACAAGGCGAAAACTTAAGGTTTTCTGGCCTGTTTTGGACAAGTTGTTATGAATTTTAGCATCTCATCTTTAAATCTCTATTCTTGAACTCCAAATGTTTCCCTCGATTACAGTGTACAGTAATAAACAACTGCTACTCTCTGCTTGTTCCCACCCACTTGTACAAGTAAGTCTGTAGTATTTCAGGACCTCTGATTTGGTTTTCAAGAGGCTTTTTCTTGTCACTGGCTCTCCTCCATTTCTGCTGACCCAGGCTTCCAAGAGTGTGAGGGATAATGGGATACACTCTCCGAAGAGTTTGATGCCTCTCTTTTTATTTGTGTTGCTCATCACTGTATTAAAAACATAAAATTCTAACTGAGTAAATTTGAAGATCGAATTGGCTTTATTCAATGACTTACGAATCGGGCAGCATCCCATTGAGCAAGTAGAAAGGAGCTCTGCGGAGCTGTAAAAAATGCAAGAACTTTACAGGCAGGAGGGGGCAGAAAAGGGAAGTTTCTAGCTAAGAGTGGATTGTTTCAGGCAGGGTCACCTTCCTTTTGGGGGAAGGTGGGGGGTCACCCCTCTAGTGCTGACCAGGTAATTCCAGATCTATTGGTGAAAGGTCCCATTCCTGAGAGAGGCTGAAACTGCAATTAGGTTAGCTATTAAGTCTTGGTTTGCTGACGTGGGGCTTAGCACAAGTGACTCCATTTGGGGTTTGTTGTTTCTTTACTAACAACTGTATCTCATTCCTAGCTCTTAACCCCAGTACCTAGATACTTGCTGGTGAATGGATGACCAGACCAGTGAATTCAGAATTTCAGAGAAGTTCTTTATAATGAGAGACAGGCAGAGAAATGGCAGTTCTACCACCCAGTAAGTTTTGAACTCTCGCAGGTCTGATGCCCAAATCAAGCGTGGGAACGTGAACAGTGAGACTGAGTGAAAACACAGCAGTTCTTTGTGTTTCTGTTAGAGAAACACTGGTGGGAGACAGAGGACAAAGGAAGGAGACACAGGACTGGAGTGACCTCAGCTGGGGGCGGGGTTTCACAGTGTTGGGTGCTGCAGAGAGGTAGTCAGCAGGAGCAGGGGCTGTGTACGTCATCAGAGGCATTTTTTATTTTATTTTTTTGTTTTTATTGACGTATAGTTGATTTACAATCTTGTGCCAATCTGCTGTATGGCAAAGTGACTCAGTTATACACATATAGACATTCTTTTTTTATATTCTTTTCCATTACAGTTTATCACAGGATATTGACTCTAGTTCCCTGTGCTGTAGAGTAGGACCTTGTTGTTTATCCCTCCTATATATAATAGTTTACATCTGCTGATGCCACACTCCCAGCCCTTCTCTCTCCCACCCGCCTCCTCCTTGGCAACCACAAGTCTGTTCTCTATGTCTGTGAGTCTGTTGCTGTTTCATAGATAGGTTCATTTGTGCCATACTTTAGATTCCACATGTAAGTGGTAGCACATGGTATTTGTCTTTCTCTTTCTGACTTACTTCACTTAATAATCTCTAGTTGCATCCATGTTGCTGCAATCATCAAAGGCATTTTAGAAGAGGCTCTGCTTGCCATAGCTTCTGGCAGCGTTGCTTCCTACAGTGGAAAGAAGAATGTTGTTGATGGGAATTCCCAAAGTTAGGCTAAAGTGGGGGTGAAGTAACTTTTCTAGGTGAAGAGGTGATCTTTTTTTTTTTTTTTTTGATTTGTATGTGTGTGTTTTATTATGTATTAGTCTCTTAAATCAAATAGAAGACAAAAAGTGGAGCTACAAACCAAAGTTACAACAGTACTAGCTTTTCTCGTCGCCCGTCTGTCTACTTTTACCAGAGGTCTTTATTTCTTCATAAGGCTTTGAGCTACTTGTCCAGGGTCCTTGACTCCAACCTGAAGAACTCCCTGTGGCAGGCGGGTCTGGTGGTTAAGAACTCTCTCAACTCTTGATTAACTGGGAATGTCTTGATTTCTCCCTCATTTTCGAAGGAAAGTTTTGCTAGATATAGGATTCTTGGTTGACGGTTTCTTTCCTTCAACACTTCAAGTACATTGAGTCATGCCATCTGGCCTCCGAGGCTCCTGATGAGAAATCTGCTCAATGACCTTCCTGGCAAACCTTCTCTCAGCTTCATAGACTTTCATAATGTACCGTATCATGTCTTATGCAACAGAACATTTTGTATAGTATCGTGAAGTCAGTTAAGTTGTAACGTTATTTTTTTTTTTAATTAATTAATTTATTTTTGGCCGTGTTGGATCTTCGTTTCTGTGCGAGGGCTTTCTCTAGTCGCGGCAAGCGGGGGCCACTCTTCATCGCGGTGCGCGGGCCTCTCACTATCGCGGCCTCTCTTGTTGCGGAGCACAGGCTCTAGACGCGCAGGCTCCAGACGCGCAGGCTCAGCAATTGTGGCTCACGGGCCCAGTCGCTCCGCGGCCTGTGGGATCCTCCCAGACCAGGGCTCGAACCCGTGTCCCCTGCATCGGCAGGCAGACTCTCAACCACTGCGCCACCAGGGAAGCCCAGTAACGTTATTTTGAGACCAGAATTTAAGGAAAAGGAATTGAACATTTCAAGTGTAGACATTATGAGGTCTCTAAAATGATTACACATTTTCAAACTAGAAATAAAAAGGCCACTGAAGTATCCTGCAGATTTTTATTTATAACAAAGTGAATACCAATATCTAATAACACACGTAAAGAAAAATTTCTTTGGGATCCTTTTTCCTAAGTGTAAAGGGGCCTTGAACTCAAAAAGTGAGAAAACCACTGTGGTGTATCCCCAGCGGTGATGGGTCCATTTCTTGCTCTGACCTCAGAGTGCACCATTGTGATGTACTTCACAAAGCCCTATGAAAGAGAAAGGTGGGCCCAGGTTTTTGGTCCTTAGAGCCCAGGAAGCTGCTTTTGGTGACCTGACGGCCTTGGACCTACAGTTAGCTTGTGTTTTCCTTGTTTCTGCCATTTTGTTGATTTTCGTTTCTCTCTTCTCTACTCTTTTTTATTTGTGTCATTGTTCTTTCTACAGTTAGCATAGTGAGTATTGTTGGTATAGTTAATACTTGATTAGCATAGTTAGTGTAGTTAGTACTAGTTAGCGCTGTTGGTACAGTTAGCGTAGTTAGCGTTGTTAGTAGAGACAGCATACTTAGCCCTGTTAGTACAGTTAGCATTGTTAGTTAGCGTAGTTAGCGTTGCTCGGTAGTGCTGTCAGTCGGTGTAGTTAGCAGATCACCAGGATGGAGGGCCTCACAGCCAAATCTGCTGGCAAGAAGGCTCATATTGATGACTTCCAGATCCTCCACACCATTGGTGAAGGTACCTTCGGTAAAGTGAAGTTGGCCCGGCACATTCTGACCGGGACACGGGTGGCTGTGAAAGTCATACAGAAAAGGCGTCAGAGCTTCTCACGTGTCCAGGCACTTTTCCGGGAAGTGTTCAGTCTGAAGGCTCTGAATCACCCCAATATTGTAAAACTGCTGGGGGTGATTGACACAGAGGAGACATTTTTCGTGGTGATGGAGTACCTCAGTGGGGGGAACATGTACCGCTATTTGAAGATCCATGGCCGTATGACAGAGGCGGAGGCCCGAGGCCCGTTCCAGCAGCTGGTCTCCGCCCTGCAGCACTGCCACCGGAGGGGCATCGTGCACCGAGACCTGAAGCCACTGAGCCTCCTCTTTGATTCCAACATGAATATCAAACTTACAGACTTTGGCCTCAGCAACAAGTGTGATGACATTGTCCAAGTGGACACGATCTGCGGCACACACCCTTATGCTGCCCCGGAGCTCTTCCTGGGGCAGAGCTACAGCGGCCCTGCGGTGGACGTGTGGAGCTTGGGAGTAGTGCTGTACACCATGGTAACTGGGTCCCAGCCCTTTGTGGGAAAAGACTTCCAGGAGCTGCGGAAGCAAATCCTACAAGGGCAATACCCCATCCCACCTTATCTGTCTGTGAAGATAAGGGATCTGTTACAAAAAATGATTGCCCTCAACCCCAGTGACAGAGGCACCTTACCTGACCTCATGAGGCATCCATGGGTCAAGATGGGCCAGAAGGAGCCACCCTGTGAAAAGGACCTGGAGGTGACAATGGTGAGGACTCCGGGCTTGACTTGCGACCAGATCCAGGACACTGGGACAGGCAGTGTGAGCGCCAAGAAACCCAAGGTGGAGGTCTCCATCATAACTCTGAAGGCCTTCTCTTGCGGGGACCTCTGTGGCAGTGAACTTGAGCCTTCTCCAAGCCCTGTGGTGTCCTCCCTGCAAACCAGGTGGCTCTACCACAGAAAAAATGTGCAGCTGCAGGAAGACCAGCAGGCAGGGCAGAAGACCGGTGAGTCTGCCTGTCCCCCACCCAGCCTGGAGGCGAGGACTGCCACCCCCAGCCCAGCCCCCCAGTGTGGCACTGGGACATCCCCCTCCAGCAGCAGCAGCAGGATTGGAGCCCCAGAGGGAAGCAGCTGCCCCCTGGGTGTGTCCAACACTGGAAGGTCCTCCCACGCTGGGCAGCCTGAGAGTGTGTCCTCATCCACTGTCTCTGGCCAGAGCCAGAAAAAGCAAGGGGTGGCTGGGAGAATCTGGAACTTTATTTTGAAACATCTTTGTTGCAAGCTGCCCAGCATGAGGCGTCATAATAAAGTGAGCCCATGTGAACCCCATGGATGACCGAGGCAGGAAGGTCAGGCCGCCGCGCTCCCTGGGGCCCGGTGCAGGGGAAGAGGAGTGTGTTCTCTGCACGGCCTTCAGAAGCATCGTATCCAAGACCCTGGCCAGCTCAGAGGATGGTCCGGAGCAGCCCGGGCGACCGAAAGCGAGGCCACCGTGGCTGCAGGTCTGCCCCTCAACCCCCACCTGGGTGAAACTTGAGAGACTGGACTGTCATTCCTGGGGCACGTCTGCCCTCCCCTACTCTTCTGTCTTCCGTGTTGGTGGGGGAGGGGGATAGTTCTTGTTCCAAGAACTCCTTGGTTCTTCCAATTCTAGTTAATAAACTTGATGCTCCAGAGAGATGCATCACACTCTGCTTTGCGTCGTCCCTGCACAGAATTGGGGCTGTGCGTTTTCCAGTGAGACAAGCGTGCAGCCATGGAGCGCTTGGAGGTAGTCAGAACAACTAAAGGGAAAAATGACCTAAGAGAATTAGCACAGTGACTCCCAACAGCAACAACTGCTGCACCGCAGGGCAGAAATGCAGAAAGTGTGTATTACCTTCCTGCACTACCATTCCCGAACATTTTCAGAAGGGGCGAGGGGAACTTTTGGTCCCTGCGGCCTGTGTTAATTACAACAGAGAGGCCCATTAATAGGATCACAAGGTCCCGTGAACCAGCCTCTGCGCGGTGTGGTAAGGTCCCTGTGCAGCTGAGTTTCATGACTGTCGTGCAGCAATAAAGCAGTCTTTATTGAATTTGTTACAATATTGCTTCGGTATTATGTTTTGGTGTTTTGGCCGCGAGGCATGTGGGATCTTGGTCCCCGACTAGGGATCGAACCTGCACCCCCTGCATTGGAAGGCGAAGTCTTAACCACTGGACCACCAGGGAAGTCTCTTTGTTAATGTTAGTTTTTTGATGCGTGGGTTTCACCACAGGGAGTGGATGATTATACTAGATGATCATACTATCAAAGCACTAGATTTGTCAGCGTTCCCTGGTTCCCTGGTTCAATAAGCCCTTGAACACACGGGTGACTGGAGCAGGTACTTCCCAGAGGCCTCTCTCTGGGGGCACATGCTCTCGGACGCATCACCTGCACAGTTCCATTGGCTCTCGTGCGCTTACAGGCCACTTGCCGACTGCGGAATCCTTCACCGCAAGACACAGAGCACTCTGACCACGTGCCTGTGAACCACCTGGAGGGGCAGTCCCAGATGTGACAGGGCTGGAAGCCAGCCAGCGGCTTCTGGAGGTGCTCACAGAAGGCCTCACTCACTTCCTGCCCGTTGGCCATTCCACACTGGGGTCTCTGAACTCGGGCTCCCAAGTGGCCACAAGTGGCAGAACAATGTGTCCAGCTACCAAGCTCCCAGAAAGTCTCCAGCAAGTGGAGGATGGATGTTGCCATCGCCTTTCCAAGAGCATTGGTGGCTGGACAGGCGTAGGTTCCTTCACTTTCAAGGGAAACATTCTGCAACAACAGGGATCCATTGAAAAGCAAGGAAATATTGTCACTCAGAGATCCTCCTTTCTTCAACCAAGTTGCATTAGGTTGAGGGACACCTTTGACAGGACATTGCATGGTCACGTTTGCCCTCTGGGGTGCTTCCACGATGCCTCCAATCACGACGGAGGGATGGCTGTGCTCCGGTCTGGTGATATTCCTTCCAATAGGCAAGATAACAGGTGCCTCTGTATACAGCACAGAAGAACTTTCCACATCCGAACCGAGATGATTAGCGACAGAACATCCGTATATTCCTTGTTGTTTCTTTGTAGGTTTCTGTATCTGTATTTCCCCCATTCCATCCACAATGACTCGGCAGGTACAAATGTGACACAGACACCAGGCCCTCATGCTCCCGGCTCGCGGGGTCGGCTCCACAGCTCCTCCGCACCCGCAGCTTTTGCAACTCCACCGCGCCGGCCTCGGAACACATTGTCACGTGTTTCTAAATATTTTGTAACTTCCTTTATGGTTTCCTCTTTCAGGATTGTTTTGAATAGGTAAAATATGCACACATTAATACATTTTGGAGCACATACTATAGTCCAGGCACGTGGGATACAGACGTGAAACACAGGGACCGTACCTTTGAGAAGATCAATGTTTATAGCTATCACAGGTATAAAAGGTGTTTCCTCTTAACGGCATGGTATGTTTTTTCATGTTAAGTAGGCCTCTGAGTGAGTCAGCCTGTATGTTTACTGATCAAGTTGCCTACAGTGGTTGGGTAGAGGGCCCTGGCCAGATGAGGCCAAGATTAATGTCTAGTATGTATGCCCATAAATCAGCCTCTCTTTGTTCCTGGTACAGCTAATCTCATTTAGTGATCTTGTCAACAGTTATCTTGACACAGGAAAAAATAATGTAATTAGGTCACATTTTTTAGTTTAGTTTTTATTCAATGTACACATAGTTTAAAGAATCATATTTCTACATGGCCTTTTATTTAAGAAAAAAACCCCTGTTTTCCCTCACCATCTCATTTCCCCTACTCAGAGGAAGCCATTTTCATCTCGTTTATCGATTTTTTTAAAAAAATTTCTTTCTTTCTTTTTTGCTGCGTTGGGTCTTCGTTGCTGCACACGGGCTTTCTCTAGTGCAGCGAGCGCACTAGTGACGCTCCTTTATGAGTCACTGACATGGTGTTGAGAGCTGTGTTCTTGAGTAGCTCTGGTTAAGTCAACCATCCGTTCACTAAGTCACCGGATAACTGCGTGTCACTTGTGACCGCAGGGAACTGATTGAAAGTAATAATAACTTCCAATATTTATAGCTATGAGCTAGGCCCTGTCCAGACACTTTATACATATCATGAAATTTAAGCCTTACAACAACCCTCTGCAGAATGTACTTTTATTATCTCCATTTTCCAGGGGAGGAAACTGAGGCTAAATAACTTGTCCAAAGTCAAAGAGGGAGAGGGAGACGGAGAAGGAGAGAGAGAGAGTTGGGATTCAAACCCGAGTCACATGGTCCCAGAGTCCTTGTTCTTACCCACTATGTTATACTACCTACCCCTGTGGATCCTTTTGTGTGCACCAAAGACTGAAGGCAGGGTTGGCTTAGCTGTAACTTTTTATCCTGTTGGTCTTTTGTGATGCCCTCAGGGCTTAAGGGAAGAATAATTGAGTTGGAAAGAAACCCACCTTGTGAGATTTCTTTTTTCACTCCTCACACAGAACACTTTACTTTGGACACTTCTGGTCACTAAACACGTGTGGTTTTTTTTTCCCCACAGCAAACAATTCTGCAACGCTGTCTCGGTGCCCTACAATTTAACTCAATTCTGACACTATCTACCTGGAGTTGACATCAGATCCACAGGTTTAGGGCTCAGTCCCACCAGACTGCCCTCCATTTCAGATGCCAATCCCAAGTCTAGGTTGTCACCTGGACTTATTGGTTATAAGTTAAGAGTTAGGACCCTCTTTTTGGTTTCAGTTAATTTGCTGGAGTGGCTCACGGAGCTCAAGAAAACAGCTTATTTACATTTACCGATTTATTATAAAAGGTTATGATCATAGATGAACACCCAGACGGAAGAGGTGCATAGAGCAAGGTCTTGGGAAGGGGCATGGAGCTTCCACGCCCCCTTTGGGGTACCACACCCCGAGCACCTCATGTGTTCACCAGTCTGAAAGCTCTTTGAACCCAGTCCTTTTGGGTTTTAATGGAGGCTTTGTTACATAGGTGCAGTTGATTAAGTCATTGGCCATTGGTTATTGTTTCAACCTCCAGCCTCTCCCCCTTTCCTGGAAACCTGGGGGTGGGACTGAAAGTTCCAACCTTGTATTCGCCCTCGGTTTTCCTGGCAATCAGTCCGCACCCTTAGGTGTGTTCCAAAAGTCACCTTGTTAACATAACAAAGGCATTTTTGTTGATCTCCTCACTGAGGAAATTCCAAGGGTCTTGGGAGCTCTGTGCGGGGAAAGGGGGACAAAGACCAAATGTATTTCTTATGATAAATCACAATAGCACAATAGTAAAGCAAGAGGACACTGAATTTCTGAGACAAACCTCTTGTACAAAATAAATTGAGAGATAATAAATCTCTATATAAAAATGATTGTACACACACACACTTATAGGCCCACAAACACATATTTACCTTTCATTTTAAACAAATCACTAGGAAAATAAGGGTTGAAGGAAAAGTTCCGTGCTCCTTTACAAGGTAGGCAAATCAACATAGGGTAAAAATAATACCCCAAGTCACCTAATCTACTTTGGAATAGTCAAACCAAAAGAGATGAAGAATCAGTTTTATCTTGGGGAAGTTGTTTCTGATTTTAAAATGTAAGCACAATACACATGATGATAAAATGGACTTCTCAACTCAGAATAAATGAACTTTTATGAGTGTACATAACTCTAAAGTAATGATAATGAAGTAATTCAAATAAAGGGAAGGTTGGTGTGTGAGATGTCTCCAAAATTTTTCATACTATTTGGTTTTCCCTTTACTTAGGACTTCTTTTAAACAAGGCGAAAACTTAAGGTTTTCTGGCCTGTTTTGGACAAGTTGTTATGAATTTTAGCATCTCATCTTTAAATCTCTATTCTTGAACTCCAAATGTTTCCCTCGATTACAGTGTACAGTAATAAACAACTGCTACTCTCTGCTTGTTCCCACCCACTTGTACAAGTAAGTCTGTAGTATTTCAGGACCTCTGATTTGGTTTTCAAGAGGCTTTTTCTTGTCACTGGCTCTCCTCCATTTCTGCTGACCCAGGCTTCCAAGAGTGTGAGGGATAATGGGATACACTCTCCGAAGAGTTTGATGCCTCTCTTTTTATTTGTGTTGCTCATCACTGTATTAAAAACATAAAATTCTAACTGAGTAAATTTGAAGATCGAATTGGCTTTATTCAATGACTTACGAATCGGGCAGCATCCCATTGAGCAAGTAGAAAGGAGCTCTGCGGAGCTGTAAAAAATGCAAGAACTTTACAGGCAGGAGGGGGCAGAAAAGGGAAGTTTCTAGCTAAGAGTGGATTGTTTCAGGCAGGGTCACCTTCCTTTTGGGGGAAGGTGGGGGGTCACCCCTCTAGTGCTGACCAGGTAATTCCAGATCTATTGGTGAAAGGTCCCATTCCTGAGAGAGGCTGAAACTGCAATTAGGTTAGCTATTAAGTCTTGGTTTGCTGACGTGGGGCTTAGCACAAGTGACTCCATTTGGGGTTTGTTGTTTCTTTACTAACAACTGTATCTCATTCCTAGCTCTTAACCCCAGTACCTAGATACTTGCTGGTGAATGGATGACCAGACCAGTGAATTCAGAATTTCAGAGAAGTTCTTTATAATGAGAGACAGGCAGAGAAATGGCAGTTCTACCACCCAGTAAGTTTTGAACTCTCGCAGGTCTGATGCCCAAATCAAGCGTGGGAACGTGAACAGTGAGACTGAGTGAAAACACAGCAGTTCTTTGTGTTTCTGTTAGAGAAACACTGGTGGGAGACAGAGGACAAAGGAAGGAGACACAGGACTGGAGTGACCTCAGCTGGGGGCGGGGTTTCACAGTGTTGGGTGCTGCAGAGAGGTAGTCAGCAGGAGCAGGGGCTGTGTACGTCATCAGAGGCATTTTTTATTTTATTTTTTTGTTTTTATTGACGTATAGTTGATTTACAATCTTGTGCCAATCTGCTGTATGGCAAAGTGACTCAGTTATACACATATAGACATTCTTTTTTTATATTCTTTTCCATTACAGTTTATCACAGGATATTGACTCTAGTTCCCTGTGCTGTAGAGTAGGACCTTGTTGTTTATCCCTCCTATATATAATAGTTTACATCTGCTGATGCCACACTCCCAGCCCTTCCCTCTCCCACCCCCCTCCTCCTTGGCAACCACAAGTCTGTTCTCTATGTCTGTGAGTCTGTTGCTGTTTCATAGATAGGTTCATTTGTGCCATACTTTAGATTCCACATGTAAGTGGTAGCACATGGTATTTGTCTTTCTCTTTCTGACTTACTTCACTTAATAATCTCTAGTTGCATCCATGTTGCTGCAATCATCAAAGGCATTTTAGAAGAGGCTCTGCTTGCCATAGCTTCTGGCAGCGTTGCTTCCTACAGTGGAAAGAAGAATGTTGTTGATGGGAATTCCCAAAGTTAGGCTAAAGTGGGGGTGAAGTAACTTTTCTAGGTGAAGAGGTGATCTTTTTTTTTTTTTTTGATTTGTATGTGTGTGTTTTATTATGTATTAGTCTCTTAAATCAAATAGAAGACAAAAAGTGGAGCTACAAACCAAAGTTACAACAGTACTAGCTTTTCTCGTCGCCCGTCTGTCTACTTTTACCAGAGGTCTTTATTTCTTCATAAGGCTTTGAGCTACTTGTCCAGGGTCCTTGACTCCAACCTGAAGAACTCCCTGTGGCAGGCGGGTCTGGTGGTTAAGAACTCTCTCAACTCTTGATTAACTGGGAATGTCTTGATTTCTCCCTCATTTTCGAAGGAAAGTTTTGCTAGATATAGGATTCTTGGTTGACGGTTTCTTTCCTTCAACACTTCAAGTACATTGAGTCATGCCATCTGGCCTCCGAGGCTCCTGATGAGAAATCTGCTCAATGACCTTCCTGGCAAACCTTCTCTCAGCTTCATAGACTTTCATAATGTACCGTATCATGTCTTATGCAACAGAACATTTTGTATAGTATCGTGAAGTCAGTTAAGTTGTAACGTTATTTTTTTTTTAATTAATTAATTTATTTTTGGCCGTGTTGGATCTTCGTTTCTGTGCGAGGGCTTTCTCTAGTCGTGGCAAGCGGGGGCCACTCTTCATCGCGGTGCGCGGGCCTCTCACTATCGCGGCCTCTCTTGTTGCGGAGCACAGGCTCTAGACGCGCAGGCTCCAGACGCGCAGGCTCAGCAATTGTGGCTCACGGGCCCAGTCGCTCCGCGGCCTGTGGGATCCTCCCAGACCAGGGCTCGAACCCGTGTCCCCTGCATCGGCAGGCAGACTCTCAACCACTGCGCCACCAGGGAAGCCCAGTAACGTTATTTTGAGACCAGAATTTAAGGAAAAGGAATTGAACATTTCAAGTGTAGACATTATGAGGTCTCTAAAATGATTACACATTTTCAAACTAGAAATAAAAAGGCCACTGAAGTATCCTGCAGATTTTTATTTATAACAAAGTGAATACCAATATCTAATAACACACGTAAAGAAAAATTTCTTTGGGATCCTTTTTCCTAAGTGTAAAGGGGCCTTGAACTCAAAAAGTGAGAAAACCACTGTGGTGTATCCCCAGCGGTGATGGGTCCATTTCTTGCTCTGACCTCAGAGTGCACCATTGTGATGTACTTCACAAAGCCCTATGAAAGAGAAAGGTGGGCCCAGGTTTTTGGTCCTTAGAGCCCAGGAAGCTGCTTTTGGTGACCTGACGGCCTTGGACCTACAGTTAGCTTGTGTTTTCCTTGTTTCTGCCATTTTGTTGATTTTCGTTTCTCTCTTCTCTACTCTTTTTTATTTGTGTCATTGTTCTTTCTACAGTTAGCATAGTGAGTATTGTTGGTATAGTTAATACTTGATTAGCATAGTTAGTGTAGTTAGTACTAGTTAGCGCTGTTGGTACAGTTAGCGTAGTTAGCGTTGTTAGTAGAGACAGCATACTTAGCCCTGTTAGTACAGTTAGCATTGTTAGTTAGCGTAGTTAGCGTTGCTCGGTAGTGCTGTCAGTCGGTGTAGTTAGCAGATCACCAGGATGGAGGGCCTCACAGCCAAATCTGCTGGCAAGAAGGCTCATATTGATGACTTCCAGATCCTCCACACCATTGGTGAAGGTACCTTCGGTAAAGTGAAGTTGGCCCGGCACATTCTGACCGGGACACGGGTGGCTGTGAAAGTCATACAGAAAAGGCGTCAGAGCTTCTCACGTGTCCAGGCACTTTTCCGGGAAGTGTTCAGTCTGAAGGCTCTGAATCACCCCAATATTGTAAAACTGCTGGGGGTGATTGACACAGAGGAGACATTTTTCGTGGTGATGGAGTACCTCAGTGGGGGGAACATGTACCGCTATTTGAAGATCCATGGCCGTATGACAGAGGCGGAGGCCCGAGGCCCGTTCCAGCAGCTGGTCTCCGCCCTGCAGCACTGCCACCGGAGGGGCATCGTGCACCGAGACCTGAAGCCACTGAGCCTCCTCTTTGATTCCAACATGAATATCAAACTTACAGACTTTGGCCTCAGCAACAAGTGTGATGACATTGTCCAAGTGGACACGATCTGCGGCACACACCCTTATGCTGCCCCGGAGCTCTTCCTGGGGCAGAGCTACAGCGGCCCTGCGGTGGACGTGTGGAGCTTGGGAGTAGTGCTGTACACCATGGTAACTGGGTCCCAGCCCTTTGTGGGAAAAGACTTCCAGGAGCTGCGGAAGCAAATCCTACAAGGGCAATACCCCATCCCACCTTATCTGTCTGTGAAGATAAGGGATCTGTTACAAAAAATGATTGCCCTCAACCCCAGTGACAGAGGCACCTTACCTGACCTCATGAGGCATCCATGGGTCAAGATGGGCCAGAAGGAGCCACCCTGTGAAAAGGACCTGGAGGTGACAATGGTGAGGACTCCGGGCTTGACTTGCGACCAGATCCAGGACACTGGGACAGGCAGTGTGAGCGCCAAGAAACCCAAGGTGGAGGTCTCCATCATAACTCTGAAGGCCTTCTCTTGCGGGGACCTCTGTGGCAGTGAACTTGAGCCTTCTCCAAGCCCTGTGGTGTCCTCCCTGCAAACCAGGTGGCTCTACCACAGAAAAAATGTGCAGCTGCAGGAAGACCAGCAGGCAGGGCAGAAGACCGGTGAGTCTGCCTGTCCCCCACCCAGCCTGGAGGCGAGGACTGCCACCCCCAGCCCAGCCCCCCAGTGTGGCACTGGGACATCCCCCTCCAGCAGCAGCAGCAGGATTGGAGCCCCAGAGGGAAGCAGCTGCCCCCTGGGTGTGTCCAACACTGGAAGGTCCTCCCACGCTGGGCAGCCTGAGAGTGTGTCCTCATCCACTGTCTCTGGCCAGAGCCAGAAAAAGCAAGGGGTGGCTGGGAGAATCTGGAACTTTATTTTGAAACATCTTTGTTGCAAGCTGCCCAGCATGAGGCGTCATAATAAAGTGAGCCCATGTGAACCCCATGGATGACCGAGGCAGGAAGGTCAGGCCGCCGCGCTCCCTGGGGCCCGGTGCAGGGGAAGAGGAGTGTGTTCTCTGCACGGCCTTCAGAAGCATCGTATCCAAGACCCTGGCCAGCTCAGAGGATGGTCCGGAGCAGCCCGGGCGACCGAAAGCGAGGCCACCGTGGCTGCAGGTCTGCCCCTCAACCCCCACCTGGGTGAAACTTGAGAGACTGGACTGTCATTCCTGGGGCACGTCTGCCCTCCCCTACTCTTCTGTCTTCCGTGTTGGTGGGGGAGGGGGATAGTTCTTGTTCCAAGAACTCCTTGGTTCTTCCAATTCTAGTTAATAAACTTGATGCTCCAGAGAGATGCATCACACTCTGCTTTGCGTCGTCCCTGCACAGAATTGGGGCTGTGCGTTTTCCAGTGAGACAAGCGTGCAGCCATGGAGCGCTTGGAGGTAGTCAGAACAACTAAAGGGAAAAATGACCTAAGAGAATTAGCACAGTGACTCCCAACAGCAACAACTGCTGCACCGCAGGGCAGAAATGCAGAAAGTGTGTATTACCTTCCTGCACTACCATTCCCGAACATTTTCCGAAGGGGCGAGGGGAACTTTTGGTCCCTGCGGCCTGTGTTAATTACAACAGAGAGGCCCATTAATAGGATCACAAGGTCCCGTGAACCAGCCTCTGCGCGGTGTGGTAAGGTCCCTGTGCAGCTGAGTTTCATGACTGTCGTGCAGCAATAAAGCAGTCTTTATTGAATTTGTTACAATATTGCTTCGGTATTATGTTTTGGTTTTTTGGCCGCGAGGCATGTGGGATCTTGGTCCCCGACTAGGGATCGAACCTGCACCCCCTGCATTGGAAGGCGAAGTCTTAACCACTGGACCACCAGGGAAGTCTCTTTGTTAATGTTAGTTTTTTGATGCGTGGGTTTCACCACAGGGAGTGGATGATTATACTAGATGATCATACTATCAAAGCACTACATTTGTCAGCGTTCCCTGGTTCCCTGGTTCAATAAGCCCTTGAACACATGGGTGACTGGAGCAGGTACTTCCCAGAGGCCTCTCTCTGGGGGCACATGCTCTCGGACGCATCACCTGCACAGTTCCATTGGCTCTCGTGCGCTTACAGGCCACTTGCCGACTGCGGAATCCTTCACCGCAAGACACAGAGCACTCTGACCACGTGCCTGTGAACCACCTGGAGGGGCAGTCCCAGATGTGACAGGGCTGGAAGCCAGCCAGCGGCTTCTGGAGGTGCTCACAGAAGGCCTCACTCACTTCCTGCCCGTTGGCCATTCCACACTGGGGTCTCTGAACTCGGGCTCCCAAGTGGCCACAAGTGGCAGAACAATGTGTCCAGCTACCAAGCTCCCAGAAAGTCTCCAGCAAGTGGAGGATGGATGTTGCCATCGCCTTTCCAAGAGCATTGGTGGCTGGACAGGCGTAGGTTCCTTCACTTTCAAGGGAAACATTCTGCAACAACAGGGATCCATTGAAAAGCAAGGAAATATTGTCACTCAGAGATCCTCCTTTCTTCAACCAAGTTGCATTAGGTTGAGGGACACCTTTGACAGGACATTGCATGGTCACGTTTGCCCTCTGGGGTGCTTCCACGATGCCTCCAATCACGACGGAGGGATGGCTGTGCTCCGGTCTGGTGATATTCCTTCCAATAGGCAAGATAACAGGTGCCTCTGTATACAGCACAGAAGAACTTTCCACATCCGAACCGAGATGATTAGCGACAGAACATCCGTATATTCCTTGTTGTTTCTTTGTAGGTTTCTGTATCTGTATTTCCCCCATTCCATCCACAATGACTCGGCAGGTACAAATGTGACACAGACACCAGGCCCTCATGCTCCCGGCTCGCGGGGTTGGCTCCACAGCTCCTCCGCACCCGCAGCTTTTGCAACTCCACCGCGCCGGCCTCGGCGACCGCTGGGGCGCGGCTTGAGGTGATCTTTTAAAGTAGAACTGGTGGACCAATACCTAAATGGCATATGCAGTTTGCTAAATATATCCTGATGTATTGAAGTGTATTTCTAATTAAGGAAAACTCATGAAGAAAGCTGTAGCATGAAGGACAGAAAGAATGGCTTTAAAAATCCACTTTATTTGGTTATATTTTTAACTTACGATTTTGAAGTTGTTCTTGACGTAGAGATGCATTGTAAAGACAGTACAGAGAATTCCCATTTACCCTTCTCCCAGCTTCCGCATATGCTCACATCTTACATAAATAACCATGGTACAATGATCAAAGCTAAGAAATTAGCCCATTTACAATACTATTAGCTAAATTGTAGGCTTGATTTGGATTTTCCTGTTTTCAACTAGTGTCCTGTTCCATGATCTAATTTAAATTGTCAGTGTTTTGTTTGTTTGTTTTTAAGTCATTTAAAAAATGTATAGTGGTATTTCATTGTGATTTTAAGTGGCATTTCCCTAATGACTAGTGATGTTGAACATCTGCTCATATGCCAGTTGGACATAAGTATATCTTCTTCCGTCAAGTGTTTACAGATTTTTGCCTGTTTTTTAAAAATTGAGTTGCTTGCTTATTGTTGAATTTTAAAAATTCTTTATATATTCTGGTTACAAGATCTTTAACACTTTGTGCTTTGCAAATGTTCAAACCTAAGTCCATGGTTTAGCTTTTCATTCTCTTAATAATGTCTTCCACAGAATGAAAGTTTTAAATTTTGATATGTTTCAATTTACTAATTTTTATACTATGAATTATGCTTTTGGTGTTATATTGAAAAACTCTTTGCCAGTCCCAAGGCAACAAAAAGTTTTCTCCTTGGTTTTCTTTGAGAAGTTTGATAATCTACCTTTTATATTTAGGTTGATGATCCCTTTTGATTTAACTTTTGTATAGAGTGTGAGGAATGTGTGGAGGGTTTTGTTCTGTCTTGTTTTTGTTTTGCTTTTTGCACACGGATAGCTAACTGTTCCAGAAGCATTTGCTGACCAAAGTATTCGTTTTTCATTGAGTTGCCTTGGCACCCATGTCAAAAATCAGTTGTCTACTGAGATTTTAGAGTTAATGTATTGCCATAGTGTGACCAAAGCTATCTTGACTAATACAATGATTATTAAGTCTCACATCAGTGAGAAAGAAGAAACTAGGTAAGGAAAAGAAAGTGTTGCAAAATTTAGAGTAAAATGGAGTTAGGCTTCCTTCGTATAATACAAAAATAAATTCCTGATGAAATTGTTAAAAAAAAAAAAAACAACTCAGTTGTCTATATTTGTGTGGGTCTACTTCTCAACTATTTCTTCTGTTCTGTTGATCTATGTGCTTATCCTTTTGTAAATAACGCACTGTATTAATTATAATAAGTTTTATAACTTGATGATAAGTTTTGAAATTGGACAGAGTGAATCTTCCAAATTTGAGTTTTTCAGAGTTATTTTGCTGTGAGTAGAGGCTCTGGAAAAAAAGTGTGAGCAGATTGTTTTCAGTAGTAACAGCCATAGCATTTCAAAGGAGCATTTTCTTCGTGTGGTTTCTGTTTCCTGCCACAGAAACTGCCACATCTGTCAGCCGTCTTTTGTACTGAAGGAAAAAGCAGAGGGATATTCTGTTCTTTCTTTTTTCTTTATATTTTTATCATACTAAATCCAGAGGCAAATGATAATCTAGACTGATTATTACAAGATCATCAGGGTTTACATTTCACATTTATTACACTCTAGAGATCCCCATGGTTGATTTTGTTAAGATTTTTGTTTCCTTCATGTCACCATGACCATTTCATCATGTAATAAGCTCTGTGTTTCTTTTCTCCCCAGTGTGCATGCTATAACTCTGCTTACTTGGGATTCCATGCAAATATACTATGTGGTCAATTATAGTTTTGATATTAAGAATGATTTTTTGTGTGAAAAATATAGAACATTTTAAATAAAAAAGATAAAGCACGCATAATTCCATGACTCAGCAATGACCACTGTACTCAGTATTTTTACATATCTAATTTCTACATATGTTGTTTTAAAATTCTTTGTAAAAGCAAAGAAGGAATCCTAAACAATTTGCACCAAATAAAAGCCCTTTAGTTGTATTTTATAATTGGTTCAGATATGCTATTAAAGAAAACCTTTTTTGACATTTTACAGTTCTTAATAGTAATTATCTAAAGTCATTGTTTACATAAGAACAGTGACAGCAATAGCAAGCAGTGCTTAAACAAGATAGAGCTTTAGTCTCTATTCTCTTAAAGTCTGGTCCGTGATGATTAAGTGGTCCATGATGACGGTAAGTCTGCTTCACCAAGTCCTCAGGGACAATGCTTCTTTTAGGTCATTGCTCCTCCATCTCTAGGGTGCGGCCTTCAGCCTCAGATTCAAGATGGTGGCATCTGCAGTCAGGGTAGTGTAGAAGAAGGGCAAAGAAGAAGAGACGAAAGAGGTTGACATGACCCTGAAGTAAGACTCCCATACACTACAAAGTAGCAGTTCCTGCATACCACTGGCTGGCTTTAGTCATATTGCAACATTTATCTGCAAAGGAGGCTTGGAAATGCAATCTGTTTGTAGGTAGTTATGTGTCTGGTTGAAATTTCTTTTACATTGGATAGAGGAAAATGAATATTGAGGAAAAACTAGCAGTGTTTGCTAGAATCATAATATGTTAAAAATATACTGATGAATTCAATTCATTAATATTCTATTTAGATTTTTTCATCTACTACCTTAGATTTATTTTTAACTTTGTTTTCTTGTACTGTCATTGTTTAGGACATAATGATTTCATAAAATGAGTTGGCTTTCTCTCTTATTTTAGTCTCTGAAACTATTTATTTAAAGTAAGGATTATCTTTTCCTTGAAGATTTGGTAAACCTCAACTAGTAAATCTCTGCTGTATCTATAGTTATTCCATCCTTTTTTTTTTTTTTTTCCCTCATATTGTCTGTGTCTTTTCTTGTTGCTTTCTATTTAGAGGTTTCTTGTTTAGGTAGATATACGACCCTTATCCTGAAGATTCAGTTTTGGGTTTTGCATATCATCCATTGTTTCCTTGATTCCTGGTGCATTAATTTCTTCAATTATCTTTAATACAATTTTCCATCTTCCTTTAGTTTTATTTTGTGACCTCTTTAAAGTTTCTTGAGTTGAACCCCTAACAAACTGATTTTCAATTTTTCTTATTTTTTTTTCAATAAAGAAGTGTATCATTTACTGCTAAGTACCATGTTACATGAACCCTGTATAATTTGATGTGTAGTACATTGTCACTTGTTTCTAAATATTTTGTAACTTCCTTTATGGTTTCCTCTTTGGGGATTTTTTTGAATAGGTAAAATATGCACACATTAATACATTTTTGAGCACATACTATATTCCAGGCACGTGGGATACAGACATGAAACACAGGGACCGTACCTTTGAGAAGATCAATGTTTATAGCTATCACAGGTATAAAAGGTGTTTCCTCTTAACGGCATGGTATGTTTTTTCATGTTAAGTAGGCCTCTGAGTGAGTCAGCCTGTATGTTTACTGATCAAGTTGCCTACAGTGGTTGGGTAGAGGGCCCTGGCCAGATGAGGCCAAGATTAATGTCTAGTATGTATGCCCATAAATCAGCCTCTCTTTGTTCCTGGTACAGCTAATCTCATTTAGTGATCTTGTCAACAGTTATCTTGACACAGGAAAAAATAATGTAATTAGGTCACATTTTTTAGTTTAGTTTTTTTTTTTTTAATTTTATTTATTATTTATTTATTTATTTATTTATTTATTTTTGGCTGTGCTGGGTCTTCGGTTCGTGCGAGGGCTTTCTCTAGTTGCGGCAAGTGGGGGCCACTCTTCATCGCGGTGCGGGGACCGCTCTTCATCGCGGTGCGTGGGCCTTTCACTATCGCGGCCCCTCCCGTTGCGGGGCACAGGCTCCAGACGCGCAGGCTCAGCAGCTGTGGCTCACGGGCCCAGCTGCTCCGTGGCATGTGGGATCTTCCCAGACCAGGGCTCGAACCCGTGTCTCCTGCATTAGCAGGCAGATTCTCAACCACTGCGCCACCAGGGAAGCCCTTTAGTTTAGTTTTTATTCAATGTACACATAGTTTAAAGAATCATATTTCTACATGGCCTTTTATTTAAGAAAAAAACCCCTGTTTTCCCTCACCATCTCATTTCCCCTACTCAGAGGAAGCCATTTTCATCTCGTTTATCGATTTTTTAAAAAAAATTTCTTTCTTTCTTTTTTGCTGCGTTGGGTCTTCGTTGCTGCACACGGGCTTTCTCTAGTGCAGCGAGCGGGGGCTACTCTTCATTGCGGTGCACGGGCTTCTCATTGCGGTGGCTTCTCTTGTTGCAGAGCACGGGCTTCAGTAGTTGTGGCACGTGGGCTCAGTAGTTGTGGCTCATGGGATCTAGAGCGCAGGCTCAGTATTGTGGCACACGGGCTTAGTTGCTCTGCGGCATGTGGGATCTTCCCGGACCAGCGCTCAAACCTGTGTGCCTTGCATCGGCAGGCGGATTCTTAACCACTGCGCCACCAGGGAAGTCCCATTCTTTATCTATTTTATTTGATATTTTTGTCCATGTCTCTAAATAAATTACTTTTTCTGCTACCTCTTGATATTTCCCCCCGTTTTGGGCATTTTTTTGACTTCCAGTTTGGAAGATGAGGATTTATTTCTATTTCATTCTCCACACCCCAGCTTAGTATACACACACACACACACACACACACACACACACACACACAAACACACACACTCAGAGATACTTCCTAACCTTCATGCTGCCCATACATTTATAACATTGGTTAAAATGATATTCAATTTTTACATTATCATGACAATGCAAATACAATTTGTGGTTGAGCCATGTGATACCCTGTGATTACTTTTTGTTTCATATGCATATCTTTGTTCTCCTTAGAACAAGGAAAAGGGACTTTGTTTCTTAGTTTTTTATGTATTTGTCACCAACTCATTCCAGATCTGACCCTAAACTTCCAAATGTTTTTCAATATGCTCAGCTACATCAGGTGTTTTATATTTTGTAGACATATCTCCTTGATCCTTTCTACCTGCTCCAACCTGGACTGGTTCTCTCTAGGCTTGCTCACACCTGCCATTTTAGACTCTCCCCTACCCATTATCTTGTTGATTCTCTTTGCCTCTGTCTTATGGTGAATTCTCTTTCCTGGTTCCCATGTTTTCTTCTTTCTTGGTTTACTCCCTTATTTTGGCAGAGCACATACTCCAATAGCTTCCTGAGAAAGGGTTGTAAAAATTAATGAAGAGAAACCTCAATTAAAATAGAGTCAGGAGGCCAGAAGGGGGAGCTCGCATACCCCATGATGATAGCAGAGCCCAACAGGAAGGAGAAAAACTTCCTCTTCTTTCCTGGCAAGAGCTTAGTCCGTGAGAGGCAGTCACAAGTCAGCCAATGAAAAGCCAAGGACTCTGTGTTTACTATAGCCCTCCTAACTTCCTTTCTCCCCTCTATAAAAGAGTTATCCTGTCCATTTTTGTGGGGGACTTACACGTGGCTCACCATGGTTGTAGACGTTGAATTATAATTCTTTGCTAATCCTGAATACTATAAATTCATTTTTGCTGGAGAAATAACTGGCTGTCTATTTGTATTAGGTCACCAGGTTGCATGGGAGATCCTTTTTTTTTTTTCTTTTTCAGTTTTTTTCAAATTTGCATGTTAAAAATATCTTTATTCTAACTTCCTGATTAATGGTATGGCTGTGACTAGGACTCTTAAGTTGGGATACATTTTCCCTTGGGATTTCTTCCAGCTTCCATGGTTACTGTTGAGGAATCTAACCCCAATCTTGTTCCTTTGCGTTTAATTTACATTTCTTTCTCTGGAATTATGAAATACCTTCTCTTTGTCCATAGTGTCCTGAATTTTCATTTCATGATATTCTTTGCTGCATGCCTGTTTTACCCACTGGATTGGGATTTTAATCTGGAAAATTACATCTTCCAGTTGGGCAATCTATTGATCATTTATTTAATGATTCTTTTTCCTTTGTTGTCTCTCTTCTCTCTCTTCTGAATTCCTAATGTTCAATGTTAGCCTTTAGAATTTTTTCATCTCTCTAGCACTGTGTTCTAATTTCTGGAGATTTCCTTGACTTTGTCTTCCAACCATTCCATTGAGTGTTTTCATTTTCACTCTAATATTTTAAAATTCTTTGTGTCGTTTTCTCCCCTCTGAATGCTCCTTTATAATAATGTCCATCTCTTGCTATATGCATGAAGTTACTATTTTCTCTTCAAGTTCCCATCTTCCATACTGTCTATTTCCTGTAAGTTCATGCCTCTCTTTGATTTGGTCTTCATATGTTTTGGTAAAGATTTTCAGCAGCTATCTATTAATCTTCAGATGACTGTTCCTGCATGAGTAGGGTTCTCTTGGTTTTTGTATGTCTGAATTTATTTTTATTTTGCTCTTATTTTAATGAGAATTTGATAAGGTAAAAGAGACACCTATTTTCCCTTAGCACTTTAAATATTTGGATTTGTCAGTCTCTTGTTTCTGGTATTATTGTTGATGAGAAATACACTGTCATTCATTAATAGTTATCCTTTTTTATTGTATCTTTGGTAAGTTTTACGATGATCTCTTTTTCTTTGGTTTACAGCATTTTTTTCTGCTATGTGTCTTATTTGGACTATTATTATTGTTAAAATTTGTCCTGCTTGACATTCAGAAGGGGCTCTAGATATGATATTTTATATATTTTTAAAAACTGGAAAACTTTCAGCAATGATATCTTTAAAACTGTCTCTCAGACTTTGTTTTTGTTTTTTTGTTTTTATTTTGGCTGCACCATGCGGCTTGCAGGATCTCAGTTCCCCCACCAGGGATTGAACCTGGGCCTCTGCAGTGAAAGGGCTGAGTCCTAACCACTAGACCACCAGGGAACTCCCTGGTGATTAGTTCCTATATGTGTTTCACAGTTTGGGTTTGGAGTTTCATCTTGATCCTGGGAGTCTCTCCCCCCTCAGTAGTCACCTCTCCCTGTCTAGCAGTTTTATAGTATTTACGTAACCCATTTCCTGGACCTCTGGTTTCCCAGTCCAGAACCAGAATTCTTGTGTGGTTCTGATATTGTTGGGTATTGCAGATATTTCGTTTCTGTGATTTGTGGCCCTTTTAATGTGTACATTTTGGGTAACTATTTGGCTCCAGGTTTTACATAGTTTTTCTTCAAAATGATTTCTCCTCTTAACCCTCACTCCATTTCTGACCCTAATACATGACTAAAATTTTAGTGTTTTATTTTTGTTTTGTTGTTAGGTCCCATAAAAATGTGACCTTAGCTCAAGTAGCTACACCAAAAGAGTCATGTCAAAATGTTTTGGAAGCATTTTATGGCAGAGCTATCTGATGTGATGCAACCGTTTTCTTTCTCTTCCCTTCCTTCCTAGGAGTTGTTGTTGGTGTTCTAGTCGTCTGTCCTCATCAATCACTGTTCTTTAACACAGAGGAATGTTTACCTTAGTTTGTGTTCCCCCAGGGGCGGACTTTGAGATGAAGATTTGAAAGGAAGTATTTCTTAGCTTTCTGGAAAATTTAGGGAACATAGGCAAGGGAGTGTGGTTATTAATATAGTCAGAAGAATGTACTAAAGGGTCATTATGAAACCAGTTACCACAGTGGAAGACAGACGCTTAATCCTGATGGGGGGCGGTGTAAAAGATGCGGCTCATAATTATGATCCCCTAGAGAGGCTTAAGAGCACCGGCGATCTGTGTCAGTTTCCATCGGTCACTGGTTAGAGGTTGCTCCTCGGGGCTGTCCGAATTCGCATTCCCACCCAACCCTTCCAGCCTGCCGTGTGTGTGGGCAGAGTGGTCTTCTGTATTTCTGGAAGAAACCTACTAGCACAGAGATACAGATTGTAATACTGTGATTTAGAAGAAAAATATATTTGGTCATTTAGATGAAAATGCATTTCTCATGTATAATATATTTGGTCTTCATCCGTGGTTCTTGCCCTTTCAGTCCCACCTGCCATGACCTCTGGGGAGGGGAGAGGGGTTGGGAGTTGAATCAGTAGCCAATGGCCAGTGATTTAATCAGTTGTGCCCATGTAATGATGCCACCATAAAACCCCACAAAGATAGGGTCTGGAGAGCTTACAGGTTGGTGATCACTTGAGGTGCTGGGGGAGTGGTCCCTGGAGAGGGCTCCACACCCCTTTCCACAGACCTTGCTCTGCACATCTCTTGCATCTGGATGTTCATCTGTATCCTTTATCATATCCTTTTATAATAAACCGGTAAACATAAGTAAACTGTTTTCCTGAGTTCTGTGAGCTGCTCTAGCAAATTAATTGAACCTCTGATTTGTAGAAGATCAGTCAGAAGCACAGGTGTCAACATGGGCTTGTGATTGGCATCTGAAGTTGGGGTGGGAGAATCTTGTGGAACTGATCCCTTCACCTGTGAGATGGGATGCGGTCTCTGAATAGATGGTGTCAGTATTGAGTTGAATTGTAGGACACCCAGCTGGTGTCACAGAGAATTGCTTGGTGTGGGGAAACCCACGCATGTTTGGTGACCGAAGCGTCCTGTGTGAGTGTGGTAGTAGTGTAAAAATAAAGGAGACGCACAGGAGAAAAACAGAGGAGGGAACGTCTGGGTTTTTCCCTACACAGGTGAAAAACTGAGTTTCTCCTACCTAAGAGATAATGGTGGATGGAATTGTTCAGCACATACAAAAATGGTAGGATGCAAGGGATATGGACAAGGCACTGGCAGTAACTCTAAGGCTTCTTGCTGCAGATGCCTGCAACTTGACCCTTGGAGGATCTCTTGGAATGCAGGGGCACAGTGTGCCTGGGAGTTAATGCTCTGGGAAAAGAGCTATCAGCCAACAATGGAGGGGAGCCAGTGGAAAAATACCCCAACTCTTTGTCCTTCAAGTGGGACAACTTCAGCGATTCGAGCATACTTGGGTTCCAGTTGTCCACAGTTGAAACCTGTTCATCAGCTCACTCTGTATTTTCTTCCTTCCATTTCATGTCTCATTTCCTCACTTAAGGTGAGATTCCAGAGTTGTATCAATCCACCTGGTATAGGGCAACAAGAACTCCACTGTCAGTATTAAATGAGATGAAGATAGTTCCTGGCATACTGTAGCATTAAAATATTTGCACTTTAACTTTTGGTAGGTCGGGATGCTGTATAGGTAGTGTTTGAATAATATGTGGATGAGGATAATTGTAAGGGTGTGGCATTGGATGCCTGTAGTTATTATTTTTTTTTAATATTTATTTATTTGGCTGCGTTGGGTCTTAGTTGCAGCACGCAGGCTCTTCATTGTGGCGCACAGGCTTCTCTCTAGCTGTGGCACACGGGCTCCAGAGCACGCGGGCTCAGTAGTTGCGGCACACGGGTTCTCTAGTTGTGGCATGTGGGCTCTAGAGAATGTGGGCTTGGTTGCCCCGCGGCATGTGGGACCCTAGTTCCCTGACCAGGGATTGAACCCACGTCCCTTGCATTGGAAGGCAGATTTTTAACCACTGGACCACCAGGGAAGTCCCGGCCTGTAGTTATTGATCATAGAAACCTAGAAGAAATGACAGGGTCAAGAAAGTTGATGATTAATTCAGGATATGATTTCAAAGTCAGAAAGTGTTCAGAGCAGTTTAAAGAGATCCTCATCTCTTGCAATTTTCAGTCCACCCAATGAAAATCAGGTATACTGAAAATCAGGCCCAAGATTTTATTGTCATGGCTGCAGATTTTAAAAGAACTGGATTCACAACCCTAGCAAGATTCCTGTGATAAAGTCAGGATACTCACAAGGAGTAAATGGATTCTAAGACTTGGGATGGAGAGATTTGGGTAGATGCAAATGAGAACATTTACCCCAAGATAACCCTGAACCTCTGAACTTTGCTAGAACAGAGCAAACTCCTTTTGCCTAGAGACTATGCACCTGAGATGGATGTTTTTGCCTTGTTCCTCTTGAAATCTACCCCTACATCTCTTCATTGATTTTAGCCAATAACGATAGAGTCAATATCAGCTTGGCCCAAGCAAAGAAGGGCTGTCTCTGTTCTGGGAAGGGAAGGATTACTCATCAGAGTGCTGACAGTATCTATCAGCAGGAATGAGGAGACCATGTGTGGAAATGGTTTTAACTGTCTTGTACCACAAAAGACAGAGTATAAGGTTAGAGTTTATTGACCTAGAGGGTGTGTTATCTATTGCTGCATTACAAATTACCACACATGTCATGGCTTTAAAAAACACACACATTTATTATCTCACAGTTTCTGTGGGTCAGGAATCCTGGGCACAGCTTAGGTAGGTCCTCTGCTTTAGGATCTTTCATAGGCTGCAATCAAAGTGTCAGTCAGGACTAAGTTCTCATCCGAAGGCTCAATTATGGAAATATCTGTTTTCAGGCATGTGTCGTTGATGGCAGGATTCAGTTCCTTGTGAGTTGTTGGACAGAGGGCCTTAGTTCCTTGCAGGCTATTGGTTAGAGGTTATGCTCAGTTCCTTGCCATGTGGGCCTTTCCATAATGGCGGCTTGCTTCATCAAATCAGCAAGGGAGAGAGTCCATTAGCAAGGCTGAAATCACTATCTTATGTGACCTGTGTCAATAAATGACATCTCATCACCTTTGCTATGTTCTACTAGTTAGAAGCAAGACATAGTTCCTGCCCACTCTCAAGTGAAGTTGATTACACAAAGGCATGAATACCATGAGGCAGGGATCATTGGGCATCTTGGAAGCTGCCTACCATAGAGGCCTTCTGGCAAAGGATACTTGTAAGCAGCTTGATATTCTGCTGGGATGGCTCCTTGAAGTCTGGAAATGTGGTGACTTAAAGAAGATTATGTGGATACGGTCAATCTGTCTGGCCAGAGTATCTGGGAAGAATTCAAAAGACTCTGGGAGGGGCTGCCCTGGTGGTGCAGTGGTTAAGAATCCGCCTGCCGGGCTTCCCTGGTGGCGCAGCGGTTGAGAATCTGCCTGCCAATGCAGGGGATACGGGTTCGAGCCCTGGTCTGGGAAGATCCCACATGCCGCGGAGCAACTAGGCCTGTGAGCCACAACTACTGAGCCTGCGCATCTGGAGCTTGTGCTCCGCAACAAGAGAGGCCGCGACAGTGAGAGGCCCGCGCACCGCGATGAAGAGTGGCCCCCCGCTTGCCGCAACTAGAGAGAAAGCCCTCGCACAGAAACGAAGACCCAACACAGCCAAAAATAAATATAAATAAATAAAAATTAAAAAAAAAAAAAAAAAGAATCCGCCTGCCAATGCAGGGGACACGGGTTCGAGCCCTGGTCCGGGCAGATCCCACATGCAGCGGAGCAACTAAGCCCGTGCGCCGCAACTACTGAGCCTGTCCTCTAGAGCCCGCACGCCACAACTACTGAGCCTGGGCTCTAGAGCCCGTGCTCCGCAACAAGAGAAGCCACCGCAATGAGAAGCTCGCGCACTGCAACAAAGAGTAGCCCCCGCTCACCGCAACTAGAGAAAGCCCGCGTGGAGCAGTGAAGACCCAGTGCAGCCAAAAAAAAGACTCCGGGAGGTGGACATGTCAGAATGGATATATTATATAAGGCAGAGAATCAGGAGACGTGGTTGCTTGAGAAAGCTCAGAAGACATACCCTTCAGTAAAACAGTTCAAAAAAAAATGTGCTAGCGGGAAGGTGGCTGCAGTGCAGGAAGAGAGCCCTCACTAGAACCTGGTCATGCTGGCGCCCTGGTCTCAGGCTTCTAGCCTCCAGAACTGCGAGAAAATAAATTTCTGTCGTTGAACCCACTCAGTCTATGGTATTTTGTTATGGCAGCCTGAACTACTATAAATCCTTTATTTTGGCCATACTGCTTGGTAGAACCTCTGGTGGCTACAGAGATCCCTGGTAGATTAAGGACTCCGAGTGTAGTCTCTGCTAAGCCTCAGGAGGAGAGGTGCAGAGCAGACCAATAGCATTCTGGAGCAAAACTATCCTCTCTGCAGCAGAAAACTAATTTTTTTAATAATTCTTTTTTTTTTTTTTTAGAAATTCACGGTTATTTATTTATTTATTTATTTATTTATTTATTTATTTATTTATGACTGTGTTGAGTCTTCGTTTCTGTGCGAGGGCTTTCTCTAGTTGCGGCAAGTGGGGACCACTCCTCATCGCGGTGCGCGGGCCTCTCACCATCGCGGCCTCTCTTGTTGCGGAGCACAGGCTCCAGACGCGCAGGCTCAGCAATTGTGGCTCACGGGCCCAGTTGCTCCGCGGCATGTGGGATCCTCCCAGACCAGGGCTCGAACCCGTGTCCCCTGCATTGGCAGGCAGATTCTCAACCACTGCGCCACCAGGGAAGCCCAATTTTTTTAAAAGGTGCACTTGGGCACTGTAGAGACCCAATACCTGATCAGGAAACACCAAGAAACCAGAGTTCCCTATTATGACTTAGGCATTGGGAGGCCCACAAATTATATACTTGAGTGGGTACAGCAGCAATCCTTCATACAATGGAAATAGCACAGTTGAAATTGGACCCAACTGGGTCCAGAGGGCTTATGGTACAGGAGAACGTGGTTCGTACCCTATGTCAACTACTTTGGCTGCACTAACACCCCTCTTCAGATTGCACCTACAGCCTCACGAGTGGGGGAGTTCCTATATCTAGGCTTTGGAGGAAATAAACCCAGGTGTGCTTCACAGATTAGTTGGCTCGGTTTGTTTTTGTGAGCTAAAGGTAGACGGTTGGCACACCTGAACTTCACTCAGGGGTGCTCTAGAAAAACAGCTGGGGGAGAATATTCTCAGTGGGCAAAGCTACAAGCAGTATATCCGGTCATGAATTTTGTATGGAAGGAAAAGTGACTTGAAGTAAAAATATACCATGGACTCTTGAGCAGTGGTAAATCTCTTGGCTGGTCAGTCCAGGGCCTGGTAGGAACAAGGTTAGAATATTTGACCCGAGAGGTCTGGAGGAGAGCCATCAAAAGAACCAGTGGATGTGAACACAGAATGCTTGGTTCTTGGTGTCTCATGTCAGTGCTTGTGAGAAACTATCTGACTCAGAGCAGACACTGAACAATTAGAGGGTAGGATGACTGCTTCTATGGATGTCAGCCAGCTCCTGTCCTCTGCTACTCCAGTGCTTGTGTGCTGGCTAATGAGGTGGCGATTTATACTAAATATGCACTTCCAATCACTGCCATTGACATTGACTCATGCCCTGAGATGTTAAAGTATATGCTAAAATCACACAGGGAACTATACTCAATATTATGTAATAACCTGTAAAGGAAAAGAATCTGAAAAAGAACATATATAACTGAATCTCTGTGCTGTACACCTGAAACCTACATGATACTGTAAATCAACTATGCTTTAATAAATAATAAAGTATATGCTAAAATTTAAAAAAATACACTTCCTACCATAAGTGATTTAAATGTTGCAGCTGCCGACCTTTCAAAAACAGTAAATACTGAGACCGTTAATTGAGTACCATCTCTCAAGGAGACCACTTGATAGAATAATGATTACACTGGATCCTTCTGACTCTTGAGCGGGCAGTATCTTTTACTGAGAATGCTACATATTCTAGATATGGGTCTCTTTCCTGCCTACAGCGTGTTAGCTAACATCACTGTCTGAGAGCTCACAGAGTATCTGATTTCTAGACCCATCTAATATCTCCTTAGATCAATGGACTCAGTTTTTTAAATGAAAGAGTTGCCGCAAGGGACACATGATCAAGGTATGTACTGATTTCTCAAATTAATTGCATTATCAGGAAACTACTGGCCCTATGGCGTGCCAGGAAAAATATCTCATAAATGAGCAGCTAAGGAAACGACTTGGCAGTCATATTCTTTAGGGGTATGGTGATGTCCTTCAAGATGTGGCATGTATTTGGAAACAATGGCTATTCAGTGGTACTTTGTCTTTGATAGCTAGAATAGATTGGGCCAGGGATCAAAATGGTCTCTCTTACCATCACTTCTGGTTGTGGAAGTGCTGGGTCAGAAGGTATGTACACAATTAAAGTAATGTCAGGTGGTTCTCCAGATGGCTGCACCTATTTACGCACTCCCACGAGCAGCGCTGAATGGTCCTCATAACCCCTCATTGCCCGCTAACAATTGGTATCACCTTGCTTTCTGAGTTTTGTCTTATTGTGAGGAAAGAGCGTGGGCACAGGGAAGGGACATCATGGTTAGGAGCCTAGCAAACCTGAACTTGTGTGAGTCTTTTCCCTGCCACCAGTTGAAGAGGAGCAAGATGTAGTAATTTTAGGACTTCAGATTAGTTGAACTTTCAGATAACTGAGAGGGGCAGCAGGATATAATTGGACTGAAATAGGAGGGAAACTTAGAACCGTTGCTCAGTTCTACCCTTAATTTTAGCCCTAGGGACAGTTCTCTCGCTCTGGACATTTCCCCTCCTATGTTAAATGGTGAGACTAATTCCTGTCTTCTCTTTCTCCTCATTTGCTAGGGAGTGAATGCTCATGTGTTATATCTGAGAAGGTTTCTTGAAATACCAGTGCTTTAGAACCCTGGGGTGTCTAAGCAGATACAGGACTAAGTTTTGGGGAAAGAACACAGGTAGGAAAGTGTGAAGCCAGTAGGGAGTTTATTTTACTGTCCACACAGATGCCTACAAAAGCAGGGATAGCAGGCTTTCCAGATCAAGGTGTTATGATGAGAATGCGTGTGATACAAACTTCATAACCAGTGGAGGGGTACAATTCCACGTCAGAAGGGCATATATTCTCCTCTGACACAGCTTGAGCCTTCCGTGTTATGATCGCATTTTCTGGAGAGAAGAAGCAAAGCTGTGTCAGGCAACTGGACTCCACTTCTGGTCTTCTCACTTGGGCTCCACCCACAGACCCTCCTATCCTGCCTTTTTTTGGTGTGTGTGTGTGTGTGTGTGTGTGTGAACAAATGCTTACTTTTTAAAAAAAAATTTATTTATTTTTGGCTGTTTTGGGTCTTCATTGCCGTGCGTGGGCTTTCTGTAGTTGCGGCGAGCGGGGACTACTCTTCATTGCGGTGCGCGTGCTTCTCATTGTGGTGGCTTCTCTTGTTGTGGAGCACGGGCTCTAGGTGCACAGGCTTCAGTAGTTGTGGCTCATGGGCTTAGTTACTCCGCATGTGGGATCTTCCCTGACCAGGGATCGAACCTGTGTTCCCTGCATTGGCAGGCAGATTCTTGTCCACTGTGCCACCAGGGAAGCCCTATCCTGCCTTTTACTGTTTCTGATGCTCAGTCCCTTTTACTGTTTCTCAATCTCCTATACAAGGCACAGCTCTTACAAGCCCATCTGCCTTCCTTCACACTGAACCCCTTGCCCACCCTTCCTCTGTGTGTTGTGTTTCATTCTTACTCCAGTACCTTATTCCTTTTGCTTTCTGCCATATCTTGGTTTCTCCTTTTCACTTTGACCTCTCCTCTCATTCCCCTTTATCCGACATTAATGTTCAGGCAGGAAGTTTCTTCCCTTACCAAATGCTTGTATGTCCCAGAAGTTTTTGATACTACACAGACAGCTGGTGTCATCAAAATTACCGTAAGGAAAACTGATGTTGTTGGAGGTTAGGGCTGTGGCTTTAACTTGAGGAGAAGAGGATGGGAAGGCTTAAAGAGAGTAGATCTAGCTAAGGCAGCCCTGGGGTAACCATTAAGCAAAATAAGCATGTTTTAGGCCAACACAGGAAGGGGGCACCAGGGTTTCCCCCCAGACATCACCCCTTAACACATTCAGGGCCATACTCAACATTAGTCAGCTTTTTTTTTTTTTTAATCATTTTTAAAATTTTTGGCTGTATTGGGTCTTCACTGCTGCACGCGGGCTTCCTCTAGTTGTGGCGAGCAGGGGCTACTTTGCCTTGCTGTGCGCGGGCTTCTCATTGCGGTGGCTTCTCTTGTTGCGGAGCACAGGCTCTAGAGCCCAGGCTCAGTAGTTGGCACACGGGCTCAGTAGTTGTGGCTGTCAGGCTCTAGAGCGCAGGCTCAATAGTTGTGGCACACGGGCTTAGTTGCTCCGTGGCATGTGGGATCTTCCCGGACTAGAGCTTGAACCTGTGTCCCCTGCATTGGCAGGCGGATTGTTAACCACTGCACCACCAGGGAAGTCCTAGTCAGCTTTTTTATATTTCTCTTTATCTGTCGGGTTCCAGTTTAACGTGCATTGTTAAGATTTTTTCTTGGGGGGCTTCCCTCGTGACGCAGTAGTTAAGAATCTGCCTGCCAATGCAGGGGACACATACCACGATCTCTGGTCCGGGCAGATCCCACATGCCACGGAGCAACTATGCCCGTGGGCCACAACTACTGAGCCTGTGCTTTAGAGCCCGTGAGCCACAACTGCTGAGCCCGTATGCCACAACTACTGAAGCCCGAGCACCTAGAGTCCGTGCTCTGCAACAAGAGAAGCCACCTCAATGAGAAGCCCGCGCACCACAACGCAGAGTAGCCCCGGCTCAGCGCAACTAGAGAAAGCCTGTGCACAGCAACGAAGACCCATCACAGCCAAAAATAAATAAATAAGTTTATAAGAAAAGGAAATTTTATATCAACAGAACCAACAGAACCACCTTAAACCATAAACATTTCAATGCACCTGAGGAGTTTGTAGATTCTTCATTCTTGAGGAGCCTCCTTCTTTGGTTCCTAGTGGCGTCTAGGAATTTGTATTTATTTAGCTCTGTAGGGAATTTGGACACATGGCTGTGTTTGGGAACTTTAGGTACCACTCTGCATTCAGGCCACACATCACAATCTGATACAAAAAGGAAATGGAGGCGAAGAGAATAGTCAAGTATTCCTCTTCAGTGAAGACTGGGTTCAGGACCAGGAGACTTACTTTCTGTTTCCCAGAAACTCCTGGCTAAACTCCTTTGGGTAGGACAGGAGGGAACTCAGTTCCTTTACTACAGTGCTTCATAGCCCCATTTTCCTGTGGTAAACCCCAGATTTCAGAGAGATTCCATTTCTTGTGCCAGTTGCTTTAGTACTCAGTGTACAGCAAAGGGGTGTGAAGACTTAAGTATCTTCCAAATGCATCCTGTATGTAAATGAATTTAGGTTTGGTAGGATGACCAGTTTAGCTAGAGTGACTGATCATCTTGTTTGCCCCAAAGTGAGGAGCTTACTGGGATGAGGGGCTTTTGGTGCTAAAACCAAGAAACTCCTGGGCAAACTGGGATGGTTGGTCACCCTAATGAGCACAGCTTATTTCAACAACTTGCTGCCCCTCAGGGCTAAGTAGAGTGATCTCTATATCTGAACTTGGCCGCACTAAGGGTTTCTTGCTGCCTCCATTATACCAGCTTGTCAAAATTCTAAATGGTTCCTTCCAGGACAGGACATCTGGTCACACTACAGAGGGTGCCGCCAGAATCACAATCCAGAAACCCAGTGTCCCATCCCTGTTCCTGTAGAGAAAACTCCCGAGATTTGCTGAGTGGTCTTGCTCCTGCCCATACCCTGGATGCATTTCCTACTTCATTCTGCTTGCCCCAGTTTTCTTGTTTCTGTCAAACACGGACCCTCAGTGACCTGGCTTCTAAACCTGTGCTCCCAGGTCTCAGTGTTTGTGGGGTGACTGGTCCTTGCCTCCTCTTTGGGCTTCAGAATAGGAAAAATGTCTGAGCTGCTGGGTCAGTGCAGCCTCAGACCATAGGGCCAAGGGTCCGTGACCACGGCCTCCAATCCTTCCCTGAGTCTTGCCAAAGCTTTCCAAAGTATTGTTGGAACTTGCAGACCTGCTAAGGCTTCTCTTCTAGGAGGGAAGGTGTGAGAAGATGAAGTTTACAGAGCAGAAGTCTAACAAAGGTGTTGACTATGGACAGGATGTGGATCAGAGCTTTAGAGCAAGGGCTTCTCTGGTGGCGCAGTGGTTGAGAATCTGCCTGCCAATGCAGGGGACACGGGTTCGAGCCCTGGTCTGGGAAGATCCCACATGCCGCGGAGCAACTGGGCCCGTGAGCCACAATTACTGAGCCTGTGCGTCTGGAACCTGTGCTCCGCAACAAGAGAGGCCGCGATAGTGAGAGGCCCGCACACCGGGTTGAAGAGTGGCCTCCGCTTGCCGCAACTAGAGAAAGCCCTCGCACAGAAACGAAGACCCAACAGAGCCAAAAATATAAATAAATAAATATATAAATAAAATTAAAAAAAAAAAAAAGAGCTTTAGAGCAAGACTAATTGTTACTTACAGCCTATATGTACGCTGGGAGCCTTGTTTCCATGGGCAACCTAGAAGTGCCCAGCAGCAATGTGAGGGAAATTGATGACTTCCTAAGAGGAGAGAAATGGGACTTGGCATGGGGTTCATGGGAGCTCCTGGGACCAGAGTGAGTTCTGGGAAGTCGAAAGAGTTTTCAGGAAGGGGTATGCAGATTTCTAGGCTAGGAGAGGAGCCCTCCCCCCAGCATTTTTGTGAGGAGGAGAAAGGCTTTGCTCATGTGTCTTCCTGAGATTTGTTGGTCCTCAGCTGCAGGCGGAGAATCAGGAGCAGGGCAGCAGGGCTGGCCCTGAGCCGGAGGTGGAGAGAGTACATGCTGGAAGAGATGGAATGTGACGTCCTAGAGAAGTAGGATCCCAGGTGCTCAGCACACTCTATGTGCAGATCAAGGATGTGGAGAGCTGCCGAACACATTCATGTTGTCAATCACACAATTATCCTTCCCACTCATGATCTTTCCTTGCTGAGCTGAAGTTTGTTTTTCTATGGAAAAAGTCAATATTCAGCTAGAGCGTTAGAGTCTGGGAGGGGAATTAGATTATCCTTCCTCATTTTCTCACTATCAGAGTTTCTCAGAATGGCCAGGACCTCAAAACATATACCAACCCTTCCCTAGTTAACAGAATGATTTCTTTCCCCTCGTTATTCCATGCCTGTCTGTCCTGCTATATGTAGCCTTAGCTTCAGTCACTGCTCCCCTAGTCTCTGGAGCCAGAGAACCCAGCTATGGCAGCAGATTTCAGATCACAGTCTAGGACACATTTGCTTGATCCTCTTATAGGAAGTTCAAGAGAACATGTTGTTCAAATAATTTCTTGGGGCTCTAGGATGGTCAGGGCCTCCCCAAGGGCCACAACCAATTGTGTGGGGGGAGAACTAGAGACGGGCTGCTCTGGATGATGGAAAAGTGAGGCCATAGCACTCATAGCACTGGGCGACTGGAAGATGTTTGTGATTGTTGAATCCTTCTTAACTTCAGAGGTAATGATAAGTCCTATAGATGCCCAAGATCCCCAGCTACCCCAGAGTTCCCAGTGCAGGCAATATTTTAACTCTAGACAGTTTCTGTAAATAGCTGGCATCCCTTAATCAGACATCTTAGCACCAAAGAATCTGCTTATTTCACTATTGATGTGGCCACTTTCTTACTCTTGTGTTGCAGCACAAGGTACATAGGAAGACCTACAGTGGGAAGGATTCTCTCCATTAGAACTGAGCCCAGTGTCCAGAGATTACTCTGGCCCTGGCATGAATGGATTCTCTCCCTGGGATGGGAGGGAGACTGGGTCTTGCTGGCACTGACATTGTGATAGTTTTCTTTACTCAATTAAATCTATTTCTTAGCCTATGATATATGACATTGGGGAATTTGTTCCTATCCTTTGCATGACAGATGGCAGCCCAGGAAGATTCTTTCTGGCATGAATGTGAAAATCAGGGTTCTGGGAATTACTTATGTGTACGTCTATAGCCAGAATTTAGAATTAAATTCTAGGTGTATGCCTCTGTTTCTGAATGTATCTTTATTTTTAAACAAACAAACAAACAAACTTTTGGCTGCATTGGGTCTTCGTTGCTGCACGTGGGCTTTCTCTAGTTGCGGCGAGTGGGGGCTATTCTTTGTTGTGGTGTGCAGGCTTCTCATTGCGGTGGCTTCTCTTGTTGCGGAACATGGGCTCTAGGTGTGCGGGCTTCAGTAGTTGTGGCACATGGGCTTAGCCACTCCGCGGCATGTGGGATCTTCCCGGACCAGGGCTCAAACCCGTGTCCTCTTCATTGGCAGGTGGAATCTTAACCACTGTGCCACCAGGGAAGTCCCTGAATGTATTTTTATTCATTGCTCTTCCTGCTTATTCTACCCCTGCATTTCCCTTCTCATTCCTTTGCACCTGACATTATTCATGTCATTCCTCACTTATAACTTCAGCTATTATTGTGATCACATGCTTTCTTCTTTGTTTCCTTTCCATGTACTCAAGAACAGTGCTTTCATTCCACCTCGCCCTGGTCACAATGGCCCTCCTTCATAAACATTCTCCAGTGTTGTAATTTTCTTTACACCTGCTTCTTCTCTTATTTACTTGAATAATTTTCATCAGAGGGGCATGCTAGCTGAGATCAGTGAAGTAAGGCAAAAGAATCTAGGAAGTGTCCATGTGGGAAAATCCAGGAAGAGCTCCTTGCTGCTGTTTAACTCCCTTTGAAGGACTAGCCACATCCTTGAGGACATACCTCTAGCATATTCTCAAGGCAGTGCTCCAAAAGGTGCAGTTGACAGTGGGTTGAGAGAATCTATTGAATCTGTGTTCTCCCATAGGGCAGCAGAGAACTGCAATATTCAGAACCTTTAGTGCACATGACAAATCTTATATATCGTGCAGGTCACGGCTAGTTTGATGGTTTATTTTGTATGTCAACTTGGCTAGACCATGTTACCTAGTTTTGGGTTAAGTACAAGTCTATATGTCACTGTGAGCTATTTTTAAATCAATAGACATTGAGTAAAGCTGATAACCCTCCATAATGTGGGTGGGTCTCATCCAATCAGGTGAAAGCCTTTAGAGAAAGGACTAAGGTCCTCAAGGAAGAGGAAATTCTGCGTCCAGAATGCCATCAGACTTGATTTGCAACACCAACTCTTCCCTGGGTCTTCAGTGTGCTGGCCTGCCCTGTAGATTTCGAACTGGCCAGTCTCTACAATTACCTGATTCAGTTCCTTAAAAAAATCTCTCTTTTCATATATACACACCTTGTTGGTTTTGTTTCTCTTTTGAGAACCCTAATACAGCTGGTGTTTGGAAAGGGATAATATATATTGAAAGGGTTGGAATTCATATTGGTTAATTGGTATATTTGAAACCTTGCGTTGAAATCGGTTTCTAAACACATGATATAGCAGACATTTCACCTGGGAAGGGCTGATGAAGAGTGGAGAAGATATACCACTTAGGCACCTTGGGCTGAATTCTCAGTGCCATTTCTCTGGGCTTCAGGATGTTTCAGTGTTACTTTATTATGCGGTAAAGTCCTGGGATGAAAGACAGATTATTGCCTATTGAGCATAATTTTGAAAGGCACTACATAATGATATTCACCTCTATTTTAGTTTTAAAATAATAATAATAATAATAATTATTATTATTATTATTGAATTGAAACAGTGTAGGGAGATAGAGAATGATGGCGGAGAGGCTTTTTTTTTAAATTAATTATTTTTATTTTTGGCTGTGTTGGGTCTTCGTTTCTGTGCTAGGGCTTTCTCTAGTTGCGGCAAGCGGGGGCCACTCTTCATCGCGGTGCGCGGGCCTCTCACTATCGCGGCCTCTCTTGTTGCGGAGCACAGCCTCCAGACGTGTAGGCTCAGTAGTTGTGGCTCACAGGCCGAGTTGCTCGGTGGCGTGTGGGATCTTCCCAGACCAGGGCTCGAACCCATGTCCCCTGCATTGGCAGGCGGATTCTCAACCACAGTTCCACAAGGGAAGCCCTAAAAATTATTATTTTTTTAAAGTGATGGTCACATACTGGTCAAGGACATCATGGAAAATGATGGCCATGGAAAAATGGAACATGGGGAGGATTACTTAAGGACCAGTATGAATGACCATCATTTGTCTTTCACTCCATCACGTATGTTTGATTATAGGACTCCTGGGTACGTTAGCCTGATTTGAACATTTTCAGACATTGGTTAAATAATTCTGATGTAAACAGCAATGGATATCTGTTCTGGAAAGTGATGTGGTTTGAGAGCCATTAAGCCAGTTAATCATCACAGCATAGTTTCCTCAACTGCTACCCAAACTGCATAGAAGATCTGGATGGAGGGCTTCCCTGGTGGCACAGTGGTTAAGAACCCACCTGCTAATGCAAGGGACATGGGTTCGAGCCCTGGTCCGGAAAGATCCCACATGCTGCAGAGCAACCAAGCCCGTGCGCCACAGCTACTGAGCCTGTACTCTAGAGCTGCGAGCCACAACTACTGAAGCCTGCACTCCTAAAGCCTGTGCTCTGCAACAAAAGAAGCCTCCACAACGAGAAGCCCGCACACCGCAACGAAGAGCAGCCCTCACTCGCCGCAACTAGAGGAAGCCCGTGAGCAGTAACAAAGACCCAACTCAGCCAAAAATAAATAAATTTATATACAAAAAAACTTCCTTTAAAAGAAAAGGTCTGGATGGAGATGAAGAATATCAGGCAAACCTTGCAACAGCGTGTTTTCTTACACGTTTTCACTGGGTTTAGCTTAAAATCAGGAACTAGGCAAATACATCAGGCAAAAATCTATGTGTCCCAAGTCGGTTCCACAGTTGACACAGAGATGTCAATATTCATGGGGCTACATGTATCTGAAAAGATCAATATTTCAGGGGCAAGATAGAGTCTAATTAGCGGCCACAGTTCTGTAGATGGTATGTACGAATGTTTTCAAAATGTTATGACAGAAGTTTGAGGATACTAAAAATAGAACTACCATACGACCCAGCAATCCCACTACTGGGCATATACCCTGAGAAAACCATAATTCAAAAAGAGTCATGTACCACAATGTTCATTGCAGCTCTATTTACAATAGCCAGGACCTGGAAGCAACCTAAGTGTCCAGCGACAGATGAATGGATAAAGAAGATGTGGCACATATATACAATGGAATATTACTCAGCCATAAAAAGAAACGAAATTGAGTCATTTGTAGTGAGGTGGATGGAGTTAGAGTCTGTCACACAGAGTGAAGTAAGTCAGAAAGAGAAAAACAAATACCAATGCTAACACATATATATGGAATCTAAAAAAAGAAAAGGTTCTGAAGAATCTAGTGGCAGGGCAGGAATAAAGACGCAGACATAGAGAATGGACTTGAGGACACGGAGAGGGGGAAGGGTAAGCTGGGACGAAGTGAGAGAGTGGCATGGACATATATACACTACCAAATGTAAAATAGATAGCTAGTGGGAAGCAGCCACACAGCACAGGGAAATCAGCTCGGTACTTTATGACCACCTAGAGCGGTGGAATAGGGAGGGTGGGAGGGAGACGCAAGAGGGAGGAGATATGGGGATATATGTATACGTATAGCTGATTCACTTTGTTATAAAGCAGAAACTAACACACCATTGTAAAGCAATTATACTCCAATAAAGATGTTAAAAAAAAAGTTTGAGGATAATGCCATCTTCTTCTCCATGTTATTGTTCAGAAAACCAAGCTAGCAGATGGCTCCTAAAGGGAAAAAATGAAACCAAAATTGTCATGTCTTTTAAGTAATGAACAAGTATAGTAGTTTAAGAAACCACATAGAGGCTGATAAAATCAGATTGTAAACCACTCAGGAGGCTCATAGTGAGAATGTGCTCAAGTGCAAGGGGAAGGGATTAAGGATTAGGGACAAGTTTGCCGCAGGCTAAATTTGCAAAGAGAAAGGTGTTCCTTTACCTGACAGTGCCGAAAGAAGGAAGAGGAAGTTAAGAGATGACCAATGAAAGAGGAAGAAAGAGGAAGTTAAGGGATGACCAAAAAAGGGAGTTATAGAAGCCAACAACGCATTCAGCAAGTACTGTGTGCATGACATTGTGCTAAGTATTTCACATACACTAGCTCACTTAATCTTCATAACAACCCCATAAAGTAGGTTTCCAGTTGTATCCCGTTTTACAAGTGGGGGTATGGAGGCACATAGCAGATAAATATACTGAGCCCACGTCCCAGAGCCAGTAACTGGTAGAGCCAACTTTGGATCCAGGTTTTGTGGAATCTGAAAGTTTTGTTTTATAGTATTGGGAACCTCTTTCAGAAGTAGAATACAAGCTTACAAATATGAAATACAGATACAGGACCTTGGAAGAGGCTGTAAGTGAGGGGCCCTGAGTCTTCACATCATTAACTTTATAGTGAATACATCTTTTGATGGAGCCAGAATTTGAACACAGGCCTTCTGGTTCTAGAACCTGAGCTTTTAGTGATTCCACTGCCTACTGGTAAGTACAGGGCCCCAGTGAGCCCTCCCAAATGGAGTGTCCCAGAGTGGGTAGATACAAGGCCCACTCTAAGCACACGTTTTCCCTTTGATGGCCAACCATTCTAGGGTGTTTCCCCATAAAGTTGATGTGAACAATCTCAGCATTTATCCTTTCTTCTGTCTATTCATCTCTCCACCCATCATCCTCCCAATCCCTTCAGATAATCCATTCTACAAATATTGGTTAAGTACTTATCATTACAGAGAGGCTTTAGGTGATGGGCATGCAGAGATGAATATGACAAAGTATAGTGGGGGAGAAGAGTCAAAATAACAAATTTAGTAGGTCATGATCAGCACTGTAATAATAGTTTCTGTTTATTGAGGACTACTAAGTCTTTTGCAGGGTTAACCTAAATGGAACTGGCAGCCTTGGAACCTGTTTCTATATGTCCATATATTTTAAAAAGCATCCAAACAAACATACCTAAAAACAATAAAATACGAATGTGATTACAAGTTTGGAATAATATCATAGATTTGTATTCTTTTAGGGGAGATGGAGAAATTTTACACATTATATTCCACAGACACCTTTCTTAAGGTCTTCCCTGATCCCAACACTTCTCTCTTAATGGTAGCTGCTGGACATTTCCCCTTGTCTCTCTCACCTATGTAGTGTGGCCACCGCCACGGTGCTTCCCCATTTTTATCACCTTTTTATACACTGAGTACTTTTGATGTATGACCCTCCCTCCTAGTGCGAAAGACCTCAGAAGTAGAGTTCAGTTCCTTTTGTCTCCTTTTCTCATGAGAATCACACACCCTGGAATTACCATGTATAGCGTCTACAAACACCAAAAATAACAGCAAGAACAAATACTTACAGAGCGCTTACTATACGTCAGACTCTATTCTAAGTGCTTAGCATATTAATTCACCTATTCCTTAAGCAATCGTGTAATTTAAGTATTATCCCATTTTATGGATGAGGAATTTGAGGCCTAGAGGGATAAAGTAACTGGCTCCAGTTGGCAAAATTAGTAACGGACAGAGTTGGGTTTCAAAACTAAGTTATCTGATACCAGATCCTAAGTCCTTAAGCACATTAACTGTGTCTTAATGTGACAACATTATAGCTGAGGAAAGGAAACTCAGCAGAGGTTCAATAACTTGTTCAAGTCATACAGCCAACAAATAAAAAAGATGATATTCACATATGATATCACTTTTATATGGAATCTAAAAAAATGATACAAATGAACTTATTTACAAAACAGAAATAGGCCCACTGACATAGAAAACAAACTTATGGTTACCAAAGGGGAAAGGAGTGGGGGAGGGATAAATTAGGAATTTGGGATTAAAAGATACACACTACTATGTATAAAATAGATAACCAACAAGGCCCCACTGTATAGCACAGGGAATTGTATTCAATATCTTCTAATAACCTATAGCGGAAAACAATCTGAAAAAGAATATACGTGTGTGTGTGTGTTTATATATATATATCTGAATCACTTTGCTATATACCTGAAACATTGTAAATAAACTCTACTTCAATAAAAAATAAAAATTAAAATAAAAAGGTGATATTCAGACCCAGATAGAAGCAAATCTAGAGTTGGTACTCATAATGACTATCTTAAATTACCTCCTAATTAATAAAAGCATGAGTGCTATAAAAATTGCACAGAGGGCATTTAACTCATACTGAGGATGTAATGAATTTCCAGAGGAAGCTGCAACCAAGTTGAGTTTTGAAGTGTTACAATGTGAGTCCTAACCAGCCTGATATAAGCCTAAGTGTGTGCGCGTGTGTGTGTGTGCGCGCGTGTGTGTGTATCAGCAACTGTAATGCTTGCTGCCTTAAAACCTGTCAGAGGTGAGAGAGGGCAGGGGTGTGACTGTTATTAAACACTCTGTCATCTTTAATGTCATTTCTAAGGTCATCTTGGCATTAATATCTAGCTGGTAAAAGGTGAGAGAGAGAATTGAGGATCGAGGGTTATGGAGGATTATTTTTTATGGGCCAGATTTGGAAGTAGTTTACGTCATTCATCCTATATCCCCATGGTCACAGCTTAGTCATATGGCCACACCACACTGCAAGGGAGATGGGAAATGTAGACCACCTGTGTGCCTAGGAGGAAAAGGAAATGGTTTTGGTGAAACTGCTGTGTTACTATATACATATAGTGTGTGTATCTTCATTACTAGTAGATAATACCAAAATGTTTTCCAAAGTTGTACCAATGTGCACACCAGCAGGGTGTAAGAATTCCCATCTCATTACAACCTCAGCGATATTTGATATTGTCAGTCCTTGGCTATTCTGGTGGGTGTAGTGGAGCTCATACAAATTTTACTTTGAGCTTTTGTAATTATCGTATGTTTCCTGGGTATTGTATATTCCATTTTTTAAGGTGCCTGTTCCAAGGTTCTTCTCCATTTTTCAGTTGGGTTGCTTGTCTTTCCTTATTGATTGCAGGATTTCTGTATATATTGCCTTTTGCTCTTTTAATAATGTCTTTTGATGAACAGACGTTCTTAATTTTAATGTGTACATGCATCAATCTTTTGCTTTATGGTTAATGTTTTCTCTACTCCAAGTTCATGAAAATACTCATTTTAATTATCTTCTAGAAGGTTATTGTTTTGTTTCTTTAGACATTTAGATCTACTATTCACTAGATGGCTTTTGTGTTTGATGTGAAAAGGGACCAAGATAAATATATTTCCATATATTCAATTATCTCTCTACTGTTGTTGAAAATTTTATTTTCTAATGGCTTTGCAATGCCAACCTCTTTGCATATCAGATGTCCATGTTTTATCATTGTTCTATTTGTTTTCTGACCAATTTTACTCTCTTAATGATTATAATGTTAAGACAAAAATTACTTATGTCACCTGCTCCAGTAATTCTTTCAGATCAGCTCTTCTTCAAGATTTTATCTTGTCCTTATTCTTGACCATTTGCATTTCATGCATATTTAAAAATCAGCTTGTATAATTCTGCAAATAAAAAGTTGGTATTTTGATTTGGAATACATTGATTCCATAGATCAGTGTTGGGGGATTAATATTTTCACAGTATTGAGTTTAGAGTCTATGAAGATAGTATATCTTTTAATTTATTTAGGCCTTCTTTAATTTCTCTCAGTAATATTTCCTGTGGAAAATCTTTTGTTAGATTTTTTTTCTTGGGTACTTGACGTTTTATGCCACTGTAAATGGTATGGTTTATAAATGTTCATAGTCCAATAGTTTGTTATTGGTATATAGAAATATACTTGTTTTTTAAATTGATCATGTGTCCAGAAATCTTGCAGTCACTTAGTAATTCTCATAATTTCTCATTAATTCTTTTGAGTCTTCAAGATCCACAAATACATCACTTACAAATATAACAAGTTTTTTATTCTTACCGTATACTTTTATATCTTTTCCTGACTTATTAAACCACTCAGAATTTCCGGTCCAGTGTTCCATAGGAGTAACTATAAAGGATGCCCGGTGGTGTTTCTGGTTGCAAAGTGAAAGCTGCTAATAGTTCAATGTAAAATTTAATACGTGGTGTGGATTTTTGTAGGTATTCTTTGTAAGATTAGAGAATTTCCCTTTCATACTAATTGTGGTAGGCAGAATAGTGCCTCCACTCCCCAAAGATGTCCAAGTTCCCCCCGCCGCAGAACCTGGGAATGTTACACGGCAAAGGGACTTGGCAGATGTGATTAATGTTAAAGATCTTGAGATGGGGAGATTAGCCTGGATCTTGCAGGTGGGCCGAATATAATCTTGTGAATTGTTAAAATCAGAGAATATTTCTTAGCTTGGGTCAGTTAGAAAGATGTGAAGATGGAAGAAAAGTCAGGGAGACGTAACATGGCTGGCTTTGAAAATGGAGAAAGGGAACCGTGAGCCAAGGCATCAGGACAGCCTCAGCTGGAAAAGGGAAAGAAATGGATTCTCCCTTCATGCCGCCAGGAAATAATGCAGGCTTTGGATACCTTGATTTTAACCCAGTGAGACCTGTTTGGGACTTCTAACCTGCAACAGTCAAAGGTAATACATTTGATTGTTTAAACCACTAACGTTGTGGCAGTTTTTCTGTGGTAGCAATAGAAAACTAATTCACTAGTGTAATAAGAGTTTTAAAAAATCAGAGAGAATACATTTTATCAAATTTTTTTGTTTCAGTTGAGATGATTGTATGATTTGCACCTTTATTTTAATATGGAGCACTACATTGCTTTTTGAATGTTAAAACAACCTTTCACTGAAGACACAAACTCAGACACAGTATGTTATATATAATATATATGCACATATATAGATATGTAAACATATATAGATACATGTAGGTGGATATAGATATATAGATAGGTAGATAAATAGATGGATTTAGTTTGATCGAATTTTCTTGGTATCTTTGCTTATCTGTCCATGAGTGATATCGACCTGTAATTTTACTTTCTCATAATGTATTTGTCAGAATTTATCTGGGTTAGGCTGGTCTCAAATTGAGTTGGGAAGTATGGTTCTTCTATTCTCTGAAATAATTGTGTGTAATTGTTATTTGTTCCTAAAATACTTGGTAGAAGTGGTTGGTGAAGATAACAGGGCTTGGTGTTCTCTTTCTGGAAAGATTTTAAAGTATAGTTTCAGTGCTTTTATAATTAATTATTGGATTATTCAGACTATTCTTCACTTTTTAAAGCCGTGTTTTATTAAGCTGTGTTGACAAAAAGAAATTTGTCTATGTCATATTATTTTTAAGATCTATTGGCATAAAGTTGTACATATATTCTGATTATATTGTTAATGTCAGCAGGATCTGTAATTATATCCCTCACATGTGTATTTTTTGTCCTTTTAAAAATTAGTCTCACCAGGTATTTATTAATTTTATTAGCCTTAAAGAAACTCTTGACATTGTAAATTTTTTTTAGTTTATGCTTTTATTTCTCTCATTTATTTATTACCACTTTATGTTTAATTTGCTTTCCCCCCTCCCAATTTCTTGGGATGCATACTTGATTGATTTTCGTCTTCTTCTTTTGTTATATATATAACAACAACAACAACAACAACAAATATATATATATATATATATTTTTTAAAGCTATAAATTTGTTTCAAAGCATAGCTTTAGCTGCATCCTATAAGTTTATATGTTGAATTTTAATCATCACTTAGTTTAAAATATTTTCTAATTTTCATTGTGATTTCTTCTTTGATATATGTCTTATTTAGGAGTATGCCTTTCTTACTTTCCAAATATAGGATTTTTCTTAAGGTTTTACAGAGGTAATAGTTGATATACAAAAAATACTGCACATATTTAATTATACAGTTTTATGAGTTTGGACATATGCATATACCTGTGAAACTATCACCACAATCAAGGTACTGGATATAGAATTTTTTATTTTTGACTTTAGCTTATTTATATTGAATTTGAAGGGTATACAGTAAGTGGTAGAAAGAATAATGGCACCCCCAATTGTCCATGTCCTAATCTCTGGAACCTGTATGTTACCTTGTATGGCAAAAAGGACTTTCTAGATATCATTAAATTAAGGGCCTTGAGATGGGGAGATTATCCTAGGTTACCTTGCTGGGCTCATTGTGATCACAAAAGTACTTATAAGGGAAAGAATGAGGCAGGAGTGTTAGAGTGAGAGGAGATAGGATCACAGAAGCAGAGGTCAGAGAGATACAAGGAAGGGGCCACAAGCCAAGGGATGTAGGTGGCTTCTTCTATTGACAGAATCTGGAAAAGGAAATATTACATTCTCCACTAGAGTCTCCAGAAGGAACACAGGCCTGCTGACACCTTAATTTAGGACTTATAAGCTCCAGACCTATAAGATAATAAATTTGTATTGTTTTAATCCACTAAATTTATGGTAACTTGTTACAGCAACATTGGGAAACTAATATATGCTGCATAACTTCCATCATTTTATCCATATTGAAATGTGTTTTTTTAGTTTCTATGATGTTATTTGTGTGCTTGAAAAGGATGTGTATTTTTGAGTATCATGTTTTTTCTGTATCTAATAGGTCAAGTTTTAGAAAATTGTCATCAAATAGTCTACTTGCTTACTAAATTTATATTATTTTTTTCTATAAATTACTAATAGTAGTGTGCTGGAATCTTTTTACAGTCAAAGATTTTAATTTCTCATTTTTTATTCTGTAAAAGTTTGCTTTATGCATTTTGAGCCTGTGTTATTAGGTATATATACATTCAAGATAGTTATATTTTCCTGTTGAACTAAACTTTTGTCAATAAAATTTTATTTTTTTACTTTAGTAATTTTTTGGCTGTAAGTTCTATTCTATCTCATATTAACATAGTGATATGAGCTATATTTGGTTAGTTATTGTCTGTTAAGTCCTCTTATATGCTTTTATTTTCAGTATTTTCATACTCATATTTGACATGTATCTTTAAAAAGAAGTATGTCATTGAGTTTTGGAATGCTTATACAGTCTGAAAATATTAGTGTTCTAATTTAGGTATTTAATTAATTTACACCTGGCATAATAATTGATATATTTGGGTTTCAACTAGTATCAAACTATATAATTTATATTTTTCTATCTCCTCTATGTTCCATTTTCCATTCTTTTTTGTTTTCTTTAGAATTGATAACACTTCTTATTATTCAGTATCTCTTCTGTATTAGCTTTCATGTTATATAGGCTATTACTGTTTTTGTGGTTATGCTAGAAATTTTAACATGCATATGTAACAAGACAGAGTCTAATATTAATTATGTCAACTTTCTCTGAACAGTACAAAGCCTTAGATAATTTTAATTCCTTTACCTGTACCCACAACTTTGTATGCCATTGTTGTGGCATGTTTTAATTCTCTTTATACATTTTTGAATACAGTTTTCCTGTAAACATTTTTATTGAGGTATAACATACATAAAATGCCCAGATTTCAAGTAGAGCTTGATGAATTTTTTTACAAAGGAATACCCCTCTGAAACCACCATCCAAATTAAGATATAGATTATTCCTTGTACACTAGAAACCTCATTTGTGCCCCCTTCAAGTCAATAGCCCCAGCGTTAAACCAAAATTCCTATTTCTATCATCTAAGACTGTTTTTTTCTTTTCCTGAACTTCATATAAATAGAATCTATCTATCTATCTATCTATCTATCTATCTCAATCTCCACTTGTTGGCTTCTGGGCTTTTTTCTGTCAACATAATTTCTGTAAATTATTGCACTTAGCAGTAATTAAATCTTTTCCATTGTCGTTTAATATTACATTATATAAACGTACCATTATTTTTCATTCTACTCTTGATGCGCAATTGAGATTTTTTCCCCCCATTTTTGCTATTTTGAAGAAAACTGTTATTTTTTTTTCATACATGCTTTTAGTATAGACCAGAACCTAGCTGCAACACTTACAGATCCCTGTGGCCCTGCCCAGGTCCAGCTCAGAGCTCTGCCCCAGACACAACTTGCTACCACAGATCCACTCATTTATCTTGACTATATACAGTCAGAACTACTATACTGTGACATATGTATTCCTAAAAATTACTACGCTATGCAAAATGTCACAACAAAACCCATAAGACTTATGAGAAAAATGGGAGTAAGGGCATAACACTCAAAAACATTGTCAGTAATACATAAAGGGAGGAACCTAATAAAAGAATGGTATAATATTACATATGTCAGATGGTTAAGAAATATAAATATAAACACTACAATAAATATGACACAACCTTAAAAGAATACATGATGTTTGCTTGTGGAAGTAGATATCAGAGGGTGGCAGCTTGTGAGTTATTGTGAAATGGTGGGAGGAGGATTATCTGAAATCAGACAGAAAGTTGTAACACTGGATGTGGGTGGGTAGGTGTGATTCATTTTCCTTGCTTTGGTATTGGCTCCTGATCTTTTACAACCCTTAAATCCTTGAGCATGTTTTTTTTTGCCTTTGGATTATAGGTCTTTTAAGGTTTATAATGGATGCCTGTTTCATCAAAATTGCAATTTTTGATCCAATATGTAGCCTCCTTCTTCAATTAACTTTAGTGTCACTGCTGGAAAGTGACACTTTCTTTTTGTGGCTTTTTTATCTGCATTCATGGTTTCACCTGAGAGCTGAAGGCTTTGGAAATTGTAGTGATATTTGAAGTCACCAAACTAGCAACTAATAGCACTAAAAGGAGCCACTTCTGCAGAATTTGGTAATTTCTATTTAAAGTTCTCAGATATAAATAGTGTTGTCTTTTTTTAGTTTGCATTGCTTGGCATTTTGAGCCAGGTCACTTAGATATGTTTGGGATGTTGAGTGTGTATTTATTTATATAGAAAAGTTTGTGAATACAAAGGCATAATAGAATACAACCTTGTAGGATAACACACCCAGTGAACTGGGGTAGCTGGTAGACCTTTGAGGTATGTGAGTGTGTTTTGTGTATTCCTGTGTGGATTGGTTCAGCTGGGTGCAGTTTCTACTTCATCTTGTGGTTCTTGCTGGTGAAACTGTCTGCAAGGAAATGTGAAATTCTCATTATGCTCAAATTGTTTTCCAATAAATCAATCAAACTGAAAAAATTCAAGTTTTCGAAACAAGTGTTACAGCACAATTGACTGTATTTGAGAATGGAATAGACCAGTCATGAAGCATCCATATTCAAAGGGTATCCAGTTGTTCAGCTTTAGCTATTGCCAAGAAAGTTTTCTAGTATTCATCCCAACAGCAATGTGTTCTGTGGCTCTACATCCTCACCAGCAATATTTTGTCACTTTTTTTTTCCCCTTAGCTATTCTGTAATGTGTGCAATGAAATCTGATGGTAGTTTTTATTTGTATTTACCCAGGGACAAATAGTAATGAGGCTATTATCATAAGATTATTGCCCATTTGTACACACTCAATTGTGGAATACCTATATAAGTCTTTCCCATGCTATTATATATTCTTATTCATTTTGGATCAGGCAAAGTAGCAGAGTAGTCAAGAACACAGGTCTTGAAATCAGACAGACTTGAGTTTAAAGCCTTGTTCTGCCTCTAACTGGTAGTGTGATTCTGTACTAATTTCTTTACCTTTCGTATTAAGTACTCAGAAATGTTACTTATCCCTACTTTTAATGGAAGCTCGTAGTTTCATCACATGGATGTACCATAATTTTCATGAAGAAAGTATATCAAGGGATTTATCTCAGGTTGGAACCAGAATAGTTATTATGGCACAAGGTCTTTTGGAACCTTTCTCAGATTTGAGTGTGTGGTCAAATATTTAATAGTGGTTAGAGGATTCCAACTGTGGAGGAGTTTGTAGGCCTGAATAATGCAGAGCTGTCGCTAGGTAACAAAATCATAGTACTTGCTTATTTGTAGATGTTTGTGCTTCTATGAATATTTTGTTAGAATTTGCAAGATTTCTTCTTGTACAGTAGATTTCCTAGAAGAAGATAGGCCATCATTCTCAATGTGACCTAACCCACAGAGATTTATTCATTCCACACAGCTGTTGACTAAGTCCAGGAACTGTTTGGCTTCAGGGATGTATATTTTCCTGAGTGTGACATCGACATTTCAGGACACTGCATATTTGGTGTTGTGTGAGAATAGAGTACCATCCCACCCCACAGACTATGTCACCCGTTCCCTCTTCAGTTATTAGGAAGCAATTTAAACTGTCAAACATTGCCTTTCGATTTGAGATGATTTTAAGTCTTTTTGATCTTTCCTTGGAATAATGATAGCTCCCATTCAGATGATGTCCCTTTTGGGTTAGTGATGCAAGAGTCAGAAGGATTTAATATAAGTCCTAGTTGCTCCTTGCCAGAGATGCCATATTCTTTGATTGGCTGACACTGTCCTCTCTTTGGGCCATTATACTTACGTGTATCATTTGGCAATCTTCAAATTCCTCTCGAATTATTATTTTTTCATCATCTCAAAGAGATATAGTACCTCAAAGTTGATGTTACTAGACATGCTTATATAGTCACATTTTTAAAAATTTATTTATTTGGCTGTGTTGGGTCTTCGTCGCTGTGTGCGGGCTTCTCTCTAGTTGTGACGGGCGAGCGGGGGCTACTCTTTGTTGCAGTGCGCAGGCTTCTCTCTGCGGTGGCTTCTCTTGTTGCAGAGCACGGGCTCTAGGTGTGCGGGCTTCAGTAGTGTGGTGTGTGGGCTCTAGGGCGCGCCGGCTTCAGTAGTTTTGGCGCACGGGCTTAGTTGCTCCGCATGTGGGATCTTCCCTGACCAGGACTTGAACCCATGTCTCCTGCATTGGCAGGCAGATTCTTAACTACTGCGCCACCAGGGAAGTTCCTATGGTCACATTTTTAATCAACCAGAGATTTTAGTGCCTGAGGTTGAGAAAACTGTATTCTTCACGTTGAGTTATACAAGGTACCATGTTCATGGAAGAATGAAAACTTCAGAATGAAGTGAATGAAATAATGAAGAAAACTACATTCTTTATGGGGATGGGAACCTGGAAAGTACCTAGTTGGTTGAATCTGGAGAAGAAGGTTAAGGTATAACTGGGTCATGGAGAGGTGGGCAGAGGTCAAATTAGAAGGATTCGGGGTTCAGAAAGGAAGAAGTCTGAATGGCTCAGGTCCAGAAGAACCCGTTTGGCAGACTCTGTTTGCGCCCAAAGTAGAAGCTGTTTAATACTATGGCCGGTAGGCAAGTGTTGGGCTGGTTGTATCTTTAAACATAAAACAGATTCCTGGACTCCATACACATTGATTTTGATTTGGGAGTTTGGTAAAATGACGTAGGAATTTGGTATTTTGATAAAAACCTCTAGGAGATTCTGATGTGCTATCAATGGTATAGAAAACCTAAAATACATAGATTAGGGTGGAGGGTCATATTCTTAGGGAGCAGCAATTTGAGGGAAACCTGAAAGCTAAAAAGATAGCCAGGAAGGTGGACATTTCCCAGCATGGTCTAAAACAAGCCTAAAGATATTGTAACCCTGCCCTGAGGTTCAATCCATTCTCCCCTGATTATGTTTTTAAGGAGTTTTTAGTTATGAATTTAGGCTGAAGCTCTAATGAAGTTAGAGCATTAGAATTTAATAAACCATAGGTTCTCAAATCCCCATGTGAGTAAGAATTGAGTAAGCAGTTTAAAAAAAAAAAATTGAGGCCCATCTTAGAGATCTGAATCAAAATCTCTGGGTATGCAGGGCTTTGGTATTTTAAAATTTAGACTAATGTACTTACGTTTCAAATACATATATTGTTTGTTAAGGAAATAGTTTGACGTGATTATTCCATGATTTTATTGACCTTGGAGGAAGCCATGTGGGAGCAAGACAGAGATGTAGGGAGGGAGATGAGGGAAGTATTTTTGTGTGCTTCTCCCCACTGCCCAACACCATCACACACAGGGAGCCCACCTTCAGGCAAACTGCATTGGATGTTATCAACAGGATGTGCATGTGCCATAGACAGAATCTGTGTTCCAGACAAACCGAGCTTCTGAATGTCCTGAACATGGTTTGGAGTCATCGTTGATGGTGCTCTTTCTCTCGTAACCCACACCCAATCGACCGGTAAATCCTGTGGTTTCTGCCTTAAAAGTACCTAGAATGCCATCACATTTCCCATCTCTGATGCTACCCCCTCAGTCAAGCCCTAAGCACCCGCCACCTGGGCAGCATTTGCTAACAGTTCTCCTTGCTTCCACTTTTGCCTTCATATATTCTATTCTATGGGTAGGAGCCAGAGTGTGATCCTTTAAAAAAATAAGTCAGATTTTGTACTACCCCTTCAAAACAACAACAAAACCCTTCCTGATGGCTTTCCATTACATGTAGAATAAATGTCAATTCCCCTCCCCTGTCATGGCCTAGGAAGCCCTAGGAGATCTGGTCACTAGAAAATTTTCCAATCTCAACACCTATTGCTGTTCCTCTTCCTTATTCTGCTTCATTTGCCTTGGCCTCTTGCTCTTCTTTAAACAATCCAAAGCAAGTTCTTGCTTCGGGGCCTCTGTCCTACATGTCAGCCTCTCCCTTAGGTGTGTGAATGGCTGGCTCACTCTGCTCAAATGTTTCACTTTCTGGGAGCTCTTCCATCATAACCTTTTTAAAATGGTCACTTCCAGACTCTTCACCCTTTGCCTTGCTTTATTTTTCTCCGTCGTGCTTATTCCCCAGCATTTTGCTATGTATTTCGTTATGATTTGTCCTCCAATAGGATATGAGTCTTAGGGGGCAAGGAATTTCTGTTTCTCACTGCCTGCTTTTCCAGAAGGCATAGAACAGAAACTGTCAAATAGAAGACAATCTTGACAATTTCAATGTAACCCAGCAGCTTTTTGGCATCTCCTGGGGGTATTTGCTGAGAACTTCCTACACCCTGCCCTTCAGATCCCTCTGGGCTGGGAAGCAATCTTCCCTAGCATTTATTCATGTACAAGGAGGAGAACATTGAGAAGAAATTGAGGCCTAAGAGAGACTGTCATGTGCAAATGCAGAAGAACCAAGAAAGCCTTAAAGTTTCCTCCCTTCCCAGCCAGCCCTGCCTGGGAGAATGGAACCTTCCATTAATCCTGTTCAAGGGACTGGCTCTCCACCTTTGGTAAGTGCCGTAGTTCACCCCTCCACCCGTCTTCACTTCCAGAATCTGGCTCTTTCCAGGCATCCTAGGTTAGCAACCTTGGAACAAAAGATTAATTTTCTAGAAACTTGCGAAGCAGGCTGTTCTGTGTCACGTCTCTCATCCATGAACCACCCTCCCTTGCCCAGCAACAAGGAGGCCAGAGAACCAGCTGGAGAAGTGGGGGTCTCTAGTTCCAGACTCTCCTCTTTTGGGAGGCATGAGAATTCCTTCCCTTTCGTAGCTTTATGCTGTAAGCTTACATTTCTAAAGGATTTCTTCAGACTTCCAGTTCCAGAAACATGCTGGCCCTCTCCACGTGTTGTGGGAGTCTTTCCCTGGGGACGCTCATGGTTCCTGATGAGTTCATTCTGTGTGGAGCAAAGTGCAAATTGGGGACAGAGGTGAGGATTGAGAGACCGAGCTGGAGGCGGATGAAGGACTCTGGCTTGTTTCCGTCCAGGGAACTGAGTCTCTGGAGTGGAGGGTGGATTACTTCTGACTCCATTATCCAAGCCTGGCAGAGAGAGGGCTTTGGAGCAGGCCATCTCGGAGGCAGAGATAGCTCCTGTCCCTCTGTAATGGGAAAGAAACATATTCTAGCCCCTTTTTACAGCCGGGTAGAAGCCACCCGTGTGTTTTTGAGCTGGGAGTCTGTGTGGAGATGGAGAAGTTGAGCTTGTCTGGCTTTGGACTCAGAGCTACAGCAACCAGTGAACAGAGAGCTACTGAGGAAGGACAAGATGGGGGAGAGGGCTTCTGTTCCCTGTTCAGATGCTAAGCCGGGGGTCCCCTGAAGATACACACACAGTCACAATCGTGTAGTCAACACAGGCGCACACCATCACACATAGAGTCACACATACACATAGTTACACACACACACACACACACAGCCACAGTCCCACACAGAGTCCCACCCCACAGTCACCCCCGCAGTTACACACACGGCCACACAGTCACACCCCCATGGTCACACACACAGGGAGGTGGGCTACTCTCTGGAGGCAGAAGGGAGGTTCCCTTCCTTACGTATTGGCGTGAGCTTGGCATTTTCACATGGTTATGTGTCCGTCTCACAAAAGCTCCCATGAGATACGTATTATTAAACCAGTGTAACAGGTTAATTTACCTACGCTGACACAGGTAGGAAGTGACCAGACTAAATTAACTTCTAGGTCTCTCTAACTGCCAAAGCCATCCTCTTCTCATTACACCGTGCTGCCTCTCACAGTTTAAAATTCCAGTTTAATCTCAGTGGCCGACCTGTGCTCCTAGAATTCAGGACTAATATCTACCCCAGCAGCTCAGCTAAGCCCAGGAGGATGAGCGAGCTTTGCCCTGTGGGGTTTCTGAAGGGCTGGGAGGAAGTGGTGGCTTGGGAGTTCCTTCAGGCCAGTTGGCAAGGGTTCCCCACACACCCTCTTAACCTTTCAAGATGTCCTTTTAGACAGATTCTGCTTCTACAGGGAAAATCAGTAGGATGTGCACAATGGCACATGTCATGAATATGTCCCCAGGACAGGAGACACGCTGTTCTTCCTGGTTTTACACACTAAATAACGTCCTTATGTCAGAGGTCATTTTAATCTACCTGTCTTGGCTTTCTGGCCATTTTAACCACTTCCATCATGTGAAACAATTATTGCTGGCTTTCCATCTGCCAGCCTGGCACTGCCCTGATCCAAGCCCCTTGCCAACCTGTCTTACCTAACCCTGTCTTCTGCCTCTTGGAATCTGCAGGGATTGGACTCTAGACACTTTCCCTGGTTAGGTATTTGGGGCTCTGATTCCATTAGCGAAAGTTTACTGATAGAACCCCCCATTGAAGAGGGGTTTTGTCCATCTTGGTTGTACACAGAGAGAGCTTACCCACATTTTCCCTATAAAAGTCTGCTTCTCAGCTCTGGATGAAATTTGAGAGAATTTAGAGAAATAACTGGTATGAGAGCTATGGTATTTCTACCCAATTTCTTTATTCCACCAGTTTGAGCATGACCAGTTAATCCTATTTTTCCCAGAACTTTCTCAGTTGGGGCACTGAAAGCCTTGTGTCCTGGGGAAACCCCTCATTCCCAAGCAAACCAGGGCAAACCTCATTCCCCCTCTGTCACAGCTTCTAGATCACTATGTCCTTCAGCTCTTAGGATAGTTTGCAGGGGCCTCAGTTGGCTAAAAATGAGGTGGTGCCAGGGAAATGCTAAGATAATCCACCCCAGAATTGCTTTCTTCCTTTCGGATATAATCCTTTAAATCTCCATTAGAGTCTTTGCTATCATGGCCTTTCAGCTCAAGATGGCAAAATGGGGCCACTTGTTTGCTTTCCTTCTCTCCGTGAAATAAATGAATAGAACAAAACAAACAAACAACAACGACAACAAAAAACACCACAGCAAAAAGAGAGGGATTCCTTAATTATTAGGTCTCCCTCCTCTTTTCTGTCTCTTTTTCCCCAACTCCATGAACAAAGACTTTAAAAAAAATCGTTATGTATGGACACCTGCTTTCCCCTGCCTCAAATATCACTTTAGTGCTGAAATATGTGTCCAGCCCTGACTTCTTTACTGAGCTCCTGACCCTCCTTCCTGTCATTCACATTCATCTGGGCATGTCACTGACACTGTAACTCAGTATATCCCAAATATATTCTACTCAAATAATCTCTTGCTCTTGTCGCTGACATCATTTCCCCAGCCCACCAGCTATGAAAACTAGAGCTTCTTTGTATAGAGCAAGAGAGATAGAAAGATGGATCAATCAGCCATCAACTCATTTAGAGGCCTTCCTTTATGCCCAGCCACCCTTCTTGCATGTCCTTCTTGGCCATATTATCAATAGTTCCCACCCTCAAAACTTTTCACTGCAATTACGAGAAGAGCTTCTAACTGTTGTATCTGTATTCTATTTCCTCCAAATCACATAATCTTAAAAACTACTACTAAATTAATTTTTCTAAAGGGCCACTGCTCTGATTGGGCCACTTCATTGCTCAAAAATCTCCACAGCTCTCTTACCTGCCGAGGTAAGTAAAAATTCCTCTATCTGGCGTTCAAGGCCTTCTGCTTGCATTTACAGGTTCACCTACTGCCCTCCCATATAGATCCTGTACCTCCTAGCCACGCTGAACTTTTCATTGATTCCTAAACAGGCCCTGCTAATAGAGCTTTGCTCATCCTGGCAATCTTCCACAATGCCTTTGCACATTTCACATTTAAAAAAAAAAAAAATTATTTATTTATTTATTTATGGCTGCGTTGGGTCTTCATTGCTGCGTGCAGGCTTTCTCTAGTTGTGGCGAGCGGGGGCTACTCTTCCTCGTGGCACGTGGGCTTCTCATTGTGGTGGCTTCTCTTGTTGCAGAGCATGGACTCTAGGCGCCTGGGCTTCAGTAGCTGTGGCACACGGGCTCAGTAGTTGTGGTTCGCAGGCTCAGTAGTTGTGGCTCGTGGGCTCTAGAGCGCAGGCTTAGTAGTTGTGGCTCACAGGCTTAGTTGCTCTGCAGCATGTGGGATCTTCCCACACCAGGGCTCGAACCCGTGCCCCCTGTATTGGCAGGCGGATTCTTAACCACTGCGCCACCAGGGAAGTCCCGGCACATTTCACATTTCTACCTGCATTCCTTTAGGTATTTCACATTCTCCCTCCTGTAGGAAATATATTCTAATCCTTCTAAATTGATATCATAACCCACATTTTAAACCCTCAGTATTCTGAGTATACCTTTCTATGGAACCTATCACTTTACCTTGAATTATAGTTATCTGCCTAATTGTGTCCAAGGAAATATAAAGTTCTTAGAGGACTAACTTCTGCAGCACCTAGCAGTGTTTTGCGTATCACAGGTGTGCAATAAGCAGTTGATCTGTTGAGTAGTGAAAGATGGGTAGCACCCAGAAAGGTGGAGAGAACAGAAGGGCTCTAGGTGGTGAGATGTCTCAGCTGTGACCAAAGGTTATGGGGACAGAAGAAAGGGTAATTTACCTTGAATATAATGAGAAGAGCAAAGAATTTGCTTGTGTGGCTAGAGCAAAAGATTTCTGAAGGAGCATATTGGGAGACAAAGGTTAAAAAGTAAATTGGAGCCATATTGTAACAGGCTGCTTTGGACCCACACCAGTCCCTTAGAGGGTACCAGTCTACTGTGCCGTGTTACTGGACCTTCCATCCAAACTCTCTGACAGTTCCCTCTTCGAAAGTAGCCAAAACTGAATTCCCAATATGTTGAGTGAGGCACAGGCAGCCTTTGGATGTCATTATTCTACTGTGGACCATTGTTTTACGCTCTATCACATGCACGAAAAGTATATAATGATTTGCCCTTTCCTTGACCTTGGATTCTGTGGTCAGGAACTAATGATTAGCTAAGTTGCCTGAGCTCAATACAGATCACTCAGCTACTGATGCTTATAAACACGCTGAATGCTTATAAACGTTTTTTTTCTTGAGAACTCCATCTTGGAATCCTGCATCTTCCTGCTTCAATCTGAACTGACTACTCTATCCAAATAGTGAGTGTTAAATTGATGAGGGTAATTAACTATAAGAACAATTTTCAAGATTAATGAATAGAATGCAAAGTAACTGATGAGACTGATATGATTAAGTAAAGGAAATAAATACTCATAAAAAAAAATAATCCAAACTATACTTATAAGAATATGAGCTCAGAGCTTCATGTAATACTTTGAGTTCCTTGAGGTCAAAGTCTGTGCTATATTCTCCTTCCTATCTCCAGTTTCTGGCATACAGTAGAGCTCAAAATTCTTTATGGAATAGGTGAATATGATCAAGAGATTTGGAAGAACAACTTTGAAGCATTGGGACCTGAATCACAAAAGGCACAACTCCTTACACTCAGCACTGGTTGGCCACTCGTGAAGAATCACGATGAGTTCTGAGCCCTGATTGTCTCCCCACAGCCCAGACCTCAGGATAAACTGTAGGTGACCAGTTGTAGAAGGTGGAAAATAGGAGATGCAGAGGGGACCTTAATTATAGGCAGCCTGTCCCTAACTATACAACTTGCACAGGCTCTGGGGAAAAATAAAGGTTATCTTAGGATATTGTCTGTGCTCAATTTCCTGGAATTATCCTGAGCATGGCCCAGCTGTGAGCTGCAGGCATAGGCAAATGATTGATATCTGGTCAGATGAACTTCCTTGATCTCGGAGAGATCTTGGAAAGGGTGAAAGGAGAGGACATGACAACATGCCCGTCATCACCGTGGCAACTGCCAACTCCTGGAAGTAGAGGGATGAATGAGATGCCCTCTGGCAAGTAAAGGGATATGAGGAGAAGGCTGAAAGAGAGAGGTGTATTGAATTAGGATTCTTAGCCCTCCACAGTGGCCAATGTTTCTCTAGTGGCAGGGATAAGAATTGGAGGAAAAAAACTTCCTTTTCATCAAAATGTTTGAGCCCTACTTCCTGCCTTCACTGTGTGGGTTCACCCTTGGGCTTCTCCTATACCAGGAGGGGAGCTCCCCTTCTTCCCCTAGGTAGAGAGAAGAGCAATGGGACTGACTAGGTCATCTCCTAAAGGAATTACACTTCCTTCTCCATAGGCAAAGGCGTCACATCCCTGGATGTGTAGGATAATAGCTAAGGAGGTGAGAAAGGAGGAGAAGTAGACAGCTTTAGTTGCTCACCATATTCTCCTCTGACACACATTCGTGCAAGTGTTGATAATGAGTCATGGAACGGGGGGGTAGGGAATGATATTCTAGTACGTGTGTGTGTGACTTCACGTGTTAGCTGAGTGTGGGTGATCACAGTCTGATGTACCTGTGCATGGTCCTGTGTACTGATGTTTCTAATGTAAGTCAGTGTCTTTCTGCACATGGGTCTCTGAGTTCTGTATATGCCTCTGCACCCCCAGAGCTGTCTTTCTGCTGCTTTGCCTCACTTCCATATGTTGACCCTGGAAGTCCAAGACCAGAATAGATATCTGGATGCTGGGCCAAGCCAAGAAACATTGGGCTAAATCACTTAGGACATTGGGTTAATCCTACAGTGTTGTTTCTGGATGATTCGGGAGACATGAATCTTTGGGACAGGAAATTAACCTTGTGACTGCTGGTCCTGGAATAGCCTGGACAGGAGTGAGTCACCCCATAGCTACTGAAGGAGGAACTGTTTCTCAAACTCCTGAGAGGGGCATCCCAGGAAACATACCCACCCCCTATAGTATTTTTCAACCAGGCAGATAATCCATACGGAGAGATGACTACCTGTTTCTCTAATTTAATGACTATATTAGGGGCTGGGAAAGAGTGAGATAAAAAGATGTCCCTCACTGAGCCTTAAAGGAACTGTTTCTGCACCAAAGAGGGAGAAATACTGAGGGATGTGAGGTCATAGGGAGGAAGGGTGCTGCCTGTCAAGGTCAGCTGCCTTGGGATCACTGCGTAAGCCATATACATAGCTAATGTCACCACCGGTTAATAGAATACAGGAAATCCACTGAGAATTTAACCTATCACACACTGTCCTGTCTTCTCCATTAGCTTATTCCCTTATTCTATAATCTTCCATGTCTGCGTTTCTGAAGGGAGAGATATAAGTATGAGGGAATAAGCTGCTTCCTTCCCTCGAGGTAATACTGTCTGTTTTTGGCAATTCTGTGCCTAAGGGATGATCAGCTGGAAGTTGTCAAAGAGGATCTGGGTATGTGGCTGATGACGATGACCAAAGCTGTAAGGACTTCATTAGTCGCTGACCCAGGAAGCTGATCATCTCCTTTCCCACAGTGCACTAAGGTTCTGGTTCTTGATGTGTGTGCACAATAGAGTCACCCGGGGAGCCTCACTCCATGACCAATTAATGACATCAGAATTTCTGGGGATAGTGCCTTGGCATCAGTATTTTAAAATACAACTTAGAACTGGTTATAACATGTAGCCAGGCTTGCCAAACACTGAAATTATGCTACCCCTCAGTATGGAAACATGAACCCAGAAGAGTCAACCAGGCACCTCAATACTGAAGGAGGGATAGAAAGGGAGACTATGTCTCCTTTATCCATATGAGATGCTGGGTGAACTGCCCACCATGTTCAGTGGACATGTCTGAAAACAGAGTGGACCAATTAGATTTTCTCTCTCAGCAGTTTTAAGGCATCTCTCAGCAGTTTTAAGGTGGATGACTGACCTGAAAGTTAGGATAAGTTGGGGCGTGGTGGTCTTTATACGAGTTTATGGTCATGAAGATTTATCAGGTAGAGAGACTCAGAGGAAGTTGGTCAGGAAAGGGAAGAGAGTGAAAGAGCAGCTGGAGAAGCAAGAGTGACATGGGGGATGTAGAGAGGGAAGGATGGCTAGCCCTCAGAGATGCCTTGATTTCTCACCTTGCTGAGGTCTTTTCCTAGATTGCATTGCAACCAGAAGAACCATAACTAGAACTCTGATTTAGAACCTCAAGTGAGAAAGATGCCATTTCCTGTCATGTCTTCAAGCCTGGCATATACCTGTCCTCCATCCCAAATGCACTTCCTTTTCCTCTCTGTCACTCGCAGTTACTTCTTTTTAAAGAACAGTTTGAATATCACTTCTGCTGGGCTCCCTCAGAACAAGTTACAACCCACTCTTTGCTCACCTTTGCTCACCCAGGATTTTGCTCATATCTTTATTCCTTTCCACATTAAATTATAATTTTCTGTTTACTTGTCTTCTCTACTCGATTTTGAGCTCTTCAAGGATAGAGGTTATGTCTGATTTATATTTTTCACCAGTATCTAATGTAGTTCTTGGCATATAGAGTTGCTGAATAGAAGCTTGCTAATTGAATACATTCTTAAAGATCAAATGGGCCTGAGTTTGTTAAACTTTCTGTTTTCTCATAAACATGGAAAAAGATTGATAAACATAAAGTCTTCCCGGAATTCCAGATCTGAAGCTTGCAAGTAATTTTCCCCATAGTTTCTTATTTAAAATATCTACTAAAAACCCTTAGCAGAAAATGGTCCTCTTCTGTCTTTAAACATAATGCTTTCACAGAAAATTTAAAACAGAACTAAGACATAAAAATAATAAGATTAGTTTATCAACAACAAGGTCCTACTATATAGCATAGGGAACTATATTCACTATCCTATGATAAACCATAATGAAAAAGAATATAAAAAAGAATGTATATATAGGTATAACTGAATCACTTTGCTGTAGAGCAGAAATTAACACAACATTGTAAAACAACTATACTTCAATAAAAAAATTTTTAAAAATAATATTTATTAGGCTGAACCTGTTTTGTTCTTTAATGGCAGTATGCCTTTACAAATTAATTATCCAAACAATTAAAATGAGCCAGTTAACATACTGCCCCAAACATTGGGAAACTTGCCAACTTAACGGTTTCTACAGTGACACAGTGACTCGAATTACATCAGTGGTTGTGTAAATACTTGACACCTGGAACCAAAATGGAACTATATTTTGCATACCTATCTGAGCCAATTGTGAGATACCTATGAGTGTATCTGGAACTCTGCGGATAGCGTATAAACCTCATGGAAGTATGTTTTTTTGGCTGTGACCCTTCATTTATGACTTTGGATGCATTCAGTAAAGAGCTATAGGTCTTGTGTTACAGTCCACTGCTGGCAAGTCAGCCTCTAATGAGCCAAGTGTGAACCAACTGAATTAAGAGTATTTTTTAAAATTTAAAACTTTTTCACCTATTAACAAAGTATATCCTTTATCCTCATTTCTTCATTCCCATTTTCCTCACCTTTCCTACCAGCAAGCAATTTAATCTGCTCAGTTTCTATTTTCTGTGTGTGTTCTTGGAAAACATATAATCATGCTTTGTGTGCAGATGCTTTTATTTATTCTTTAAAATTTTTTGTTTTGAGATAATAGTAGATTCACAAGAAATTTATAAGAAATAGTCCAGAAAGATCCCATTTGCTCTTAACCCAGTTTCGCCCAACGGTGACATCTTAAAAAACCATACAGTAGGGCTTCCCTGGTGGCGCAGTGGTTGAGAGTCCGCCTGCCAATGCAGGGGACACGGGTTCGAGCCCTGGTCTGGGAGGATCCCGCGTGCCGCGGAGCGGCTGGGCCCGTGAGCCACAACTACTGAGCCTGCGCGTCTGGAGCCTGTGCTCCGCAGCAAGGGAGGCCGCGATAGTGAGAGGCCCGCACACCGCGATGAGGAGCGGCCCCCGCTAGCCGCAACTAGAGAAAGCCCTCACAGAAATGAAGCCCCATACAGTCAAAAATAAAATAAATAAATAAATAATTAAAAAAAAAAAGCACAGTAACTTAACATACATACCAATAGAACATATTAAAAAAAAAAAAAACCATACAGTAACCACCCCCCAACCCCCACGTACAGTTTTGCTTTCTATGATTTGTTACCCATGGCCTATGTGGTTGACATGTTGGTCTAAAAATATTAAGTGGAAAATTCCAGAAATAAACAATTTACAAGTTTTAAATTATGCCTTGTTCTGAGTACTGTGAACAAATTTTGCTCCATCTGACAAGATGTGAATCATCCCTTTGTCCCGCACATCACGCCTGTTATTCATTTAGTAGCTGACCTGGTTATCAGATCAACTGTTGTGGTATCACAGTGCTTGTGTTCAACCCTTATAATGTAACCCTTGTGCTGTAACCCTTATTTTATTCAATAATGGCTATACCTTTTTACCTTCCCACCAGCAATGTATGAGTGATCCAGTTTCACCACATCCTCACCAGCATATAGTGTTGTCACTATTTTTATTTTAGGTATTCTGATAAGTAAATCTATGATGGATTATATCTGATTGTGATTCTATTTTCCCAGTGGCTAATGATGTTGAACATCTTTTCATGTGCTTTTTTTTCTGTCTTTATATCCTTTTTGATTAAGTGCCTTTTCTTGTCTTTTGCTAGCTCTCTAATTGGATTTTTTGTATTTCTAATGTTGGGTTTGAGAGCTCTTTATATATTCTAGATTATAGCCTTTTTTTGGATGTGTAGTTTGCAAATATTTTTTCTAGTCTGTAGTTTGACTTTTCATCCTCTTAACAGATTATTTTCCAGAGTAAAATTATAAATTTCGATGAAGTCCATTTAATCCAATTTTCTCTGTATGGATTTTGCTTTCCATGTCAAGTTTGAGGCCTCTTTATGCCTAGCCCTAGCTCCTGAAAAAATTTTCTCCTATACTTTTTTTCTACAAGTTTTATAGTTTTATGTTTTATATTTATCTATGATCCATTTTGAGTAAATTTTTGTACAAGGTATGGGACTTGGGTCAGGGTTCTAAGGGTTTTTTGTTTTTTGTTTTTAAATCTATGAATGTCCAATTGCTCCAGCACTATTAGTTGAAAAAGCTATCTTTCCTTCATTAAATTGCTTTTGCACCTTTTTGAAAAATCGGTTGGACGTATTTGTGTGGATCTATTTCTGGGTTATCTGTTCTGTTCCATTTATCTGTGTGTCTACTTGAATGCCAGTACCACATAGTCTTGATTATTGTAACTATATAATAAGTCTTGAAATTGGGTAGAACATTTCTTGCCACTTGATTCTTTTCCAGAATTGTTTGAGCTTTTCTAATTCCTTTGCCCTTCCATGTAAATTTTAGAATAATCTTGTTGATATCTATAAAAAAATCTTGCTGAAAATTTGATAAGAGTTGTGTTAAATCTGTATACCAATTTGGGAAGAATTGACATCTTTACTATGCAGAGACTTCACATCCACTCACATGCCTGTCTTTCTATTTGTTTAGATATTTTGATTCTTTTCATCAGTATTATGTAGTTTTCAGCATACAATTCCTATATGTATTTTGTTAGATTTACACCTATGTATTTTACTTTTTTAAGAGATTGTACATGGTATTAGATTTTAAATTTCAGTATCTTCTACGTGTTCACTGCTAGCATATAAAATATAATTGATATTTGCATATTTATCTTGTATCCTGCAACCTCTGAACTCACTTTTTAGTTCTAAGTGGGCTTTGGGGGAGGATTTCTTAGGAGTTGTACATAGACAAATATGTCATTTGCAAGTAAGAGCATTTTAATTTATTCATTTATGACATAAATGCCTTTTATTGCCTTTTTGTATTGGTTAGAACTTGTATTGGTGCTATGTTGAATAAGAGTAATGAGAGCAGACATCTGTGCCTTATTCCCAGTCTTAAGGGCAAAGCATTCAGTCTTTCACCATTAAACACAATGTTAGCTACACGTTTTTTTCCTGCAGATGCACTTCATCAGGTTGAGGTAGTTTCCCCTCTGTTTCTATTTTTTTTTGAGAGTTCTTATTATAAATGAGTGTTGAATTTGTCAAATGCTTTTTTCTGCACTGGTTGATATAATCATGTAATTTTTCTTTTTTAGCTTGTTAATGTGGTAGGTTACATTGATTTTTGAATATTGAATCTCCGTGATATCACTGGAATAATCCCCACTTGGTCATTTTGATAATTCTTTTTACATATTGCTCAATTCTCTTTGCTAATATTTTGTTAGGGATTTTAAAGAATATGTTCATGAAGGATATTAGTTTGTGGTTTTCTTGCACTGTCTTTACCTGGTTTTAGTATTAGGGTAATATTAGCTTCATAGAGTGCATTGAGACATATTGCCTTTCTATCTACTTTCTGAACGAGGCTGTATAGGACTGATATTAATTCTTCTCTAAATTTTTGGTAGAATTATCCAGTTAAACCATCTGGGCCTGAAAGTTTCTTTTTGGAGAGTTTTAAAATTATGACTTCAACTTCCTTAATAGTAATTGGGTATTCAGAATTCACACCTATTTTATATTGGGTGAGTTGTGCTAGTTTGTGCTTTTTGAGGAAGAGGTCTATCTTGTATAAATTGTCAAATTTATGTGTGTAGAGTTGTTTGTAGTATTTTCTTATTATCCTTGTAAGTCTTCAGTGTCCAGAGTGATATCTCTTGCTTCGTTCCTAATACTGGCAATTACGTCTTCTCTTTTTATTGTCTGCATTTTTAGAAATTTGCCAATTTTATTGATGTTTTCAAAGAACCAGATCTTCTTTTCATTGATGTTCTCTACTGCTTTTCTGTTTTCAATTTTATTTATTTACGCTCTTGGTTTATTATTTCATTTCCTCTTTTGCTTTGGGTTTATTTTACTTTTCTTTTTTTTTTTTTTTTTCCAAACATCTTTATTGAAGTATAATTGCCTTACAATAGTGTGTTAGCATCTGCTTTATAACAAAGTGAATCTGTTATACATATACAATATGTTCCCATTTCTCTTCCCTCCTGCATCTCCCTCCCTCCCACCCTCCCCATCCCACCCCTCTAGGTGGTCACAAAGCACCGAGCTGATCTCCCTGTGCTATGCGGCTGCTTCCCACTAGCTATCTATTTTACATTTGGTAGTGTATATATGTCCATGACACTCTCTTACCCTGTCACATCTCACCCCACCCCCTCCCCATATCCTCAAGTCCATTCTCTAGTAGGTCTGTGTCTTTATTCCCGTCTTGCCACTAGGTTCTTCATGGCCTTTTTTTTTTTTTTTTCCCTTAGATTCCATATATATGTGTTAGCATACTGTATTTGTTTTTCTCTTTCTGACTTACTTCACTCTGTATGACAGACTCTAACTCCATCCATCTCATTACAAATACCTCCATTTCGTTTCTTTTTATGGCTGAGTAATATTCCATTGTATATATGTGCCACATCTTCTTTATCCATTCATCTGTCGATGGACATTTAGGTTGCTTCCATGTCCTGGCTATTGTAAATAGAGCTGCAATGAACATTTTGGTACATGACTCTTTTTGACCTATGGTTTTCTCAGGGTATATGCCCAGTAGTGGGATTGCTGGGTCGTATGGTAGTTCTATTTGTAGTTTTTTAAGGAACCTCCATACTGTTCTCCATAGTGGCTGTATCAATTTACATTCCCACCAACAGTGCAAGAGTGTTCCCTTTCCTCCACACCCTCTCCAGCATTTATTGTTTCTAGATTTTTTGATGATGGCCATTCTGACCGGTGTGAGATGATATCTCATTGTAGTTTTGATTTGCATTTCTCTAATGATTAATGATGTTGAGCATTCTTTCATGTGTCTGTAGGCCATCTGTATATCTTCTTTGGAGAAATGTCTATTTAGATCTTCTGCCCATTTTTGGATTGGGTTGTTCGTTTTTTTGTTATTGAGCTGCATGAGCTGCTTGTAAATCTTGGAGATTAATCCTTTGTCAGTTGCTTCATTTGCAAATATTTTCTCCCAGTCTGAGGGTTGTCTTTTGGTCTTGTTTATGGTTTCCTTTGCTGTGCAAAAGCTTTTCAGTTTCATTAGGTCCCATTTGTTTATTTGTGTTCTTATTTCCATTTCTCTGGGAGCTGGGTCAAAAAGAATCTTGCTGTGATGTATGTCATAGAGTGTTCTGCCTATGTTTTCCTCTAAGAGTTTGATAGTGTCTGCCCTTACACTTAGGTCTTTAATCCATTTTGAGTTTATTTTTGTGCATGGTGTCAGGGAGTGTTCTAATTTCATACTTTTACATGTTCCTGTCCAATTTTCCCAGCACCACTTATTGAAGAGGCTGTCTTTTCTCCACTGTATATGCTTGCCTCCTTTATCAAAGATAAGTTGACCATATGTGTGTGGGTTTATCTCTGGGCTTTCTATCCTGTTCCGTTGATCTATATTTCTGTTTTTGTGCCAATACCAAACTGTCTTGATTACTGAAGCTTTGTAATATAGTCTGAAGTCAGGGAGCCTGATTCCCCCAGCTCCATTTTTCGTTCTCAAGATTGCTTTGGCTATTCGGGGTCTTTTGTGTTTCCATACAAATTGTGAAATTTTTTGTTCTAGTTCTGTGAAAAATGCCAGTCGTAGTTTGATAGGGATTGCATTGAATCTGTAGATTGCTTTGGGTAGTAGAGACATTTTCACAATGTTGATTCTTCCAATCCAGGAACATGGTATATCTCTCCATCTATTTGTATCATCTTTAATTTCTTTCATCAGTGTCTTATAATTTTCTGCATACAGGTCTTTTGTCTCCTTAGGTAGGTTTATTCCTAGATATTTTATTCTTTTTGTTGCAATGGTAAATGGGAGTGTTTTCTTAATTTTACTTTCAGATTTTTCGTCATTAGTGTATAGAAATGCAAGAGATTTCTGTGCATTAATTTTGTATCCTGCTACTTTACCAAATTCATTGATTAGCTCTAGGAGTTTTCTGGTAGCATCTTTAGGATTCTCTATGTATAGTATCATGTCATCTGCAAATAGTGACAGCTTTACTTCTTCTTTTCCGATTTGGATTCCTTTTATTTCTTTGTCTTCTCTGATTGCTGTGGCTAGGACTTCCAGAACTATGTTGAATAATAGTGTTGAGAGTGGGCAACCTTGTCTTGTTCCTGATCTTAGTGGAAATGGTTTCAGTTTTTCACCATTGAGGACAATGTTGGCTGTGGGTTTGTCATATATGGCCTTTATTATGTTGAGGAAAGTTCCCTCTATGCCTACTTTCTGCAGGGCTTTTATCATAAATGGGTGTTGAATTTTGTCAAAAGCTTTCTCTGCATCTATTGAGATGATCATATGGTTTTTCTCCTTCAATTTGTTAATATGGTGTATCACATTGATTGATTTGCGTATATTGAAGAATCCTTGCATTCCTGGGATAAACCCCACTTGATCATGGTGTATGATCCTTTTAATGTGCTGTTGGATTCTGTTTGCTAGTATTTTGTTGAGGATTTTTGCATCTATGTTCATCAGTGATATTGGCCTGTAGTTTTCTTTCTTTGTGACATCTTTGTCTGGTTTTGGTATCAGGGTGATGGTGGCCTCGTAGAATGAGTTGGGGAGTGTTCCTCCCTCTGCAATATTTTGGAAGAGTTTGAGAAGGATAGCTGTTAGCTCTTCTCTAAATGTTTGATAGAATTCGCCTGTGAAGCCATCTGGTCCTGGGCTTTTGTTTGTTGGAAGGTTTTTAATCACAGTTTCAATTTCAGTGCTTGTGATTGGTCTGTTCATATTTTCTATTTCTTCCTGGTTCAGTCTCGGCAGTTTGTGCATTTCTAAGAATCTGTCCATTTCTTCCAGGTTGTCCATTTTATTGGCATATAGTTGCTTGTAGTAATCTCTCATGATCTTTTGTATTTCTGCAGTGTCAGTGGTTACTTCTCCTTTTTCATTTCTAATTCTATTGATCTGAGTCTTCTCCCTTTTTCTCTTGATGAGTCTGGCTAATGGTTTATCAATTTTGTTTATCTTCTCAAAGAACCAGCTTTTAGTTTCATTGATTTTTGCTATTGTTTCCTTCATTTCTTTTTCATTTATTTCTGACCTGATCTTTATAATTTCTTTCCTTCTGCTGGCTTTGGGGTTTTTTTGTTCTTCTTTCTCTAATTGCTTTAGGTGCAAGGTTAGGTTGTTTATTCGAGATGTTGCCTGTTTCTTGAGGTAGGCTTGTATTGCTATAAACTTCCCTCTTAGCACTGCTTTTGCTGTGTCCCATAGGTTTTGGGTCGTCGTGTCTCCATTGTCATTTGTTTCTAGGTATTTTTTGATTTCCCCTTTGATTTCTTCAGTAATCACTTCGTTATTAAGTAATGTATTGTGTAGCCTCCATGTGTTTGTATTTTTTACAGATCTTTTCCTGTAATTGATATCTAGTCTCATAGCGTTGTGGTCGGAAAAGATACTTGATACGATTTCAATTTTCTTAAATTTACCAAGGCTTGATTTGTGACCCAAGATATGATCTATCCTGGAGAATGTTCCATGAGCACTTGAGAAAAATGTGTATTCTGTTGTTTTTGGGTGGAATGTCCTATAAATATCAATTAAGTCCATATTGTTTAATGTATCATTTAAAGCTTGTGTTTCCTTATTTATTTTCATTTTGGATGATCTGTCCATTGGTGAAAGTGGGGTGTTAAAGTCCCCTACTATGATTGTGTTGCTGTCAATTTCCCCTTTCATGGCTGTTAGTATTTGCCTTATGTATTGAGGTGCTCCTATGTTGGGTGCATAAATATTTACAATTGTTATACCTTCCTCTTGGATCGATCCCTTGATCATTATATAGTGTCCTTCTTTGTCTCTTGTAATAGTCTTTATTTTAAAGTCTATTTTGTCTGATATGAGAATTGCTACTCCAGCTTTCTTTTGATTTCCATTTGCATGGAATATCTTTTTCCATCCCCTCACTTTCAGTCTGTATGTGTCCCTAGGTCTGAAGTGGGTCTCTTGTAGACAGCATATGTATGGGTCTTGTTTTTGTATCCATTCAGCCAGCCTGTGTCTTTTGGTGGGAGCATTTAATCCATTTACATTCAAGGTAATTATCGATATGTATGTTCCTATTCCCATTTTCTTAAATGTATTGGGTTTGTTATTGTAGGTGTTTTCCTTCTCTTGTGTTTCTTGCCTAGAGAATTTCCTTTAGCATTTGTTGTAAAGCTGGTTTGGTGGTGCTGAACTCTCTCAGCTTTTGCTTGTCTGTAAAGGTTTTAATTTCTCCATCGAATCTGAATGAGATCCTTGCTGGGTAGAGTAATCTTGATTGTAGGTTTTTCTCCTTCATGACTTTAAGTATATCCTGCCACTCCCTTCTGGCTTGCAGAGTTTCTGCTGAGAGATCAGATGTTAACCTTATGGGGATTCCCTTGTGTGTTATTTGTTTTTTTTCCCTTGCTGCCTTTAATATGTTTTCCTTATATTTAATTTTTGACAGTTTGATTAATATGTGTCTTGGCATGTTCCTCCTTGGGTTTATCCTGTATGGGACTCTCTGTGCTTCCAGGACTTGATTAACTATTTCCTTTCCCATATTAGGGAAGTTTTCAACTATAATCTCTTCAAAAATTTTCTCAGTCCCTTTCTTTTTCTCTTCTTCTTCTGGTACCCCTATAATTCGAATGTTGGCACGTTTAATGTTGTCCCAGAGGTCCCTGAGACTGTCCTCAGTTCTTTTCATTCTTTTTTCTTTATCCTGCTCTGTAGTAGTTATTTCCACCATTTTATCTTCCAGGTCACTTATCCTTTCTTCTGCCTCAGTTATTCTACTATTGATCCCATCTAGAGTATTTTTAATTTCATTTATTGTGTTTTTCATCATTGCTTGGTTCCTCTTTAGTTCTTCTACATCCTTGTTAAATGTTTCTTGCATTTTGTCTATTCTGTTTCCAAGATTTTGGATCATCCTTACTATCATTATTCTGAATTCTTTTTCAGGTAGACTACCTATTTCCTCTTCATTTGTTAAGTCCAGTGTGTTTTGAGCCTGCTCCTTCATCTGCTGTGTGTTTTTCTGTCGTCTCATTTTGCCTATCTTACTGTGTTTGGGGTCTCCTTTTCACAGGCTGCAGGTTCGTAGTTCCCGTTGTTTTTGGTATCTGTCCCCAGCGGCTAAGGTTGTTTCAGTGGGTTGTGTAGGCTTCCTGGTGGAGGGAACTAGTGCCTGAGTTCTGGTGGATGAGGCTAGATCTTGTCTTTCTGGTGGGCACGTCCACGTCTGGTGGTGTATTTTGTGGTGTCTGTGGCCTTATTATGATTTTAGGCAGCCTCTCTGCCAATGGATGGGGTTGTGTTCCTGTCTAGCTAGTTGTTTGGCATAGGATGTCCAGCACTGTAGCTTGCTGGTCGTCGAGTGAAGCTGGGTCTTGATGTTGAGATGGAGATCTCTGGGAGATTTTTGCCGTTTGGTATTACGTGGAGCTGGGAGGTCTCTTGTGGACCAGTGTTCTGAAGTTGGCTCTCCCACCTCAGAGGCACGGCCCTGATGCCTGGCTGGAGCACCAAGAGCCTTTCGTCCACACGGCTCAGAGTAAAAGGGAGAAAAAATAGAAAGAAAGAGGCTATAATATAGTGAAGTAAAATAAAGCTATTGTAAAGCAAAGCTATACAGACAAAATCTCTCCCAGAAGCATATACATATACACTCACAAAAAAAAGGAAAAGAGGAAAAATTAATATCTCCTGCTCCCAGAGTCCCCCTCCTGAATTTGGGCTGATTCGTTGTCTATTCAGGTGTTCAGCAGATGCAGGCACATCAAGTTGTTTGTGGAGCTTTAATCCGCTGCTTCTGAGGCTGCTGGGAGAGATTTCCCCTTCTCTTCCCTGTTCGTACAGCTCCCGGGGTTCAGCTTTGGATTTGGACCCGCCTCTGCGTGTAGGTCGCCTGAGGGCGTCTGTTCCCCGCCCAGACAGGACGGGGTTAAAGGAGCAGCTGCTTCGGGGGCTCTGGCTCACTCAGGCGGGGGGAGGGAGGGGTACGGAGGAGGCGGGGCGAGCCTGCGGCGGCCGAGGCCGGCGTGACGTTGCACCAGCTCGAGGCGCGCAGTGCGTTCTCCCGGGGATGTTGTCCCCGGATCCCGGGACCCTGGCAGTGGCGGGCTGCACAGGCTCCCGGGAGGGGAGGTGTGGAGAGTGACCTGTGCTCACACACAGGCTTTTTGGAGGCGGCAGCAGCAGCCCCAGCGTCTCACGCCCGTCTCTGGGGTCCGCGCTGATCGCCGTGGCTTGCGCCCTTCTCTGGAGTTCGTTTAGGCGGCGCTCTGAATCCCCTCTCCTTGCGCGCAGCGAAACAAAGAGGCAAGAAAAAGTCTCTTGCCTCTTCGGCAGCTGCAGACCTTTTCCCGGTCTCCCTCCCGGCTAGCTGTGGTGCGCCAACCCCTTCAGGCTGTGTTCACGCCGCCAGCCCCAGTCCTCTCCCTGCGATCCGACCGCAGCCCGAGCCTCAGCTCCCAGCCCTGCCCGCCCCGGCGGGGGAGCAGACAAGCCTCTCGGGCTGGTGAGCGCCGCTCGGCGCCGAGCCTCTGTGCGGGAGTCTCTCCGATTTTCCCTCTGCGCCCCTGTTGCTGTGGGATCCGCGCTGATAGCCGCGGCTCGCGCCCTTCTCTGGAGTTCGTTTAGGCGGCGCTCTGAATCCCCTCTCCTTGCGCGCAGCGAAACAAAGAGGCAAGAAAAAGTCTCTTGCCTCTTCGGCAGCTGCAGACTTTTTCCCGGACTTCTTCCGGGCTAGCTGTGGTGCGCTAACCCCTTCAGGCTGTGTTCACGCCGCCAGCCCCAGTCCTCTCCCTGCGATCCGACCGAAGCCCGAGCCTCAGCTCCCAGCCCCGCCCGCCCCGGCGGGGGAGCAGACAAGCCTCTCGGGCTGGTGAGCGCTGCTCGGCGCCGAGCCTCTGTGCGGGAACCTCTCCGCTTTGCCCTCCGCACCTCTGTGGCTGCGCTCTCCTCCGTGGCTCTGAAGCTTCCCCCCTCCGCCCCCCGCAGTCTCCGCCCGCGAAGGGGCTCCTAGTGCGTGGAAACCTTTCCTCCTTCACGGCTCCCTCCCACTGGTGCAGGTGCCGTCCCTATTCTTTTGTCTCTGTTATTTCTTTTTTCTTTTGCCCTACCCAAGTACGGGGGGAGTTTCTTGCCTTTTTGGAGGTCGGACGTTTTCTGCCAGCGTTCAGTGGGTGTACTGTAGGAGCAGTTCCACGTGTAGGTGTATTTCTACTGTATCTGTGGGAAGGAATGTGATCTCCGCGTCTTACTCTTCCGCCATCTTCTCTATCATCTCTTCCGCCATCTTCTCTATCATCTACTTTTCTTTTTCTAGGTTCTTTTTTTTTGTTTTTTCCATCATGCTAATCAGAACCACACACAATATAAAACTTAGGAGTCTATTCAAGTCGTTTGCTCATTTTTAATTGTCTTGTCTATTTGTTGTTGAGTTTTAGGAGTTATTTATTCTGGAAATGAAACTTTTATTTTTTTCTTTTTCTTTTTTTTTTCAAAAAAAATTTTTCTTTTAATTGGGGTATAGTTGTTTTACAATGTTGTGTTAGTTTCTACTGTGTAGCGAAGTGAAGTGAAGTTCCCTGTGCTATACAGCAGGTTCTTTTTTTAGGTTCTTAAGGTGGGAGCTTAGATTATTGATTTAGGACTTTTTCTCTTTTCTAATGTATACATTTTAGTGCTATAAATTTCCCTTTCAGCACTGCTTTATCTGTGTCTCACAGCTCTGTTCATTTTTTTTCTGTCCATTTTCTTTATTATTCTGTTTCCCAGTTCACTGCTTCATTCCTCTGTTTCCTCCATTCTGCTGATGAGCTCATCTGCTGAGCCTTTTATTTTGGTTTCTTTATTTTTTTTATGTCTAAAAAAACCCTAATTGTTAAATAAATATTAATTAAATGAACAAGTTGTTAATTTTAATGAAATAAATGCAATATCTATACATATTAAATTATTTCAGCAATATTAAAATAATAAGTAGAAATAAATACTATTTTATTTAGAAATTAAAATGAATTTTTTCTAAAATAGTAAATTTCTAATATGTCCATTTAGTTCTTCTGTAGTGTTTTCCAGGTTGATTTTTTTGGTCAGGGAGCTAGCATCAGTTCTCGTTCTTTTTAATAGAAAAAGGAAGCTAAATCAGAAACATAATCATAATAGAACAATATGCTGTAACACTGCCCTGTTTCTACTACCATCTTTGCTAGTAGAAACAGGAGGACTTTAAAAAAGATAAGATTATATTTAGAGATGCTGTTGCAACACCATAGCTATCAGCAAAAGATTCTTCTGATAGCTGTCCTCTACTATTCACGCTAAAGAATTAACATAGAGCTACTCCCCAAAAGGATAGAGGAGCTTTCAGAGAAGGCAAAGTTCAAAGGTATATTACATAATAGGCTAGATGATGCTATAGTAACAAACATAATAAAAATAGGAGTGGATTAACACACCCAAAGTCTCTCACTATGCAAAATCTACCATGAGTCAAGGGCAGCTATCTTCTGTATGGATATGGCTCAAGATTCTAAGTACCTTTCTTGTGCATCTCAATACAATTACATGTTTCCTTAGTTAATGTGGTAGGGGAGTAGAACATGGAGTCTCGTAAATGTGTGCACCATGATTGAGTCACGACATTTCTATTCATATGTGCCTGGTCCAAGCAAGTCACATGACCATGCTCAAATTCAGGGGTGTGAGAAGAGAGAGAGGGAAACAGAGAAAAAGAGACAGAGAAAGAAAACCCTACTGTATATAATGCACCTTGTTAGGCAATTGTATACATATTACAGTGCAAATTACTTTTAATTTATGCAACATTCTTGTGGTGTGTTTATTTTCTCCACTTCTACAGAGAAGGGAATGCAGGCTCAAAGAGGTTGCCTAAATTGTAAAGTCAGGATTTGACTTTGTAAAGCCACCCAGGGCTCTCCGACTTTAACACTCATGCTTTTTAACATTTACAGTGATAAACAACCTATAATGCTCAATCCAACATCCTCTCTACTGATTCTAATTTGGTTGAGCATGGAATAGGCTAGGTGTGAAAATTAATCACACTAGATGGAGGCAATACAGTATAGTAGAAGAGTTCAATTTAACAAATTTTTAGTCAGCCCCTTCTATGTACAAGTTACCAGGAAAGCTCATAATCTAAGAGAGATGTAACCTAATGGACACCACTTGGTATATAATACAGTAGAAATTTTCACAGAGTGCCATGCAAACATTTAAAGATTCATTTAGTACAATAAGTGGAAGTGGAGTCGGTGCATTCTTCTCGGAAAAGATGATGTCTGAGTTTAGTCTTTTAAACTTGATTATCTCTGCTACTTTGGGGCTAATTTCATTCATTATATTCTCCTTTATCACTCCTCCCTGTAACCTGTTGGTCTCCCAAACATCAGTGAAGACTTTGGCATCTGGCTGGGAATTATCTTTCTCACCCCCTGTTATGCCATCATTCCAGGTAATGAGTATGTCTACGTGGATAATCCATTCAACACCTTGGCCTCTAGTGATCTTCTCAACCCCATTGACTTCTTCCTGAACTCCACTCCAATGATTTGCTTTCATCGTTGTCATTAAGAACTCAGAACTGTGGGTATTTAAGTTACAGATCAAGTCTATAAATTATAATTCTATCAATTAGCTGGGCCATTCGGATTGTGTCCTATTCCACCATTCTCTAACTCCACAATTCATTATTTCTAACCAGGCACCTGAAAGATAGGGGGACTACAGGGTTTTGTGAGACAGGCTGAAGCTTGGGGGTATGACCCCTACAGATGCATCATTTTATTTAGAGATAGCAGCAAGAAAGATGAGGAAGTTGATAAGAAATTTAGTCTATAATCTGTAGTAGCTGTGGCAGAGTTTCAACGCCACTTCTTTACTGTAACATCTTCTGAGTTGCTTTCCTAGTCCAACCAAAAATGGTTCTCGATCTGGCTAGGTGAACTGTCAAAAGAATATGAAATAAATTATCAAAGAATGAGGAATAATAAACAGGCATTCCAAATTTCATGAAAGGAAAAAGTTTGCTAAAAAAGTGTGTATGTTTCTTCTTTAATTTATACCACACCTCCCCAGAGAAGAATGGGGTGAAGTTTCCAAAAATGTCTTAAGGCTAAATAAACTTAAAACTGAACTGAAAACATATTCTGTTTTTTAATACAACACTTGTAATTAAGCAAAACTGAAGAACAATAAATTGAACCTAGAAAAAAGAGTGTCCTGTGTTAAAATTTGGAAAAAATAGATTAATAAACAGAGAATGAGGACAGAGATGGGAAATTTCCTGTTTCTCTGAAGGGATCTTCTATGCATGTGCAAGGGACTGTGGGATGATTTCTCAGACCTGGCATTTTGAATTTGGTTCAAAACCTATGATTTTCCAAAATGGTGACTCTCATTTTCTTTGGGTAGATGGATAACAGGCAACTTTTATTTCTATCTTCTGGTAATCAGAAAAAAAAAAAAGCACAAATTATTTCTAAAAGAAACTGTTTTTCTTTTTTCTTGTTAGACACAATAACTACCATTACTCTTATGCATCTTGGTCTTGACTTGGGTAGTTTGGGTACATAGAAAGGAGGTAGAGAAAAGGAGTGCTATCTGAGCTCGGAAATAGGGACAAAAGAAGACCTGTTGTGATGTGAGCATGAGAAAGAATGCCTGAGGACTGTAAGAGGTGAAAGGCAAGGTGAGGAAGTGGGAGACAATGGTTTACGCGTAGCTCCTCTGTGTAGAGAGAAAGTAGGTGATGGGAAAGATGCTCATCGGATAATTCTTCATTTCAGCTCCTACGTGAGGAGAGGTGGGTGTGTTTGGAGGGGTAGAGATCAACAGGCCCTTTATGTTTATAAGACAGCTATAAATTTTCACAATCACAGTCTTATAACTTGTACTTTTATTGTTTGGATCTAAGTTTCCTTAATCGAAGCTGTTATTGCATTAAATTCTTGAACTTTCCATTTATTTCTAAGTGTTTTTCCTAAATAATGTTCAGTTATTTGCCAGAAAGCTACAGGCAGACGTACACCATTTTGCTGCCATAAGTGTTTAGCACCCTTTTGGGACAGCATAGCTTCTCTGCAGCAATTTCACGGTCAGGGGGTGTAATACATGGTGATGAGGATGCTTTGCTCCTTTAGAAATAAAGGGCTGGTACCTAAGAGCTTAGTGAAGAGCTGCAGGGGCCTGCCTCTTCAGGAGGCTCTGTCTGTGGATTGCTTGGGATGAGGAAAATTCTTAATGAGCGCTTCATTCTCATTACAAGATAATTTAATTTTCTGGGTATCGAAGAACAACAGTACACTAGCACCTTTGTTAATTCTCATCAATTTATAATTTCCTGCTAGTTGCATTTTCTTCTTTCCTCCCAACCTCTTTAAGATGTTAAAGTGGATTTGACTCCTGTGTAATCTAAGCCCCTAAGTGCTATATGGAAGATCAAAATGAAGTGACATTAGCAGTTAGGATTTTTATGATAATGGAAAGAGACTGGCAAGTGTTTTTATGTGTGGTAGAATGTGAGGCGAGGAAGGATGTGCTGCAGAATTTCTAGGAGGAGGAAGCGACTAAATAGTATCAATAGTTCCAAGAAAGGAAAGAACCTGTCATAATAAAGAAGGTAAACTGATTTGCTTGAACAGGAACAGAGATTTTGCTGGTGACATGGATGAGGGATGTTGTTGGATCGGGGAGTGGTAAAGAGGCAGTTATCATAGAGCTTCTGCCAGAGTGAGGCTTGTGAATTTGACTTAAGGGTTAATAAGAAACCTAAATCAGTTTTGAGCTGGTGATGCTGCAGCTGTGCACTCAAGGTTACCTAGAGGACTATGGAGGAAGGACATCCGATGTCTCAGCCTTGTGGATAAAAGATCCAGGGCCCCAGGAAAAAGGTGGAATCAAATGTGCATGTGTGTACAGATGCATAGATGGAAGGGTGGTCATTATTATTTCAGAAGGAGGGGATATGCAAAGGTGTGTTTCTAAAATAAAGTTAAAAAAAAAATCACTGCTATGTTTAAAAAGGATAACCAACAAGGACCTACTGTATAGCGCAGGGGACTCTGCTCAATGTTATGTGGCAGCCTGGATGGGAGGGGAGTCTGGGGGAGAACGTATACATGTATATGTATGGCTGAGTCGCTTTGCTGTGCCCCTGAAACTATCACAACATTGTTAATCGGCTATACTCCAATATAAAATAAAAAGTTAGAAAAAAAGGTGTGTTCCATCTCAGAGGAGATCATTGCTTCCACTTATTTCTTTAGGTTCTAAGTCCACACAAAGTGAGAGTAATTAGTTCCATGAGAGACAGAGCATAGATATTGTACCCATTTATGGGCCCATCTCCACCATCCCCCAAGCCCCCCAAATTCCTAAGGTAATTCTCAACCATACACTTGTTACTGGACTAGTTTCGTTTGCTCGATGTGCAGCAAGTCAAATGCTGAGACACTGAGGTTTGCAGCAGAGAAAGGGTTTATTCACGAGGCAGCCAAGTGAGGAGACAGGAGAACAAATCTCAAATCTTCCTCCCCGAAAGTGAGGGGCTCATGATGTTTATGGGCTAGAGCTGAGGCTTGGAGAATGTGGGGAAGCGTGATTAGAAATAAGAAAAATTTGAGATAATGGAAACCGAGCAAAGGGCTCATGTGCCCGTGGCACAGAAAGCTGCACTCTTGACAGCAGGAGTTTGCAGCAAAGTAAGGATTTTATCGCAGGGCGCCAAGTGAGGGAGTGGGAGTCTCAGATCCACTCCATTTTGGTCTTTGTGTCAGGGGTTTTAAAGGGGAAGAACAAAAAAGCTAGTGATTAATCATCTTCTTGTGCTATTTCTTCATCTGTTACGTGTTTTTGGTCTACTGGTCCATGACCTGAGGTCTGACCCTGCTTAATCTGTGAAGGTCACCTTACTCTGAAAGATAACTCAGAACAGCACATAAACAGGGATGCTTATCAGAAAGCTGTGTCTCAAGACACCTGACATTCATTACTCCTTACTGATTAGGCAAACGTGATCAAACAGGCATGGGCTAGGACAAAAGGGAACGAAAGGGGAACGAGAGGAACAAGAGCAGAAATCCAGGCATTAGCTTTAATTATAAGCTAGTCATAGGACTCAGTTTCATAATGGTCGTTCTGTGCAGGTGCAGCTAAGCTACAGGATTCTTCACGGGGTGCATGTTTAGAAAATGGTGGCATTAGCATGTTCTGAGTGTGGAATTGTTGGCCCTCTAAAGTCAAAAGGTCACCGAGACAGGCACCCACGCATGCCCAGTTGGAGGGTCAGTGGTTCCAACCAGCTTCAACTGGCCAAACTTGAACTGGACGCAGCTGACTCCAAGTTCCTGGAAAACAACTTGGACAAACAGCTTATTGTTTAGGCTACGTGATGCTTGAAGGACATGCAAGGCTTTTGTAGCAGCAGTTAAAGTGAGCTTGATCAGTGAAGGCAGGTTCCAGCTCATTATTTATTAAGCAAGTTACAGTTTAATGGATCTGATAACTACCCTTTGGTTTCACATTCACCCACCTACCAAGTACTCCCCTCCAAGGAGGCCAGAAAGTGACCAAACTCTCCTTGAGCAGTCCCAAATTCAAGATTCTCTTCCAGGCAGATCTTTCACCCCATCAGCTTTGGGACATTTTTCTATTGCCTGTACAGTAGGAAGGGGGATGACATCAGAGGGTGATGCTCTTTTTCTAAAACAATGTCCTGTAATTCCTGACTTTCTCCATTTCTCTTATTTACGGCAAGCTCAGAATCTGCTCACAGGCAAAACAGCTTAAGGAAAATGTAAGCAGAGTTTACATACAGTTGAGATAAATTACAGGTGCCTCACCTTTACTAAGTGTAAGCTTGAAGAGGCAGACAGTCACTGGTGGACTCCCTGATTTCATTCTCCCTTTAGCATGGTTTGGGGTCATTTTTTTAAGTCAGGAAATCACTTACTCTCACACTCAGGAAGAGCTTGTTTACCGGTTAATGTTATTTCTCTCTCTATTGCTTTCACTCTCTTTTCTCTAGCCTTCTCCTCCTCCTCCCAAATCTATGAGAAAAATACATTTTTCCTGCTGGAGCTGCAAATCCATCCATGAGCTTTGCCCTCAGACTTTTCCTTGGATTTTTGAGCAGCATCTCTTCAGAATCTGGGCACTCAGAACAGTTACTTACATTTGATTTGCCAAATGTCTTACCTTAGCATAAACCAGAATCTCTTTGGTAGTATTTCTTCATCTATTCTCTTGTTCTATCTTTGATATTTTTCTTGTGGGATGATTATCACAGCACCTCCACTTTATTCAGCTCTTCTTGTGTTCCTTGTGATGACTTTCTAAATCCAGTTTCTTTAAACATTCCCCACTCCCCCAATTTCTCCACCTCACCTCATTCTCTCTCTACCACCATTTCTTTAGCCTCAGATCACTCACAGCTTCTAGATACAAGTAAAATATGTTACAAAATTGCTTATAAATGATTTGGGGGGGGAGGGGGAAGGGTAAGCTGGGACGAAGTGAGAGAGTGGCATGGACATATATACACTACCAAATGTAAAATAGATAGCTAGTGGGAAGCAGCCGCATAGCACAGGGAGATCAGCTCGGTGCTTTGTGACCACCTAGAGGGGTGGGATAGGGAGGGTGGGAGGGAGAAGCAAGAGGGAGAAGATATGGGGATATATAAAGCAGAAACTAACACACCATTGTAAAGCAATTATACTCCAATAAAGATGTTTTAAAAATTAAAGAAAAAAAATGATTTGGGGGTTCAAAACCCTCTCCATTTTTATTATACTTTATCATTTGAACATTAAAGTGATGATAGTTGTGCCCATCACCATATTTAAGTGCTCATGAACTTAATGAGGTATTTGCAGCTCCAGCATGAAAAACTTATTTTTCCCATAGATTGGGCAAAAGGATGAGAATTGTAGGAAAAAAGAATGACAGGTATCCCACAGAAGCACGGCTGTCGTATTTCCTTTAAATTCTGCCTTCAGATCTTTTCTTCCAGAGCTTATTTATTTATTTTTTTAATTTATTTTTTGGCTGTGTTGGGTCTTCGTTTCTGTGCGAGGGCTTTCTCCAGTTGCGGCAAGCGGGGGCCACTCTTCATCGCGGTGCGCGGGACTCTCACTGTCGCGGCCTCTTTTGTTACGGAGCACAGGCTCCAGACGCGCAGGCTCAGTAGTTGTGGCTCACGGGCCCAGTTGCTCTGCGGCATGTGGGATCTTCCCAGACCAGGGCTCGAACCCGTGTCCCCTGCATTAGCAGGCAGATTCTCAACCACTGCGCCACCAGGGAAGCCCTCTTCCAGAGCTTAGACAAATGTTCATGGGACTCTACCCTGGAATCAGCCTTTGAGATAGATGTACCGTGTTTTTTTCCCCCCAGAATTCTTATGTAAATTCATTATGCAAATAGAAGTTCACCAAGCTTGGACTATTACTCTCACAGGTCTATGGGGAACATACTCTGTAAACCAGATCTTTGGATGGGAAGAGCTATTCTATGTCAGGTTATGGGGAGTTAAAGAGCCAAAAGGGTGATTAGGGGACCAAGAGAAGATAAGCCAAATGGAAACAGAAGAGTTTTGAATAGAGGATGGAGAATGAAGAAGAAAAGGCAAGAATGGGAAGTCTTGCCAGGAATTCTAATTATCAACAGTGGACTCCAAAGTATGATTCCAAATGACAAATCAACAATTTCATCATTACCTGCAACTCAGAGCTGTCTCATTTGAGGCGTAGGATGGGATATTAAGGGTAACCATACAGTATCTTCTGGATATATGTAAAAACCTAATAGTGGAAAAACAGGAGGTTCCTCTTTGGTTCTTCCAGGAAAGTCCAAGGAATCCTGAAACAGGAGAAGTGTATCACCAGGGATATAATTGAGGAAAGTTGGAGAAAGAAAATAAGTCCAGTGCAAGTTAAGTACCAGGATTGAAAACCTACCCTGTTTTTGTGATGAAATGGAGTAGGAAATCCTAAATGACTTCTCAGTAGCTATCCCCATATATGAGGGTGGGGCTGAGGGTCGTCTCCAATCTTTGGTTGGAGGCTAGCAAACACAGAGAAGCCTTCCCATGGTCACGACTCATGATCTCGCCTTCACTCTGCACCATGTGTCATCTTTCCATCATGGCCTTAACAGCCATCATGTCTACCCATTTCCCTTCATAAAATGGTATTAGACCCCCCCCCCCCCCGCCCCGCCACTTTGTTGCATGGTCTCAGGGAAGTGTACTCCTGCTTCTCCTTAGCTGTGCTTCTGATTTCTAACACTTGGGAAGTTAGGGAGTAGGTGGTGTGTTCTTTTCACAATGTGCAATCCTAGGCACCTGTTCCTTCTCATTGGGCTCCACCTGCATAGCAATTAGCCCAAGTAATACAAGTTAACACACTACTTGGGTGACAGAAGGACTTTAGCTGCATATGAGGAGATTTGGGGACAGAGTAAGCTTAGCTTAGTCACTGAATCCAATTAGACACGGTTCTGGCCTTTCCTGTGTTCATTTCATCACATCTTTAGTGTGATGTTTTCTTCCCTTTCTACCTCTATTGATGAATTCCACCAAAAAAGACACCCCTACTCTCAAACTATTTCTAGCTGATCTATCAGCTGATGTACCTGGTTACATTAGGCATTCCAGGATTTTAAAAATGTTACTTAATTTTGTTCTTTCCTCTTTGAACATAGAGTCAAACAGCTTTGGATTGAAGCCAAAAATGCTCCACTCTTACTATGCCTAATGTTTCTCAACATTGCTTTACTTGATTATGTTTATGAGATTTATACTTTTTTATCACAGGCATCATCACTTTTCAGTTTTCCATGTTCTCCTTTTATTATTTTCCCATTAAAATACTTAAATAATTGCACAGACAAAACTGAACTGTTAGATGGCACGGGACGCTGTATGAGATACTTGAAATGTTCATAGATCTGCAGATATATGAACTTGGCAATGTTACAGGTGAGTTAGGTATGAGTGTGTGCAAGGTCATGTCTACAAAAGTCTAAAGTACACAAATCAAAGATCACTTGTTCTCTGCTCTTTGGGGTTCAAACCCAGGTGCTACCACCTAGGTGCGTCCTAGAGTAACGGCTTCCTTTGTACTATCAGCAAGGAAATGAAGACGCCAATAACAGCTGCTTCATGGGGTTGTTTATTGACTCAGATGAGACAGTGCCTGTGGGAAGCACATGAAAAAGGTGTTATTGCTGTGAGAGAGATCAGGAGCAAGGGAGAAGAAGCATGTAATTCCCTGAGTCCTTAGGCAGTGGGGGTGATGCATGTCCTTGGGTTGGTGAAGAAGTCAGGGAAGCTGGCCTTGCTGATAAAGAAGTACAAGATGCCTTTGGTTTTGGTTTTCACAAGGATGGAATTCGACCTCTATTAAAGTGTTTCTTTGCAATATTTTTTCATTTCTTCATAAACTTATGTGATATACAAAATTATAAATAGTACATGTGTGTGCATGTATTATTACTATTTCATAATTGTAAGCAGGTCCTCAATTTCTCAATTTGATTTCAGTTGATATCTTTTCTCTGCTAACCATGATCATGATTCCTTCATCCATGGATTCCTCTCCTCCCAGTACCAACTCAGACATGTGCATTTAGGACTCATGTCCCCTGCTTAAGTGGGCAAACTGAAGCCCTGGGAGAAGATGCTCTGAAGATCATTCTTGGGCAGGAGAGTAAACCTCCCCCAATATCTTGATGCTCAGGTCCTGGTGATTCCTTTTTTTGTAAAAGAGATGTTTTTAGTACTTCAGCATCTCTCTCATTCCCAGTTTATAAGAAAAGAAGACAGTTGGATCCAGTTTTTCCCTCTGGGTTGACCAGAGATGAAGAGATTTCTTAGCTCATTGTCTTTGCTGCTGAGTTGTCTGTGTCTAAAGCAACTGGTGCCCAATGCTTTGCCCCTACTCCCTCTCTGCCTCACCCCAGAGCCCAGATCGCAGGGCTGTTGGGCTGCTCTGAGCCCCGTGCCCAGAGGGGACAGCAGAGGGAGAGAGAGCGGTCACAGCTCCCCGGGAGGCCCTATGGCCTCGCAGTTGCCCGCCTGCACCCTGGAGCTCACAGCTCCCAAACTGAGGATGATGCTAGGCTGTTCCCAAGTCCCCAGGGGAGGCAGCTGCTCCTTCAGGACTGCTGTCATGCTGTATTCAAGCCTGCTGGAGCAGAGCGTCAGCACGGAGGAGAGCTGGGCGCTTCCACTTTTCCCAGTGCGTTTTGGGTTCAGATCTTCCACCCAGGAGTGCCTGGATAGCAGGAGGAAGGGAGTACAGAGAAAGGGGCCCGAGCAGGGTGAGGTGTCTCCATCCTGATGTTGTGTTGATTCTGTTGACTCTGGTCTGCCCCACAGGTCCTGGGTTTGGGAACTGCACCCGCAGGAAGTGTGAGAGGGACCTCTTTGCTCCTTTCAACCTACTGCACTTGCGCCGTTGTCCAGCGGGTGCAACTACCATGGCCGAGTCCTGCATCTGGACTTGGGCGGCAGGATGGGACCTTACATGGGTGAGTCCCCTGCCTTCCCCCCAGTCTCTGTCATGCCCCTTTCATTGCCTTCATAACACTTGTCATAGTTTGTCATTTTAAACTTATCTGTTGTCTGTTTTCCCAATTTGCCTGTAAGTTCTGGGTCTGTTTTGTTCACCGCTGTATTCCTAGAGCACTGGTAGTATCGAGCGCTATCAGTCATATTTTCCTGAATGAATGGGTGAAGGATGAATGATGAATGATTCGAGTTGTCTTTGTCCTCTTGCTCCCTGTGCTGTTGCTGATGTGGGTGCAGCAGTGAAGCTCATGGTGACAAGACTCCATTCCCTGCGTTGGTCTCATCTTGCCCTCCCTCTTGGGGAGGAGCTAAAGGTCTTCTGTGCCATCCCACTCCTGCTCCTTCCTTAGAGACCTGGGTTCAGGGGACGCTCAGCCTAGATTCCTTCCTGATGCGTCTCTGTCCTCTCTTTGAGCCTTCGTAGACCTTTTGCTGCCTGACACGTCGTTCTCTTGCATCATTCTTCGCTCCAGTTCTTGCTGCCGGCTGGTCTGCTTGCCCCAGTTTGCTGTTTCCCTCTGTGTCCTCCCTCTGTCGCCGCCCCTTGCAAAGGCCTGTGAACCATAAGGGAATATTCAGGTACATACTCTGTCCATCCCTCTATCCCATTCTTCATCCCCACTTTTTCATTCTCTTGAGAAGCTTGACATGTCCCAAGACACTGATGATAAGAATCATTGCTACAAAAAACCGTGGTGGCAGTACTGTCACCCCCGTCTGCATTCCCAGTTATGTTTTTTTTTTTTTTTTTAAGAGTCATTTTCTGGGGTAGGAAGAGAAGCCAAAATGCATAGGAATAACTCAGCCAGGAGAACTGAGAAGATTGATGTGGAGAGAGAAAGATGTGTAACAAGGAGGGGTCTTTCAGATGGCTTCCAAGTCTCTAGAGGCTTATTATATGGAGACAACAGCTTCTTATACCTGCTATTTGACATTTTAACAGAAATCTGACCTATAAAACCCACCCACAGCATGAATGATTTGAATAAGATGAACAGGATCTCTTACCAGTGAGGATACTCACCAGGAATGAGTAAGGGAAACTGAGGACACATCAGGGACCCCAGACTGTCGAGTATAGACAATGTGTGGCCTGGTCCAAAGCATGCACTAAATGGCCAACCAAGGCCTTGACCAGCCTGCTTTGTAATGTCTAAGGTGACACCTGGCCTGGTTTGATGGGGGCACCTCATTATCTCCTGACTGAAGTTGAGTTTGCCTGGGTCACAGGGATGCAGGCCTCCTGGGCCTGGGAGAGGTTTTGTTCTGTAGCAAGGGCTTCCACAGAGCCTACACCGAGGAAACTCTGGTCTGCAGAAGACCCCGATGCAGAGAAAAGTTGATTCTACATTCAACTTAAACTTCACCTATGTTAATTTGGCAGTATCGTAAGCAAAAACTTGGGATGTAAAATTACTCAACGAGTCCCCCACCGCGCGCACTCCACCCACCCCAGAGCCTCGCCTTCCACCACGATGAGCAAATGAGTGGGAGCGAGGGCATGAAATTTAAATTCCACTCAGGGGAGGAAGTGCCATGCTTCGAGCCTGACCCCACCAAGGCGCGAGTGCTGGACGGTTGCCAAGATTGTCGATGTTATTGTTGGGAAAGACGAAAAAGGCAGAAAGATCCCAGAATATCTGATCCATTTGAATGATTGGAACAGAAGCTGGGATAGATGGACAGCTGAAGATCATGTCCTTCGTGACACCGATGAAAATCAGAGATTACAGCGTAAACTGGCAAGAAAAGCTGTAGCTCGCCTGAGAAGCACAAGAAGAAAGAGGAGGTGCTGCAGGTTGCCTGGTGTGGACTCTGTCTTAAAAAGCCTCCCTGCTGAAGAAAAAGATGAAAATGTTGAAAACTCAGTCAGCAGTTCCTCTGATGACAGTAGTGAAGAAAAGGATGAAGAAGAAATAAGTGAAGAAAGTGATAATGAAGAAAAGACTGAAGTGAAGGAAGAACCAGAGCTGCACGCAAAAAAAGGAAATGGAAGAAAGAACAATAACTATAGAAATCCCTGAAGTTCTGAAGAAGAAGCTTGAGGACGATTGTTACTATATCAACAGGAGGAAACGGTTAGTGAAACTTCCATGCTAGACCAACATCATAACTATTTTGGAATCGTACGTGAAGCATTTTGCTATCAATGCAGCCTTTTCAGCCAATGAGAGGCCTCGTCACCATTACGCTATGCCACACGCCAACATGAATGTGCAGTATATCCCAGCAGAAAAGAACGTTGACCTTTGTAAGGAGATTGTGGATGGATTAAGAATAACCTTTGAGGGGCTTCCCTGGTGGTGCAGTGGTTAAGAATCCGCCTGCCAATGCAGGGGACATGGGTTCGAGCCCTGTTCCGGGAAGATCCCACATGCCACGGAGCAACTAAGCCCGTGCGCCACAACTACTGAGCCTGCACTCTGCAACAAGAGACGCCACTGCAATGAGAAGCCCGTGCACTGCAATGAAGAGTAGCCCCCGCTCGCCGCAACTAGAGAAAGCCTGTGCACAGCAACGAAGACCCAACACAGCTGGAAATCAATAAATAAAATAAATTAATTAATTTAAAAAAAAAATATATATATATATATTTTTGCTCTACTGGTGTTAGCGAAAATCCTGCCATTAATATAGCACACTTCAAAAATATATTTTTTTAAAAAAACAAAACAAGAAAGAATAACCTTTGATTACACTCTCCCATTGGTTTTGCTCTATCCATATGAACAAGTTCAGTATAAAAAGGTGACTTCGTCCAAATTTTTTCTTCCGATTAAGGAAAGTACCACAAACACTAGTAGGAACCAGGAGGAGCTCTCTCCAAGCCCACATTTGTTGAATCCATCCACACCACAGTCCACAGAGAGTCAGCGAACCACAGGCGAACCGGCCACCCCCAAAAGGCGCAAAGCCGAGCTGGAAGCCTTGCAGTCTCGGAGGCGGTCCACACGCCACTTTGCCAATCTCGACAGGCTGCCTGAGAGCAGCGCCTCGCCTCAGCCCAAGCGCCGGCAGCGGGACACGTCTGCCAGCACGCCCAAGCTGTTCCTGCACCTGGAAGAGAAGACACCTGTTCACAGCAGATCATCCTCGCCTGTTCCTCTGGCCCCGAGCAAGGAAGGGAGTGCGGTGTTTGCTGGCTTTGAAGGCAGAAGAACTAATGAAATAAATGAGGTCCTCTCCTGGAAACTTGTACCCGACAGTTACCCCCCAGGTGACCAGCCACCTCCACCCTCTTACATTTATGGGGCACAACACTTGCTGCGATTGTTCGTGAAACTTCCAGAAATCCTTGGAAAGATGTCCTTTTCTGAGGAGAATCTGAAGGCTTTACTGAAGCACTTTGATCTCTTTCTGAGGTTTTTAGCAGAATACCATGATGGCTTTTTCCCAGTCTGCCTATGTTGCTGCCTGTGAGGCGCAGGATAGCACAAAGAACCCCAGGGTGATTTATTAAGGCTTTGGTGGCTCTGGAAGAACAGCATCTCTATCTAGCTTTGCGCTCTCAGTTCCCAGTAAAGAACTAGGGAGTTGGTGGGCCTTCCTTACAGGCAGAGCCAAAGCGACACCCCCCTTGGGGTGGGTGTGGCAGAGGCGGGCCCATTTGTTTGAGCTGCTTACCTACCGTAGTTATTTCTGTGAAGGATTACTTCCTAGGTGCCTGAACGGCCTCCAGCATCTGACCCTTGCCACGGTACCTGTCATCTGTGACGGCGGGAAAAGAGCGGTTGTGTTCACAGTGAAATGTTCACCAAAGTGTGTGTAGGTTGGGCTGTTTCAGTAGACGGAGTTACTTGTTAGCAATAACCACATTTTTTAGTTATTTGTTAGCATTAAACAAAATTGTTTTGCAAACCGTTTTCATTCTTGGGACGAGGCTGAGCAATGAAACATTAGTTTTGCTTGGAAACCGCAAAGTAGTCCCAGAATATTTTAGAGGGAGTTGATATTGATGGCAAAAGAAAATTTGCAGCTGCACATTTGCTTGTTACAGTTCCTTTCCTATAAGACCTTATTTTTGGTGATTTAAATACAGCATTGCCTAAAGATTAAAAAAAAAAAGAGTTACTCAACCAGTACAGTGGGTCCTAAAACATATTCCAGGGGGCTTGTCCTGAGCTGTGGGCTCCAGTTTGCTGAGCTGGAGTCTGGGGGGCCGTGGCTCAGAGTCGTGAATGAACATGAAGGGACAGGCATGCATCGTGGACAAAGAGGGGGCACCAGTCATCAACGCTGAGAGGGGAGGCGAGACTGTAAACAGGGAGAGGGAAGTCTAAGGGTGAAAAGTCCAGAAGACAGGAGAGAGGTTGGCAGGAGGAAGGCAAGATGGGTTGGGGTGAGGGTATAATAGGAGGTCAGTTTGCAAAGGATGCTGGCTAGTGTGAGGTGGAGTGAAGCCTGCTGCACCGAATGGAGTATTCCTGGCTCCAGGGTCATCCCTGAATTAACTCTTTCACCTCTGATTTCAGGACTTCAGATGTTGTAGAACGTTGAACCTCCGGATGCGATGTCATGGAAACCTATCAGGTAAGAAAGATATTGCTTTCTGGGTGGCAGTGATGGTGAATGAAACATAAAATGGGCCCATGCGTTGAATTCCTCATCATTGCTCATGCACTTATAACACCCACAGAATGTGACACACATCAGTATGGGGCCGGGTGGGGTGAGATCACAATCGGGGAAGCGGTAAGTGGAGGAGCAGCAGCCCCCTGAAAGCCTGACTGTCGTGGGTTCCCCAGGAGTGATGGAGCACGCAGGGCTGGACCTCTGACTGTTTCCACAGTAATGGCTGAGACCCAAGTTAGATCCTTTCTTTGAGGAAAGGGACACCCTCCCTGTCTCCTGCTCATCACTGACGGTCAACAGCCAGAGATGGGAATTTATTCTTTTATTCTTTAGTACATTCCTTTATTTACCCTTTATTAAATACTCTCCCTGTTTGCAGACCTAAGCAATAGACTTTGCATCCTGTGTTCAGAGATCGGTATGGCACTGTTTGAAAATTGGGAAGATTTCACGTTTGGCATTTTAATGACTGTAAATGAGTAGTTATTGGAGTTAGAAGACTCTAGGTTCAAATCCCAGCTGTATGTTTATTAACTATATGACTTGGGATGGAGATCCTTAAACATCTTGAGTCTCGGTTTTTATCACCTGTGATATGGAGATGGCAACTTTCACAGTCGTTTTGCGGTGTAGGAACCAGTACATGGTGGGTTCCTATGAATGAGGAACCTCAGTGAATGAGGTCTAACCATTCATAGCCCCTGATCCACAATGCTGTAATCAAAAATGCTTTGACAACTGAAAGTTCTTTTCTAATTTTGGGTCAAACTAACTAGGTAGTGAAACCTGATCTGAACTTACTGTGAGGCCATTTATTGCCTTTATTTATTCCATTTAGTGTGCGTATTCATGTATTTTGCTGCAGAAGTAGTAATGTATTTGATTACAGGGTGTACCCAGACCCTTCTGGGATTGGATCCTGAAACACACCTGATCTCATCGTATCTTTCTGATAAGTAATTGTCAGGCCATGCTTGCCCCCTTACCAGCTATTAAAGTCTGTAATGCACACATTCAAATAATCATGAAAGAAAACGTGAGTTTCCATTTGGCAAGACTTTTCTTCTCAGGACTAGGAATGAAAACCCAACAGATGTACTCATTCATTTGTTTAACCAAAATTTACGAAGTCCTTACACTTTGTAAGACATGTTGCAGTAGGGTGTTGTGAGGGCTATAAAGATGAAAAGAGAGGCCTGCCACTGAGAAATGAGGGATCTAGTGTTTGGGATGAGGCTGGCACAAGAAAAATTATCATGCAAGGAGGAACATGCTAACTTCCCTCGTTCGGAGTTCCAGGCAGGACAAGTTCACATCTGGATAGAGGATGAAGCTTCGTAAAGGAGAGACATTTGAAGTGTGGGTAAGACTCTGCCAGGCAGAGATGGCAGGACAGGGTATTCTGAGCCTAGGGAAGAGTAAGGAAAGGGTGTGCAAGCAGAGGGTGGACTTAATATTTGGAGAATAGCAAGTGGTCCAGCTTGTTGGAAGCACAAATCATGCAGCAAGAAGGAGGTGAATGTTAGGCTGGAGGGGTAGATGGGTAGAACTGTAGAAAGCTGGGATTGCCAGGGAGAGTTTGTGCTTGATTTATAGACAAGGGAGGGAATAGATGTTGTTTAAAAACATTTTTTTTCTGATACTGAAATAATATGTGTTCAAATAAAAAGAATTTGAAAAACAAGATATATATACATATGAAAACATTTAAATGCCTATAATCCACACCTAGAGATAGCCATTGTTAATATTTTTTTTAAAAAATCTTTATTGGAGTATAATTGCTTTACAATGTTGTGTTAGTTTCTGCTGTATAACAAAGTGAATCAGCTATATGTATACATATATCCCCATATCCCCTCATTGTTAATATTTTAAAATGTGTCCTTGTAGTCTTTTTCTGTATGAAGGTAGATGACGTTGAAAGGAATGTATAAATGAAATAACATTGCCTCAGATTATTAAAAAAAAAAACAGCCTATGGACATTATACTTTAGAAAAACAAATATAACAGCAGTATATGGATAGGTTGGATCCAATATAGAAATGTACAAGTGCATATACAGAAATGTACAAATAAGAAAGCCATTATGAATGCTGTTGTGATGATTAAGAGGAAGTGAATCCTTGAACCTAGTTGGTGGCTATGAAGAAAGAAAGGGGACAGGATATGAAAAAATATATTTCTAAGGATAACAATTCAAGTGGTTTAGAAGAAAGAAGGAGAACTCAGAAATACCTCCCAGGGACTTCCCTGGTGGCACAGTGGTCAAGAATCCATCTGCCAATGCAGGGAACACGGGTTCAACTCCTGGCCCGGGAAGATCCCACATGCCACGGAGCACTAAGCCCGTGCGCCACAACTACGGAGCCTGCGCTCTAGAACCCATGCACCACAACTACTGAGCCCACATGCCTAGAGCCTGTGCTCTACAACAAGAGAAGCCACTGCAGTGAGAAGCCCGCATGCTGCAATGAAGAGTAGCCCCCGCTCGCCACAACTAGAGAAAGCCCATGCGCAGCAACGAAGACCCAACACAGCCAAAAATAAATAAAATAAATAAATTTAAAAAAACAAAACAACAACAAAAAAGAAATACCTCCCAGGTTTCAAGCCTGGATAACTGGGGGTTTGGGGAACCATGAACATGATATTGGCTTTGGGGGAGGAGAGGATTATGTGTGTATTTTTTACACATGTTGAGTATGTGGTACTGTGAGATGTGGGCTGAGAACAAAAAGGCAGAGTCTCTTTTACCTTTTCAAGATTGTTCTCGTTAAGGGAGAAGGTGAGTTTTCTGAAGGAGAGACTAGAGAGAGAAAAGAAGGATGAGAAGAGAGATGCGGAGACATTCGTATTTAGAAAACAGCAGAAAGACAAGGAGCTAGAGAAGGAGCCAGCCCAAAAAAACTCAAGAGTTATTGGACAATTAAGAGTAGAGTGTCTCTACAGTCAGGGGTGGAAGCTATTTCAAAAATGTGTGATTCACAGCGTGCAATGTCACAGAGACGGCAAGGAGGATGAGGACTGAGTACCAAGGATGAAAAGAGGTAACGTATAAGGTACCAGATCCTGAGACATGGGAAGAACTCTGCTAATGGCAGGTGTTATTCTGATTGAAAGACTATTACATTTGGCAGTTAGGAAGGGTTTACCAGACCCAGCCAGAAGTCTGACACAGAGACGGAGCTTAACAAATGTGTTGAATGAAATAATGAATGAGTAGAAGACAGAAGTGTAGGAGCTTAGGAGTGGTGGTGATGTGGTAGTAGCCAGTTCCTAAATCTGTCCAGCAGAAATAGTCGGTTCCTTGCACCTTGGGAACTTCTGCCCTTTGGGAATGTGTCTCCTGGACATTGAATTTCACCATGCATACGGGCCAGTCTTCTTGGGAAGCCAGGCCAGCCATCAGGGAGCAAGGTCAAGAGAGTGGCTGGTGGTGATTTCCCACTAAGACTTCCTGGCTTCTCACAGATGGTACAGGGAATGGGCGTCAAGCGCAGTGAGTAACTTCAGCGTCGTCAGGGAGTTTGTGCTCCTGGGATTTTCTCATCTGCATGAGTTCCAGACCCTCCTGTTTGCTTTCATCCTATTGATATATGTGCTGACGGTGCTGGGGAACCTGGCCATTGTCACCCTCACATGCCTGGACTCCCGCCTCCACTCACCCATGTACTGCTTCCTCTCTGCAACTTCTCCCTCGTTGAGGTGCTGGTCGCCTCCACTGTGGTCCCTAGGATGCTGGCCGACCTGCCTTCCACTCCCAGAACCATGTCCCTGGCTGAATGCCTGATCCGGTCTTTCTTTTCCTTCTCCCTGGGCTCCACCAACTTCCTCATCCTCACAGTCATGGCCTTCAGTTGCTACGTGGCCATCTGCCGTCCTCTGCACTACGCGACCATCATGAACGGGCCAGTCTGTGTGAAGCTGGTGGTGGTCTGCTGGGTGGTTGGGTTCCTCTCCATCATCTCCCTGACCCTGCAGAAAACCCAGCTCTGGTTCCGCGGCCGCAACATCATTGACCACTACTTCTGTGACTCTGCCCCGCCGCTCAAGCTGTCCTGCTCTGACACGCAGCACGTCGAGCTCGTGGACTTCTTCCTGTCCTTTCCTCACTCTTCGTGCTGCCGCCCTGCTGCTCTTCGTGGCCTCGTACATCCTCACTGTGTCTGCAGTGCTGCGCATGCCCTCCTCCTCCGGGCACCAGAGGCCGTTCCGCCGGCACCTCCCACCTCACGGTGCTGCTTCTGGGCTACGGCAGCGCCGTCTTTATCTACCTGAGGCCAGGCAAGGGCTACTCCACGCAGCTCAATGAGGTGGTGGCCCCATTCCTCAACCTCTACCTCTTCATCTTCACCTTCCCGAATGAGAAGGTCAGAGAGGTCATTGAGGATGTGTCCGAAAGGATCCTCCTCAGAGACCCAGCCACCCACAGATGAGAACAAGGAATGAGGACCGTCCACTGCAGGTGGCACCAAGGTGCCCAGGCTGGAGCTTCTCAGTCTCCTTCTTTCTAGTCTCTTCTGCTCCCTCACCCCCACAGAAGTCTCTGTTCACTCTCTACAGGGAGCTGATGAGTTCACATTGTCTGAATGTCTCAAAGGCAAGTGTCTGTGAGCCTGCGCTAGTTAAGGAGAGGATGATTTCAAGGAAGCTGTGGGTGAAAACAGTGTGATGATGTCAATTAAAAGAGATAATCCAAATCAAGCTCATAGCACAGGGTCTGGTAGGTACTAAGAACTCAGTAAATGTAACTATTATTATTATTATTTTTTTTTTTTAAAGAAGTGGCTTTTTTTTTTTTAAAGGAATTCCTTTATTTTTATTATTTATTTATTTATTTATTTATTTTTGGCTGTGTTGGGTCTTCGTTTCTGTGCGAGGGCTTTCTCTAGTTGCGGCAAGCGGGGACCACTCTTCATCACGGTGCGCGGACCTCTCACTATCGCGGCCTCTCTTGTTGCGGAGCACAGGTTCCAGACGCGCAGGCTCAGTAGTTGTGGCTCACGGGCTTAGTTGCTCCGCGGCATGTGGGATCCTCCCAGACCAGGGCTCGAACCCGTATCCCCTGCATTGGCAGGCAGATTCTCAACCACTGCGCCACCAGGGAAGCCCAGCTATTATTATGAAATGTGCTATTAAAATCTCTCTTCTCTGGTCCTGCTCTATGGTTTTGTTCACATTCCTTTACGTTTCTTTGTGTGCAAATTTTTGGGGGGTGTGTTCTTTTCCCAGGAACTGGCTTCAGAGTCTAGGATGGGATTCTGAAAGTGGGAGATTCTTGGAGAAGAGCAGAGAGGCCTGGCATCCTCAAAACAGAAATAATGATGTGCATTTTGTTGGGACCCCCATGTGGGATTGCTCCTGGAGTAGAAGCGCCACTCACACCCAGGCTGCCCATTACTCCCTCCTGGCCCCCAGACCTCTTACCTTTAAAGAGAAATGACTCTCTGGGGGCCACTTTCTCGATCCCCATATACAGCAAGGTCATGAGGGCCTCATGCCTAGAAAGAAGGGCATGCAATTTATTCATTTTTTCAATCCTTCCTATGCACTCAGGGAAGAGGGGAAAGCTGGATCATTGACCCCAGGCTTGCTACCGTCTTCTCAAGGGCTAGCACTCCTCTTCTCCCACAGAACCTTAGATCCGTGGCCCAGAGGGAGGGCCCTCTGAGGTTGGGTTTCCTGGAAGCCGCCTGGCCAGGAGATTGCCAGCAGCCCTGTGGGGTAAGGCAGAGGTGATAGAGGGCTGGTGAGGAGGAAATGGAACAGGACAGGTATTGTGGGTAATGGGCTGTGGGCGGATGAGGGAAGGCATTCCTTGGAAATCTGGGAACAGTTTAGGAAGTCCTGGAAGGAGGGTGTGAGTGGGAATAGCTCTGGTGTCTGATTTCTTATACCAGATTGAATCTGGACTGGGCTGGGATTAGCAAAACAGGAAAAAGAGTACATGCAAACTTCCTCTGACTTCTGGAGCTAGCTCTGCCTACAGGGTGTCTAGAGAGGCCCTGGTCCTCGTTTGCAGTGGGGACAGTCACAGTGTGGGAGCCATCCCACAGACCCAAGCCTGTGAAGAAAGGGGGTAGTGGGAGGGGCAAGCATCCCAGGGTGTGTGGCCTGGAGGCCCGAGTCTCCTCTTATTGCCTGGAAGCTTGGTCTCCAATTAAGCTTTTTTTTTAAAAAAAAATAACTACCACAGGACACATTCCCATTTGTGAGCCTCTCCAAAAAAGTGGGCAGATACTTTTGATTCTGCAGTAAAAGCAAGCTGGGAAAACATTTTTTTCATCCTGAGAACTTTCTTTCCTCTAAGTCTCTAGGGACTAATTGCTTACCCTCCTTGCAAACTTTGTGAAAAACTGAAAAACAAAATGGGAGGCAATTATCTCCTTCTGATATGCAAACACTTTCCTTCAGCTTTTTCCTTCTCAATCAGCACACAAATCCACTCAGATTTTCCTCCTGAGAGACACTCTTCTGTGACTCTGATCTCTGCACATTTCCGCCTAAAAATTTAAAAATAACCAACAGCCTACAGCAGTCTCTTGCCTGTTTTTCACAGTGTTCCTGCAGGAGTGGGGTCTCTGGCCAGATTTGGGGAAGGTGTCACATGCTTTGTTCCTCCACAGTGATTGCCCTGTCATAGTCAACATCTCACAGGCGTGGCATTCTTTAAAAACTTGCCTGTGGTCCCTTGCTACTCAAAGTGTGATCCCTGGAACTACATTGGCATCTCCTGGGAGCTTTTTGGAAATGCAGAATCTGGGCCCCCATCCCAGACCTGCTGAATCCGAATCTGCATTTTTAATAGGACCCCAGGGTGCTTCACAATGCACAGTAATATTTGAGAAGTGCTGATCTAGACAATTAGCTGGTGGGATTTCCAATCAGGAAATTGTGTAAAAAGCCCTTGTCCCAATCTCAACAATATGAAGGGCACTGGAAGAGGGAATTTGAGGGTGTACTTGCTATTATCGGAGCCATCCTTTCTTAATGACTTTTATCCCAGGTCCTCTTTCTGGAGACTGTAACCAGGACTTAGATCCCCAAGATTTTCATCCCAGTTTGACTTCAGGCTTCTTGTGACTTTAGCCTAATGGTCCAGCTTTCTACTTGCTGTTTGAATCCTGCGTGGACACGACCTGGAGATACTTTGGTTCCACACATTTGTCTGGGTGTGACAGGGACCCTCGGTGTACACAGTATCAAATGAAGCAACTGCATAGACATAACCTGGAAAGTAATTTGAACTTTTCCAGCTTGCTGGAAGGAATATGGGGATCCCGGTTCTAAGACAGAGTGTCTGTACGAAAAGTCTCCCTAGGTTTAGAGTCATGATGTAACTAAACCACTGCCTCATGGAATTGCAGGGGAGTGTGTAGGTCACCCAGGCCCACCTCCTCTGAGCTCAGGCGTCCCCACGGCAGCACACACACAGGCCTTGCTGGAACCCAGTCTAGAGATGGAGCCCTCACAGCCGTGAGGCGGTCCCTCTCTTTGCTGCTGTGTGCTAATGTTTAGGATGAAGCCCTTATATCCAGCCTCACTGTGACTCTAACATTCACCTACTGCGCAATTTTGGTTCACACAGGGAGACCAGCAAATAAGTGAAGGCAGCTAGATATTCCCCTACAAAACATTCAGATTTGCTAGTGAAATGTTGCCACTGAACACTTTCTAGACCTCTCACTATCCACACTGCTTCCTCTTGTGCCTGTTGTTATGTGGGTCTTAACAACTAGTGCTAGTTTAGACAACTAACCAGGATAGAGGTGCAGTGGGGTAACTCCTTCCTGCGCTTTGGTTACCACACATCTATTGCTGTCAACTAAGATGGCCTTCCGTGTTTTCGTTTACAGCGTCCACTCATATTCCAAATTCATCTGCAAACCTCATTGCTAAAGACAGCTGGCATTTACTGAACATCTCTGTTGTTGGTACAGGAGATACAGAGGTAGAGAAGGCATGATGCCTAACTTGAAGAGCTGAGAATTTAGTGTGGGAAGACTAAACTATGTGTTAGTTACTAGGATATGCAAAGCCCTCTGGGAATACGGGGAGGGAGTTGGTTAAATTGAGTCTTCTCAAACGTGGTGTCATTTGAGTTGAGCTTTGAAGTATAGAGCAACTTCACAGGCTGCGAATGGGAAAAGTGAATTCCAGAGAGAGAAAACTTAATATGTAAAGTAACGTAGAAATAAAAATGGCACATTGGGTAGGCAGTGCAAGCCCGGGGAGATGGAATTAATGAATGCTCTCTGGAGAGTGGTCATGGGTATCTTCACTAATCAAATCCAGGTCTCTTGGGGGTTTGCAAGTGTCCTCTGAAAGATGCTCCACTCACTGAAATCACAAGATGGCAAATTTTGTAGTGGGTACAGAGGGTATTGATGTGGAAACCTTTGCATGCTAGGGCAACTCTACTGTATTCACAAAGGTATTATTTATGGTCAGTGCTGGAATTTCATTGCCTTAAATTTTGAAAATGACCTAAGTAAGTTCATGGAGAGCTTAAGAATTGTTCTTTTAAAGGACAATTCCATGAGGTTTCCTTCCATAGCATTTGATGCTTGTCTAACTCAAGGGAAGGAGAATGACAAAGATGCTGGGTTGAATGCAGAACAGGATCTAAGGGAAAACCCCGAGGCAGAGTACTACACTGATGGCCTGGAGCCCTCCTGAAAATTGATGGTTAAATTTTCAGGAATTAAACATAATCATTATTAAAAATTAAATAATAGACACAATCAAATAGATTGTTAAAAACAAAGATAATCAAAACTCAAAACTCCTAATTATTTTACTGCATTTTACTTTGGTCTGTTCCACTGAAGTTGTGTCACTTGTGTCAGTATGGTAGAAATACTGTATATAGTAGAGTGGGAAGCTGCCACATAGCACAGGGAGATAGCTCGATGCTTTGTGATGACCTAGAGGGGTGGGATAGGGAGGGTGGGAGGGAGGCTCAAGAAGCAGGAGATATGGGGATATATGTATACATATAGCTGATTCACTTTGTTGTACAGCAGAAACTAACACAACATTGTAAAGCTATTATACTCCAATAAAGATATTTTTTTAAAAATCAAAAAAAAAAAAAAAAAAGAAATACTGTATAATGGTGAGAATCTCTTCCCATCTCCAAGCTCAGTGATGTCATGTTGGTAGCTTGAAACTAGACATGATGAGAGTGAAACTGACACCATGGAAACTGGTGAATGCTTCAGGTCAGCAAATGCTACAACTGGGGAGCCAGTGATTAAATATTTATGGGCAGACTACTGGGTCACTATCACTTTTCTTCTGTATTCATCAGGCGTGGTTGCAAGGACCCTATTTACATCAGGAAATTTAAAGCTGAAGGATTTGGTGAAACTAGACTGATATGAACATGGTGCTCCATAGGCAACACTCAAATTTTCCAACTTGGGCTTAGAAAGTTTTGCACTTCACCTAACTCCTAAAATCCCATATATGCAGGACATTCATGGTACCACTGGTCATTCTAGGACCCAGGCCTGACTTTTATATGAAAATGATTTGATTCCTTTATCTTCCTTCATCAGAACTTCCATACCCTTGATTTCTTGCTCCCTAGTCCTCTCAGCTGATAGGAGTAAACCTACTTTTATTTCCCACTGGGATTTCCATGTGTGACAATGGGCTCTTGTGCTAGCTGTTCAGAACCTTGTATTTCTAATGGTTGCTTACTGGGAGGACACTGTATCTCTGGGGCTGGAATGTCAGACAAATGAAGGGAAGATGGGGGAGGTGTCAGGAAATCCTGCCACTGTTTCTACCTATATTTAAATTAGCTCTGGGTGGGGAGGGATAGATTTGGAGTTTGGAATTGACATGTACACACTGCTATATTTAACATAGATAACCAACAAGGACCTACTGTATAGCACAGGGAACTCTGCTCCACATTCTGTAATAACCTAAATGGGAAAAGAATTTGAAAAAGAATAGATATATGTATAACTGAATCACTATGCGCTACACCTGAAACTAACACAACATTGTTAATCAACTGTACTCCGATATAAAATTTTTAAAAAATCATTGTCATATGAAGAGACAGAAAAGAATCTAGACATTGACCTTACACTTTCACAAGGTTCAAAATGGCTCATAGACCTAAATATAAAATGCAAAAATAAAGATTCCTAGAATATACATATATATATATATATATATATATATATATATATAACTAGCTCTGCAGGTTACAAACAATGTCATTCTACCTGCTGGCAATTATGTTCCAGTGTAAGCTACTTCTTTGGAGTGGGAAGGGTGTTGCCTTCAGTTAAATGACCTTACATCAAGTGACTTTATGTAGACTAACTGACTTTATGTAGACTAAGGATCAGATCAATTGTTCCCATTTCCTTGCATTAACATTGCAAGTAGACTGAATAAAAATATTTCTTGCATATGTAAGTGTTATTTGCTGTCTTTCAAGTGTTTGTGAATACTATTGTGATAAATGCAAATTTTTAAAAGTGACATTGAATCTATAGTTACTTTCTAACAGTATGTGTTCCTTTCAAGGGAGGAATGTAAACATATAGGGACTGTTATGAAGGAGTTACTAGAATTATTGCCATTACAAGTCTATAAATTTGATGGGAACTTGATGGATACACGTTTAATAAGGGGCTAGAGGAGTCTATACTGAGTGACTTAAGATCCTGGAGATTCCAACTTTTAATTTATCCAACTTTGATCTGGACAGGAGAATTTCCGAGGATGGAGAGGTGGAAAAGAAGTTTGAAAAACCAGATTCTGTTGTCAGGTCTGCCATTGGTTTGACCAACTCGTTTTTTTCTCTCAACCATGTCTCCTTTATCCATTAGTGGGTCAGAAAACACTGCTCGGCTGCAGCCCAAGAATCAGTATTTCTCTTCTGGGCTCTTGGGTCACTGTGTTAGAATTAATTGTACTTTTCCTCTCTCTCACAGATGGAGAACTCTTTGAGATTAGAATCCACATTTCTTTGATTTTTAACAGCTAGTTAAAAATAGGGCAAGGGTGGTTGATGAAGAGGGCATTCTTATTATCAGTTCAACAGACATTAGAAAGTCATTTGTTAAAATTCAATGCCCCTGTCCATTTTAATTTTATTTATTTATTTTTAATTATTTTATTTATTTATTTGGCTGCATTGGGTCTTTGTTGCTATGCGCGGGCTTTCTCTAGTTGTGGCGAGCGGGGGCTACTGTTCGGTGCGGTGCGCGGGCTTCTCATTGCGGTGGCTTCTCTTGTTGCAGAACACGGGCTCTAGGCATGCAGGCTCAGTAGTTGTGGCTCACGGGCTCTAGAGCGCAGGCTCGGTAGCTGTGGTGCACGGGCGTAGTTGCTCCGCGGCATGTGGGATCTTCCCGGACCAAGGATCAAACCCATGTCCCCTGCATTGGCAGGCGGATTCTTAACCATTGCGCCTCCAGGGAAGTCCTTCATAAGTTTTTAAATTAAATTCTGTACATTGTATATAGGACAGTTGAGACTGAGGTTAATAGTATTTATTCCTCAATATGGACAAACCTTTTTTGGGGGGGAGGTCCACCTGTAAGTTTGAGGGGTTCAGTCAATCTGATGAGGAAGCTGAGCTGGATTAGGGGTATTTCGTTGCCTTTAGTGAACCACATGCTGCAGGTTTCTTTAGTGGTGGGCTGCTGTCTTGGCCTTAGGATTTCTAGACTGGGTATATGCATTATTTGGATTTAACACAAAACAATAATTGCCTTAATACTTTATATTTGTGAAGTATTTAAAAATCCTCCAGTGTTATCACAACTCTCCCTGACTCTGTTGACCAGGTAGATGTGTTTGTATGAGGAATAGTTCCCCTATCCCCTGGTCATTGTTCTCAAACAGCTGTTGCTGAGACAGTCTGGTCTTGGTGAAACAATATTTTTACTACCCTTTCTCCCAAATTTATTTTCTATTGTTCCCAAGGCCACAAATGTGCTAAGGCTGCTAACAGAAAAGAGGTAACATCCATCAAAGCTGCTGCAGGAACTGCCTGACACGCACTGGCAGACACTGGGAGAGCCTGCTTGGGAGTGGATCTAGAGGGAGGTGAATCAGAGGGTGGCTGGAGTGTAAAGCTAAATCAGGGAGAGTCTGTTGATGGACTGGAGCCAGTCCGCCATCATGCAGGATTAGCACCTTGGCAAGGGTCCTGGGAAGTGGGTCTCCTGTAAGCTATTTGCTGACTCGTGGAATTCTGAAAAAAGTGCCAGCCTTCATTAAATTAAGTAGAGATGCCAAAAATTGCCTTGCAAGACTCTGAAGGAAGGGATCAGAGGTTTAGAAAAGTGGAAATGCTATTATGGGGCTGTTATATAAGACTGAAAAATCCACAGTTGACCATGTTCTTTGGGAGGGAGGCCTGGAGGACCCTTTGCCTATTAGCAAGATCATAAAAATGCATGGTTAAGGAGGACATCAGCTGAGGCTGTTGTTAGGAGATGCTGTTACAGAACTGGGCATCCTAGTGGCCAAGGGATACAGGTAACCAGAGTAGCAGAGGCCATGTGGCAGCACCTGACTGTCAGATGCAGAGTATGCATACTTGCCCTGTTAGTCAGCAAGGTCTAAATGGCGAACAGGTGGAGCCTGAACTGCACGGACCTTTGCGTACAGCAAATAGAACATGGTATTCATGGGGCAAGAGATAAGGGTAACGAGCAAGAGTACTGCTTAGCGTACATAATTGAAAGAAATCAAGAATGAACAAGAAGGCTCAGACCAGCAACCCCAAAGAAGGCACGATCCCTTTGCCCAGTCTTCAGATTGGAACCGGCTCTCAGAGCCAGCATCATCAAATGTAAGAACCTGAGGCACCAGAAGTAGGGGCCTGTGATGCCACGACAAGTATTTGGACTGGCCAGAAAGTTCGTTCGGGGTTTTCTGCCACGTCCGCTGGAAAAACCCGAATGAACTTTTTGGCCAACCCAATATATCCAGTGGGATTTCCCAGACTTGCTGCAAAAGCCTGCAACCATTTACTTGAGTAACCATCACTGGAGAAAGCGGAATACTCATATATTTTAAGAGCTGTGGGATGTAGTATGTGAGTTGAAGCTTATACTCAAGGATCTAAAACCCCATCCAAGCTCCCCTTATTCGGGGAACTTGTGGGATCCAGGTAATTAATGCAGTGTGGAACCAGATCCATCTCACGGTGGTTCCACTGGATCCATGTATTTTTAACTTTCTCTCTCCTTTTTCTCCTCTCTTTTCTTCTCCATTTTTCCTCTTTCCCTCTCCTCCTTTCCTCTCCTCTTCTACTTTTCCAGGTTCCTCTCACCACCCCTGCCCCCTGTCTCTTACACACACACATACACACACAGTACAAACGAACACTCATTCTGCATCCGGCACTGTGCTAGACGCCGAGAACTCAGAGATGAAATCCAGTCTCTTCCATCAGATCACTCACAGTGAAGAAACGGAGAGAGGTGGGTTGGTGAGCAGCACTTTGTAATAGGGTCCCCCAGAGAGTCGTGCACAGGGGGTGTGGCAGTACAGAGGGGGAACCTCCAATTCAGCCAGGAGGGGACGAATAAAGGGATGCTTTTCAGAGCAATCATGTCTGACTTCATTCTTGAAAGAAAAGTGAGCGTTATCAGGCAGAAAATGAGGAATCCTCTGTGTACTTACGCTCATGTTCCAATGGCACCTGACTTATTTCAAGTTTACTCTCTTGGCGTGTATTTCTAGTTATGTAAATAGACATTTCATGGAAGATGCTGTTGGTTTTCAACCAGCCATGAGAACACTGAGAAAGGCATCTTTAACCAGGGACTTGCCCCTCAGGAGTTTGGATTCTAGAAAAGAACTGGCTTCTACCAGATTATTTTATTTCACTCTCACAGATGACCTACCTTCTTGAAGCCTCCCAGAATACTCCATGATTTGAGCAGAAAACTACTGTGGTTAGAGAAGCTAGAAATGCAGAAGACTAGCTTCCCAGTAGCCCGGATTCTTTCTCCTGAATTCAATCTTGCCTTTGGAAGATGATTAATGGAAAAACATGGAATTTATAACCATACTTAGGCTCAAGTCTTTGCTCTACCAGCTCTGAGTTGCATGATTCCAGGGCAGTTATCCAACCTCTCTATTATGTGGTCAGACTCTTAGAGAAAATTAAAAATACAATATATGAAGGAAGAGGTCCATACCAGATCCTCAATGTCAGAGGTGGAACGGCTGTCTGAGATCATCTCCACTTTCCTTTTACATAAATCATTGTCCAAATTTACATGGCTAGTCAGCGTCCACAATAGAAATTAAACCTGGGTCTTCTGAGCTACAGGCAGAAGGTAGACTGGGAGCAAACGTTGCAGGGGCGAGAAAGTACCTGCTTACTAGGCAAGTTCATGGCAACAAACACTGTAAATTGATTAGGTTGCTAAAGGAACCAGTAGAAAACAGGAAAGATTCACGTTCAAATCCTGAAAAGAATTTTCCAGGGAACAGAAGTGTAGCTACAGTATGAAAGAAAGAAAAACAAATGGGTGAATGGTGGTAGATGAAGGGATCTATTGATTAATCTGTAGACGGGAGTACAGACTGAAAGCAAGATGGCTCCTCTCTCAGATCACAGGCCAGACGTGATGGGAGCAGGAGGTTGCGGTCCATGGTGCAGAGATGATGTCTACTTGACAAGCCTGGTGACAGTTGTTCTGTCCCTAAGTGTGGCAAAATCTGTTTCTTTATAAGCAGGAAGCTCAAGGGCCAAGCCATGTTAAAAGAAAAGGGAACCAGACCAAAAATTTTGCTGCAGTGATTTGGGGGCCTCTGAAGGAAGGGAGGTCGTGGTGATGGTGAGCAATGCTTCTAGAATGTTGTGTGTGTGTGTGTGTGTGTGTGTGTGTGTGTGTGTGTGTGTGTGTGAGAGAGAGAGAGAGAGAGAGACAGAGTGTAAGCTCTTTGGATAGACTTCATTGAATTATGGAATGAATTATCCAAATAAGCATTTTGAAAGAAGTTGGGGTATAGGAGTAATGTGTTAGAAGTTTAGAGAGATTAAAAAAAATTAGAAGAAGGTTGACTATGTTTAATGGCATGATAAATTGACCAATCTCTTATTTATATGTAGATTACAATTACAGTTCTTTGTCTTGAATCAAAATAAAGAATTATGTGTGGGTGTAAATTTGAATAGGAAATTGCAAAGTCAAGGAAGATGGGGGAGAGACCTGATAGTGACTAGATATCAACATCACTTAAGACCATGAAATGTGTAGAGGGAAAGAGACAGAAGGGGACTTGATGACCCAGTAAAGAGGAAAGTACTTAATATTAGAAAGGATGATTCCATTTAGAACAGAATGAGACTCGAGGAAGCAAAAGCGGGGCTTGGAGTGAGAAGCCGAGGCTGGGACTGTGCAGCTGGGAAGAATTTATGCAGACAATATTCAGCTCAGACAACTAGCTCAGTCGGCTGACAAAAGAAGAGAAAATCCAGGGATCCCATAGGAAAGGATGAAGAATGTCTCTAAATACCACAGATAGAGCAAAACTGCTTAAGAGTGAAAGTTTTAACAGTAAATACTACCGTTACTGAGAACTACCTCCAGACCTCATGCTGGTGATATTACATACGTTATTTCTAATCCTCACAACAACCTTGCTAAAAAAAAGTTATTATTACCATTTTACAAATAAAGAGTATGAAACGCATAGAGGTTAAGAAATACAGCTTGTGACAGAAGTTGTGTTTGAACTCAGGTTCAATGCCAAGGCAATGCCATGGTGCTTCCCCCCCATCATTATTGCAAGGTGCTCACAAATGTGTGTGTGCACCAAGCATTGCCAACACACCGAACAAATAATATGGCTATGTTTAATGCCTGGAGTGGATGCTCTGATAAATGCCCACCCATTGAAAAACATTGCTGATTTTGCCTCTTTGTATTGTACGACTTTTCTCAACTAGGGACATTAAAATAATTCACTTTATAACTTTTAGTGTCAAGTAGGGGATTTTCATGATTTTTTTTTTTACCATTTCAAAGGGAGTCCTTTTACGTAAGGACTGCATCTGCCTTTCCCAAGCCTGCCACGTCCTGCTTCATGTTAACCCAGGTTGTATATAATTTGCAGGCCAATAACATGCACAGAGCAAGCACCCTTGTCAGTGTGCAAAAAGGCGTTGTATTCTTTATACAGATGTGTGACTATGAGGTGCATGAGAAACACATTATGGAATGAATGAGAAAGAAAGGCAAATGAGCTCAGTCTGGGATGCTTAACTAGAATCTGATAGTGACCGGAGGTGATATGAGATGTCTTTGGCTTGAGATAGTGTCTGCTTGACTCTAGGTATCTTCATTATATTTATCTCATTTTTCCCAAGTTAATTAATGTTAACAACTTATTGTTGTTACTTCCTACCCTCCGAAGTAAGAACCAGAAACGTCAGAGATCAAGATACTAAGAATCGCAGGTGTGTACCTTCTCAGAAATGTGTATACACCCCCACCTAGTGGCGGCTCTGAATAATGCATCGGCGGTACTGACCTCTCAGATCTCCCTGGCGATGATCTGCAAAGTGGGTTCCAGGGATGATGTCACAGGGAAAAGCGAGAACCCTTTTCTGGAGTGGGAAAGGGAGTAAAAAAAAAAAAAAAGGAAAATTTTAGGAACAATGTTTTGAAAACTTGAAAATAAAATACTAGATATTTCTGACATAAATTGGATTTTCAGAAATTGAGGGAGATTCATGAGCAGAGAGACTCACTACCTGAGAAGAACGGTTTATTTCCGTGAACAGGAAAACACAGTGTAACGACTTTTTAAGAGCTGGATTGAACTATGGTCTTAAGAAAGTAGAATAACTGAAGGAGGTCCAATACTGTATTGATTCCCTCCAGCTGAGCCGAGGAACTGGGGACACATGTTGGTGAAATGGTTACAACTGTAAAACCCAGGGGTCTGTGTCTGGGAAAACCAGATTCTCATATACATATTTAACTGGGTCGATTGGAAACATATGGGGATTGTGGGGAGTAGACATTAGACGGTTTTTACTGAATATGTTGCCCCATGTTAAGGATGAGGAAAACGGAGTTACAGGGATTCTGAATTACTTGCCCACGCTCTCCTAAGTACTCAAAGGCCAAGGTGGAGTTCAAATCCAGGTCTATAATTCCAGATCCTGTTCTCTCTACCACATCATGTTGCTTTTCTTTGAACCATATGCGTTTAAAATATAATTTTAATGTTTATTTTAAATTGTACTTCTTTGTTGAATTATTGATAAGCTCAGATGGTATAAAGTTCAAAAAGTCTAAAAGTGTAAGAGCAAGTGAAAATCAAATGAAAACAAAAAGGGCAAGTGAAAGCAATCTCTCTCCTACCCCAGCCTTCATTTCTCCCTCCTAAGGCATTCCTCTCTTGCCAGAATCTTGTATATCTTTCCAGAGTATTTTATCCATATGTATAATTAAGAAATGGTAACATCAAAATGATGGAGTCTTCAACATTATAACAAATTTTATGATTAATGCACAACAAGAGGTTAATTAATTTAAGCCTCAAAATTAAAATTCCCTTGCCTGCTCCAATAGACTTTAAAATTCAATCAAAATTAAGTATAGAGAATTTTAAAAATAAAATGTTAATTCACCATTCATTCGCTTGAATAGTTTTGAGTGACGACTAGCGTTAAGTCCTTAAAATGATGGTTTAATTTTTCTCCAAAGCTTATATGCATTCCCAAAACCCTCTTGCAGATCTTCCAAATACCCAGAGTCTGTCTCCCTTCCCTTTCTTTTATTAAAAATATTCTTCTTATTCCCAAATCCTTTTCTTGGTTATTAGATTGACCCTTAGCCAATCAAGTTGATTTTGGCTAGTGACACTCTCTCATCAGAGTCTGAGCCAAAAATGCCAGTTTGGATTTTATTTCTGGATATATGATGAGTAAGCTAGCTGGTCATTTCTCTAACCAAATGTCTTAAAGTTTTCAAAATGCTTTAAAACTCTTTTCCCACATGTTGTTTTGTCAGTATGGGTCCAGTTTTCACATGCAAAGTGAATCAGATCCACTGCACTCAGTTTTACAGTACATTTTTGCAAGATCTCCCATTTTTAGCCAAGTCACAGCTGAGCTTCACTTTCAGCTAATTAGTACTTGTTCTCAAATTGGGCAGTTCTAACCCAAGCTAGGAGATGAGATGCAATTTACTTCCCCTCTCCTCTCCTAAAATTAACTAAGCTGTAAAATGTGAGCATTCCTTTGCTTTTCCCTTTGCACCAGGGTTTGGTTCCATCATAAAGAATTTGACAGAACTCACAGTGTTCCAACCAATCTTGCTGTTCTGATTTGAACAAGAATGGAGTACTTCCTTTCTAAATCTCAGCTCTTTGGTTGCCAAGCAACCATTAATTTATTGTAACCAGCTAATATTTAAAATTATACATGATGATTAAACAGAACAGTATGCTTTCTCATATTCCTGAATGTATGTAGCACTGGCCAGATCGGAATGAGTATGGTTGGTCTTGCAGAATCAAAAACAAACTACAAGGAATGCTTCTTGAGATTAAAAGGTAATCCTCCTGTTCCTTGCCTGAGCCCTGTAAGGGCGGTCCTAGAGAACACAGTGTATGTGGGGATTATGCAATCCGATGTAACAAAATTGGAGGAGCCCCTGGTACTGGAAGACCCTTGTCCCTCAAGAGGAATGACATGAACTTTGAATAAAATACAGGGCTCCCTTGAAAGGCCCTGACAACACTTCCACTAACTTGGTTAGGCTGAGTCTTTTAATCCATGCTTTTTAATGTAAGGACATTTCAAAGCGTGTGTAGCCGATGTATTAAATAAGCTAAATTTAATGGAATAGAAAAAGGAAGTGGCTTTCTTTTTTTCCAACCTTTTCTTCCAGCAAGTTCCATCAGACTTCCCTTCCCTTCTTCTGTGTGACATTTAGGGGAGCTCCTGCAATTTTCCAGTCACTTCACTTATAAAAACAGCTTCATATTGTTCATAAAGACCCATTATCTGGTGTTAAACCATGCATCCCAGTCTATGTTAGAACCTCAATATTTCGTCTCATTTAAAGAGTGTCTTCTCCCCTGGTTGTGTCTGACCTGTGCCTTGGAGCCGTGCAGGTGGAGAGCAGGAACAGTTTGCTCTTTCTCTCCTTCTTGCTGGTCTGCTTCAATTCTCCATCTCTGCTCTGAGCCTTCTGGTGTCGGGACAGGAAAGAGGAGGTTAGGGGGAAAGAAACTGAAGTCTTTTTACTTGTCTGGAGCTGTTTATTCTTTGCTGAGTTGCTAATGCCCTTTGTGGGGCAGGGGTCCAAATGGTATCTTTCTCACTGGGCACATTTGTGGATTCTTTAGGTATCCTGAAAGGACATCTGCATTTCACATTGCTTAATGATCCTCTCTGCTTCCTGCACTGCTTGTTCAACTTACAGCTTCTCTGTGCCAGAGTCTCCTCATGCAAGGAGGTAGCCCTCTTAGACCAGGCACCTTGAAGATATCTCCCACCTTCCATAGTATCTACTTGGCCCCTTTTGCCATATCGATGATAGGAGTGAAGGCTTGCTATCATTGTCATATTTGATGAGACAAGAGTTCTCCCTGCTCTCTCAGACTCTGAGGATAGTTGTTCATTTCTTTGAAACCTCTGTCACCATGCTGCTCTTCTAGTGGCACCAGGGTGGGCCCATGGGATTTTGCATCCAACCAGGCAGTGGGATAAATAACAGATCATGCCTGCATCTCTAATCTCTGTGGGGTTTTGTCTTGGAGACTGTCTTTACTTGCCTAGGGCATGTGGGACAGGGGGACTATAGAACTCTACCCCTATGAATTTCTTCCCGCTAGTAACTTCAGTCTTGTCTTTATAGCTTGGATGGATGGTGAAATGAAAGTCAATGGACTGTCATTCCATTTTTTTTTTTTGGTCATTCCATTTTTAATAAGTCTTGCCGAGTTATATTTGGCATTTCTCCTTTAGAATTTGTGGTACTTAACATCTATTTCCAGAGCTTTGGCCTTTGAAACTCTGAGGTAATGAAATGTCCATTCAATATGTTATTATGTGGACGATCAGAAAATGAGCAACCTTTCCACAAAAGAAACAAAACTGCAGGACAGTATGATAGCTGCCCACCTTGGAGTCCACTGATTTCTCTCAGATGCCTTTGGTTTACTTAGGTTGAAAGGTAGATGGGAAGTTTAGAGTTGGGACAAGGTCTGGGATCAGGAGAATGAAGATATTGAGAGGAAAGCTATGGTAAGGCAGCAGGACATGTGGCTGGCAGACAGACAGAGGCTACGAAGTTTGGGAAAGAATCTGCCGGAGAGAAGATGGGGAATAAAATATTCTTCTACCCTTGCTCCTATCCTTCAAACATGCTCAAGGCTATTACACTCTGTGTTAGACTGGGTCCTCCAAGAAGTAGACACCTCACAGGATCAGAAGCCCAAGACATCTCTTAGGGTAAATGCCTATGGGAGAGAAAGAAGAGGAATCCTGGGATTGGGAAGCCAAGAAGAGCCATCAGATTGTCATGCAGGTATGAGCATTGTGAAGGAGAGAGGGCGGGTGAAAGAGTCTTACACTGCAGCACATTCCCAGCAAAGTTCACCAAGGACTTGAGTTGTTCTAGAGCCTAAGTGGCCATCTGAGCTGTCCTGAATATCCCAGGAACAGACCTGCCTTGGTGACCCTGTCATCCACAGTCATCAGCTGGGAGCAGCCCATGGGAAGCGTGGCCCCAGTGAAGACAAGGAAAGGGTTTCAGAGCACGGTGGCCCATCAGTTACACTCTCGCACTTTGAGACATGAGAGGTGCATTTGCACGGTCACCTCACACCCTGAACAAAGAATGAATGAGCACCCCAGTATTCATTGCAGCACTATTTACAATAGCCAGCACATGAAAACAACCTAAATGTCCATCAACGGAGGAATGGATAAAGAAGATGTGGTGCATATATACAATGGAATATTACTCAGCCATAAAAAAGAATGAAATTGGGTCAATTGTAGAGACATGGATGGACCTAGAGACTCATTCAGAATGAAGTAAGTCCGAAAGAGAAAAATATCATATATTAATGCATATATGTGGAATCTGAAAAAATTGGTATAGACGATCTTATTTACAAAGCAGAAATAGAGACATAGACGTAGAGAACAAACATATGGATACCATGGGGGAAGGGGGGGGACGGTGGGATGAACTGGGAGATTGGGATTGACATATATACACTATTGATACTACGTATCAAATAGATAACTAATGAGAACCTACTATATAGCACAGGGAACTCAATGCTCTGTGGTGACCTAAATGAGAAGGAAATCCAAAAAAGAGGGGATATATGTATACATACAGCTGATTCACTTTGCTGTACAGTAGAAACTAATACAACATTGTAAAGCAACTATACTCCAATAAAGGTTAAAAAAAAAAAAGAATGAATGAGTAAATGAATATACTTTCCTTATTCTGGCTTAACCAGTAAGTTACCATTCAATCTATTCTTTCCTTCTTGGCTAAGTTTCCTGAAATAGAAGTACACATCCACTGTTATTTCTCCCATACTTTTCATTCATTTCTTCACCCACAGCAAGATGGATCCTCCACTGCACTGCACTGAAACTGCTCCAGCCAAGGCAATCATTGACTTCCTAACTGCCCTATTTCAAGAGTTGTGTGAGTTTGGAGCTCAGAAATAAATTCAGTCAGGGATGATAGTTGTGGATACAGGAATGTGGGAACAACCAAAAATCTAAGGGAGGAAAGGAGGAGATAAAAATATGAAAGTTTTACAAAAGCAAGGGAAGAAAAGAAGGAGGCAGAGAAGTTAAAGAAAAGGGTGGAATTTAAAAATAACTTGCAGGATATTGAAAAATCTTTTCAGATAGGCAGCCCAGGAAAATGCAGGAACTTCTTGGGGAAAACATTCAAATCTGCCATCTTCTGACTGATTTCACATTTGCCAGAAGAGGTCAGCAAAGATGGTAATATCAGTCTTCGCCCTCCTTAGAGGCAAAGTGGCTGGCTAGGAAAGGATGTTTACCTCTTCACTTAGAGCTTATACAGGTCTTCCATTTAACAGACTACTGTCTTTCTCTGGCCCTCTTCCCAGAGTTTCACAGACGCCTGTGCTCCTGGTGAAGGGATGGATCAGAGGTTACATGTCTCATGAAATGTCAGGCCTTCAATTTAAATGTATGTACTTCCCCTGTAAGTCAGAGTAAATTAATTAAAGTTTCTGGCATGTCAGCCAATGCAGTTAGACAAGAGAAAAAATGCAGGTGTAAAATATTAAAAAGAAGGAGAAGACAAAGTTAACCTTAATTTCAAATAATTTGATTGGCTATCTGGAAAACTCAAGAAAAGAAACTAAAAAACAGTAAGATGATTCAGTGATGTGGCTGGGTACACAATTGATATTCAGAAACAAAATCCTTCACATACACCAAAAAAAAAAAAAAAAAAAAAAGGAAAAAATCCAATTAGAAGACAAGATAAAGGAAAAGGAACTCATTTACAAAAGCAACAACAACAAAGAAATATAACTATTATATAAACTTTATAATTTTTCAAGGTCTACATAAAGAAACTTCAAAATGCTCCTGAGAGACATAAGAAGACTTGAACAAATGGAAAGGTGAACTTAACAATGCAAAAATATCAATTCTCCCCTAAGTTCATCCATAAGAATTATAAAATTCCAATTAAAAATGACAGCAGTTTTTTAGGGCTTGCCTCGTGGCGCAGAGGTTAAGAATCCGCCTGCCAGCGCAGGGGACATGGGTTCAAGCCCTGGTCCGGGAAGTTCCCACATGCTGTGGAGCAACTAAGCCTGTGTGCCACAACTACTGAGCCTGCGCTCTAGAGCCCGCGTGCCGCAACTACTGAAGTCCGCGCACCTAGAGCCCATGCTCCACAACAAGAGAAGCCACCGCAATGAGAAGCCCGCGCACTGCAATGAAGAGTAGCCCCCGCTTGCCGCAACTAGAGAAAGCCTGCATGCAGCAGTGAAGGCCCAACGCAGCCAAAAATAAATAAATTTTTTAAAAATGACAGCAGTTTTTAAGCTAGACAGCTGATTTAAATTTTATGTGGTTATATGAGCAAGGAAAAAATAGCCAAAAATATTCAGAAAGAGGAGAATAATGAGGAGGAACTCCACCTGTAAAGCAGAGTATGTAGCTATAATTAAAACACTCAACTACGATCATTTGAAAAAGGTGGATTTTTCAATATATGGTGAGACAACTAGGTGGCCATCTAGGAAAAAAAAAATTAGTTAAATCCATTCCTGCATATGTTACACCAGGTTGAATTTCAAATGGGTCAAAGGTTTAAATGCAAAAAATAAACCATAAACTTAGCATAAGAAATAAAAGAATGTTTATAGGAATGGACAAGACTTTTCTAAGTGTGACATAAAACAAAGAAGTCAAAAAAGAAAAGATTGGCAAATCTGACTTTATTAAGAATTTTAAAAAATATGGTTAGTACCACCCAAAACAAAGTAAATAGACAATGACAAACCAAGAAATATATCTGCAACTCATATCATAGAAAGTTCATTTGCCTAATATATAAAGAACTCCTACAAATCAATAAGAAAAAGTAATCTAGTAGAAAAAGTAGGCACAAGATAAGAACATGCAAGAATAACCTCATCTTTACTCATAAAGGTGCAATGCAAATTAAAACTACATTGAGATACCGTTTCCACTTATTAAATTGGCAGATATCAAAGTTTTATAACACACTGTGGGAATATAGGTAATGTAAAATGAAATAACCTGCATACAGGGCAATTTTGTAGTATCTGTCAAAGTTAAAAATCTACCCTTGACCTAGCAATTCCTCTTCTAGGAATTGTCATTCACATATTCTGGCATGAGGACATGACGTCTGTATTTGATTATTAAATGCATCATTGGTTGTAAAAGCAATGATTGAAAACAAATATTGATCAGCAGGGAAACAGTAAAATAAACAATCGCACATCCATCTGGTGGAATAATCCAGAGCCACTGAAAAAGGAAAAGGAAAAAGAGGGATTCCCCGTGTATGGATATGTAATAATCGGCAAGATATGTAGCCAGGCGTAGGACATGTGTTTAATATACTGCCATTTGCACAAAAAAGAAAAATGTGTTTGTATGTATTTGCATATATGTGCTTAAAATACTTCTATACATGTGCACTAGAACATTGATAACACTGGCTGCCTGTGAGGGAGAGGGAATCAAGTGGTTGGGGACAGATGGGGAGAAAAATGTTTCAAAATATTTTTTGAATTTTGAACCATGTGAATATATTCTACTTTGATGCTTTAATATTTGAATATGGTTATATCTTCCTTTGATATTCTGGCACTTAAAAAATGCCGTGTTTGGGATATTCTAGAATCCTAGTTCTCTATATGCTAATTTATATGTATAGTAAGATCTTATTCATCCAAAATTTAACTGTAGAATCACCTCCCCTTTCTAGATTCTGGCTACGATCAGGAAAGAGCAAAAATAAGCCATCGAGCAGGCAAAATAGATGTCCAAGTCCATGTACAAAATAAAGTTTAGGTACGTCCCTCACCAGAAATCTGTTAAGATTCCTTCATTCTATTTATTTAATTTATTTCTTGGAGACAGTTATATCAAGCTTGATAACATGATTTACTCATGGAAAGTAGATAGGAAGGGGCAGGGTCTACTGAAAGCGCTGAGAGTGTGTTAGCTCACATTCTGAGATGCATGTTGGGAGGAAAAAACTCTACAAAGCCAATCGCAGGATTTAAGACAGCAACATATGGGTTCATTCTGTGCAGGAACAAACCTCAGAGATCATATCTGTATGACTGTGACCTTCTAATGGTGGTCATGAGGGACCGAATCACATTCAGGTATGCTCAGTAGGATCTGTTGAGACTGGTTTTCATACCTGATGTTTAAATGAAATAGAAAAGCTTTCAATGATAAAGAGTTTAAAACTTAGGCTCTCTGGAAAATAAAATGATAATTTTCAGATCGGTAGTGTCTTGGAGTATATTGTTTAAAATGCTTAACTGAAGATGTCATCAAAATGGCAGAATAACCAGTCAGAGATTCCTTTTTGTAATGAACACAAGAAAATTCCAACACAAAGTCTCAACAACTGGAAACATCGATATCTAAAATTCACAGTGGATAGGCAAAAATGAGTCAAGAACAGTATTCTAGCACAATAAAACAGTTGCATAGTACATAAGAGCCCAGAAGAAATTCTAACTTCTCTGTAATGTATTGACTTCAAAAATCATGAACAAAATGTAAAGAATGGAAATCTGTTAGCAAAGAAATGAGAGGAATTGTAGCAGTTGTGAAACCAGGGCAGGTTAGAATAAAAGAAGCAGTAACATAATGATTAACTATCATAGGGTAATTAAGAATGTTACTTTGACCCAGCTATCCATTTTTAGGAATTGTTCTTCTAGATATACTTAGACATGGGTGCAGAGATATATACACAAGGATTTGTGTACCCTTGTTGGAAACATATGTCTCCTTTGCTTTGAACTAATGAAACTAGAAGCAACTTAACCACTAACTGAAAAGGGACAGATTAAATAAATTAATTATGTTTTATCTACACAATAAAATTCTATGTAGTCATTAAACAGGGAATACTGTATGTACTGATGTATAAAATTGAGCACTTTAAAATAAAAAGGCAAGTTGCAGAATATTATGTAAAGCATTATTATGTTAAAAATTTTTTCTCTGTGTGTGTGTGTATCCTTGTACTTGTGTGTTAGGATATGAATGGGAAAAAGGCTTAGAAAGATACACACCACACTGTTATAGCAGTTGATTGGAGATTTGGGAGGGATGGGCAACAGGCCAGAAACTTTTACATTTTATGTTGCACATAGCAATATTATTTGATTTTTTAAAATTATTTTTTAAGTGTTTAGAAAGAAGAATGTTGTTAACTCTTAAAAGTCCAACTGATGGCATAGACCAAGAAATTAAACCCAAACTATAATTGGATTAAGATGAAGTAATAAACAGTGACTGAGCTTGAGAATGGTATATAATGATTTGTCTTGCGTTTAAAAGGAATTCCTGAATAGGTGGTTTTAAATCAGTAAAAGTTGTTATCATGAATAGGGATTGTTTTGTCTGCCTACAACTCCTCCCTTTCTGAGGCAGCACCTCTTTCTCGTGGGAAATACTCCTTTCCCCTTTGCAAACATTTGGCTTAAAGAATATGCAATTTTCTTTCCAACTCCATGCTCCCCACCACAAAAGATAGGCCAAAATGCAGATATCTAACCCAAACTGAACCAATCATATAACCACCACCTCACCCCAATTATAATTGATCATGCAGGTATCTACCTGACTCAGGCAAAACCAATCACAGCTCTTTCTCATCATTTTCAAACTGGACTTGGAGGAGAAGAGTCATTCCTGCTTTGACGGTGGGAATTAAGGGACATGCATCGTTGGAACAATAACTACGCCTGTGGAGGAGGCCAGGCTGCAGTAGATCATGGAGCCAATATTAGAAAGAAGCTGTGAAGAGAGATGGAGAGGAAAGTAATCCAGCTATAACTGCCCTGCATTCCTTCTTGCCGTCACGTGGGGAAAAAATTCTCCTTTTTGACTAAGTTGGTTCAAGTTGGGTTTCTGTCTTTCACAACCAAAAACATACTGGCTAATACTAGGAAAAAAAAAAAAAAGATGAACAAACACATTTATTTGCTTCCACCTTCATTTCAATGACAGTGTAAAGATACGTGAATCTAAAAAGGAGCTGATTAATATTCAAAAGATTACAGATTAGGATAACTATTACTTTTAGAATCTAAATCATAAAATCCTGGCATAGGGCAGTATTTGTAAATTCTTAAAGAATATCTGTTCCTCCAAAGGCCATTTTTCTAGTTGAGTGATCAATCATTTGGGAAAAAAAGGTAGAATGAATATTCACAGGTTCAAAGACTGGAGAGAGATTTTCTGTCCACGTCTCATCTCTAAATAAATTTAGAAGTTATTTTCAGCAGCTTACTGTGTGAGAAAACCGTGTTGAAAGATTTAATTGAAAACTCTGACAACTGCTAGGTGAATATTATGATCAGGATAATGCTGGACTCAAAAGAGTATATGAGATCAAAAAACGGAATGAACGAAACACACATTTAGACATGGTGAAATTAGTGCAAAGCTTCACGTCAGAGAACAGAGTCCAAAGTTCCTGTTTCCGGTGTTTAATATGAATAGAGATAAGAATGTTTTTGTTACTTAACCTTGTAGAATTGAGTTAAATAAAACTATCTTCAACCCATTTTAGAAAATAGTACATATAAATGCTGTCTTTGTATAAAAAGGCATAATTGTTAAAGCAAAACAGAACAACAAGTAGGGAAGGGAGAAAAACAATTCAGTAGAGTGGACTTCAAACTTAACTACTATTTCTCAAAAAGATAAAATCCACTTCTCAAGAAAAGTCTCATTCTATATTTAAAAACAAAGCCAATTTATAAAGTTTAAAAATAGAAGATGAACTAAGACATCACTACTAAATTATGGGGAAAGTATAAATGGCATTTCGATATGCTAGAAGACAATGGATACATTATTAATCATAATAGTCACTGTATAACATAATGAAAATGCACAATAAAAAAAGAACACTTAATTTTACATTCAGTCGACGTAGCATTAAAACATGAATGAAAACTTGTTTATTTTTTAAATTAATTAATTGATTAATTAATTTTTGGCTGCATTGGGTCTTTGTTGCTGCACACGGGCTTTCTTTAGTTGCGGCAAGCGGGGTCTACTCTTCGTTGTGGTGTGCGGGCTTCTCATTGCGGTGGCTTCTCTTGTTGCGGAGCATGGGCTCTAGGCGTGCAGGCTTCAGTAGTTGTGGCATGTGGGCTCAGTATTTGTGGTGCACGGGCTTAGTTACTCCGCGGCATGTGGGATCTTCTGGGACCAGGAGATCCTGGACCAGGGATCAAACCCGTGTCTCCTGTATTGGCAGGCAGATTCTTCACCACTGCACCACCAGGGAAGTCCTTGAAAACTTGCTTAAAATGGAGGAAAGTATGGCAGCTGTCAGAACTCTCCTTGCAGCCCTACAAGTCCATGGACTAACTGAGGAGAGCTCCAGCTGCTGGGCTGTGACATCCATCCCTGTGGGAGGCTATGCCACCCATAGGCTGCTCCCGTGGGATCTAAGGCACACCCATCCCTGGAGACAAGGGATTTCTCTGACTGACACTTCAGCTTGAGGACTCCCCAGTGATTTCCCAAGCCTCCTTAGACTCTGTGGCGGTCTAAGATACTTCCACCCGCCCTATCTCCTTCTTCCCTTCGTTCCAGGTCAGACCTGCATTGTGCTCGATGACTCTCCCAGCCTTCTCTGGCTCCCTCCGCATATTCTCTCCCAGGCATTTCCCTCATAAACATTTGCCTCGTTAATCTGCTTCTCTGATAACCCAGGCTAACTCAGAGAGAGTGACAAAATAATGCATTTGTGCTGAGAGTGCACAGTACCAGGACGTGAGTGACCTCAGCAAGTTCAGGTAGCAGGCATGCGAGAACCTTCACATGTTAGTTGTGGCAAGAGAAGGAAGCGAGGATTAGATTTAACAGTCTAGTGACTTTCCAGGGTGGGTAGATCCTAGGGGCAAACATGGATTTTGGGGAGGCAGAGTTCAGTACTTTGAGAAGGTCCCAAATAGGGCCTCAAATGCAGGAAGTGTCAGCACCAGGCAGTAACCAGGGACACATAAGTGTGGCTGGCTCATCTGTTCATCAAGAGCTGAGGGTTCAGGGAACAGAATCAAGCTTCCCAGGGAACAGCAATGGTTGAGGTGGAGCTGAGATCCGGTCCTAGTGGAGATTACAACCAGAAGTGGATACAGAAGTTCTTTGGCACCAGTCATTGTAGAGGTCACAGTAGGAAAGTGTTGACCCAGGAGGCTCATCCAGCCACCACAGATCAGCTGTTTGGAGCACTCGTCACACTCTCATCAAACTCTCGTACTCATAGTACAAAGACCTGTATGTAATTCTTGTTGGTTAGTATTACCTCAAAGAGTGGTGATTCTTTGGGGTGGGAAAGGCAGAGATGGACAACACCAACATGATAAAATAATAAATGAAAATATTGAAGACTTGGATGATCCAATTATTCAGGCAACTTAAACAAATGCTTATGAAATTAGATAAGAAAAATGCAAAATATACTTGTATATACTGTCACCCAAAAAAATCATAAACAAGTCATAGAGGTGTTTTTATTTTTATTATTTATTTATTTATTTATTTATTTATTTATTTATTTATTTATTTTTAAACATCTTTATCGGAGTATATTTGCTTTACAATGTTGTGTTAGTTTCTGCTTTATAACAAAGTGAATCAGCTATACATATACATATATCCCCATATCCCCTGCCTCTTGTGTCTCCCTCCCACCCTCCCTATCCCACCCCTCTAGGTAGTCACAAAGCACCGAGCTTATCTCCCTGTGCTATGCAGCTGCTTCCCACTAGGCATCTGTTTTACATTTGGTAGAGTATATATGTCCATGCCACTCTCTCAGTTCGTCCCAGCCCACCCCTCCCCTTCCCCTTGTCCTCAAGTCCATTCTGTACGTCTGCATCTTTATTCCTGTCCTGCCCCTAGGTTCTTCAGAACCATTTTTTTTTTTTTAGGTTCCATATATATGTGTTAGCATATGGTATTTGTTTTTCTCTTTCTGACTTACTTCACTCTGTATGACAGACTCTATATAGAGGTGTTTTTGAAATACCAGCCACCGACCTTCTAACAGCAGGAATTCTGCTAACACATTCTGTAACTATAACCCATTTGAAGAAGAAATGAATAATAAAAATATTAACAAGTTAATTTCTTGGTATATTAAAAATACTTTTTATAAGTAAAAATTGGCTTAGGAAAGAAAATTAAGAATGCAATAAATAACTATTTTAAAGTAATAATAAACATAGCTCTGCATATCAAAATGTGTTGGGATGTGGCCAGAACAGTGTTAAGAAGAAAATGTACTCATTTAAACGTCTTTAATAAGAAATTTTTAAAAAGAGATATTAATGAAAAAACTACTATACTGCAAAATTCTAGAATAGAACAAAGTATTCATTTAAAGCAAAATAGGAAAATAATGTAAAAGTATAAATGAATACTATGAAATATAACTGGTATAAATCATTCATAAAATTAAGAGCTGGGTGTTTGAAGAGGAGAAGAAAATTAATAGACCTCTGATAAATGTAATTTAAAAGACATAAAATAATTCTAGTGCACAAAGGGATCTGGACAGATATCCATACATCTCCCGTTGCATCTCTTGGATTATCTGCAACATCTGCCGGTTAAAAACATCAAAGTACACACATGTACACATGCACACACAGATGAAAAATCCCAACATTCCCCCAATTGATCTTCTTTGCTGGCTTCTTCTCTTTCTGGCCATCAAATATTGGAGAGGCCCATGCTCTGACCTCTTAGATTGATCTCTAGGTGATGTCCTCTGGTCTCTTGGCTTTAAAGATAGTCTTCTTTTTTTTTTTTAGATTCTCCAATGAACATTTTACTTGTTTTATAACATATCCAACTATCTATCCATCCTTCTACCTATGCAACAATCCATTTTATTTTTGGATGCGTTTCAGAGCAAATTTTAGACATTTGCATAGTTACCCCTATATTCTTCAGCAAACTTATCATTATAAAGGTAGTCTTTTTATTTTTTTTTTTTATTTTATTTTATTTTTTTTTAACATTTATTTATTTATTTATTTATTTTTATTATTTTTGTCTGTATTGGGTCTTCGGTTCGTGCGAGGGCTCTCTCCAGTTGCGGCAAGCGGGGGCCACTCCTCATCGCGGTGCGGGGACCGCTCTTCATCGCGGTGCGCGGGCCCCTCTCTATCGCGGCCCCTCCCGCTACGGGGCACAGGCTCCAGACGCGCAGGCTCAGCAACTGTGGCTCACGGGCCCAGCTGCTCCGCGGCATGTGGGATCCTCCCAGACCAGGGCTCGAACCCGTGTCCCCTGCATTAGCAGGCAGACTCTCAACCACTGCGCCACCAGGGAAGCCAAAGGTAGTCTTTTTAAATTCAAACTTCCAGTTTGTTTTCTCTATCCTTGAACTTTCCGTTCATCTCTAGATGTTTATATTTAATTTCCTACTCCACATCTCGACTTCAACGCCTAATAAGATTTCTACATGCACCCACTCACAGCTTGTTTCTCCCTCAATGTTCTTTCCCTTAGGAAATGACACCACAATTCATCAAGCTATTCAGGTATCAAACTTAGGCATTATGCTTGATACGTCTCTCTCTCTCTCATCTCATCACACATGGAATCCATCAACTCATCTTCTTGGCACTATCTTAGAAAACATCTAGATTTCAGCTGTTTCTTACCACCTTCATTGCTATCACTTTAATCCGTATCTTCATCATCTCTTAATGTGGATTTTGCAATGATTCTAACAGCCTCCTGCTTCTATTCAACACCACCTCCCCCAGGAGACTGGGTGATTCTTTAAAAACTTTCCAGTGTCTTCCCATCACACATAAAGGAAAGTTCAAAGTCTTCCCTCCAATTGTACAGCTGACTCCTTCACTCCTTCTACTCGAATGCCAGATCACATTATCAAAAATGGAACTTCATCACCACCATCCTCCATCTCTCTCCACCCCCTTTTCCTGTTTTATTTTTCCTCACAGTTATAGCTACCTAAAACACCTATAGCAGTTATAACTACCTAAAATTTCAGCATTTATTTGTGTATTGTTCATGGTCTGCCAGTCTCTCCCTCTGGGTGCCAGAACACTGTGCATACCCTTGCCCTGCCCCACCTTTATTACTTTTTTTTTTTTTTTAAGTCTAGAAACAGCAATTTCCCAAAACAGGCAGAAAGGTGGAGTGGAAATCCAGAAGGTAGTGCATGTTCTGAATGTTCTGAGGCTGTGAGAAGCCCATGTGTCATGGTCAGAGGCAGGTACAATGAGCACAGTAGTTTCATCATGCGCTAAGGATTAGAGGTTTAATGCAAAATTGAGAAGCTATGACCTCAGTTGAAAACAGGCATACCAATGAATACCTGCTAGAAATATAGACAAGGCCTGGAAGTGCTACGTGCTCTCCATAAATATGAGAATTGGAGCTGAAGGTCCCTGGACTTGGATTTTCTTTCTGGTTGCTGGGTGGTGCTAAGAATGGATACTTTATTTCTCTAAGTGCATCTTAAGGTATCAACAGAGCATGCTAGCTTTAATCCACCTTTCAGGGGAGAAGCTTAAATCAAAGAAAGGATTAAAGAGTTATGACTTCTCACTAATCCAGGGACAGTGTGTGGAAGTGCTGGGACAGAAGTTTGGGGATCATCTTGACAGTCTACAAGCCCTCAAGGAAATTGGCTGTACTTTTAAGTGGATGTCAGGAAGCTTGGGAGTAGTAGCCTGGACAGAGGTCACCCACAGACATACACAGACAAGTAGGCTCTGGATCATCTCTTTTCAGGAGAACCGCAAAGTGTGGTTCTGACCTTATCAAGAATGGTTGGCCATTCCAGGCTCAGTTAACTCACTAGTCTTTTAAATATAGATTGTAAAAATCCAGTAACACTCTTACATTTCAAACATAGCATTGGCACCAAAAGCTAAACTGCTGTACTAAAATCAAGTTACATCTGCCAGTTCTATATTTATGGACCACAGGCTTTAGAAAATGTAGAGGACAATCTGGAAAGCAAAGTAAGAAAATTTCATTTCAGAATAACATTTGGTTGGGAGACTCCAGTCCCCAAGAAAGAATTGTCCTGGAGACCCCTTACCAAGATAGTCACACAAGTAGATCTAGAGCATGGATGGAGGCAAAATACACATTTTATTATTGTCATATGATAAATCTGAAAATCTTTTTTGTTCAGTTAAGAAGTAGAAACCACCTGGGACTAGACTTACAAGAATCCGGTGTTAGGAATGCAAATGATGTGATGAAGATATTTTTCTCTCTCCACTTTTAACTCCATCTCCTGAATATAAGCTCTATTTCCACATAGGCTTCCTGCAGCTCTATGGCTAAATACCTTCTCCTTTACACTAGGCCGACCTGGATGGTAGTAGAAGGAAGAGAACTTCTAACAAACATGAGTCTTGGGTTTCTTAAAACTGGACCAAAATAGGTCATATGCCCACTCTTGGACCAATCTGTGGCCAGAAGGATGCCTGGCACTGTTTGATTATAACTGAACTAATTACATTGGTGGGGCATTGGAGAGAGAGAGAGAGAGAGAGAGAGAGAGAGAGAGAGAGAGTGTGTGTGTGTGTGTGTGTGTGTGTGTGTGTGTGAAATCATTCTGATAGCCTTAGGTCAAATAGTATGGTGGTGGAGTCAATTTCACCTAAACTGCATTTACCCTGGGATACGAGTAGAATAGGTATTGGGGAATTCATTGGGGTTATTACTGGATCCTAGATTTCAAAAGATTTTTGTCTTTTTTGTGCTTTTTTGATTCTCAAATTGGCTGTAATGAACATGTATTTTGTAATAAAAAAGGAAATGAAATAAAAAATAAAATTAGAAATAAAGAGAATCTATAGCAATGGAGAAAGTGTTGAAAGTTTAGGCACACTGAATACAATTGAAAAGGTCAGTGAAATGAATGACTTGTTAATAAAAATACAATATATCAATATTGAATCAAGAAATAAGGAATAAGAAGAGTTGAAGGGGACAATGAGAAAGTTATCAAAGAGGCACACTTCCTTCCTTCACCTCCCTTGTTCACCAGAATTTGAAAATTTTCTTTAAATTTTCAAAAAGTAAATAATCCCTTTTGGCAAAACATGGTATTATAACTGTGGTGGACATTTGCCATGTTTGTGCCTGACAAGTATGTTTTGAACACCTTCCTATCTTGGGGGAATTTCCCATATTGTAAATCCCTCTTTTCCAGGGTAGAACTTGGACCATGCTCTCTCAGACTCTCCTGCAGTCAGGCACAGGCTATGATCTTGGCTTTGCCAATCAGAGACACCTGCACAAGATATCAGTTGTAAAGTGAATAATAGGAGAAAGTATGGAGTGTGGATCAACTTTGGGCAAATGTAGTGTCAGAGCTTCTGCTGTCTGTTCCCCAGAATGACTCATGGGGGCCACAGGGTCTGAGAAGCAGTGGCAGCAGGAGGGGTACTTTGGCCAGAGCATGATGTGATTCTAGTGTTTTTGCTGCATAGACTCTGATTCTATCTCTCTGCCTATCTCAGATATCCAAATATCTTTGAATCGATTCCCTTTCTGACTACACTGTCTAAAACAGACTCTGTTGCTTGTAATAAAGAAGCAAACTGATACATTATCCAGTTTATTCTATGGGACAATTTTGGACCTATCTTGCAACTTGACAATCATTTTAAAGTTAAATTTTATATTTTAAGATACCTGAAGATTCACAATCAGTTGTATGAAATAATATCGAGAAATCCATGTACCCTTTACTCAGTTTCCCCCAATGGTAATGTCTTGCAAAACTATAGTACAATTTCACAGTCAGGATATTGACATTGGTATGACATTGATACAGTCAACATACAGATTACATGCATCACCACAAGCATCCTTCATGTTCCCCTTTTACGGCTGTGCCCACTTCCATTCTACCTCTACCCTCCTTAACCCCTGGCAACCACTAATTTTTTCTTTTCTATAATTTTGGCATGTAAAGTATGTTACATAAATGGAATAATATAGTATATAATCTTTTGGGATTGACTTTTTTTCACTCAGCATAATCCTTTGGAGATTTATCCAGAATGCTGTATGTATTGATAGTTTGTTACTTTTTATTGCTGAGTAGCATTCCATGGTATAGGTTACTATAGTTTGTTTCATTATCCACCAACTGAAGGACATCTGAGTTGTTTCCAGTTTGTCTGTTATGAATAAAGCAGCTACAAATATTTGTGTACAGGTGTTGTGTGAGTGTAAGCTTTTATTTCTTTGGGATACATGCCCAGGAGTGCAACTGGTGTGTCATATAGTAGTTGCATATTTAGTTTTTTAAGAAATTGCCAATTGTTATCTAGAATGGCTATACTATTTTACATTCCCACGAGCAATGTATGAATGATTCAATTTCTCTGCATACTTGCTGGATTTAGGTTGTCACTATATGTTTTAGCCATTCTGATATGTAGTAGTGATAGCTCATTTAAGTTTTAATTTGCATTTCTCAAATGACTGATGACATTGAACATTTTTCAGTGTGTTTATTTGTCATCTTTATATCCTCTTTGGAGAAATACCCCTCCATGTCTACTGCCCATTTTCTAATTGGCTTGTTTATTTTTATAATGTTGAGTTTTGAGAGGTTCTTAAATACGTATGTGTATATATATACACACACACATACGTATTTTTTAGATGCTAGTCTTTTGTCAGATATGTGGTTTGCAAATACTTTTTCCCAGTCTGTAGACTGTCTTTTTTTTTAATAAGTTTTTTTTTAATATAAATTTATTTATTTATTTATTTATTTATTTTTGGCTGCATTGGGTCTTCGTTGCTTTGCGCGGGCTTTCTCTAGTTGTGGGAATCTACTTCTCTAGTTGAGCGGGAGCTACTCTTCGTTGTGGTGCCTGGGCTTCTCATTGCAATGGCTTCTCTTGTTGTGGAGCACGGGCTCTAGGCGCATGGGCTTCAGTAGTTGTGGCACGTGGGCTCAGTAGTTGTGGCTCATGGGCTCTAGAGCACAGGCTCAGTAGTTGTGGCCCATGGGCTTAGTTGCTCCGCAGCATGTGGGATCTTCCCAGACCAGGGATCGAACCCGTGTCCCCTGCATTAGCAGGCGGATTCTTAACCACTGCACCACCAGGGAAGTTCCTGTAGGCTGTCTTTTCATCGTCTTAATGAGGTTTGTTGAACAGCAAAAATTTTAAATTTTGATTAAGTCAAATTCATTAATTCTTCCTTTTATGGGTTGTGCTTTTGATCCGAAGGGCTAAGAACCGGGAACGCCAGTGTCTAAGGGCAGGAGAAGGTGGATGTCCCAGCTCAAGCAAAGATAGCAAATTTGCCCTTCCTCCACCTTTGTGTTCTATTTGGGCATACAGCAGATTAGATAATACCCACACACTTCGGTGAGGGTAATCTTTATTTCCCTCCAGCTTCATTAAAATATAATTAACATATAACATTGTGTAAGTTTAAGGTGTACAATGTGATGATTTGATATACATATATAAAAGTGAAATGAGTACCACATAAGGTTAATTAATACAACCCTCACCTCATATAACTATTTTGTTTTGTAGTAAGAGTGTTTAAATCTACTCTCAGCAGCTTTCAAGTATATAATATAGCATTGTTAGCTATAGTCACTATGCTGTATATTAGACCCCCACTTTTATTCCTATTATAACTGGAAATTTTTACCCTTTGACCAACATCTCCCCATTTCTCCCATCCCTCGTCACTGGCAACCACCATTCTGATCTCTGTTTCTATGAGTTCAAGCTTTTTTTTAGAATCCACATAAAAGTGAAATCATACAGTATTTGTATTTCTCTGACTTACTGCACTTAGCATAATACCCTCAAGGTCCGTCCATATTCTCACAAATGGCAGGATTTCCCTATTTTTTGTAGCAGTATAGTATTCCATATACATTATACCACATTAATATATATTATATATATAACATATAATTATATATGTGTGTATATGTACATATATATATAGATCACAGTTTCTTTATCCATTCATCCATTGATGGACATTTATGTTGTTTCCATATCTCAGCTATTGTGAATAATGCTGCAAAAGCACATTGGGGTGCAGGTCTCTCTTTGAGATCCTGATTACATTTCCTTTGGGTATACACCCAGAAATGGGATTGATAGTTCTATTTTTAATTTTTTGAGGAACCTCCATACTATTTTCCATAGTGGCTGTAACAATTTGCATTCCCACTAACAGTGTACAAGGGGTCCCTTTTCTTTACATCCTTGCCAGCACTTACCTCTTGTCCTTTTGGTAATAGCCATTCTAACAGGTGTGAGGTGATATCTCACTGTGGTTTTGATTTTCATTTCCCCGATGCTTACTGGTGTAGAGCATCTTTTCATGTACCTGTTGTCCTTTTGTATGAATTCTTTGGAAAAATCTCTATTCCATTCCTCTGCCCATTTTTTAATCAAATTATATATTTCCTTGGTATTAAGCCATATGAGTTCCTTATATATTTGGCATATTAACCCCTATCTGATATATGGCTTGAAAACATTTCACCCATTCTATAGGTTGTCTTTCCTTTTTTTAAAAAAATTAATTAATTTATTTGTTTTTGGCTGCGTTGGGTTTTCATTGCTGCGTGCGGGCTTTCTCTAGTTGTGGCGAGCGGGGGCTATTCTTCGTTGTGGTGCGTGAGCTTCTCATTGCAGTGGCTTCTCTTGTTGCAGAGCATGGGCTCTAGGCACCTGGGCTTCAGTAGCTGTAGCACGTGGGCTCAGTAGTTGTGGCTCGTGGGCTCTAGAGCGCAGGCTCAGTAGCTGTGGTGCATGGGCTTAGTTGCTCCGGGGCATGTGGGATCTTCCTGGACCAGGGCTCGAACCTGTGTCCCCTCATTAGCAGGTAGATTCTTAACCACTGCGCCACCAGGGAAATCCCTGTCTTTCCATTTTATTGATTGTTTCTGTTGCTGTGCAGAAGCATTTTTGGTTGATATAGTCCCACTTGTTTAATTTTGATTTTGTTGCCTGTGTTTTTGGTGAAATACCCACAAAATCATTGCCGAGACCAATGTCAAGAAGGTTCTAACCTATATTTTCTTCTGGGAGTTTCACTGTTTCAGGTCATACATTTAAATTTTTAATCCATTTTGAGTTGATTTTTGTGTGTGTGTGAGATAAGGGTCTACGTTCATTCTGTTGCATGTGGATATCCCATTTGTTGAAGAGACTATCCTTTCCCCATTATGAATTCTAGACTCCATTGTCAACGACCAGTTGACTATATATGTGTGGGTTTATTTCTGGGTTCTCTGTTCTGGCCCATTGGTCTTTATGTCTGTCTCTATGCCAGTATCATATTGTTTTTTGTTTTTTTTAAGATTTTATTTTGTGAGAGCAGTTTTAGTTTTAGGTTCACAGCAAAATGGAAAGGAAAGTACAGAGATTTCCCATATGTTCCCTACCCCCCACTAGCATAGCCTCCTCCATCCTCAACATCCCCCAGCAGAGGGATATGTTACCACTGATGAGTCTACATTGCCACATCATAATCACCCAAAGTCTGTAGTTTCCAAGGGTTCACTCGTTGTACATTATATGTGTTTGGACAAGTGTATAATGACATATATTCGTCAGGGTAGTTTCACTGTCCCAAAATTCCTCTTTGCTCCACCTATTAATCCCACCCTCCTCTCCTGAAATCCCTGGCAACCACTGATCTTTTTACCGTCTCCATAGTTTTGCCTTTTCCAGAATGTCATATAGTTGGAATCATACAGAATGTAGCCTTTTCAGATGGACTTCTTTCACTTAGTAGTATGCATTTAAGGTTTCTCTATGTCTTTTTGTGACTTGATACCTCATTTCTTTTTGGCAGTGAATAATAGTCCATTGAGTGGATGTACCACAGTTTATCTGTTCTCCTATTGAAGAACATCTTGGTTGCTTCCATGCTTTGGCAATTATGAATAAAGCTATTATAAATATATGTGTGCAGGTTTTTGTGTGGACATAAGTTTTCAACTCCTTTGAGTAAATACCAAAGAGCACAATTGCTGGATCATGTAGTAAGAGTATGTTTAGTTTTGTAAGAAACTGCCAAACTGTCTCCCAAAGGGGCTGCACCATTTTGCATTCCCACCAGCAATGAATGAGAGTTCCAGCTGCTTCACATCCTCATGAGCATTTGGTGTGGTCAGTGTTCTGGATTTTGGCAGTTCTAATAGGCCTGTCTTGGTATCTCAGTGTTGTTTTAATTTGCATTTCCCTAATGACATATGATGTGAAGTATCTTTTCAAATGCTTCTTTCCCATTTGTATATCTTCTGTGGTGAAGTATCTTTTAAGATCTTTGAACCATATTTTAATCAGGTTGTTTGTTTTCTAACTGTTGAGTTTTAAGAGTTCTTTGTGTATTTTGGATAACAGTTCTTTGTTGGATGTGTCTTTTGCAAATATTTTCTCCCATTGTTTAGCCTATCTTTTCATCCCATTGACATTGTCTTGTACAGAAAAGAAGTTTTAAATTTTAATGGAGTCAAGTTTATCAATTTCTCTCATGGATCATGCCTTTGATGTTTTATCTAAAAAGTCATTGCAAGGTCATAGCCTAGGTCATCTAGGTTTTCTCCTATGTTATCTTCTAGGACTTTTATAGTTTTTATTTTATTTCATTTTAATTTATTTTATTTTATATTATTATTTTTAATAGATCTTTATTGGAGTATAATTGCTTCACAATACTGTGTTAGTTTCTGTTGCACAACAAAGTGAATCAGCCACATGCATACACATGTCCCCCTATCCCCTCCCTCTTGAGCCTCCCTCCCATCCTCCCCATCCCACCCCTCTAGGTTATCACAAGGCACAGAACTGATCTCCCTGTGCTATGCTGCTGCTTCCCACCAGCCAACTATTTTACATTCGGTAGTGTATATATGTCGATGCTACTTTCACTTCGCCCCAGCTTTGCCCTCCCACCCCATGTCATCAAGTCCATTCTCTATGCCTACCTCTTTATTCCTGCCCTGCAACTAGGTTCATCAGTACCATTTTTTTTTTTTAGATTCCATATATATGCATTAGCATATGATATTTGTTTTTCTCTTTCTGACTTACTTCACTCTGTATGACAGACTCTAGGTCCATCCACCTCACTACAAATAATTCAATTTCATTTCTTTTTATGGCTGAGTAGTATTCCATTGTATACATGTGCCACATCTTCTTTATTCATTCATCTGTTGTCGGACATTTAGGTTGCTTCCATGTCCTGACTATTGTAAATAGTGCTGCAGTGAACATTGTGGTGCATGTCTCTTTTTGAATTATGGTTTTCTCAGGGCATATGCCCAGTAGTGGGATTGCTGGGTCATAAGGTAGTTCTATTTTTAGTTTTTTAAGGAACCTCCATACTGTTTTCCATAGTGGTTGTATCAATTTACATACCCACCAACAGTGTAGGAGGGTTCCCTTTTTACCACACCCTTTCCAGCAATTATTGTTTCTAGCTTTTTTGATAATGGCCATTCTGACCGGCGTGAGATGATACCTCATTGCAGTTTTTGATTTGCATTTCTCTAATAATTAGTGATGTTGAGCATCTTTTCATATGCCTCTTGGCCATCTGTATGTCTTTCTTGGTGAAATGTCCATTTAGGTCTTCTGCCCATCTTTTACCTGGGTTGTTTGTTTTTTTGATATTGAGCTCCATGAGCTGTTTGTATATTTTGGAGATTAATCCTTTGTCAGTTGCTTTGTTTGCAAATATTTTCTCCCATTCTGAGGGTTGTCTTTTCATCTTGTTTATGGTTTCCTTCCTTTGCTATGACAAAGCTTTTAAGTTTCATTAGGTCCCATTTGTTTATTTTTGTTTTTATTTCCATTTCTCTAGGAGGTGGGTCAGAAAGGATCTTGCTGTGATTTATGTCAAAAAGTGTTCTTCCTGTGTTTTCCTCTAAGAGTTTTATAGTGTCTGGCCTTACATTTAGGTCTTTAATCCATTTTGAGTTTATTTTGGTGTATGGTGTTAGGGAGTGTTCTAATTTCATTCTTTTACATGTAGCTGTCCAGTTTTTCCAGCATCACTTATTGAAGAGGCTGTCTTTTCTCCATTGTATGTTCTTGCCTCCTTTGTTGTAAATTAGGTGCCCATATGTGCCAGGGTTTATCTCTGGGCCTTCTATCCTGTACCACTGATCTATATTTCTGTTTTTGTGCCAGTACCATATTGTCTTGATTACTGTAGCTTTGTGGTATAGTTTGAAGTCAGGGAGCCTGATTCCTCCAACTCCATTTTTCTTTCTCAAGATTGCTTTGGCTATTTGGGGTCTTTTGTGTTTTCATACGAATTGTAAGATTTTTTGTTCTAATTCTGTGAAGAATGCCATCGGTAGTTTTATAGGGATTGCATTGAATTTGTAGATTGCTTTGGGTAGTATAGTCATTTTCACAATATTGATTCTTCCAATCCAAGAACATGGTATATTTCTCCTTTTTATGTCATCTTTGATTTCTTTCATCAGTGTTTTATAGTTTTCTGAGTACAAGTCTTTCGCCTCCTTAGGCAGGTTTATTCCTAGGTATTTTATTCTCTTTGTTGCAATGGTAAATGGAAGTGTTTCCTTAATTTCTCTTTCTGATTTTTCGTTGTTGGTGTATAGGAATGCCAGAGATTTCTGTGCATTAATTTTGTATCCTGCAGCCTTACCAAATTCATTGATTAGTAGTTCTAGTAGTTTTCTGGTGGCATCTTTAGGATTTGCTATGTATAGTATCATGTCATTGGAAAATAGTGACAGTTTTACTTCTTCTTTTCCAATTTGTATTCCTTTTATTTCTTTTTCTTCTCTGATTGCTGTGGCTAGGACTTCCAAAACTGTGTTGAATAAGAGTGGCAAGAGTGGACATCCTTGTCTTGTTCCTGATCCTAGTGGAAATGCTTTCAGTCTTTCACCACTGAGTATGATGCTTGCTGTGGATTTGTCATATGTGGCCTTTATTATGTTGAGGTAAGTTCCCTCTATGCCCATTTTCTGGAGAGTTTTTATCATAAATGGGTGTTGAATTTTGTCAAAAGCTTTTTCTGCATCTATTGAGATGATCATATGGTTTTTATTCCTTAATTTGTTAATGTGGTATATCACATTGATTGATTTGCGTATATTGAAGAATCCTTGCATCCCTGGGATAAATCCCACTTGATCATGGTGTATGATCCTTTTAATGTGCTGTTGGATTCTGTTTGCTAGTATTTTGGTGAGGATTTTTGCATCTATGTTCATCAGTGATATTGGTCTATAATTTTCTTTTTTTGTGATATCTTTTTCTGGTTTTGGTATCAGGGACATGGTGGCTTTGTAGAATGAATTTGAGAGTGTTTCTCCCTCTGCAATTTTTGGGAAGAGTTTGAGAAGTATCAGTGTTAGCTCTTCTCTAAATGTTTGATAGAATTCACCTGTGAAGCCATTTGGTCCTGGACTTTTGTTTGTTGGAAGATTTTTCATTACGGTTTCAATTTCATTACTTGTGATAGGTCTGTTTATATTTTCTAATTCTTCCTGGTTCAGTCTTGGAAAATTGTAACTTTCCAATAATTTGTCCATTTCTTCATGGTTGTCGATTTTATTGGCATATAGTTGTTTGTAGTAGTCTCTTATAATCCTTTGTACTTATGCAGTGTCAGTTGTGATTTCTCCTTTTTCATTTCTAATTTTATTGATTTGCGTCCTCTCCCTTTTTTTCTTGATGAATCTGGCTAAGGGTTTATCAATTTTGTTTATCTTCTCAAAGAACCAGCTTTTAGTTTTATTGATCTTTGCTATTGTTTTGTTTCTATTTCATTTATTTCTGCTCTGATCTTTATGATTTCTTTCCTTCTACTCACTTTAGGTTTTCTTTGTTCTTCTTTCTCTAGTTGTTTTAAGTGTAGGGTTAGATTGTTTATTTGAAATTTTTCTTGTTTCTTGAGGTGAGATTGAATTGCTATAAACTTCCTTCTTAGAACTGCTTTTGCTGCATCCCATAGGTTTTGGGTCTTTGTGTTTTCGTTGTCATTTGTTTCTATGTATTTTTTAATTTCTTCTTTGATTTCTTTAGTGATCTCTTGGTTATTTAGTAGTGCAATGTTTAGCTTCCATGTATTTGTGTTTTTTACAGTTTTTTTCCTGTAATTGATTTCCAGTCTTGTAGCATTGTGGTCCGAAAAGATGCTTGATACGATTTCAATTTTTTTTAATTTTCTGAGGCTTGATTTGTCACCCAAGATGTGATCTATCCAGGAGAATGTTCCATGTGCACTTGAGAAGAAAGTGTATTCTGCCACTTTTGGGTGGAATGTTCTGTAAATATCAATTAGATCTATCTGGTCTATTGTGTCATTTAAAGCTCGTGTTTCCTTATTTATTTTCTGTTTGGATGATCTGTCCATTGGTGTAAGTGGGGTGTTAAAGTCCCTTACTATTATTGTGTTACTGTTGATTTCTCCTTTCATGGTTGTTAGTGTTTGCCTTATGTATTGAGGTATTCCTATGTTGGGTGCATAAACATTTATTGTTATATCTTCTTCTTGGATTGATCCCTTGATCACTATGTAGTGTCCCTCTTTGTCTCTTGTAATTGTCTTTATTTTAAAGTCTATTTTGTCTGGTATGAGAATGCTACTCCAGCTTCCTTTTGGCTTCCACTGGCATGGAATATCTTTTTCCATCCCCTCACTTTCAGTCTCTATGTGTCCCTAGGTCTGAAGTACGTCTCTTGTAGACAGCATATATATGGGTCTTGTTTTTGTATCCATTCAGCCAGTCTGTGTCTTCTGGTTGGGACATTTAATCCATTTACATTCAAGGTTATTATCTATATGTATGTTCCTAATACCATTTTCTTAATTGTTTTGGGTTTGTGTTTGTGTGTCTTTTTCTTCTCTTGTGTTTCCCCCTTAGAGAAGTTTCTTTAGCATTTGTTGTAAAGCTGGTTTGGTGCTGCTGAATTCTCTTAGCTTTTGTTTGCCTGCAACGCTTTTGACTTCTCCATCAAATCTGAATGAGATCCTTGCTGGGTAGAGTAATCTTGTTTGTAGGTTTTTCTCTTTCATCACTTTAAGCATATCCTGCCACTCCCTTCTGGCCTGCAGAGCTTCCACTGAAAAATCAGCTGATAAATTTATGGGGATTCCTTTGTATGTTATTTTTTTGTTTTTCCCTTGTTGCTTTTAATATTTTTTCTTTGAATTTAATTTTTGTTAGTTTGATTAATATGTGTCTTGGTGTGTATTTCCTAGGGTTTATCCTCTATGGGACTCTCTGTGCTTCCTGGACTTGGGTGACTATTTCCTTTCCCATGTTAGGGAAGTTTTCCACTATAATCTCTTCAGATATTTTCTCAGACCCTTTCTTTTTCTCTTCTTATTCTGGGACCCCTATAATTTGAATGTTGATGTGTTTAGTATTGTCCCAGAGGTCTCTGAGATTGTCGTCAGTTCTTTTCATTCTTTCTTCTTTATTCTGTTTCTCGGCAGTTATTTCCACCATTTTGTCTTCCAGGTCACTTATTCATTCTTCTGCCTCTGTTATTCTGTTATTGATTCCTTCTAGTGTATTTTTCATTTCAGTTATTGTGTTCTTCATCTCTGTTTGTTTGTTCTTTAGTTCTTCTAGATCTTTGTTAAACATTTCTTGTATTTTCTCAGTCCATGTTTCCATTCTATTTCCGAGATTCTGGTTCATCTTTACTATCATTACTCTGAATTCTTTTTCAGGTAGATTGCCTATTTCCTCTTCATTTATTTAGTCTTGTAGGATTTTACCGTGCTCCTTCATCCGTGACATATTTTTTTGCAGTCTCATTTTTTTTTTTTTTTTTTTTTTTACAACTGGGATTTTTTTCCTGTTGGCATGACGCTTCCAACACTGGAGTTTGTAGGCTATTGGGTAGAGCTGGGTCTTGGTGCTGAGATGAGGAACTCTGTGAGACCTCACTCCAATGAATATTCCCTGGGGTCTGAGGTTCTCTGTTAGTCCAGTGGTTCAGACTTGGAGCTCCCACCTCAGGAGCTTCCACCCAACCCCAGGCTCACAAATCAAGATCCTGCTAGCCACATGGGGTGGCAAAAAAAAAAGGTAAAAAATAAAATTAGACTACAAAACTAACAGATATGTTAGAAAGAAAGTAAAAATAAAAATATAGATGAATCAACAACTGGAAGGTACATCACTACCACAGTAGTAAAAAAGAGGAGGAGGGAAAAGGAAAAAAAATAAAATGGTGGCAGGGGGAAGGCCTTGGCTGTGGAGAGTGGGGCCTAAGCAAGGGTGAGGTTTGGGTGGTGGGTGGGGCCAATGCTCAGGACCCACTAGGATGGAAAAGGCCCTGGGGGCTGTGGGGGGTGGGGCTTAGGCTCAAGGAACAGAAGGGGCCCAGGTGTGCCCCTGACCCTGGTCTCAGAGGGTAGGGAACCTCACCTGGGAGCCCAGCAGGCTTCCTGGGCTCGAATGGGTGGGGCAAACGCCCTCCTCTCCTCTCCTGCTCCTCCAGTCTTGGGTCTGGGAGGCCCCCTCCCTCCTGCCTCTCCTGATCTCCCTGGCCTCCCTACTATGCTCCCAAGACCAATGCGGAGAGAGGCAGGTGGGGAAGGGGAGGCCTTGGAGGGCAGGGGACTGGCGTGGGAGTTCAGCAGGCTCCCCATGCCCAAGTGGGAGGGGCAATCACCCTCTGCTCCTCTCCCACTCCTCCCAGAGGGCCCCTCCCGCCTGCCTCTCCTGATCTCCTTGGCCTCAGGGGCCCCGATCTTGTCTGGCCTCCACTTCTCCTCCCCCCTCGGTCCCCCTACATCCTACTGGTTCACTCTGGGGTTCCTCCTATTTCCTTGGGGGTCAGAGTCTCCCATCAGCGGCCGGCAGGCACCGTAGTTGTGGGGAGATGCTAACTCCACATCTCCACACTGCCATATTACTTTTATAGTTTTAAGTTCTATATTTGGGTCTGTGATCAATTTGGGGTTAGCTTTTGTGAAGAGTATAAGGTCTGCATCAAGATTTTTTTTTTTTGCATCTGGATATACACTAGTTCCAACATGATTTGTTGAAAAGACTCTCTACTATATAGCACAGGGAACTCTGCTTAATATTCTGTAATAACCTAAATGGGAAAAGAATTTGAAAAAGAACAGATACTTGTATACATATAACTGAATCACTTTGCTGTACACCTGAAACTAACACAACATTGTTAATCAACTATATTCCAATTTAAAATAAAAATTAAAAAAAAGAAAAGTGTCTCTTGCTACATTCTGTTGCCTTTGCTCCTTTGTCAAACATCAATTGACTATATTTATGTGAGTCTATTTCTGGACTGTTTTCTGTTCCATTGATTTGTCTATTCTTTCACCAATATCACATAGTCTTAATTATTGTATCAGTATAGTAAGTCTTGAAATCGAATTGTGTCAACCCTCTAACTTTGTTCTTTTCCTTCAGTATTGTGTTGGTGAGTCTTTTGCTTCTCCATATAAATTTAAAATCAGTTTGTCAATCCACAAATTACTTGCTGGGATTTCGATTGAAATTGCATTGAATCTATGGATGAGTTGGAAAGAAATGACATCTTGACAATATTGAGATTTCCTATCCATGAACAAGAAATATTTTTCCATTTATTTAGTTTGATTTTGTTCATCAAAGTTTTGTAGTTTCCCTCATATAGATCTTATACATATTTTGTTCTTCTTATACCTAGGTATTTATTTGGGAGGGGGTACTGATGTAAATGTTATTGTGTTTTTAATTCCAAATTCCACTTGTCCATTGATAGAGTTCGATGCTGTTTTGATTACTGTAGCTTTGCAATATATTTTGAAATCAGGAAGCATGATGCCTCTAGCTTAGTTGTTCTTTCTCAAGATTGCTATGGTATTCTGGGTCTTTTGTAGCTCCATATGAAATTTAGGATTGTTTGTTCTATTTCTGTAAAAAATGTCATTGGAATTTTTATAGAGATTGTATCTAATCTGTAGATTGCAGACTATCATGAGAATAGCCATGTTCATTCCAAGGATGCTGTTTCTAGATGAAGAAAAACATCTAATTCTCAAGATACTCTTGAGATTTGTATAAGAGAAGATAGAGTTTTCTTCCCAGCTTTGAGTCACCATTGATTATCTGGGCCTTGAAGCAGCAGTGCATGTGCCCAGAGCCTTACAAAGACAAATACTCTTAAAAACACTTGTTTGTTTGCAGATCAATTACCTGACCTCTTCTGCCGTGCTCTGTATCATAGGAATCTAAGTTTCCCAAGGCCCCCTCCTCTGTGAATTCTAGGAAAATTCAGCCAAGAGGAAGAGGGTGGAAGTGGAGATAAAGCCAGGGTATTTATCCTTTTTTGTCTGCTTCAGCTGGCACTTCAGTGCCACCTGTATCTCCTCTGTGGCTACAGCTCCCCCTGGACAGCTCTGTCTCCTATGGTCCAAGCTTGCTGAGCAGATCCAACATGACTCCATCTTTGCTGGGTGGCCCCAACTCCAGGTATCTGGTAACATTCTATCCTTTGTTCCCCCAGCCTTAAGGATTGTAGTAGATTCTTGATGATAACTTTGGGATTGTCTCATTGTCCCCCCACCCATTCTCAATTCTTCCTTCATCTGTGTATCCAATTACATGTATCATATTTCCTCTGTCTGAAATATCTACAGTGGTTTCTGTTTTCCTGGGAGGACTCCAACTATTAAAGGCTCTCATAAAAATAATGCCAAGTTGAACAGTTTGAACAAGGACACCTAGGTCTCTGGGTGAAACAAAGCAGTATAGGAATAACACAGAGATATAAAATCTACTTCCTCTTTTCACATTATGTTAGTTGTTAAGTATAGGGTTGCCCTGTGGCACAACCATATGGAAAACCATTCACATTGTAGTCCGTGTAATTGGCAGTCCTTGGAGTTGTGCAGTTCACAACATGGTCATCTGTACCTAACAAACTTGGGTGGGTAGATATTGCCCAAAGCTCATTTTTATTGGTTAGTGACATCTAGTTATTAGTAGGACTGGAGTCAACTCTAAGAAATAGAAAGAAAGAGAAAAAAACAACCCACAGTAGCCTAAATAAAACAGTAATTTTCTCACCTATAAAAGTCTGTAGGGATGTAGTTCAGGGCTGGTATAGATGCTCATCTCCACAAAGTCCATAGCCACCCAGACACTGGATTCCTTCTAGCTCACCAATCTGCCATCTCTCAAGTGTGAACCTCATTCTTATTATCCATGAGGCATATGCCTTCCAGACAGCAGAATGGAAGAAAGGGCCAAAAAAAGTAGGGGGAGGGGGCACAGGTAGGCAATGGGAAAATGCCAAATATCCCCTAAGGAAGATTTCAAATAGGTACCACATGGCACTTCTACTTAGATACCTTTGGCCAGAACTTTCAGGAGTGAGGGGTGGGTGGACCTAGGTTTTTCCTTCTCTGGTCTCTGCTTATCTTTAAGGGGGAACGGAGAAACAGTTCCCATAAGTTGATGCTGATGCTCTGGCCTTAAATCTATAGCGACTTCTAAGGCCCCCAGAGAAGGAAGAAATAGAGACTAAATCAGAAACCTAGACTCACAGGCTTTGAGTACTAGATTTTACAGATATGGGAAATTAGGTAAAAATCACCTAACTAGTTAATGAGAAATGTAGGACTGAAAGCCAGGTCTTCTGTTTCCTAGTTCAGTGATCTTTTCATGATATGTCATCTCATGGGGAAGACTGTTCTTTCTTTTCCCTGGGGCATATTACATAGCTGCAAATTCTTGGCAGTTCCTCTCCTCAGGTGGTGGAGTTTATTTTTCTATTCCTTGAGTCTGGTCTGGCTTTGAGACTTGCATTGATCAAGAGAATATGGCAGAAGTGATGTTGTATGAATTTCAAGCCTAGGTCTCCAGAGATTTGCAGCTTCCACTCTTGCTTTCTTGGAATCCAGTTGCCATTGGAATGAGCCTGAGCTAGCCTCTGGAGGGGCCCCATGAAGGAGATGCCCTGGCTAACAATCCCAGCCAACCACCAAACAGGGAGGGAGGCCATCCTGGACTAGGCAGCCCTGAGCTGCCGTTTGAAACCAAACATAAACGAGTGCAGCTGACACTCCAACTGTACCTAATTTGCCAAGCCATAGAATGGAGAGCCAATCCATTGTTTTTTAAGGCACCAGATTTGGGGGTTGTTTATTATAGAGCAATACTGGTACACTTCCTAACAGGTCAATCATATTTCTTGTGTTTTTTAAGGGTTTCACAAAGGGAGACCACACAATGTGTTCCATTCTCTTGTTTTCTGTTCTTCCAAATGGGGAAATTATTGTTCACCAATCCTTTATGCAAAACAGAATACTTACTGAACATTAAACAGGACCAATCCATGCTAAATGTTTTATAACATTAGTATTATTAAGATAGACTTACTTGAAATAATGCAAAGTATAATTCTTTCAATTTTCATATGATGAGAAAAGTCAAGTTCCTTATCCTTGGTCATGCAGTTAATGCAGCTGGTTTAATAATGGACCTAGACTCAGCAAGGCACAAGCAGAACTGTCTTTATTCTTTCTTACAACTATTCCCACAAAACCTGCTCCAGCAGCTTATTCATCACCACTGGGTGGAATCTTTCACCTCTGGGTGAAATCTTGGGGAAGTCCAGTAGCTTTCCAGTTACTTTAGCTAATAACAGATTCTCCAATCATTTCTAGGTAATAACGAGGGCGGTCTGATCTACCACCAAAACTCTGGATTTTTGTTGCTTTCAAAATTTTTCCCCTTCCCCAGTTCGCACTTGTCTCAGGCTTGACGGCTGCAATAGGAAATGCAGGTCATGGTCAGCATCTCTCCTTCTCCACCGATCTCCTTTCTAACTTGCAACTGCAGTTTTGGTTCCTTCCAGGTTGATGCTTGGGAACAGAGGAGAAGTAAGAGATGGAAAAGGATTCACTTTTAATCTGATTCGGAGCCCTCTAGATGAGGCTGATATCCAAAGTTGTCTCTCTTATGGATTCTTTAGTGGGCTCTTCAGAGTTATTCTCACTAGAAACATCTGCCTCAAGACCTCCAAATGGAATTACGCTTCTCCTGGCTTGCCCTTCATAAATTTGCCTTACTTTTTTCTTCCAAAGGCATGTGTCCAGCCTCTTCCTTCTGGGTGGCCTGTCTTCTGGTAGGAAGCCCTGCAGCATGTACATTTCATGTCAGCTCCCGGCCAGCTCCTTTCCGCGGGATCCACAGAGCACAGACGGTGTACTGAATACGCGCATCTGTAGCGGTGCATCTTGTGTCCACGGCAGTGTGCTTTGCTGTGCAGGTACCCAGCCACACTCTCTTGTCTTTAAGATTTTCAGGCATAAGTCATTTGCTACTTCCTGATATCTCAAGTTCTCCAAATCATTCTCTTGAACCTCCTTATTAGACTCAAAGTGAGTGGTAAACACGATTCATGGTGAGGTGAGGGAAAGGAAAACCCACACTCTCCCCAAACTCTTTTTAAAGAAGACATTATCCAATGTCCTCAACCTCTCAGCAAATTCTTAGCCTTGTCTGATATTCCATCGAGATCTGAGACAAACTAAAAGTAGAAAAACCAGGTTCAGAATCATTTATTCTTTACTGCACAGATGAAATGATACTATTGTATTGCTCTTGGAAACTCTGAAACAACATAAACAAACACATGCAAGTGATGATAGCTATCATTTGTTCTTGGCCTACAATTTGCAAGGCAGTGTACAAAACACAGCTTCCTTTACTTAGTCCTTATGCTAATCTGTCATAGAAGGTATGATGATTTTGTTTTATAGAAATTAGGGGTACGGGTTCATTAAGAGATTTTCCCCAACATCACATGACTGTATTTGGTAGAACCCAGATTCAAATTAACTCCAGCCTGTCTAGAGCTAAAATTTCTGCTTTATGCTAGATCACATCATTTCTATTGGAAAATATACTGAATATATTTACTGAGGCTATCAGATGAAGAATGGTAGAACCAAGACTGAAAAAGGGGGGCGGAGGAGGTTAGACCACAGGAAAGGTGTGGCCCATTGAGATGTCAATCCCACTGATTGCCCTGCTGCTGGGAAGGAAAAAGGGAGAGAAGACCAAAACACTCTGTCTTAACAGTTCCAGGAAAAGGTAGACCTTTGAAAATAAAGAATACAGAAAATTACAATCCAGGAAATAATATTTCCTAGATGATGCTCTATGTGTGTGTATGTGCATGTGTTTAAATAGAAGTAAGTGAATGAACTGAATTTTAGGGGGGAAAAAAGGAAAAGAAAGAGTAAAGGGAATAGCATCCCAGGTGGAGATATGACTGTGATTCTCAATTCCAATTCAGAGTAAACTTCCCCTGTTGGGTGACAATACAGTTAATCAACAGCTAATGAATGATATGGGTAGCAGATGCTCTAACTTAAGAATCAGGGCATCAGTAAAAAAGATGTGGTATATATATATACACAATTGGGTATTGCTCAGCCATAAGAAAAGAATGAAATCTTGCCATTTGTGACAATATGGATGGACCTAGAGCGTATTATGCTGAGTGAAATAAATCAGAGAAAGACAAATACTGTATGATGTCACCTATATGTGGGATCTAAAAAACAAAACAAATGAACAAACATTATGAAACAGAAACAGAGTTATAGATACAGAGAATAAACAGGTGGTTGCCTGAGGGGAGGCGGATGGGAGGAGGAAAAAGATAGGTGAGGGAGATTAAAACGTACAAACTTCCAGTTGCAAAATAAATGAGTCATGCGTATGAAATGTACATTATGGGGATATAGTCAATAACTATGTAATGTCTTTGCATAGTGACAGATGGTAACTAGACTTACCGTGGTGATCATTTTGAAATGTATAGAAATATTGAATCACTGTGTTGTAGAACAGCAACTAACATAGTGTTGTAGGTCAATTATACTTCAAAAACAAACTCATTTAAAAAGAGATTGCAGGAGGAGCTTCAAGATGGCAGAAGAGTAAGACGTGGAGATCACCTTCTTCCCCACAAATACATCAGAAATACGTCTACATGAGGAACAACTCCTACAGAACACCTACTGAACGCTAGCAGAAGACCTCAGATTTCCCAAAAGGCAAGCAACTCCCCACGTACCTGGGCAGGGCAAAAAAAAAAAAGGAAAAACAGAGACAAAAGAATAGGGACAGGACCTGCATCTGTGGGAGGGAGCTGTGAAGGAGGAAAGGTTTCCACACACTAGGAGCCCCTTCGTGGGCGGAGACTGCGGGTGGCGGAGGGGGGAAGCTTCGGAGCCACGGAGGAGAGCGCAGCCACAGGGGTGCGGAGGGCAAAGCAGAGAGATTCCCGCACAGAGGCTCGGCGCCGACCAGCACTCACCAGCCCGAGAGGCTTGTCTGCTCACCCGCCGGGGCGGGCGGGGGCTGGGAGCTGAGGCTTGGGCTTCGGTTGGATCGCAGGGAGAGGACTGGGGTTGGCGGCGTGAACACAGCCTGAAGGGGCTAGTGCGCCACGGCTAGCCGGGAGGGAGTCCGGAAAAAGTCTGGAGCTGCCGAAGAGGCAAGAGACTTTTTCTTTCCTCTTTGTTTCCTGGTGCGCGAGGAGAGGGGATTCAGAGCGCCGCCTAAACAAGCTCCAGAGATGGGCGCGAGCCGCGGCGATCCGCGTGGACCCCAGAGATGGGCATGAGACGCTAAGGCTGCTGCTGCTGCCACCAAGGAGCCTGTGTGCGAGCACAGGTCACTACCCACACCGCCCCTCCCGGGAGCCTGTGCAGCCCGCCACGGCCAGGGTCCTGTGATCCGGGGACAACTTCCCCGGGAGAATGCACGGCGCATCTCAGGCTGGTGCAACGTCACACCAGCCTCTGCCGCCACAGGCTCGCCCCGCATCCATACCCCTCCCTCCCCCCGGCCCGAGTGAGCCAGAGCCCCTGAATCAGCTGCTCCTTTAACCCCGTTCTGAGTGAAGAACAGACGCCCTCAGGCGACCTACACACAGAGACGGGGGCCAAACCCAAAGGTGAAACCCAGGAGCTGTGCGAACAAAGAAGAGAAAGGGAAATCTCTCCCAGCAGCCTCAGGAGCAGCAGATTAAATCTCCACAATCAACTTGATGTACCTGCATCTGTGGAATACCTGAATAGACTATGAACCATCCCAAAATGAGGAGGTGGACTTTGGGAGCAATAAGATATATATTTTTTTTTTCCCTTTTTCTTTTTTTGTGTGTATGCGTATGCTTCTGTGTGTGATTTTGTCTGTAAAGCTTTGCTTTTACCATTTATCCTAGGGTTCTGTCTGTCAGTTTTTGTTGTTTTTTTTTTTTTAGTATAGTTTTCAGCGCTTGTTATCATTGGTGGATTTGTTTTCTGGTTTGGTTGTTCTTTCTTTCTTTTTTTTTAATTACTTAAAAAACTTTTTTAATAATTATTTTTTGTTTTTTATTTTAATAACTTTTAAATTTTATTTTACTTTTTAATTTTATTTTATTTTATCTTTTTCTTTCTTTCCTTCTTTTTTTCTCCCTTTTATTCTGAGCCGTGTGGAGGACAGGCTCTTGGTGCTCCAGCCAGGCGTCAGGGCTGTGCCTCTGAGGTGGGAGAGCCAACTTCAGGACACTGGTCCACCAGAGACCTCCCAGCTCCACGTAATATCAAATGGCGAAACTCTCCCAGAGATCTCCATCTCAACGCCAAGACCCAGCTTCACTCAACGACCAGGAAGCTACAGTGCTGGACACCCTATGCCAAACAACTAGCAAGACAGGAACACAACCCCACCCATTAGCAGAGAGGCTGCCTAAAATCATAATAAGGTCACAGACACCCCAAAACACACGAACAGACGTGGACCTGCCCACCAGAAAGACAAGATACAGCCTCATCCACCAGAACACAGGCACTAGTCCCCTCCACCAGGAAGCCTACACAACCCACTGAACCAACCTCAGCCACTGGGGGCAGACACCAAAAACAACAGGAACTACGAACCTGCAGCCTGCAAAATGGAGACCCCAAACACAGTAAGTTAAGCAAAATGAGAAGACAAAAACACACAGCAGATGAAGGAGCAAGGTAAAAACCCACCAGACCTAACAAATGAAGAGGAAATAGGCAGTCTACCTGAAAAAGAATTCAGAATAATGATAGTAAAGATGATCCAAAATCTTGGAAATAGAATGCAGAAAATACAAGAAATGTTTAACAAGGACCTAGAAGAACTAAAGAGCAAACAAACAATGATGAACAACACAATAAATGAAATTAAAAATTCTCTAGAAGGGATCAATAGTAGAATAACTGAGGCAGAAGAACAGATAAGGGACCTGGAAGATAAAATAGTGGAAATAACTACTGCAGAGCAGAATAAAGAAAAAAGACTGAAAAGAATTGAGGACAGTCTCAGAGACCTCTGGGACAACATTAAACGCACCAACATTTGAATTATAGGGGTCCAAGAAGAAGAAGAGAAAAAGAAAGGGATTGAGAAAATATTTGAAGAGATTATAGTTGAAAACTTCCCTAATTTGGGAAAGGAAATAGTTAATCAAGTCCAGGAAGCACAGAGAGTCCCATACAAGATAAATCCAAGGAGAAACACACCAAGACACATATTAATCAAACTATCAAAAATTAAAAACAAAGAACAAATATTAAAAGCAGCAAGGGAAAAACAACAAATAACATACAAGGGAATCCCCATAAGGTTAACAGCTGATCTTTCAGCAGAAACTCTGCAAGCCAGAAGGGAGTGGCAGGACATATTTAAAGTGATGAAAGGGAAAAAGCTACAGCCAAGATTACTCTACCCAGCAAGGATCTCATTCCGATTTGACAGAGAAATTAAAACCTTTACAGACAAGCAAAAGCTAAGAGAATTCAGCACCACCAAACCAACTTTACAACAAATGCTAAAGGAACTTCTCTAGGCAAGAAACACAAGAGAAGGAAAAGACCTACTATAACAACCCCAAAACAATTAAGAAAATGGTAATAGGAACATACATATCAATAATTACCTTAAATGTAAATGGATTAAATGCTCCAACCAAAAGACATAGACTGGCTGAATGGATACAAAAACAAGACCCATATATATGCTGTCTACAAGAGACACACTTCAGACCTAGGGACACATAGAGACTGAAAGTGAGGGGACGGAAAAAGATATTCCATGCAAATGGAAATCAAAAGAAAGCTGGACTAGCAATTCTCATATCAGACAAAATAGACTTTAAAACAAAGACTATTACAAGAGACAAAGAAGGACACTACCTAATGATCAAGGGATCAATCCAAGAAGAAGATATAACAATTGTAAATATTTACGCACCCAACATAGGAGCACCTCAATACATAAGGCAAATACTAACAGCCATAGAAGGTGAAATCGACAGTAACACAATCATAGTAGGGGACTTAAACACCCCACTTTCACCAATGGACAGATCATCCAAAATGAAAATAAATAAGGAAACACAAGCTTTAAATGATGCATTAAACAAGATGGGCTTAAGTGATATTTATAGGACATTCCATCCCAAAACAACAGAATAAACTTTCTTCTCAAGTGCTCATGGAACATTCTCCAGGATAGATAATATCCTGGGTTACAAATCAAGCCTTGGTAAATTTAAGAAAATATAAATCATATCAAGTATCTTTTCTGACCACAACACTATGAGACTAGATATCAATTACAGGAAAAAAAATCTGTAAAAAAATACAAATACATGGAAGCTAAACAATACATTACTTAATAACCACGAGATCACTGAAGAAATCAAAGCGGAAATCAAAAAATACCTAGAAACAAATGACAATGAAAACACAACAACCCAAAACCTATGGGATGCAGCAACAGCAGTTCTAAGTTGGAAGTTTAGAGCAATACAATCCTACCTTAAGAAACAAAAAACATCTCAAATAAACAACCTAACCTTATACCTAAAGCAATTAGAGAAGGAAGAACAAAAAAAACCCCAAAATTAACAGAAGGAAAGAAATCATAAAGATCAGGTCAGAAGTATATGAAAAAGAAATGAAGGAAATGATAGCAAAGATCAATAAAACTAAAAGCTGGTTCTTTGAGAAGATAAACAAAATTGATAAACCCATAGCCAGACTCATCAAGAAAAAAAGGGAGAAGACTCAAATCAATAGAATTAGAAATGAAAAAGGAGAAGTAGCAACTGACACTGCAGACATACAAAGGATCATGAGAGATTACTGCAGCAACTATATGCCAATGAAATGGACAACCTGGAAGAAATGGACAAATTCTTATAAATGCACAACCTTCCAAGACTGAACCAGGAAGAAATAGAAAATATGACTAGACCAATCACAAGCACTGAACTTGAAACTGTGATTAAAAATCTTCCAACAAACAAAAACCCAGGACCAGATGGCTTCACAGGCAAATTTTGTCAAACATTTAGAGAAGAGCTAACACCTATCCTTCTCAAACTCTTCCAAAATATAGCAGAGGGAGGAACACTCCCAAACTCATTCTACAAGGCCACCATCACCCTCATACCAAAACCAGACAAAGATGTCACAAAAAAAGAAAACTACAGACCAATATCACTGATGAACATAGATGCAAAACTCCTCAACAAAATACTAGCAAACAGAATCCAACAGCACATTAGAAGGATCATACACCATGATCAAGTGGGGTTTATCCCAGGAATGCAAGGTTTCTTCAGTATATGCAAATCAATGTGATACACCATATTAACAGATTGAAGGAGAAAAACCATATGATCATCTCAATAGATGCGGAGAAAGCTTTTGACAAAATTCAACATTTATGATAAAAACCCTGCAGAAAGTAGGCATAGAGGGAACTTAGCTCAACATAATAAAGGCCATATATGACAAATCCACAGCCAACATCATCCTCAATGGTGAAAAACTGAAACCATTTCCACTAAGATCAGGAACAAGACAAGGTTGCCCACTCTCACCACTGTTATTCAACATAGTTTTGGAAGTGTTAGCCACAGCAATCAGAGAAGAAAAAGAAATAAAAGGAATCCAAATTGGAAAAGAAGAAGTAAAGCTGTCACTGATTGCAGATGACATGATACTATACATAGAGAATCCTAGAGGCTACCAGAAAACTACTAGAGCTAATCAATGAATTTGGTAAAGTATCAGGATACAAAATTAATGCACAGAAATCTCTTGCATTCCTATACACTAATAATGAAAAATCTGAAAGTGAAATTAAGAAAACCCTACTATTTACCATTGCAACAAAAAGAATAAAATACCTAGGAATAAACCTACTTAAGGAGACAAAAGACCTGTATGCAGAAAATTATAAGACACTTATGAAAAAAATTGAAGATGATACAAATAGATGAAGAGATATACCATGTTCTTGGATTGGAAGAATCAACATTGTGAAAATGACTCTACTACCCAAAGCAATCTACAGATTTAATGCAATCCCTATCAAACTACCACTGGCATTTTTCACAGAACTACAACAAAAAATTTCACAATTTGTATGGAAACACAAAAGACCCCGAATTGCCAGAGCAATCTTGAGAAAGAAAAACAGAGCTGGAGGAATCAGGCTCCCTGACTTCAGACTATACTACAAAGCTACAGTAATCAAGACAGTATGGTACTGGCACAAAAACAGAAATATAGATCAATGGAACAGGATAGAAAGCCCAGAGATAAACCCACACACATATGGTCACCTTATCTTTGATAAAGGAGGCAAGAATATACAATGGAGAAAACACAGCCTCTTCAATAAGTGGTGGTGGGAAAACTGAACAGCTACATGTAAAAGAATGAAATTAGAACACTCCCTAACACCATACACAAAAATAAACTCAAAATGGATTAAAGACCTAATGTAAGGCCAGACACTGTTAAACTCTTAGAGGAAAACATAGGCAGAATACTCTATGACATAAATCACAGCAAGATCCTTTTTGACCCAGCTCCTAGAGAAATGGAAATAAAAACAAAAATAAACAAATGGGACCTAATGAAACTTAAAAGCTTTTGCACAGCAAAGGAAACCATAAACAAGATGAAAAGACAACCCTCAGAATGGGAGAAAATATTTGCAAATGAAGCAACTGACAAAGGAGTAATCTCCAAAATGTACAAGCAGCTCATGCAGCTCAATATCAAAAAAACAAACAACCCAGTCCAAAAATGGGCAGAAGACCTAAATAGACATTTCTCCAAAGAAGATATACAGATTGCTAACAAACACATGAAGGAATGCTCAACATCATTAATCATGAGAGAAATGCAAATGAAAACTACAATGCGATATCATCTCACATCAGTCAGAATGGCCATCATCAAAAAATCTACAAACAGTAAATGCTGGAGAGGGTGTGGAGAAAAGGGAACCCTCCTACACTGTTGGTGAGAATGTAAATTGATACAGCCACTATGGAGAACAGTATGGAGGTTTCTTAAAAAACTAAAAATAGAACTACCATATGACCCAGCAATCCCACTACTGGGCATATACCCTGAGAAAACCATAATTCAAAAAGAGTCATGTACCACAATGTTCATTGCAGCTCTATTTACAATAGCCAGGACATGGAAGTAAGCTAATTGTCCATCGACAGATGAATGGATAAAGAAGATGTGGCACATATAAACAATGGAATATTACTCAGCCATAAAAAGAAACGAAATTGAGTTGTTTGTAGTGAGGTGAATGGACCTAGAGTCTGTCATACAGAGTGAAGTAAGTCAGAAAGAGAAAAACAAATACCGTATGCTAACACATATATATGGAATCTAAAAAAAAAAAAAAAAAAGGTTCTGAAGAACCTAGGGGTAAGATGGGAATAAAGACGCAGACCTACTAGAGAATGGACTTGAGGACACAGAGAGGGGGAAGCGTAAGCTGGGACAAAGTGAGAGAGTGGTAGTGTATATATGGACATATATACACTACCACATGTAAAATAGATAGCTAGTGGGAGGCAGTCGCATAGCACAGGGAGATGAGCTTGGCGCTTTGTGACCAGCTAGAGGGGTGGGATAGGGAGGGTGGGAGAGAGGGAGACGCAAGAGGGAAGAGATATGGGGATATATGTATATGTATAACTGATTCACTTTGTTATACAGCAGAAACTAACACACCATTGTAAAGCAATTATACTCCAATAAAAATGTAAAGAAAAGAAAAAAGAGAGATTGGGTTTGTCGTTACCAGAGGCTGGGGTGGGGGTGTGGGGGAGGGAAAATTGGAGGAAGGCAGTCAAAAGGTGCAAACTTCCAGTTATAAGATAACTAGGAATGTGATGTACAACACGATAAGTATAATTAACACTGTTGTATGTTACATAAAATGCAATATTTGAAAGTTGTTAGGAGAATAAATCCTAACAGTTTTCATCACAAGGAAAAATTTTGTTTCCTGTTTCTTTAATTTTGTATCTATATGAGATACAAAATTAAAGAACTGAGATACTAAACTTACTGTGATAATCGTTTCATGATGTATGTCAGTCAAATCATTACGTTGTACACCCTAAACTTATATAGTGTTGTATGTCAGTTATATCTCAATAAAACTGGAAGAAAAATAAAACAAAGCAAAACTGAATCAGGGCATCAGGCCAGGCAAAGGTGATTCTTTGGACACTAAAGAGAACACACACAGCTGATTGCTATCTACGCAAATTTCCCCAGGCTCTGAAGTTAGATACTCTTTTGTGTTGTCCCAGCCTATCAATAAGTAATGTTGTGGTTGGACCAGCTCTGGTGGTTCTTATTATGATTGCAAGATGGCCTTTAGCAATAACCATCAGAAAGCTCTGAAAAACATAACGTTTTATTACTTACAAGACCTGGAAATTATACAGCACACCCAGGGCCACACAGGGAGGTCGAGGCTAGGGAGAGAGAACGCAAGGCCCTGGGGTTCTGCTTTTATTGGGGTTGAGGGTGAGGGCCTAGGGTTTTGTGGCTCGCTCTTTGTTGGTGAATTTAAAACATAAGAGCAGGAACTTAAAGCACGGGAAGAGGAAAAAATCAAGTAGCGCAAATGGTCGGTTACTGAAATCAACCAGGATCTCTAATACAAAGCAGCCTCAGTGGGGGAGGCAACCCAGCCCTTTATCTATGGCTGGTGATATTTGGCTTTGAGGTGGACGCCTCTTTGAAATGGACGCCTAGGGAATCTAAGCTTAAGTCAGGCACCTGCATTACAAAAAAAGAAAAAAAACCAAGAACCACCTTTCAGGGCTTACCATACAGATACTGTTTTCTGGAGCCTAGTTTCCTTGCCAGCCCCTGGCAGCTTCATTCTATCTCTAATTCTTGAACTCAACACATCTTACCAATGACTTAGCCTTGATTCTGGAGTGTTTCTATTCATGGTTTCCAAAGGATTTCCACCACCTGTAATCCCCATTTATGGTCCACCTGGGGTACTATCCAGCCAGTGTTGGAGATTGAGAATAAACTCTGTGGGATGGAGCTGGATTATAGGACCTTTCCTGATTCTGCCGGGAATTGAAGATCCAAGGCATGAGTGTAAGCCAGAATCCTCACAGTGTGTACAAACTTAAATCTGCGTAAACAAGCTCAGGCATCAACTGTGAAGGATGTGTGCTAGGCCTAAAAGAGGGGACAGAGCCGAGAGTCAGCAGGAGAACCAGGAAGAAATTAAGTGGTCAAGTTCAATATTAAATTGGTAAGAGTTTTGGAAAAATTTTTTTTCTGCAGAAGTAGGGTGGCATTATGACATTTGCATGAGTGGACAGGCTAGTGTAAAGGTTCATAGATGAGGGGATGCCACATTGCCACATGTCCTTAGATGCCCTGCAGTGCCTGAGGGCAGATGAAACAAAGACCACCATTTGTGTGACCTAAAGATCTGTGGGCTTTCCTCACGTAGAAGGCTGAACCATTTGGGTTCCTGCCATTTCTTTTCTGTGTAGATTTTTGCTGGTCTCACCTAGGGTGCTAATATTTCTGCTACCACACAGGTGAACCAAACCCCTCACACTAGCTGGAGAGTATGTAAGGTTTTCAATGAAGTAGGTGCAATGGTTTGGGTTTATTATTTAGCAAATAATCACTACTTTTCCCCTCCTATGAGGAAAGTATTCTTCTCCTGGTCCATTGACGTTGGCTTCAGCCATGTGATTAACTTTGACCAATGGAACACTGGTGAACATGATAAAAACTGAGTCTTAATTACTTGCATGGTTTGGCTTCAGTCTTGCACTCTGGTGATTCTTTATGGGAAAACATAAAGACTTGCTTAGCTTCTGCCCCTTCAGCCTGGGCCCTGGAAGAAACACACATGCAACAGACCTGCAGGAACCTAATACCTAGATCCAGGCCCACCCAAATGCAGCCCAAAGCACAAACGAACACAGCTTACATCAGTGGAACAGCTGGCGACACACAGATCTTTGATCATGAGAAGAAATGCTTGTTTTTGCAACCACTGAGTTTTGAGTGATATGTTACAAGGCATTATTATGGCATTATTTGACTAAGACAGTAGATTTAGCAAGATCTTATGCAAATTCTTTTTGAGGACACATACATTGAATTGATACCTGTGTCAATTAGAGTCTCTTGCTTCCAGAGTATTGCCCTGGACACCTGTTGGATTGGGAAAAAAGAGAGTGCTGGCTTGGAAAAAAAATACTAAGAAAAGTAAAGGACAAGTATCCTCCTTTTGAGACGTGTTGATGTACACATTTGAAACTTCAGTCTTTGGGGCATTACTTTCAAGTTTTTTCCATATTCAGTACCAACCGAACTATTGCTGTTAAATATATTTTTGGTTGATTTACTAATTTAATTGAACAGGGATTATGTATTTTAGTCTTATATCTATAAAAGAAAAAGTATATATGCAAATTAAAATATTAAGAGCATTCCATCACTTGCCGCTGGAACTGTTTCAAAAGTCATAAATTCTTCTTTCCCAAACGTGATCCCCACCTCTCAATATGGCTTCTTTTGAAAGAGCAGTTAGAATGCCCCCAGACTGACCCAGGAATCTCTTTCTTCCTCATCTTGTCAATCCCCAGCATTGCCTGTGACATCAAGGCCTCCTGTGGCTCATTCAGAACCAGGTTTATTGCCCTTAGGAGGTAGCTTCTTAGTTGTTATCACCAAAATCAAGTGATCTTAGATGTGTACACCTGAGAGTGACACCATATGTAGATAAACGGCCCATTCTTGATTTTGATACCTTAACCACTGTAGATGGTAGCTGATCGTGGACAGACAACAAAGGCCACAGTCTTCAAAAGGGGAAATTAGATGTTTGAGGGTTTGCAGAATAACAGCCCCCAAGGCAGTCACAGAACAAGGTCAAGCCATGAAGGATAGTTTAAAGAGTTTAGACAAAGGAAGACGGACTAGGAAGAGACTTCCAAAAACGGAATCTTAATGACCAAGAGGTTCAATTGTTAAGGCTGTGATTCCATTCCCAGCTCTGATGGTTACTGACTTTATAACTTTGGGTAGGTTTACTGTACTTCCATGTAGCTCTGTTTTCTCATCTGTAAACTGGGGAAAATAGATCTTATCTCCTTCATAGAATTACTGTGAAGACAGAATGGAAAAATATAGGTAAACAAAGCATTTATGGTAGTCCCTGCACCATAGGAAGTAGTCAGTAAATATTTTGTTATAAATATTGCTCTTATTATTTGTTCATCATTATGGTATCAAACAAAAGATTCTGGGCTTAGAATGGACTGGACAAAACAGTGAGAGCAAGCAGGAGGCAGTGTCTGCGAAGATAAGTGTGTGTCTGCTCCCTGAGCCCGGGGTTGGTTGCGAGCTGGAGCTGCCTCAGGGCTGCGTGGAGGCGCTTGGTGGGACCGGGAATGGCTGCGGTGGCGGAGATGACGCTGCAGAGCAGGACGTGGGAGATAAGGGGCCTCCTGCTCCAGAGGCAGCAACCAGAACAGGGGTTACTCTGCCTTTAGGTGGCAGCAGGGTAGGGAGGGGTGGCCTGACGGCTGTATCTCCACGGTTGGCTCAGAGCCTAAGCCCAGGCCAGGGGGGCTGTTTACAGGGCTGATGTCTCACAGCGCACTTGTGCCTCAACTTGCTCTTATCCAATCTGAATTGTCCCTGTTATCAGTTTCCTAGAGAAACTTCAGCCCCGAGGACTTGGTTGGTGGAAAAGGAGTGGGGAGGGGAGTAGGTGTGAAGGAAGCTAGAAGCCCATGGGTAGAGTACTGGACTTTTGGAGAAGGGAATAGAGAAGGTACGATGGATTTGTATCCAAACAGAGCAGAAACCTCTAAAATCCTGAATCATCATTTTGCTCTCAGTGCTTAACCAACTGGCGTCACTCTTCTCCTAGACATCCAGAAATAAACTCGGAAGCTCATTTGCGGCTGTTATACACCACCCCTCTTCAATCGGTTTCCGTGACTTTATTTTCCTCTATAAGTGTTTTCTTTCCATATATTCCCCTCCCTCTGCCTTCACCCTGGGCCAGGCAGCACTTCATCACTCCTGTACCACCGAACCAGCACTGTTTCTCTTGTTTTTTATCTAATCAATCCAGATCCCCAGGACCACACCAGCCTTTTGCAGATATTCATTATGTCACACTCTTCCTCAAATCCTTCAGTCCCTTTTTATTCTAACGTGTGAAGTTGTGCCTTTTCTTCACCGACTCTCATGATGCTTTACAATATGCCGCCCATCAGCATAGGAGCTTTATTCCTCTTCTCCAGCCACAGAGCCGTCCTTACCCCATCCTAGCAAGTGCACCATAGCACAGTGCTGATGGGGAAATACTGTCAAGGTATCATTAGTGTGACTATCCTAGTAAGTTCCATTTTGCCTGAGATGGGGAAACAAGGGACAGAGGTGAAATACTTTCTTTCAGGAATGTGCTAAGACCCCAGGTGAGGACTCAGTATGATGTGGGAAAGAGAATTTCTGGCTTAGAATGCAATTCATTCCTACAAGTATTTATGAAACATCTTAGGTGGGTGTGAAGGAAAATGGGACATTGTCCCTGCTACCAAAGAGTTTGCAGTCAACAGGGAGATGAAGATACAAGCCACCTGGGTAATAGAACTAGAGGGTCAGTCATGCCTCTGTCGACTGAAAAAAAATATGCACAACCTACAAGTTGAGAATTATGTTTTACTTAATGGACTTACTGAGGACTTAAGCCCAGGGTACAGCCTCTCAGCTCTCAGGGACTGTTCCAAAGAGGTAAGGGAGGAGCCAGGATATATAGGAGTTTTACTGCTAATTAAAGAAAAACCAGACATCTCAAGTTAATGAATTTAGTGCCTTTCTATGTATGGGAAGATGCAAGAGTCTGGACTTATAGAAATTATTCCTTTCATACGCACTTTACTATCTAGGGCCAGGATCCTGTTTTTCCCCATCCTGAGTCCTCTCTGCATGCACCATTGGGCCGGCTGCAGTAGCTAATGGCTTTATGGCTGTAACAACCTTTGTTTACTAAGATGACAGGCGACATTCTTTGTCCACACTTTACTCTTTGTAGAAGGTATGAGACCGTGTGAGATATTCAAAGGCAAATATCATCCTCATTTTCCAAAAGACAAAACTTACCTGCCTGAGAGTTTAAGTGGCTTGTTCATTGTCACAGGGCTAGTAATTAGCAGATGTCCTAGTTTGTTGGGCTTTTTCATGGACTGCTTTGCCTGCAGCCAGCAGGGCTCTGACACACCAGGGAAGACATCAGGCATGCTTGGGAGCAGGGGGAATGGGCGTGGAGCAGGGAGACCTCCCAGGGAAGGTGGCATTTGACCTGAGAATTGAAGGACTCAAGAGGTTTCAATCATAGAAGAAAGGAGAGAAGAAAGAATATTTCAGAAATAAAGAAACTCTGTGAGCAGAGGCACAGAGCAGGGCAAGAGGAGCCACCCAGGGCAAGACTGCTTGGGGAGTGAAGTCTCCCTCCCTCGTCTCCTCTGAGAGGCTGAGATAAAGGGGGAGGAGAGGCTGGGGTGTCTCCTGACTGATAAAGAGGCTCCACCCAGAGGCCAATGGCTTGTGAGCGGCACAGGGGCGCCAGGTGGCAGAAGCGCCCTTTCTCCAGGAGAAAGGAACTGGGGTGGGGTAGGAGGGAGGCCGTTTCCTGAATCCCCGTCCTCAGGCTCAGCACCTAGAGCAGGACCAGGAAGGATTCTGGGAGCCAGAGAAAAGGCCAGACAGACGGCAAGTCCCCTGGAGAAAGCCGTTCCCTTTTGGAGTCAGATGCCTAGGGCGGGAGGTGGGGCTGGATGGTGTGTGTGAGCGCCCTGCCTGCCCCTGGAGAGGAGGGATGTGAGGCTTGGAGAATAGGAACGGTGAAGGAGGGGGAGGTGACGGGCGAGGGAGGGAGGTTAGGGATACCTTTAGGGGACAGGTTCCTTCTGAATCACTTCTGAGAACACTGCCCTGGCGTGCAGATACACAAGTGTGTGTGTGTGTGTGTGTGTGTGTGTGTGTGTGTGTGTGTGTGTATGGGGGAGGAGGTGTCACAATGGCCTGATATAACTCTCTTTAATGTCCCCCCTTCCTGAACCAGCTTCTCTGTCCTCCCTCCTCCTCATTCAGTTCAGGAGGGTGGAGACGAGTGGGGGAGAGCCATGGGGTCTGAGCCAGCAAGTGGAGCGGGGCCTCGCAGGAGACGGGAGGTAAGTGACCTCTGTGACCTGTGCGGGGCAGATTTATGACAACCCTGCCAGCTCCCAGGGGTCCAAAGAGGGCTGGGTTCGGGATAATGAGGGGTGTTATCTCCATACAAAGGGGCCCTAGCACTAACTGTTGCTTCTTTCTCCTCTCCCCCTCCCTTTCCCCACGCCTCTTCCAATCCTCTCCATCTCGTTGTTTTCACCTCCTGGTTCTCTGCGCAGAGATCTCCAGAAGAGGGGCTGCCCACCGTACAGGGCGGACAGTGGGCGATGGCCAGGCGAGCGCTAATGACAGTCCTGCTTTTCAGTCTAATCCTTGGTGGTTCTCTGCTGCTTTGGGGCTACGTTTTCCAGGGCTGTGGTCCTGGTAAGCAAGATCCTAGATCTCCCACAACCCACTCAGCCCTCCCTCATTCTTGGACCCCGTCCGTCCATCCATCATCCTGAGGCTCTGTGTCCACTGACTTAACTGCCACTCATCCTGACCCTCCGGGGCCCCGGGTTCCCGACCTCTTCCCCCTTGAATCACGCTCCTGGCCGCCAGTCAGACCATTTCTCCTCACCAGGATCTCTGTCCCTTTCCCTCACCAGACATTCCTTTGCTTAGCCCCTTGGGGGAGCCCTCATCACTTTCTCTTTCCCAGCTCTGAGCTTTTCCCCACAGCCCACTGTGAGACGCCTGTGTGTCGGGACCTCCTGAGTCTTTACCTGGCCTCTGGAAACACCAGTGTGGCCCCCTGCACTGATTTCTTTAGCTTTGCCTGTGGAAACACCAACAGGACCACTAGTTCTTTTCAGGCTCTTGCAAAGGAGAACAAGCACCGACTTCAGAGAATACTGGGTAAGGAAATCAGGGTGGAAGATTCTCTTGCCGTGGGTGCCGCTGAGCCTAGAATGATCACAGCTGTTCCAAGCCTGTGTGCCTGTGGAACACCTGGCTTGCGCCATCCTCCATTGGCTCTCAGGGAACTGCTAGGCTTGCTTCTCCATCACCGTACATTTCACCGCAGGTACCACCTCTCTTCCGTCTCTTCTTGTCCCTCCCTTCATCTTTTCTTTACCTAATCCCTATCCTCTCTCCTTTCCCATTTATCCACGATTGCTCCATTCTCTCCAAGTTCTCCCTTTCACCAAGTTCCATCTTCTGTGTTATCTCCCTTAAATTTTCAATTTCTACCCTATGCCAGGTGTCTTCCCACGCTGGCATCTCCTCAACACCTGTTGCACTTTAATCTTTCTCTCCATCACTCTCATTGTCCAGCCTTCAAACCCTTCTTGTCTCCTAATGCGCCCTTGTCAGTGTTATCCTCTCCCTCCCATCGCTTCCCAGACCCCCCTCTTCTCACCATTATATCCTGTTCTCCCTGAAACCTTGGACCATGGTGTGCAAGTTGAACTGGAAGAAACTGAATTGGGATGATGGAGATGAGCGATTGGAGATGATGGTGGGAGGAAAGAAGTGGCGTAGTGAGTGAAAAGTGATGGAGGGGTCTTTATTGGGTTGTGTGTAAATGAATGAATATAGATGGGCACAAAAGAGATGCTGGAGGGAGAGGAGGACCAAGTTAAAAAACCTGGAGGTAAGAAGATTCCTGTAGATGGTGACTGTGTTGAAAAGAACTGAGAGGAAAACTGTGAGGGAGGAACCAAGGCCACATAGGAAGTAGGAAGTTGGTCCCAGGAAGTTGGTGGATGGTGGCGAGGATTTGGGAGTAAGCATGTAACAAAAGGAATGCATTTCCTGCATATGGGAACCCAGAGAACCTGTTGACGGTATCAATTGGAATCTGGAAGAAATAAATGTATCCCTTTGCCCTCCTTCTTTTGATGGGAAAAAAGTGGAGGTGGGTATTCCCTGCATGGTAGAGGGGCACGCTTTCACTTAAGGTATGGAGATGAAAAGAAAAAATACGCTTCGGACAAATTCTGCTGCCCATGATAGAATGAAAGGATGTCAGGGAGACTGAGGGAGAGGTGTTAGATATTAGAAGGTGGAGGATTCAAATGGGTTTGTGTTTGGCTTATTGTCCTGTGTTTGTTTGTTTGTTTGTTTGTTTCCTGGGATCAAAGAGAGGGGAGAGTCCAGACTAGGGTAGCCTGCCCCGATTTTTTCTCTTTGCTAAACATTTCCTCATGAGCTTTCCTCTCTCCGATCCCTCAGAAGTCCTCTGATTTCCCCAATATTTCTAATTCCTTCATTCATCTCCCTCCTGCCTCTCATTTCTACTTTCTCCTTTTTCCATACTCTACTTATTCCATCTCTTTTATTTCCTCCCCTGTCTTTTCGTCTTTATTTCCTTTCTCACCTTTCCTCCTTTTGTTTTTGTTTTTGTTTTTTTTTTTTTTTTGGCCGCGCTGCTCGGCTTGTGGGATGTGGGATCTTAGTTCCCCAACCAAGGATCGAACCCGGGCCCTCGGCAGTGAGAGTGTGGAATCCTAACCACTGGACCGCCAGGGAATTCCCTCACCTTTCCTTTACCTTCCTCACTGTCTTCTCCGTGCTCCCATTCCCAGCTCTTTTTCTTCCATCAAGTTGATCCAGCTCATCCCATCTTCCCAGTTTTCCTCATCCCTCTCTTTCTCCCCTTCCCTCCTTATCCCTGGAAGTCTTCCCTTTCCTATAACCTTTCTGTCTCCCACCTTCCCGGCTGGTTTCCTTGCTGCCCCACTCCTTTAATTCTCCCACATTTCCTTTCTAGAAGCCCCAGGTTCCTGGCGCCTGGACTTCTCTGGGGAGGAGAAAGCCTTCCAATTCTACAACTCCTGCATGGACACAGGTGCCATTGAGGCTGCAGGGGCTGGTCCCCTCAGACAAGTTATTGAGGAGGTGAGACCTGGGGCATCAACTTTTCTGGATGCATAACACTCAGGACCAACGTATGTTCAAGGCTGCCATTTTTTCCCCCTAGAGGATGGGTCTCTTTCCTAGGGATTTGGGAGGGAGACGGAAATGGCAATGGCCTGTGGATGTATTAGGACCTTGGGTGAGGGTAGGGAAAGAGGGATAGAGGTGGAGCCCTAAAGGGGTTAAGGGACTCAGAGTAGAGGTCAGGAAGTAGTGGTGGTGGCGGGGTTGGTCTCAGAGACTGTCCCTGTGCTGAGCCCTCTCTCTCTTCTTCCCAGCTTGGAGGCTGGCCAATCTCCGGTAATTGGACTCCCTTAGACTTTAACCGAACTCTGAGCCTTCTGATGAGTCAATATGGTCACTTCCCATTCTTCAGAGCCTATTTGCGACCTCTTCCCACCCCTCCGTACACGCCAGTCATCCAGGTGAGGGAGGCACTGGCAAAAAAATGCAGTAAAACCTGGGCCTGACTCAGATTTCCTCTGAGAGGAAAAATGTGCAATCCAGGGAAGAGACTTATCTTTAGGGAAATTATTGATGTGAGAACCAGGGACTTTAGGTGAGATTAGGGAAAGGAGCAGCAGGGCCAGTTCTGGGAAGACAGAAGGAGTCTTGGTCTTCCTTGTTGCTTCTCTGAATCACCCCCAGGGTCTCTCAGCTAGTTCCCCTGTCTCCAGTATTGCCCTCCTATCATTTAGTTTTCATTTTCCCCAGAGGGACCTTTCTAAACCAAGAGCTAATTATGCTGTTGTCTCTGTTTAAATGCCTTAAATGGCTCACTAGGTCATCAGGATCTGGTCCTTAATCCTTAGCAAAGCCTTGCAAGTCTGACCCTTACAGACTCCTCCAGCCTTATCTCCTCCTTATACCCCAAGCCATGCTCGCTCACTTACAGCTCCAAGGATATTCTTCAGTTCTTTGCATACATGGCTCCCTTTGCCTGCAACGCTACGTAAAAACTCATACATATTTTTCAAATTTTGGCCTTGATTACTATCCCTTCCAGGAAATCTTCACTGAAACCCCGGCTGAGATGTAGGCGAACCCCTCTGTTCTCCCATTTCCTGTCATCTCAGCATTTAGCACTGTGTTGAAGACTGAGCCTCTTAAGAACAGGCCCACAGCTTATTCAGCTCAGGTCCTCGGGACCTAGCACAGGGCCAGGCATCTAGAGGCCCACACCAGGTGTTTGTTGAGCGGGTAAAAAAAATTAAAACCTTGGAGGCATCGGTATTGTGGTAGGCAATGTGACCCTATATATTTGGCCCCTACTCTGAAAAATGCCACGAAATTAGATGAGGATGAATATACAAGAACTGATAATGCACACGAGGCATTCTCAAATTCAGTTCTAAAGGGTGTGCTGAGGAGTTTAACTGGTGTGGCGTTTGGAAATTGGTTAAGACCTGAAATGGTTAAGGAGAAGCTCAAAGGAGGGAGAGTGTGGGCTGAGCCCTGAAGCCTGGTTGATTCGTACAGCTGACAGTGAAGCTAAAGGGCCTCCTTATAAGGGCTGCGGGGAAGTCCTGAGCTAAGGGAAGAGCCTGGAATGGTGTGACCCCTCTGTGGGGTCAGCAAGGAGGCTGGTCTGTTGAACAGAGGATTTGCGGGTAGGGGTGGGGTGCAGTGGAAGGTAAAAGTAAGGCTGAAGACATCAAGTTGAGACTGATTATTCCCGGCCTACGACACTGGACTGAGGTGATAACTTTTGACATAATAGAAAAAAAAGAGCTACAGAGGCCTTTCAAATATGATGGTTGTACATAGAGCCCAAGTACAGTCAGCGGTTTTTGAGGTCAACCTAGAGGTGCTGAGGCAGCTAGATGAGCCACCTTGATTCTGAACTAAGCTGATTGTGGCAGAAATGGAAAGTGAGGCCAGGCATGAGGATGTAGGCAACTACTACATCCTCGTCCTAGTGGTGATGGATGGTCCATGATGATTCGACAGGACCTGGTGACTGACTGAATATCAATAAGAGAAATGTCTGCCTGCCAATGCAGGGGACACGGGTTCGAGCCCTGGTCTGGGAAGATCCCACATGCCGCAGAGCAACTGGGCCCGTGAGCCACAATTACTGAGCCTGCGCGTCTGGAGCCTGTGCTCCGCAACAGGAGAGGCCGCGATAGTGAGAGGCACACGCACCGCGATGAAGAGTGGCCCCCACTTGCCACAACTAGACAAAGCCCTCGCACAGAAACGAAGACCCAACACAGTCAAAAATAAATAAATTAATTAATTTAAAAAAAAAATAAGAGAAATGGAGAAACTAGACAGTGACCCCACAGTGTTGGTTTGGTGTGAATGGGAGGAGGGTGGTTCCCATCACCTTGAGACTGAATGGTCTCTGAGGGGAAATACAGGTAGAGAGAGTGAACTACAGAGGGAGCACCCCGATGACGTGGTGCCGGAGAAGAGTAAGAACGGTCAGGAGGTGGGGGTCAGACCAGCTCAGCTGAGCCACAAGGACAGGGGAGAGACCAGCTCAGGAGGGAGGGGTTATCTTTGATTCCAGAGACTTCTGAGCTTAGAAAATAAGGAATGAGAAGACACTATTGGAAACCTTCTAGACATAGCATCAAAATAGTCATGGAAATGGACTCAGATTTTATGGAGTTAGGAGGAAGGTAAGGAAGCTGAAGCAAAGGCATAGATGACTTTTAGTTCTTTAAAGTTTGGACAGAAAATGTGACAAAGGAGTCAAGTGAAAGCTTTATTCAAGATAGCAGAAAAGTATATAGCTCCAGGTGGGAGTAGGATATTGAAGTTGGAGAAGTAAAACAAAAAACGTGAGAGCAAAGATCTTCGGGATAGAAACAAGGGCACACCGATGTCAGAAGTAGGGTGAAGCACGTGAGGGTAGTGGGCTACTTGCCTGGGGTGCAGAATTTAAGAGGGTACCAAAACTCACTAATCAAGATAAATAGTATTTCAATAAATATTTTTTAAAATGTCAAAATCAATGCAAAAATCCATGATGAACAAAATATCAAATTTTTGTTCATCGTGGATTTTTTTTTTGGAAAAAACAATGGATCAAAACTCTGTTGCGGACTTTTGGGGAAACATCTACAATTTAAAAAAAAATGATCAAAAATACATTGTGGATTTTTGGGAAAAATACATGATGAGCAAAGTTTTGCTATTTTATTTTGTGGGGATTTTTAGCATTAATTTAGATTTTTAAAATTTCAATTAAGATATTATCGATCTTGATTACTGAGTTTTCAGTGCCTCTCAAATTTTGCACCTGAGACGGTATCTCACTCCCTTTACCCTAGACCTGGCCCTGGCACAGACAATGATTCCCTACAGGACATGGGTTATCATGCTTCTCTCTTGCTGAGCAGCCCCACACTGGTTGAAATACCTTCTTTGCACATTTGCATGTCTGTACTCTTCCTCCATGTCCCTCGCCCCCAATCCCTACCTTTCTTTGCTCTCTGGCTCCTCCTCTGTGCCCCCTTTAGTCCATCTCCTGGGGCCATCTTCCTGAGGAATCCCCATCTCCCCACACCTGTCCTCTCCTTCCTCCACATTCCCCACTTCTCTCAGTCTCTCTTGTGTCCAGATAGACCAGCCAGAGTTTGACGTTCCCCTCAAGCAAAAGCAGGAAATGAACTATGCCCAGGTAAGATGGCACTGGGGACCAAGGTCCTGACCTCTTGTGCTAGAGAAAGGCAGGGGCCGATGGTGGCTGTGACTGAGGTTGCCTCTCCCCCAGATCCTGCGGGAATACCTGACTTACCTGAATCGCCTGGGAACCTTGCTGGGAGGAGACCCAAACAAGGTGGGAGAACACGCCTCCTTTTCCATCTCCATTAACTCACAGCTGTACCAGTTTCTGAGGACCCCGGAGCAGCAGCAGGCACAGGGAAAGCTCTTCCAGATGGTCACGATTGACCAACTGCAGGTACCTTGAACCAGGGACTGGAGGCAGATGGGCATGAGGGTCTCGCTCCCAAACTTTCTTGACCCTCTTGTCTTCTTTCTCCTTATTTCCTTAATTCCATTCCATCCCTAACTTTCCCTGCTCCATCCTTTCCCTCAACCACCCCCCTCCCCACTCCCTTTCCAACCTGAGGGAGGGCATGCCCCCTCTCCTCCTTTCCTGTCCCCCCAAGCCTCCGTATCCCTCCTTTAAGGAAATGGCCCCTGCCATCGATTGGTTGTCCTGCTTGCAAGCGACATTCGCACCAATGTCCCTGAGCCCCTCTCATCCCGTCGCAGTCCATGACCTGGAGTATTTGAAAAACATGTCGCAACTGGTTGAAAAGCAGCTGTCGAAGCACAGGTTTGCCCCACGTGGGAGGGTGATGGAAAGAGGGTCCGAGGACCGGAGGTCTCAGGGACAAAGAAGACTGGAGAATGCAGGCTAGTAAGGGCCCTGTAGAAAGATGGGAGGGATCTGGGGCCATATGGGGGCAGAGAGGGGGTGGGATGGACGGCCCAGGAGGACATGGTGGAAACAGGAAGAGGGGCTTGGGGGCATGGGGTAGGGAAACACGCACGAAATGAGGGATCCAGGTATCTGACAAGACATGGGGTTTGCTGGGAGTAGCACCCAGCCTGTGAAGAACCTCTGGGCTGTGGGAGATGCTCGAAGCCCAGTTGCTGGGGACAGCTGGGCGTTTATGTCTTGTCAGCAGCTGAGGGGTGTGGGTGGGAGGAGGTGGTACATGGGATGAGTAGATGGAGGAGGTGAAGGCTGGGAAGAACCTGGGGGAGAGGCTGTTTCTCATCTGTAGTGAGAGGATTCTGGGGCCCTGTGGGAAAGGTCAGGACGTCGAGGAAGGTGGGAGGAGGGAGAGTGAGGTTCCGTGTTGGGCTCACTGCTGTCCCTGATACTGTGTGGCCACCACTTGGAGGCAGTGACTTCCTTCCAGGGCCTTGGGCTCAAAGCCCATCTTCGTAGTAACTCAGTGGCAGCAACGTCTAGAAATTCTTTCAGGGAGAAGCAAACAACCATTCACGCAGGTGGGAGCAGGTCTATGTAAGGATACAGATCAAACCCGGTGAGAGAGTTGCCAGCAGGACAGAGAAGGGTCCTGGATCCCAGCTTTGTTGCTCTTAGAAGATGCATCTTAAGATGAACTGAGGTTTCTTGGTTGTGGAAGTAGCTGAATCTGTTTGGTTGAATCTAAGTCCAGCCTTCAACTAGCCCAGATCCTTCCCCCGCTGTGACTTGAGATGTCTGCCTCTTCATCTGGTTCTTTCTTCTATCATTCTCCACCCCAGCCCAACCCACATCAAGAAAAGCTCTCCTTAAAACAGACAAAAGTTTTGAACAGTGGTTGCCAGGGGCTGAAGGGTGGGGAAATAGGAAGAGGTTGGTGAAAGGGTACCAACCTTCAGTTGTAAGATGAACAAAGTCTCAGGATCTAATGTACAACATGGTGACTATAGTTGATAACATTTAATTCTGCTTCGTTGTATTTTACTTTGTAGAGGTTGTGGTTTTTTACAAAGGAAAGGTTTGTGGCAACCCTGTGTCAAGCAAGTCTGTGGGCACCATTTTTCCAATAGCATTTGTTCACTTCATGTCTCTGGGTCACATTTGGGTGATTCTTGGAACATTTCACCCTTTTTCAGTATTATTTTAATTGTTAAAGTGATCTGTGATCAGTGAACTTTGATGATACTTTAATCGTTTTGGAATTTTTTAGCAATAAAGTATTTTTAAACTAGGGTAAAAAAAAAAAAAAAAGATAAAGAAAAGCCCTTCTTGACGTGTTCACATGTGAAGTAGTTATTCTCTATAAATACAGAGAAGGGCTTCCCCGGGAGTATCAAGGTGACCTATACAAGGGGAAGCTTTTCTGGTGGTTTCCCCAGAGCCCGGGGGTATATTGTGGGTCTCTTTTCTCTCCACAGGGACTTTCTGCAGAGCCACATGATCTTGGGTCTGGTGGGGACCCTTTCTCCAGCCCTGGACAGTAAATTCCAAGAGGCACGTAGATTGCTGAGCCAGAAACTGGGGGAGCTGACAGGACGACCACCCACGGTGAGGAGAGGAGGGGAGGAATTCTCCCGGATCGGGGGCTAAAGGAGCATCTGTCATTTGGGGGGATAAACGTGGTCATAGCCCCCTCAGGGAGGGGCATGAGGATAGATGCCCCAGTGTCTGGGCTCTCGTGGAGGCACTCAGGGCTTACACTGAGAGCTGAGGCACCAGGGACCAGAGCCTTAGGCACACGTCTGGCTACCTCAAGGGCCTTTTGCTGAGTGTTAAAGTCTAGATATAAAGCTCTAAAGTGATCAAGATCTGCTTTTCCTTTGTCATGACCCCTAGACTATTTGCCTGGTTATCCTGAGCGCTGTGATTTGAGGAGCCGGACATACAGCCTAGGGTTCACTGGAGTAAGAGGCGGGTGTAGCGAGCAGGGGCCTTCCCCTTGTCTAGGTGATTCCAGTGTTCCATGTCCAAATGTGCTTCACAAAGAGCTCATCTCTGACATCCCGGGGGTTCTGTCAGCCACACCGTGGGCTTCGTGGTGCAGATCCCAACGTATCAGAGGAGGGAGCTGTACCAAACGCGCTCCACTAACCAAAGTCTACTGTGTCCACACTCAGTTACTGAGAACTTTGAAATCCTAGATCGACACATCCAATCCCAAGAGGAGGCGTCTAGAACATAAGATGCCCTCCAACCTCAGGCAAGGCCTCAGGGTAGTCTTGAAAATCACGGGGTTTCTTTTCTTAGTAATTTGTGGACCATTTCTCTGCCTTGAAGAAACTCATGGCTTTGGCAACCTGAAAATATCTGTGGAATTCAGAGAAGGGAATTGTGAACACAGGGACTGGAATGTAGTTATTGCCTGTTGAGACTTTCAAATGTGCTAGACATTTTTCTAAGCCCTTTAGATATATGAGCTGATTTGATCCTCACAACAATTCCATGAGGTGGGCAGACGGTTCTGTCCCTGTTTTATTGATGGGTAAATTGAGATCCAAAGGTTAAGGATCTTGCTCGGGGTAATATACCTAGTAAGTTGTTGGAGCTAGGATTTGAACTCTGGAAGTCTGGCTCCAGAGTCTGTGTGCTTAATCATTGTTAAAAAAAAAAAAAAAAAAGAAAAACCAAAAACTTCCTAGAATTTTCACTCAAGTAGGCTAGTCCCCAAGAACCTTTGGCTCAGCCTTTCCCTTGACTCAGAAGAGACAGAGCCCCAGCCCCTCTTAGTTAGGGTTGCAACAAAATCCCTGGCACCAAACAACTTGCTGGAAATCCCAGAACCATGGCCTGGTGGCACTTCTTGAAAGGTGTTAAGAATGCCAACATTGAAATTCACACTTAAAAAACTTAGAAGGCTTATGAATTGCTAAAGTCACCACCCTTTATACACATATATACCCTTTATATACATATTATAAACATCCTTATATATCTAATAGGATATATAATTGTCCTTGGGCTTAAAAGCTGAATCATACCCTACCAACAAATAGTTCTGTGACTTGGTGAAGCCCTTTCACCTGTCTGGAACAGCACCAGGTATGACACATAATAATAATAAAAGCTGAAATACATTGAGTAGTTACTCTGTGTCAGGCATTGCTTATTTTATTTACTACTCCCAGAACCACTCTGAAAGGTCCTCAGAAAGGACATGTAATGTTCCCAAGACCACACAGCTCCTAAGTGAAGGAACCCACTCCAAAACAGGTCTGTCTGACCCGTGAGGCCATATTTTTAACCACAAACTGTGCAGGATTGAGAAATAGTGGGTGGTAACAAAAAATGCTTTGGCAAATTCTTTCTATAAAGGTCAAGATAGTAAATATTTTTGGCTTTGTGGTCTATGTGATCTGTGTTGCAACCACTCAACTCTGTCCTTGTAACACAAAAGCAGTCATACGCTAAGTAAATGCTGAATGGGCGTCACTGGGTTCTGAGAAAACTCTGGTTTAGATACTCTTGGAATTCCTAAGAGGGAGAGATGAGGGTGGGTTTAAATGATCAGTGGGATATCTGAACGGGAGGTAGGACGGAAGCAGTGTCTAGGGAGAAGAACGGGTTTTCCGGCAGAGAAAGGGATATCATTTCATTGCAACAAGGCATGGGGCAGGCTGGCTAAGGCTTGGTGCAGCGTGAGGGACCCTCCTGGTGGCTCTGGCTGAGTAGAGGTGACTGGGCTTGCAGGCAAGGTTGTCCTACTGCTGCTGGAGCCTGGCCTGGGGGTTTGAGAATCAGCCTGGAAGCCAGCACAACTGGAACAGAGAAAGCAAATAGGATAAGAGTAGGGAGGAAATCAGAGAGGGGAGGAGGGGATTATACTGGGCCTGGTAGGTCACTGTGAGGACCTGGGTTTTTCTCTGCATGTAACAGGGGCCTATAGAGGGATTTATCTGTTGTATGTTTTTAAAGATCATATTTTGAAGGTAAGCAGCAGTGTTTCCTGATGGATGTGAGAGCAAAAGCGGAGTCAAAGATACCACCAAGGTTTTGGCCTTGATTTGACCAAAATTTGTATTTCTATCCAATGGTTATTAATTACAGATGTCTCACCGTATTCTTCTGAACGAATTCTAATGGATAATGCCCTTATTCAGAAGGACAGTTAGGTCTCATTATCTGACCGTATTTTGTTTGACTTTTGAATATATCGTCAATGAAACTGGCTGTTAAGCCAGGTCTTCCTCTTATTAAACTTGAGAAGCTGAGTTTGGGGAATTAAAAGCAGAACTTCACATTTTTTCCCATTAAATGTGAACTGTTTACGTTCAGCCCAACATCCCAATTTATTCAGGTAATTTTAGCCTTTGTTTCAATGATCTGTTATTTCTGCCTCAGGTCATTCGTGGTTTTATTTAGTGCATCTTCATCTAGATTACTGGTAAAATTCTGCAGAGGGAAGAGTGTTGGGTCAGGTTATTGAAGACCTAGCGTAGAGTCGTCAGTTCATTTATGCAACAAATGTTAACTGAGCCCCTATTATATGCCAGACACTTCTCTAGGCTCTTGGGAATCTTCATGAACAAAATAGACAAAAATCCTTGCCCTCAAACACTTATATTCTAATGGAGGCAGAATGACAGTAAGCTGAATAAAACATATTGGATGGTGTTAAGTGTTATGAAAAAATAAAACAGGAAAGAGAGAGAGGCACACTAGGTGAGGACGTGCTACAGTGTCCAGTGGGGTGGTAGGGGCAGCTTGTACTAACTTGGAGTCATTAATCACTGACGTTCCCTCATGGATCAACCAGCCAGAATCCACTCAGATCACACTGTCATTTAACGTGGATTTCTCCATCGATTTCACAAAGATGTAATTTTTGGTTTCACCAACTGCTATCTTGAAATCAAAATAGTGCCAACAGAGTGGGGTAGAACTTTAGAATTTACAGAGCACGTTCCACGTAGTATTTCCCCTGCTCTCCCAAGCAGCTTTGTGAGGAAGGCAGAACAGGCATTAGGCTCATTTTTATAGCTGGCGTAACTGAAGTATGAGGGTTTAAGTTAATAATCCACAGTTGGTAAATACTGAATTCTCTGCTCAGAGGGAGCACTGCGGTGGTCCTTGAGGCTGAATCTGGCCCATAGATGTGTGTTGTTGGCCTTTAAAGCTTTTTACAAACTGTTAATGAACGGCCGGCTTTCAAATATTAGGTGATGGTACAGCAACAGTCAGAGTTCCAGCCTTTTTTGTTGTTGTCAATGTGAAGCTCTGGCAGCACTGAGCTAGCCGTCTCCAGGGGCAACACATGACTGGAGCTGAGTGATGCAGCCAGTAGGGCTGCGTCCCTCTCTCCGGTTTGCCGTACCCCTTCTTGTCCTGGGGTTCTGATGTTGGACTGCTTCTCTCACCTAGGTTACCTCATGGCCCCTGTTTGAGTTTGTGACTCCTGATCTACTGTTTATCCTAATTTAATGATCCTTTAAAAGTGATGACATTTAAAAAGGATTTTGATATTATTCGTCCTCAGTGATGCTATGCTGGCCCTCAGTAGTTACACATTATTTTCCACGTGTTCAGAAATAGTCGGTTTAATGATTCATTCTAGAATTTTGTTTAGAAATTAACATTAAGGATTCCTGACTCACCTGTAATCTCTAAAATCTACCTTCCCCTTACTGAAAATTGTGCAAAAATTTGCTTCTCTCCAGACTCTTGGAATTTTTCCTGATTTTTATCATGTCTGTCATTACTCATGGTTCTAAGCTTATATCTGCAACTTTTTTTCTTTCTTTTTTAAAAGATTTTTTTTTCAAGTATAGTAGATTTAGAGTGTTGTGTTAACTTCTGCTGTACAGCAAAGCGATTCAGTTATACATATATATCCATTCTTTTTCATATCCTTTTCCATTATGGTTTATCACAGGGTTTTGAATATAGTTCCCTGCGCTCTACAGTAGGACCTTGTTGTGTATCCATCCTGTATATAATAGTTTGCATCTGCTAATCCCAAACTCTCATCCATCCCTCCCACATTCCCACTCCCGCAACTTTTTTCTGTTCCTTAAAATTAATCTTTTGAGCCTCATTATCCTGGGTTTGAAGTATTTCTTCCATCCTTTATATTTTAGCAATGATTTTTTTTCTTTTTCTCTATTTTCAGTCAATGTGGTATACTCTATCACTCCATGTCTTGAGAGACAGCTCAGATACTCATAACCCCCAGCAGATGAATATACAACCTGCCAACCTCCACCCCTGAGACTTATGTTCATTTATAGATTCTGGAAGTTATTTTCCTGCACATAGAACATATGACTCAGCACAGCTGTGACCAAAAGAATCCCAGAGTGGCACAGGGGGAGCAGTGGGTGGTCCGAGGTGGTGTCCATACTCTCCAGGAACCAGGTCAGGGCCTGCCGTGGCCTGGGCTATGGGCAACAGCATGGAACAGGCAAAGGTTGTTGGAGAGAAGGGCAGGCACTGGCAAAAGGGATCAGGAAACAACTCAAGAACCAGGAGGTGTAGAAAGGGCAGGCAGGTCCACATTACCAAGCTCAAGGCTGATGTGTTTGCTACTGTCCTGGGTGCAGCCCTCCACCCCCAGCAGCAGTCTGATGAAAGGCAGTCTCAGAGCCGAGCTTGTCATCGGGGGCCTGCAGGGGATGGACATCGAAGGTGGCCAGCAGCACCTGCACTTGACCCAGGCATTGCTATCAGACCTAGGTTGCCTTTCTATTTGTATTTGTTTTTCACATTTTTGAGTTTCAGAGCTCCAAGTAATACACTATGGAAAGTGTCTGAGTCCCTTCTCCTCACCAGGAGAAGGTCCTTAATAGGTCTCACGGTGAGGGGACAGACAAGAACGCACAGATGTGGGCAGCCGGCTCTGGAGCAACCTCCAAAATGATAAACATTCTAATAGGCAGGCCCGGGAGTGTCTTCAATGACAGCAGCAGTGGCCTTCCTTTCTATTTCCTCTTTCGTCGGAAGCCCCATAAACTCTCTCCAACCTTAGGACCGGAATGCGTGGTGGAAGCCTAACTACCTTACCTGCCAGGCGGTCTGGGGGAATAAATAAGTTACAGGAATGAAGTCTTGTGACTTCATCCCACTCAGCCCAAATTAGCATGTTAGCTGGTTTTTCCTAAGTCCCAGCTCAGCTTTCCCTTAGGCCAGCTTCCTGAATTTGTTTCTCATCTGCCCTGCGTCATCTCTGGGCCTACGCTTGGTCGTCTCTTCAAAGCCATCCACCCCAACATCTCTCTTTTATGTTTCTTATTCTTTCCATCCTGCTGTTAACACATTATTTGACCGGGGATTTTTGCAGAAACTAATGCCTGTGACAGTAATATGTATCTGGTCAAACATGTGTTAAAAACCACCCCAGTTGCCAAGGCCCTCTTTGAGTTTTTATTTTTTTATTTTTTAATAAATTTATTTATTTATTTTTGGCCACGTGGGGTCTTCGTTGCTGCACGCGGGTTTCTCTAGTTGTGGCGCGTGGGTTTCTCTAGTTGTGGCGAGCGGGGGCTACTCTTCATTGCAGTGCGTGGGCTTCTCATTGTGGTGGCTTCTCTTGTTGTGGAGCACGGGCTCTAGGTGCGCAGGCTCAGTAGTTGTAGCACATGGGCTTGGTAGTTGCGGCTCACGGGCTCTAGAGCACAGGCTCAGTAGTTGTGGCTCACGGACTTAGTTGCTCCATGGCATGTGGGATCTTCCCGGACCAGGGTTCGAACCTGTGTCCCCTGCATTGGCAGGCAGATTCTTAACCACTGCACCACCAGGGAGTCCCCTCTTTTGAGTTTTTGTCTAACCGTTTCTCTGCCTTTGAAGTTGAAGATGTCCATCCTCTCATCCTATATCCTTTTCCCTGATTTGGCAGAAAGTGTCTTAGCGCTCTGAATTCGTATATTTAGTCTTCTCTTTTTTCCTCTTCTCCCACCAAATAATATGGCATCTAAAACCCAATTTCACTCTCATAACTTTCTTCTTTATAAGACAAGGTCTCACCATATGATCCTCAATAACCATTTGGAGAGTGGGGGAGGAAGGCAGGAGGCAGGGAGACTTTTCCTTCTTCAATTTCTCTTTTAAGGAAAGAAGCTCGGGAGGGTGGGAGTCTCCGCTGGGCTCCGCAAGCCCTCTGCGTGGTGGGCAGGGACAGGGTGGCAGGCAGAGCTGCTGAAGTGAGAGGGTTGGCTCTAGTCCTGTCCTTCCCAGGAGCCTTTCAGTCATCCAGAATGATGGCTCCCAGCGGCCTTGCTTTCAAATTCAATAGGCAATAAACAAGGATAGTTTGCCCAACCCAGGCTCATGAGACTAATCCTGGAGGAGATGTGAGCCCCTTTTTGCTAAGCAGCATGACCCCATGTGTGTCACCAAAAGGGGTTATAGAGTAAAGGGAGACAAACCCGGAAAGTCCAGGAAAGAGAGCGTGCTCTGGGGGTGAAGGTCTAGGTAAGACTGGCCTGGGAAAGTGGATGAGGAAGAGGCCTTGGCGGGAGCCATTCATTCCAGCTTTGTCTCTGTAGCCCGCCCACCCTCGCTGGATGACGTGTGTGGAGAAGACAGAAGCCTTCTTCAAGCCTACGCTGGCAGCCTTGTTTGTCCGTGAGGCCTTCGGCCCCAGCACCCGAAGTGCTGTACGTGAGGGCTCTTCCCCAGCCCACGTCCTTCCGCCCCTTCCCCGCCAACCCATCCTCTCCTAGTTCTAGTGACTTTGTTCTTCTCGATGGTCTCTGTGGTCAGAGAATCAGGCAGTTAGAGAGAGAACCCAGAGAGGGACACGCTGCATCCCTAGGGTCTGCACGGTTTAGCTCTGAGACACAAAGTCCGCACGACACACACTAACCTGGACAAGTCACCCAGCTTTCCTGCTCATGTGTTTCTTCAACCATAAAACGAGAAAATTGAACTGCATGACCTCTAAGCCTACCCCTTGTTTACCTATGATTTTTTTTTAACAACACGTGAAATGACATCAGAATGGAATGCTATCATCTTCAGAAGTGCCAATAAATAACTACTGAATACTTTTCAGTGCCTACCATGTGCCTGATACTCTTATAAGCACTTTGCACCAACTACTTTAATTCCTACTATTATTATAATTTTAAAGCAGAGAGAACTGAAGCACAGAGAGGTTAAAGTAACTTGCCCAAGATCACACAGCTACCAAATAGCAGAGTTAGGATTTGAACTCAGGCTCCCAATGTTGTCATCCATTTTCCTCCATCAAGAAAGGAAATACACACGATGGTAGATGGCTGAGAAAGCAGTAAGTACACAGTCAGGGTGTGAAACTGGGCAGGCTTCAGCTTGTTGCGAAGCTGAGGAACCCCGGAAGATGCAGAGAGGAAATGCAGGCTGTAAGAAACAGGGTGTGAGGACGAGGGCCCGCGAGAGCAGAGAAGCGGATGGTGGTCCACCTCCTCCCCCCACTTTCTGAGAGGATTGCCTGGCCGAGAGAAAGGACAGTGACACGGAAAGGAGCTGTCTACCCCGTCAGCTGTCAGGAGTGACCAGTCGCCACCTTCCCCTCCTGTGCTTGGTACCTCCTTCGCATCCCCACATCTCTCTGTACCCTGAGTTTTTGGTCACCTAGTAGATATCACTTTACACTTTCTCTTTCTGAGATCTTCCTCCTTCTGGCAGCTCCTCAGGGCCAAGGCCCCTTCCTAGAGGCCCAGTGGGCAGGGCCCAGGACTGAGGCTGATCTTCATCCTGTTTCTTTCTCCCTGCCCCGTTCTGCCCACAGGCCATGGAATTATTCACTGCAATCAAGGACGCCCTCATCGCTCGCTTCCAAACGCTTCCTTGGATGGATGAAGAGACCCGGGCAAAGGCCCAGGACAAGGTAAGGCCAGGAGAAGCAGACAGTGTGGGAACGTGTAGTAGGTGTGAATTGAGTGTTGGATCAAGAGATCACAGGGCCTGGAAGAGCGTGCTCAAGGCACAAGGGCACAAGGCAAGTATAAACACCAATATGCCGCACACACATCCTGGTGACACTACCAAAGGAAGGGACAGGGCAGTGAGCAGGAGAGGTTCCTTCTGATAAGACTTGGGACGGCTAGGTTCCTTCCACCTTTGTGTCTCTTCCCAGGTCGCCCAGCTGCAGGTGAAGATGGGGGCCCCGGAATGGGCCTTGAAGCCAGACCCAGCCAGACAAGAATACAACGATGTGGGTTCCTGCCCTTGCCAGTTACTCTTTAATCCTCAAATTCTTCACCCACCCTGATCCACCAGAGTGGCAGACCATCATTTTCCCTAGCTGATCCTAAAAAACCCCTTCCCTGCCCTGGTGCTGCTGGGGCCTGATGGGCGAATAGCCACACTATGGATCTTGCCAACAGAAGAGTAGAATCTTTGCAGGTCACATTGAGCGTGTGTGTGCACTCGCACCCATGCATTCGTGTGACTTGCCTGAGTGTTTGTGTGCTGGTACGTGTGAAGCCCGTTTGTACCACACAGGCGCTGGTTTCCTGGCGCTGGTTTTCCACCATCCCGGGGATGTCCGCGCATCAGGGCTTATCTGTCTGGGTTCAGATGTCCGCATCAGGGTATATCAGTGTGCATCTACATTTGTCTCCGTGTATTCGAGTTGCCTGCCTCCTGCCTCCTCCCAGATACAACTTGGACCCAGCTTCCTGCAGTCCTTCCTGAGCTGTGTCCGATCCCGCCGAGCTAGAATCATCAGGAGTTTCCTGCAGCCTTTCCCCAACCACAGGTATGAGAGCGAGGGAGACACAGAGACCGCATCCCAAAGATAGCCGTCCAAAATTAGCAGGAAAGAAAGCCAGAGGCTCAGGGGAACAGGAACAGTGACAGTATTTGAGAAGGACGGCATGTAAGTGATAGAGCTGGTATTCATATGTGCTCTTTCCACAGGTGGCAGGTGCTCCCCTGGGGCGTAAATGCTTACTATTCAATACCTGACCATGTGGTGGTCTTCCCAGCTGGACTCCTCCAACCCCCGTTTTTCCACCCTGGCTACCCCAGGTATGGGCCATTCTAAGTTTCCCAAGAGCAATGGACCAATGTTATGATGAATGATGGATGCAACTTATGGTTGGAGAATTGGGGCCAAAAACTTGGAAGGATTCTGAGGGTAAGACAAGCCCTTGCTCCCTAGAGCTGTGAACTTTGGCGCCGCCGGCAGCATTATGGCCCATGAGCTGTTGCACATCTTCTACCAGCTCTGTGAGTAACAGTGGGCTGTTGGGAGATGGGGCCATCGGGAACCCAGGTGAAGTCCCCAAAGGCAGCCTAGAGGGGGAGGAGGGAGGCTGTGCGAGGGCTCCAGGGGGGGCAGTTCTGAAGCCTTTGCAGTGCTCCTGGGAGGCAGCCCAGTTTGTGGTACCCCCATGTCTTCACCCCTGCATCACGCCTCACCATTTCATTCCCTTGCCCCATTTTCAACAGTATTCCCTGGGGGCTGCCCAGCCTGTGACACCCATGCCCTACAGGGGGCGCTAGTGTGCCTGGAGCACCACTATGCTGCCTTTCCATTACCCAACGGAACCTTCTTCAATGGCTCCCGCACATTCCTGGAGGATGCTGCAGACACGGGGGGACTGGCCATTGCACTGCAGGTAACTCACATCCCAAGGGCTGCGATCTAGTTTTACCAGCAGAATAGACAGCCTGTCCCCAGTTTTTCCTTCCACCATCCCTCAGGCAAACATAGCAAAACTTTCTGCTCTTCACATCCCCACTGAACAGGCAGCAACTTGAGGACCCCCTCCGACTCCATAGAGCCCTCTTTTCTAGATCCATAGATCTCACGGCAAGTACATTTTCTCCTGGCTCAGAGCAGTGTGTCAGTGCAGAACTTGGGAAGAAGGACCACGAACTGGTTTTGGATATTGCGCGTAGGGCATCAGATTTCCAGATGGCCACGGGTCTAGAGCCTAAGGGCGACTCTCCATCCCGCTCCCATATCCAGGCATACAACAAGAGGCTATTATGGTACCGTGGGGAGACCACCCTGCCCAACCTGAACTTCAGCCCCTGGCAACTCTTCTTCCGAAGCTATGCCCAGGTAGGCAGCCAACATCTCCCACCAGGGCTTAGTCCATGTCAGATAAATACCCTATTGTTAACACTCAGATATTGTTAAACATCTTCCCCCAATGCCACCAACCCTCTGCTGCACAAATCCCCACTGTCATCCTTTCACACATGTCCCCTTGGGACCATCCCTTCATCCTACTATAAATTCTTCTACCAAATTCAGCACTGCCTTCAAAAAAAGGAAAACAACTCTATTCCCAAATCCCTCCTTGAGATAAGCCCAACTTTTACCTTCTCTCATTTCTTCTAGAAACACAGATCCCTTCAAAAAGAGCCTTAACAGACAATCTGTAGACTACATTCCTCCTTGGAGACCTCGCCACGCAGTGGGGTCCCCACCTGACATAACCCCCACTAAGTGCCGTCTTCTCCCTCAGCAGATAGTGTCCCCAATTCCTCAGGATACTTAAAGACCCGCACAGTGTTCTTACAACAGACCCACCTCTAGGGCACTTACAAATGGTATGATTGCACAGACCAGCCCTCCCCAGATACCCACTGCCAGATTAAATGACCTGCAAATGGCAAATATTTTCCTTTCTCCGTGTGGCCCTCGGAGCATTGCTATCCCTGCTTTTATCTTTGCTGTCCCTAGTTACCACCTGGTCACCAGGTCTGCCATGTCCTGCTGACCCTGATACCCTGCTGTTCTCCTTACCCTGTATGGACCTCTCTTTCTCCCCAGGTGATGTGTAGGGGCCCCAGCACCCAGGATCCTCAGGACACTCACAGCCCTCCTACCCTTCGAATCCACGGGCCCCTAAGCAACAGCCCAGCCTTCGCCAGACACTTCCGCTGTCCCCATGGCACCCTCATGAACCCCTCCAGCCGCTGCCAACTCTGGTAACCCAGCTGGCTCCCAAAGAGACCTCAGTACAGGTGTATCACCATCTCCCTGCCCCATCCCTGGAATCAGGGCAATACCTCCTCTCCCCTTCTGTTCCAAAAATAAAAGCTGGCCCTTGGCTTCTGCCTGTCTCTTAAGAACACTTTCCTGCTATGTCCGATGCCTAGAAGTCAGAAAAAATCAGCGGAGAAACTGCCAAGCAGAGTTCCAAGGACGTGAGACAAGGAAAGAACCAGTGAATGAGCTAAAGGTCGGTGGAAACTGGTTAGAGACAAAATTAAGCTGCCCCCAATTGTTCCAGGATTTGATTGTTATTACTTTTATTGTTGCTGCCTCCCTACCCCTAATCTGTTGTCCTGAACAAAGCCAGGAGAGGCTGGGGAAGAGTGTCTCGGCTCTTGGAGATGGCCCTCAGAGCGTGGGGAGGAAGGTGGGCAGGGGCCATGGACCGCTGAAAGGCCAGCACGGGGTCTCTCTGATGCTGCATCCTGAGGGGGAGGGTCGTGGGCAAGAGCCAGTGAGCCGCATTTACGTTACCCTGGGGAGAAGCGCTCCGGAGCCCCACGGGGAGATGGTCAGTAAGCTATCATGAAGCGGAGGTAGATGTCCAGGTCCTCATCCAGGAACCAGGCCACCACCTCTGCCTCCATGTCCCTCATAAAAAAACCACGATGCTGGCCAGGTTAAAGCAGAAGGCAAGGTCAAACAGGTGGTCACAGATTGCCACCGCCTCTGACGTCTGGTCGTCCTCTTTCTGGGTCATGTCCACTGCCTGCCACAGCTCGCCCACCGAGGAGGCCACAAAGTGCTCTTCAAACTGTTCTCGATCTTGGTCTGAAGCAGGGGACGGGGGACAGCGTGAAAGGACTGTTTCTGACTGCCCCCGCCCCCCGCCCCGGCCGCCTTGGAAAGAGGAAGGCGTTGGGGAACCTGGGAGCCCAACGGCCCACACCCTTGTTCTTGACCACAGAGGCGATGATCCATCTGGGGGGTCTCTTCTGGTCTGTGTGCAGCCATGGCCCCAACTCAAGGGCACGCACTCCCCTCTGCCAATTCAAACTGCCTCCTCCAAGGTGTTACCTCATTTGGGGAGTGAGGGACCAACGTAGAGAAGGGTGAACTTCAAAGACCCTCTTCCCGTATTCACAGGGCCCCATGCACAACAGCTGGCCCCGGCACACCCTGAGTGTGGCCCTGGCGAGGAACCGCGGCTCTAGACCCTTTACACGACACTCACACTGCAGTAGTAGGGCCTGGGGTGATGGCCCGTAACCCAAACCTATCTCAGCTTTCCCTCTGGCCTGACCAGTGATCTGACTCCAAAGAGATCTGGTCCCCGGCTTCAGGCATCGTCCCCCTTCTTCACCTACCTGTAGAGGGTGTTTTCTCTTTCTGACTGCTCTCGTCCAGGCCTGGGCTCCCTTTCTGAGGCTTCACCCCCTTGACCCGCAGCAGCAGCAGGATGGATGCCAGGAATGCTGCCCTGCAGAGCTGGGAGCCCAGGGGAGTCATGGGCCTTCCCTAGTCCCCAGTGCCCGGCAGGACCCCCTCCTCCCTCCCCTGTCTGTTGTCCCGGCCCTTACCCCTTCCCAGCACCGTTTTCTCCCCTTCCCTTCCATAGGACCTCTGATGTCATGAGCTCTGTGACATCACAGCCGTGGGCCTGACCCTCATCCCGTCCTCTCGGAGAGTTCCGCTGGCAGGCAAGAGCGTGGAGAGTGTCTAGCAGGGGGCAACTGAGGCTTCTAGGATGAGCACAGTGGGCCATTCTGTGCAGAGCCACAGCAATGACTTAAGAGTTTGTGGAGTCCTTTCACGTCCATTATATCATTAGATCCACATAGTAACCAGGACTCAAAGTCACGGTATTGCCATACCCATTTTATAGATGAGGAAACTGAGGTTCACAAAAGAAATGATTCGCCCACTGAAGATCACACAGATAATAAGGCGCAGAGCAGGGCTCTTGGCCGATTCTTTAGATTCTAAATATCACACCTTCCCGCTCCTCTGTGCAACCTTTCTCAAAGGAAAGCGACTTGCATAAACTGAGACCCAGACCGGATGTCGAAATGGGGATCTTCAAGTCCTGGGCTGTGCATGAGACTCAGGTCCGTCAGAAATGAAGGAGGGGGAGGGCGTAGGTGGAGGAGGGGATAGGTACCTGCTCTGGGTATGAGAGAGAGACAGAGAGCAGAGTGCCTTGGACCCAAGTGGAAACCTTTCTCTCACTCCTCGTCCTCTCCCGGACTTCCCTCTATCCTAGCCATTGCCCTCTTGTACTGATAGACTGAACACCATCTTCCCTCATTCCACATCCTCCTGTACTCAGACACAGAGGAAAAGTTGTTAAGAAACCCAGTGTCTAAACTCAATCTCTAAAGGGTGGGAGGAGTTACAGTCTTCAGAGAAAAATCAGTGTGGCAGGCAGAGGCAAGGATCCCAAGTAACGGATCTCAAGAGACCTACCTTCACGTCCCAATGCCTGCCCTGCCCATGACCCTGGTGAGCACAGACCTGTTGGTGGTAATGGGCTGTGGCTAATTAGCATCTGCTTCCTGGAGCAGAGAGATGGGGAGACAGTATGAAGCCCCACCCTGAATAACCAGAGGCAGATACTGGCCATGAGCGACAGGGGCGGGTGCCAGGACAGGTGGGAGGGGGGTCTTAGACACGTTGGAACTATCACCACCAGCTCACACCACTCCTGGCGTCCACGCACCCCACACCTGAAGGAACCACCAAATGCAGGGGTGAGGATGTGTGCAGAAACACGTACCCTTCCTGAAAGAGGGGATCGCAGAAATGGAAGGGCCCGTGGAGCTTCCCTCCCACGGGTGCCGCCCATGCCGGCAGACAGGCTTATTGGGAGACTCTCCCAGACAGCCGACACGGCCTCCTGTGTACTTCCTGTTGATCCAAGCCAGGTGACGGGGTGACTGGGGAGCGGTACAGGAGGTCACTTGATGATGGGAGAGGCAAGATTCAAGTAAGCAGGCGGCCCTGTTCACCTGTCCCTTGCACTCATTGACCTGCAGGTTCAGGAAATGATGCTTGAATGGAAAAAAAAATCACTAACCTCCTCCTGGCTATTTGGGGGAGGAGCCTGTTGGTTCAAGGCTAAATGAGAAGCCATCTCCGGCTCTGTGAGTTTGCCTGGGGAGGGTAGTTGGGCGTCAGGGTGTCTTACAGGGGCGGCTGGAGAGGAAAGAACCCGATGGCACTGCTACCACTGCCCCCGTTCCCTCACCACCCGCCTGCCTGATGCCCTGTGCTGAGGAGATAAATCCTTGTAGGAAACCAGGAACCCCTTCAGTTTTTTCTTATTACAAAAGTATATTAAAAAATTATGAAAAACAAAAAAGGCAAATAATTCCACCATCCAATGACAATTCCTCCTCATGTTTTAAAGGATAGTGTTCAAATTCTTTCCCTACATGGCTGTGGGGAGGTGGGGTGGGAGGGTATGACAAAAACATTGAAATCTGGGTTTATATGTTTCCCTCCTCCTCCTCACATCAGAATAGGAGATCTGGCTCCCTTGGTGCCAAGGGTCTCTGGGATAAGACAGGGGCGTCGGGGCCCTGGACCAGCTCTTACATACTCGCGCTAGACCCTGAGGCACCATCTTGCAGGGAAGCTGCTACCTGAGGGAGAGAGCTTGTAGGACTCCTTGCCTGCAGGAAGCTGCCAGAGGATGAGGACGGATGAGAGGAGAGAAGGGAGAAGAGGGTGGCGATGCAGGACGTGACCAAGGGTATGGGGGGATGGGGAGGGAAGCCAGAGGACAGAAGAGGAGAGAACTCCTTAAAGATTAGGAGGCCATTTCTGAATCTCCAGCCTACCAGGTAGGACAGGAGGGACAGCCTGGTCCCCTTCAGGCAGCTTGTTCCCGCCCCTCTCATTGGAGAGGACAGTGCAGGCAAAAGAGCGCAAGCGGGAGGGGAAGACCCAGAGGTGGAGGCCCACGCATGGAGGAGGCCCCCCCTTTCCTCCTCCGGGACCCAAGGACCATGCCCTTGGTGGCCAGCCCTGCACACCTGCTCTGTGCGGCTCTGACCGGGCCCTCCCGCCTCCACTCCCTCCCGGACTAGCATTATGGGTTGAGTGTTTCCCGGGCAGGTGCTCCTTTCCTCTGCCGGCCCTGCTTATCAGCACATCTACACCCCCAGCTCACCTTTATCGCTCCCTCCATCTCCTTAGACTGGAAGTCCCAAGGCTTCAGAGGTCATTACAACCCCACACTGCTCCAACCCCCAGCAAAGCAGAAAAATGTCCCACAAGGTGACCCCTCCCCCTTCCCAGCCGGCATCTCCCCCCTTCCTAAGGGAGAGCGTGCTTCCTCGTCTCAGGCACCTCCTCTTCTTTTCTTATTTTCCTTTCAATTTTCATCCCTCTGTAAAGGTAATTTTGTCCATCCTTCAGTCTCTAGAGACGCGCTCTCTTTCTTACAGCAAAAGAAAGGAGAGGTCCCTGCTCCTGAAGACCTCCAAGAGGGAGGGTCCCCAGCCTGTCTCCACCCAAGCCTCTCATCTTTATAGGCAGAAGGTTCCCAAGAAGCCACGAGGTCTGACGGGTGATTTGGACCTAAGGTTCCACCTTGCAAGCCAGCTTTGCCACCAGCCGTGGGTAATCACACGCACGTCTCCCTGCTCTGTCTTCTCATTTAGGAAACAGAGAACCTTCAGCCCGTTCCCAGGTACCTCGTAAATCTGTTGAATGACTGCAATTCAATAACGTGGATATACCTCTTGGAAAACAACAGGAAGAAAAGTGGAAACTGTCATATCATAAAATAATTGAACACTGTCTTATCTTTATATGCATACCCCTCCTGTTGACTTACTCCTGGAGAGAGTCCCATGATTTCCTCCAGGTTCCTGCTGTTCAGCCTCTGTGGGAGTGCAGGGCTCTCTGGGGTCTCCTCTGACTGGAAGGGAGGAGCTGGAAGGGAAGAGGAGTCACTGGGCTGTGTCAGGAGGAGGCTCAGCCAGGAAACCTCCTTTGAGGCAGGGCTGCAGGGCTGCAGGGCTGCAGGGTGGAGGGCAGAGGTGACCACAGCTCAGACAAGCAGGTCTGGGGGCTTTTGAGCTCATCTATGGAAGAAGAATCAACTGTCCTTGAGCTGTTATGATTGTGCTTTACAGACACTTCCGTGAGAGCATGTAAGTATTACCCCGATTTTACAGATTAGAAGATTAGAAGACTGAGGCACAGAAAGCTCACCTAACTGATTTGCAAGGGCTCAGAGCCAGGATTCAAACCTGGACCTGCCTGATTGCGGAGCTGGAGGGCTTCGCTTCTGTACTCTCTTGCACCCAAGGTAATCGCTCACCTGGCTTGTGGGACCCACCTTTAGGCTCTCTCCAGGCTCCCAGTCCAGATTCCTGGGCCACGCCCCTCTCCCTTCCCGGTCTCAGCCGCCCTAGCCCACTGATAGGAACAAATTCCTTCCCCCTCCCCTCCCAGCTCTGGGGCAGGCTCTGTGCCCCAGGGGCTCTCCCTAGAAAGAGCTCCTCCCCCTCCAGGTAAAGCCTCTCTCTCCCGGCAGGGCCCCCAGTCTCCTCAGTGCACGTGCACACGTCCCCACACCCCACAGCCCACGGTGCACACAGGGCACCCAGGAGGTACACTCGGTCTCCATCCCAGCCCCCACCTGCTCGCCTCCGCTTCAGCTGCTGCTAGTCTAGAGAGTCCTAGACCAGCTCCCCTGAACCACATCCCCGTAACTTGCCAGTGCCCGAAAGGAGAAGACATGGGGCCTCCTCCACCCAAGGCCAGGGGACTCTGGATCCAACTCCAGAAACTTCTGACCTCCTGGCTGGGGGGACAGCAAGACTGGACTCAGCATCTGGACGAGGCGTACATGCTGCAGCAGAAGAGGTAGGCTGCCCTTCCTCTCCCTGAGCCTCAGACCCGCTGCCCACTTGGGTCTGTCTCCCTGCCAGAGCAGTCCAGAGTTCAGTGCCAGGCACCGGGATGGGCCCAGCGCACCTGTCGCCAAAGCCCGGCTGCTCTGTCAGTGCCGACGGGGGTGTGGCATTGGGCCGGCCGCAGGAAGGGGGGGCAGAATGATGCCAGGGCTCTTACCTGGTGGAGGAGGGCAGCGGGGGACCCAGAGGGGCCAGGCAGGAGAAGCCAGGGTGTATGGCAGGGGAGGAGCGGGGCAGGTGGGTGCGGACTGGTGGAGAGCAGGGTGCCGGGGAAGCACCGAGATCCTGTGGGTTTTAGGACACTTGTTGGTTGAAGAGAGAGTGCGGAATTACTGTTAACGGGAAGGAGAGGTGATGACGTGCGAACGGGGGAGGAGAGCTCTGGTCTGTGTAACACCTGGAGCTGACCAGCTGAGCGGGGAAACCCAGGTGACACTGGGGAGGCCCAGGGGGGGACTCATAGAGTCCATCTATCTTCTACTGAGTCTCCTGGGTGCAGGGCTGTGCTAGGTCCCGAGGAGACAGAGATCGAATAAGGCCTGGGCCTGTTCCTAGGGCAGATCAGGCAGGACTGGTGCCCCCGGGGGCCAGAGCATTTCATGGCCAGCCCTGAGGTCCAGACCCTGGAAGACTAGCCGGGGCAGGGACCTGTCCTGAAGGCAGGCCTCTGCCTCGGGGTGTTCGGGGGACCTGTCTCTCATCGGAGAGCTGTCGTTAGCAGATCTGGGGGCAGCCGGGGCTGGACGCACGGGCAGTGGCTTCTCCAGGCCAGAGGCCTGAGCACCAAGGCTGTGAGCAGAGCCCTTAGCACGGGGGGTGGACCCTGCAATCCTGGCCCTGGTTGCTCTGAGCTGGATGCGCTCACACAGAGGGTCTAGGTGAGATAGTGGAGGGAGCTGGCCCTCACTCTCTGCCCTGGAGAGCACTTCCCTGAGGGGCAGACCCGAGCCCTACCTTGAAATCAGCACTTCTCCTTCCAATAAAAAGCTTCTTTCCCCTGGCTCCTGGGACCATTGGAAGAGAGGAACTGGGGGCTGGGGGACATCACAGGAACCACCGGTCAGTCTGTTTTCCTGCCTTTCACCTCTCCCCTCCCGACCCTCTACCTACCATCCCTGTGTTCACCTTCAGAGCCAACACATACTTGCCCAGCAGGAATCGGCTTCAGCTTTCTCTCTTGTTTGGCTCATCCAGGCGGGGGAGAAACAAAGATTTAACCGCAGAGGTACTACAGGATGGATATCTCCACAAGCTCCTCCCACCCACTCCGAGACGCACATGCTCAGAGAAGCTCACAGCTATGCTCTTCCTCAGCTACAGACAGTGTGTTTAGATGCTTGAGTCTAAGGGTCACCATAGGAGGGATAGATCCTTCATGGTCCACTTCAAAACTCTGCCTCCCCGCAGCAGGAATGTGTATCCAAACAGCCCCCAGCAGAGTCAGAACTTCGGCAGCTCCCAAGTCTCCTAGCTCTAAGAGCTGGCCTGTCTCTCAGCCCCCTTCTGGTCTCTCAAACTCCCCTTGGCTAAAGAGAGCTGGTTCAGCAGACCTGGGAGCAGGGATGAAATCGGGCAGAAATTCCCTTTCCTCCACCTGCTCCAGATCCCCAAGTTCCCAAAACATTTACTCAGCTTCGACTGACTCGGCCAGGCCCACCAGGACCACTCCTTCCGTGGCCCGAGCCCTCCTCCCTCAGGCACGCCACCCCTCATTCAGCTGAGCCACGAGGCCCCCCACATGGGAAGAAGTGGCACGATGTGACCACACGGGGACCCTGAGACAGGCTCTTGCCCCAGGCTGACCCTCAGCTAGAGTCCAGGAAGCAACGCTGCAATGGGTCACTGCACATGTTGTGTGACCCGTGTCTGTACTAGGCACACACTGTCTCTGTGTCTCTCTGCCCTTGACCTCTCTGCCATTCTGTCTCTTCCTGACTCTTGTTCTTCCTCTCCCAGGATTCGAGAGTCTCCTCTGCTTCGGGCAGCCAAGGACAATGACCTGTGTGTCCTGAAGAAACTTCTGCAGGACCGAACCTGTGACTTTCGGCAACGAGGTGGGATGAGAGTTTGATGTGATGGAGATGGGGCAGAAGCCCCCGCCCCTCCCCTACCCAGGGCTCTGAGGGTTCCTGCAAAGGGGCCTTGGAGCGTGTCTCTGGGAAGTGTTTGATGCTTGTGTCTCCCTCCACTCCAGGAGCTCTGGGGGAGACAGCGCTGCACATAGCGGCCCTCTATGACAATCTCGAGGCCGCCATGGTGCTGACGGAGGCCGCCCCGGAGCTGGTCAAGGAGCCCGCCATCTGTGAGCCGTTTGTAGGTGAGGAGCCTGAACGGTTTTTCAAGGTGGACACAGGTAGGAGAAGGTCTGAAGTCATCTCTTAAAATGAGCCTCAGAGGGTAGGTCGGGGAAGGAGTGATGGAGGTTCAGGAAGGTCTCCCTTGAGTTGGAAGGAAGGCAAAGGTCCTGGTCTTGGCTTTGGGTATCCGTGACCTTCTTGAGCCATTTATTATTTCCCTTCAACTCCTTTCATGTTCCCTGAAGGACAGAACTCTCTTTCTTTCATAGTAGCACAGAGTGATTACCTTTATATGCCACCCCCAGTAGTCGAGGTGGGGACAGCTAAGTGAACTGCTGGAGGGATGACTTGTTCTCAGTCTCACACCACTCTGCTGAGTCGAGGGCAGAAATCCATGCAAGGATCTATCCGGGATCTCCTGTAAGCCAGGCGGATGCTGTGTCTCCGAGAGAACCGGGAACAGACCCCATGACTGAGGGCTCTCTTGTCCAGGTCAGACGGCTCTGCACATAGCCGTCATGAACCAGAACGTGAACTTGGTGAAAGCCCTGCTCGCCCACGGGGCCAGTGTCTCTGCAAGGGCGGTAGGCTCAGCCTTCTGCCTCAGTCCCCACAACCTCCTCTACTTTGGTGAGAGCCAGGGCCAGGGCTGGGAGGATGGGGAGGGGCCAAGAGCAAAGGGAGGGCAGGCGGAGGAGGCTCCCTGCCTGGGGAAGCTGGGAGGGGTCCGCCCTCTGCACCGTCCCCGCCTCTGGTTCTGCTGACAAGTGTCCCCAGGCCCAGAGCTGAGAGGTGGGGAGGGAGAGGCAGTCCCCTGGAGAGACTGCCCATCCCAGCCTGCACTCTCAAGCCGCGGGGCCCTCTGCATCCCCAGGGGAGCACCCTTTGTCCTTTGCGGCGTGCGTGGGCAGCGAGGAGATCGTGAGGCTGCTCATTGAGCACGGCGCTGACATCCGGGCCCAGGACTCCCTGGGTGAGAGCCGGGCTGGAGGGGCAGCTGGGTTGCTTAGGAGGGGCCGGGACAGCCCTCAGGTCCACCCGGGGTTGGGGGGTGGGGGTCATGGGGAGCATCAGGGACTCTAGTCCCCGTGGCCGCGTGACAGCCCGCGTCCTCCCCCAGGAAACACCGTGCTGCACATCCTCGTTCTCCAGCCCAACAAAACCTTTGCCTGCCAGATGTACAACCTGCTGCTGTCCTACGACGGGCGTGGGGACCACCTGCAGTCCCTGGACCTCGTGCCCAATCACCAGGGCCTCACCCCCTTCAAGCTGGCTGGAGTGGAGGGCAACACCACGGTGAGGGACCCTCCCCCAATCCCACCGTGTCCTTCTCATGACCCTTTTTCCAAAACTCCCCAGAAGGGTGGTGGTCCCTCACCTCCCAACACCATCACTGAAATCCTCAGCCTCAGAAATTCCTGACTCAGGAGGATTAGAGAATCTTACTTGAGAATATCTGCTGTGGTAACCCAGAGTTCTGCTCCCCTCGCTTGTTCTCTTCTTTCAGATCTTTATAGGGTTTGTGGGAAGGAAAGGTAGCCAAAAAATTAAAAGGTTCATGTCAGCAGAGCCTTGTCAGTTCTCAACTGTCTGTCAGTCCCAAGGAGTAAGCGAGCATATGCTGTTGCCCTTGACCTGCTCCTTATACACTGACCACCCCCCCACCTCACCCCTGTGTCCACACAGATGTTCCAGCACCTGATGCAGAAGCGGAAGCACATCCAGTGGATGTGCGGGCCGGTGACCTCCACTCTCTACGACCTCACGGAGATCGACTCCTGGGGAGAGGACGTGTCATTTCTAGAGCTTGTGGTCTCCTCCAAGAAGCGAGAGGTATGGATACCATGGAGGATCAGGAGCTGTCAGGTGTCCGTGCAGAGCCTGTCCGTTTGCTAAGGTCCTGGGCTACAGACACTTCCCTGCCCTGTAATAGATGGGGATGAGGACAGACTCCTGGGACCTTTGGGAGAAAATGCCAATCAACACCCCTTTCCTAACTCCACTCTCCCTCTGCTTAGCTCTGGTCCCTTCCACTTACCTTTCTCATACTAACATTGCATATGAGGAACTCTCCAAATGGAAATTGCTTCCTCTCATTCATTCATTCATTCATCCTTTCAGCATACTGAGCTTCTTGCTGTGTCCCAGCCACTGTGCCAGGAATTAAGAATACAGAAATAAATAAAACACAGTTCCTTTCAATCAACTTTGTCAATTGCCCATCCCTGTCCTCAATAATTGTAATAGGGTACAACATAAACCATCAAAAGGGTCTGTACTATGCACAGTGGCAGCAGAATGGAGGTTGGTTTATCTTGGCTTGGATAGACCAGAGAAGATGTCACAGAGGATGTGCTTGAGCTGGGGCTTCATGGAGGAGTTGGGAATCACCAGGAAGATGAAGAAAAAGAGCTTTCCAGAGACGGAAAAACACGTGGGTCATTCAGACAGTACTGGATTGAGTGATATGAGGGAAAGGAAAGTTTGTTGAAGACTTATAGGGGGAATAAAATAGTTTGTGTTTTCTGGAACCTCCAAGATGGTGGCAAAATGTAGTTCCCATTGTGTATCTGCCACCTGACAATTTCCTAGGAACCCTTCTAGAGCCCAACTCGGGTGATCACTGGTACTAGTGAACAGAGGAAAAGGTGAGTGGCTGGTTGGTATGAACTTCCTCGGGGCAGGATTTCTTAGGAATTGGAACCCCAGTCCGTCTGGTGGATTGTGCCACCACAAATCCTTGGTCTCTGATTTCAGCTGCTTCTCAATGTTCCGCTACAGGTTTTATTCTTGTCTTGGTCAACTATTCTATTCCCTCAAAATTCCTTTCTAGCCCCTTCTATATCCCTCACTGCCTTCACCTTCAGTTCTATCAGGAGACCCAGATTCGTTCATTATGATGAAAATAGAGGCTGTCTGGCTGGAGTTTCTTCAACTTCCTGCTTTGTCCTGCCCAACAGATCTGGAAACTGCCCACTGTCTCTCTCCTCTTCCCTCTAGGCTCAATGGAAAATGTATTCTTTCTGCCAGTGAATACTCCCGCCAGCTACGCTCTGACTTTGCCTTTTCCTACTTTCTCAGATGTGTTGTGCTGTCCATCATCCTCTCTCAGAGCATCTTTAACATCTCACTGCCTACTTACATCCGAGCACTAGCCCACCTGGCTGAGATTATGGCCGCGCCCCACTCTTTGTGTCCTCTCTTGCTCCTCTCAGGTCCACAATACTTGTAGAGCAAATCTGACTGCCTCCTTGCTTGAACCTTCCAATTGCTTTCCATTGCATTCAGAAAACAAAGTCCAACTCCTTACCTTGACATTCACGAGGTACCATGATCTGGCCCTTAGCTGCTTCACCCATGATAACCCCTGCCCACCCCTCCAACAGGTTCTGCCATATCCCCAGCCACACCTCATCTGCCAATGTCTTCTCGCACCTTCTTGCCTTGGCAACTGCTGCTACTTTATGGAATGACCTTGCCTAACTGTCCCTTCACTCAACCATTTACGACTCATCCTTCAGAGCCTCTGTGGTGCTATAGGTCCTGGTGTTTACTTCTGTCATGGTTTATCTACAGCGCTACCATGAGGCGCAGCATACGGTAGAAGCTGACTGGTTGTCTGTAAAAGAAATGACGGACGAACTGAATGCATGATGCTCATGGTGATCATGACCCTGCCCATCTGGGACCCAGTGGGAAACCCAGCGCTGCTTCTCGCTACGGTGGTCACCCCCAGCTGCACTCTTCTTCCATGGCAGGCTCGCCAGATCCTGGAACAGACCCCAGTGAAGCAGCTGGTGAGCTTCAAGTGGAGGAAGTATGGGCGGCCGTACTTCTGCATCCTGGGGGCCTTGTACGTGCTCTATATGATCTGCTTCACCATGTGCTGCATCCATCGCCCTCTCAAGTCCCGTAGCGGCAACCGCACCACCTCCCGAGACATCACCATCCTCCAGCAGAAGTTGCTCCAGGTGACTCTTCTCAAAAGGGGATGGAGGGAGCTGATAGTGTGGGGTGATGGCGCTGGAAACCAGAAGCACGCTACCTGGGAAAGATACCACTCGCTTGGCTCTGGCAGGGGCAGGCTTCTGACCACCCAGACAGAAATTAGGAGGGAGAGAAGGGGACCAGAGTGGGGGCTTAATGAGTAAGAGTGGACTTGTCCAGGGAACAGTGGCTTTCTTGTGAACTTTGAAAGAATGCTTGGTATTAAAAACGTCACACTTTTGTAAAATTCCTTGTCATTTACAAAGAGGACCAGACGTTTGTAAATGTGACCTTCAGCAGAAACCGTGCTGTTGTAAAGGGAAGAAAACTGTGCTCCAGGTCCACTTCTGAGTCTGTTTCTGGTCTGTTAGGGCAACACAGGCATCTTTCTGACCTGCATTCTCTTCTGCACACTGTCAATGCGAGCACACTGGCAACGATGTATCAGCTGTCTGGCCACCTGTCAGGTGTGCTGCAGAAGGACGCCTGGACTGGGTAGCAGGTGGAAGTAAATAGTCTCTAAGGTCCCCTCTACTCTTGTGGGCTTGCCATTCTGTGGGTCACCTTCAGAGACCTGGGGTGAGGATGACTGAGTAGAGGTGTGGAGTAGATGTCAGAGTCTGTTGTTGAAGAGAGCAAACCCCTTGGCATGACAGAATGAGCAGACTCTCGTGCGTACTTCTGGGCATATACATTCAACACTGGGTTCGTTTAACAGGTAACCAAAATTCTTGTCCTAGTGACCTGAAAATAGCTGAAAAGGAGTGAAGGCATGTGGGCAGAAAGCAAAAGACAGAGGAGGAAGACTTTTGCCAGGCGAGTAAGAGCTTGATGACTGGAGGTGTATGCCCAATGCAGGATGGGCCAGCCACAGGTATAGCTCAGCCTGGACTTGGAAGAGGGGTAGTTTGGGATAGTTAAGGAGCAAAGAACCTGAGTCAAGTTAGACCAAAGAGAGTGCTACCAAAGATAGCGCAGAGAAAGAACAGGGCAAAGAGCCTCACGGAATCCTGCAGTAGGTCAAGACACTCCATGCTTCTGTAATTTCCTCTCCGTATGTATACAGGGTGCTGTTGTATCCAGAGCCTCTGTGTCTCACAAAGCAGGGTTTGCTGCCTGGAGAAGACAAGCCTGAGTCGGGTGGGGCTGCCTTGTTAGAGGCGGGCAGAGGCGTGCTCAGGGTAGGTTGTGTTCCATGCATCTCAAACTAGACATGAAGGTTGTCCCTGGTGTGGAGACCACACAACAGGAAATAAGGACATTTAGGAGATGGCCAGCTGAGACAGGCGAGTGGCTAGCGACGGAGGGAATGGGTAAACGTGGGGGTGGCTGGACTTTTCCAGCGTTCTTGGCTCTATTTCCTCAGATGCATTCTTTTCCAACCTTCCTTTGTTTCAAACTTACTTGGGGGATTTTCTGGATCTAGAATGTAGATAGCCTTCTAGCCTAAGAGTTGGGTGGTGCTGAGCAACTGATTACCACTGAGTCTTCTTCCTATGTGTCTCTTTCTCTTTGGGGCAGGACTAATTATGTACAGACCTGTTCCTTTGGCCCAGATAGTCTAAATTATTATTAGGAGATCCCTCCCCTTGCCTCAGGACTAGGTGAAGAAGCATAATTATAGCTGAGTGCACGAACTTTCCTTCTGTTTGCTCTCCTTTTCCTTCCTTGTCCCCTTTGGCATTTTTACCCTTTTGCCTTCCACTTCGATTAAAGCCACTTTGGCCCAAATAGAAGACTTCTGACTTTCAAATATTCTTTTCTTGGTGGGGGAGTGGACTTAAGACTGCTGCCCTAAGAGGTTTGAATAGCAAAGAACATCAGTGAAGGTCTGTGTCTTTTGACATTACCCCTTGAGCCTTAGTCCTGAGCTGATGGAACCCCTATGCTCCTCTTAACTCAGTCGGATGAGTTGGGATGAGATCGGGGGCTCCCAAACACATCACCACGACTTGAAAGATTCTGCTTTCACGATGTGCCACATTTGTTAAATAATAGGAAATTCTTGTTTTCTACATTTGTATTACTTGAAAGTCTTAGAAAAATGAAAATGTACCAATACAGGGTCTTGACTTGATTAACGCAATTGTCGCCACGTTAATTAGCCCATGGAGCTTTTTCTTAGTTAAATGAATACTTTTGTATCCAATCATATTAATAAATCTGGGCATATGGAGCTCTCGGTCACTGTAGGATTTCCTCTTTGGGTCTCATGGGATCTAGAAAAGTCGCTGGGCTCCATGAGAGTAGCCCAGAACACCATCTCAAGACAGTTGAAGTGAAAGAAAATACTCCTTTATTTATATGAGGTGGCACAAGCTACACAAAAGCAGACATATATGAGGGTAGAGTCAGTTTATCTCTGTGCAGTTTTGGAGATATGTCAGTGTCTTCACTCTAAGAGGCCTCATTGCTCAGCCATAAAAGTTAGGCTTTTCCAGGGTTTCCCAAGAACTCTATAATTAATTAGAGTTCATTTTCTGTCTCCATTCAGTGTCTACTTGGTGTAGGCAGGACACCGTGCACTATGGTCCTAGTTCTCTTAGGTTTCCAGGTGAGCAGAAAGTTCAAAGTCTGGGATTAGGAAGCTTAGGTTTGAGTCCTAACTCTGAAACCAAATAGCTGTTTGACCTTGGGCAGATCCTATCTCTTGCTAGATCAGTAGTTTTTAACCAAGACTACACATTAGAAACATGGGAGGCTGGTAAAAATACTGGTTCCTAAGCTGCCCCACACCTGATACATTAGAAAGACTGAAGCTGAGGTCCAGGCAATGGTATTTTTAAGAAATTCTTTGAGTGATTCTCATTCTCAGCTCGGACTGAGAGCTTCTGGCTTCATCTTTGAGATCTACTCAGCTTTCCAGTGTGAAGTCGATCACTCTGATCATTTAGAGCCCTGATTTGCTGTTCAGCAAGAGGGCATTGATCTGCCATCATCAGATTTCCTTTTGGTGTCTTGAAGATTTCCTTGATCTCTCCGCTGCCCTTTTCCCAAAATCACTTTGCTAATTCATTCACTACACAAGTAATCACCAAGAGCCTAGTGGGGCCTGAACATTGCTGTAGGTGTTGGAAATTCAACCTGGTCTGAGCAAAACGCAAGTAGCCTCTGCCCTTTTGGAGCTTACAGACTGGTTGACATTAATTAAATGAATAGATATTGCAACCTGTGATGGTTACAATTCACATGATTTTTTCCTATGATGAGAAAACAGACAGGGTGCTGAGAGAGCTTATAACAGGGGCCTGGGCACTCTGGGAGGTCAGAGAAGGCTTCCCTGAGGAAGGTAAGTGACCTAAGATGTGGGTATGAATTAAAGGTGGAAAGTGAGTTCTAGGCAGAGAGGATGCATATATAAAGGCCCTGAGGCAGGAAGACCCTTGCCAGTGTCTAGGAACTGAAGGAAGACTGGCTAGAGTAGAGGGAGCTGGGCAGGGGCCTCCAGATGAGGTTGTCCTGGCAGATCTTTCCCAAAACTTTCCCAAATTATACAGGACCTTGCAGGCCATACGGAGGATTTTACTCTTTATCCTAAAGGTAGTGAAAGGCTCAGAAGGATTTTAAACAGGGGAGATGCTTGATAACACTTTTGTTTCAGAAGAATGTCTCTGTTTGTAGGGTGGAGGACAGGTTTGAGGGGGCCAGGGAAGATGTGGGGAGACCAGTTAAGAGACTATTACAGTTCAGCGAGCAAAGATAATGGTGGATTGGCCTCAGGATGTGATGGGGGGATGGAGAGAAGGGGTTGGCGTCAGGGGACTTATCAAAGGTAAAATCATCACTACTGCACAGTGGATGGGATGTAGATAGTCAGGGAGAGGACGTGGCAGGAATGACTCATAGGTTCCATTTATTTTAAATCATCCTCTACCTGTAACGGTCAGTGGGGTTGCTTTTTCTACACATCACAATTCCTCATAAGCTCTCGACAATCCAAAGCACTACAGCTATTTGAAAACCCAGTTGATCTCCAACTCTGTGCTGCTTTACTCAGGGGTCCTAACCAACTCACTTTGGAACAAGCGCAGCAAATTAAAGACAAGACAGAGGTGAGGAGAAGCAGGGAGCCTGGTAGATAAAAATAACATCTACTGGGTGTTTGTTTTGTGCACTTGATGTGCATTTACCAGTGCTTCTGAGATCTTATTAAAATGCAGATTCTAAGAATAAGGCTGGCGTGGGCCCTGAGATTCTGCATTTCTGACTCATGGCTGGGTGATGCTGATGTTGTGATTCTATGGACCACATTTCAGATGACAAAGCATTGCACCATTTGATCCTCATAGATACCTTAGTAAGTAAATAAAATTATTATAACCATTTTAAAGATGGTGACTCTGAGGTCAAGAGAGGTTTAGTACTTCGGTAAAGACACTCAGCTAGTAAGGGCAGCGTTGGGGTAAGGGTCCCGGTCTGCTTCACTTCAGAACCTTTAATACGAAGCCAGGCCATTTCTCCCTCCAGAGTGATGTGCTCAGTTCCAGGCTTCTTCCTTGGAGGATCCACTGCGTGAGGAGCTCATGTCTCCAGGCTTTGAGAGCTAGCCAGGGCCTGGCACACTCACCTGTTCCTGGGCACACCTGATAGTTCCCTGCCAAGATAAGGAATGCTGGAGAGCAGGGGTGGGGAGCCAGATCTGGGATTGTCTCCAACCTCTAGCTACTGAGCTACTGTCTGGGCTCTAGTTCTGATACTCGGCCAGTTTCGATGTGATTAACCTTTTGGTGGATAGGGCATGTCCTGCTTCTGTGGGAATGGGTAAAGACTCCTCTGGAACGAGCAGACCTTTCCCAAGTTCATCTTCCTGAGAAAACACAGGGGCTAGGACATGGAATAAGCCCTTGGAAAGTAGACTTAGATGGAAATCAGGAGATCTTCCTCTCTTTTTGGCCCAGTGGTTCTCAAGTGGGGGTACGTAGCAGAAACATTTACATCTAAAAAAGAAGGTGCTGGGTCCCTGCTCCAAACGAATTGAATTAGAGTCCTCAGGGTTGGCCTGGACACGTGCGTTGTAACAAAGCTTCCCAGCTGATTCTGATGGGCAGCCTGCTTAGGAGCCCCTGCTCCCAAGTTTAGAGGATGAGAGTAACTCTTCATTAGGAACCAGCAGGTCTCCTTCTGGGAGCTTAATTCCTCTGTAAGAATCTTGGGGAAAAAAGAGGGTCTAGGATGGGGTTTGACGATTGTTTCCGGTGCGTTCCCCCTTCCTCATGGTTACACTTGCTCCCCACCCTTCCCCACAGTGTTACCCAGCCTCAGCTAGGCCCACCCCTCTCTGGGCATTTCCTTCAAGACAATGAGCTCAGTCAGCTGGGAAGTGAAAGCACTCTCTTTTGGCCAATTCTCAGCAAAGTAGGACCTGTCAGCCTCCGCAGGGGATCTGGCTGTGGACAACTCCTAAAATCCTAAGCCATGTAAAGAAGTAAAGGATTCCAGTCATTGTTGAATGACATTTATTTTTTAAAGGGGCTGAGGGGGAGTATTTTCTCAGTGCATTATTAGCTGAGCCTGCTTAGGCGACCTTGAGCTAGGAATCTGGAAATTCCAGACAAGCCCACTTCATTGTCATCCTTTCTGCCATTTGCCTCCTGGTTCCCACTTCCTGGTTCCCCTTTACCTCCCTTCTGCAACTCTTAGATCCTGCTCAGCATGCACCTGTCTGTCTACCTGCTCCCTTGTCTCCTTCCTTCTTTCCTTCCTTATGAATGCAGCATCTGCTATGTGTGCACTGTGGATAAAAAGAAGAAGTTAGAGGTCCCTGCTCTCAGGAAGCTCTAAGATTCCTGGTGAGACATGGAATGTCCAGACGACTGCAGTGTGCTGGGAAGGGCTGTAACCAGAGACCGGCACCAGGATCCTGCAGGGGAGACACCTGACCTGGCCAAGGAGGGGCAGGAAAGGAGACCCAGGAGGAATGCTGTGACTTGGGTCTTGAGGTTGAGGGTGAACCAGAAAAATGGGGTGGAGGAAGGCATTCTAAGAAAAGGGCACAGTCCACATGAAGTCCTGACTTAACAACTGAGGACCCCAATAATTCAACGTGGCCAGAACTCACACAGAGTATGGGGACCTAGGGCAGGAGCCAGACCAGCAAGGGTTCTGTACCTCATGCTCAGTAGTCTCAGTCTTATTTTTTATTCCTATCTCACAATGCACACTTCTAAGTAAAAGAACACGTGTGCGACCAGCAAGGGTTCTGTACATCACGCTTGGTAGTCTGAGTCTTATCTTTTATTCCTATCTCCCTATGAGCACTTCTAAGTAAAAGAATACATGCCCATGATTTAAAAATCAAACGGCAGGTATAATGAAGACCAAGAGTGCACTGGCTTGCCCCGCCTCACCCATGCCTTACTTCCTGGAGGCAACCAGTGTTTACCTCTTTAAGTTCTTCACCCCTGTTGTCACCTCTGCACTGCTGAATGATGCACTTCTATCTCTATTCATTAATTAAATTTAGACATTAGCTATTGAATTTCTACTATGATAAGGATTTAGAGAATACCCATCACTCCCATCTCCCCCTCATTTTTATTCCAAAGACATGGTGGAACTAGGAAAGGCATTAAACAGAGAAGCCATGGGGTTATATTTGCATTTGAGAAAGGTCAGTCCAAAAGCGAGGTGAGGGGGGATTGGGTGCAGGGTGCCATGGGTTTGCATTAAGGCAGTGGTGCTGTGGATTGAGGGCCAGGGCAGCATTTGAAAGAATTGGGAGGCTAAATGAACGGGACCTTGAAAATGAGTGTCTCTGTTAATTCACTTTGCTAAATATACCCTTGATCCCTAAACCTTTTCATAAGAACCACAAATCTAGAAAGCTGCAGATCAGTCTCTGCCTATAGACAGGAAATCTTTAATACAATCCCCAAAGAATAAACTTCTAAAAAATTCAAAGAAAAACTCATTACCACTTTGAGTTTAGGGTTTAATTCTAGAAGAGCAAGGGTGGTTGATGAAGAGGGCGTTCTTATTACCAGTTCAACAGACATTAGAAAGTCATTTGTTAAAATTCAATGCCCCTGTCCATTTTTATTTTGTTTATTTTATCTTTTTATTATTTTATTTATTTATTTGGCTACATTGGGTCTTTGTTTCTGCGTGCGGGATTTCTCTAGTTGCAGCGAGCGGGGGCTACTCTTCGTTGCGGTGTGTGGGCTTCTCGTCGCGGTGGCTTCTCTTGTTGCAGAGCACGGGTTCTAGACATGTGGGCTTCAGTAGTTGTAGCGCGTGGCCTCAGTAGTTGTGGCTCGCAGGCTCAGTAGTTGTGGCGCACGGGCTTAGTTGCTCTGCGGCATGTGGGATCTTCCCAGACCAGGGCTCGAACCCGTGTCCCCTGCATTGGCAAGCGGATTCTTAACCACTGCACCATCAGGGAAGCCCGCCGCTGTCCATTTTTAAAACACTAAAATCTTTCTCAACTTTGAAAAGAGTATCTATTCCAAATGAGAGCCAACATTACACATGAGTGTGAAACGGTAGAATTCCCCTTGAAATCAAAGAAAAGAAAAAAATTTTTTTTTTTTTAAAGATTGATTGATTGATTGATTGCTATGTTGGGTCTTCGTTTCTGTGCTAGGGCTTTCTGTAGTTGCGGCAAGCGGGGGCCACTCTTCATCGCGGTGCGCGGGCCTCTCACTATCGTGGCCTCTCTTATTGCGGAGCACAGGCTCCAGACGCGCAGGCTCAGTAGTTGTGGCTCACGGGCCTAGTTGCTCCGCGGCATGTGGGATCTTCCCAGACCAGGGCACGAACCCGTGTCCCCTGCATTAGCAGGCAGATTCTCAACCACTGCACCACCAGTGAAACCCCAGAAAAATGTTTTAAAAGCCCACTACTATCATCATTTTTTCAGCTTTATTGAGGTATAATTGACAAATGAAATTATAAGATGTTTAAAGCGTTCATCACAGTGATTTGATACACGTATAAATTGTGGAGGGATTCCTATCGTCTAGTTAATTAACACATCCATCACCTCACATATTTACCTTTTCTGTTTTCGGTGAGAATAAGTTCTGCTCTCTTAGCAAACTGCAGTTGTATAATACCATGTAATTAACTATAGTCACCTTGTTTTACCATTAGCTCCTCAGACCTTAGTCATCTTATAGGTGAAATTTTGTACCCTTTTACCAATCTCTCCTTATTTTGTCCATACCCCCATGCCCTGGCAACCACTTTTCTACTCTCTTTTTCTAGGAGTTTGCCTTTTTGTTTTGTTTTGTTTTGTTTTGATTCCACATGTAAGTGATACCATGAGGTATTTGCCTTAATCTGATGGGCTTATTTCACTTAGCATAATGCCCTCAAGCTCCATCCATATTGTTACAAATGACAGGATTTCCTCTTTTCTGATGGCTGAATAATATTCTGTTGTATATATATATGTGTGTGTATATATATGTATATCACATCTTCTTTATCCATTATCCATTGATGGACACTTAGGTTGTTCCCATATCTTTGCTACTGTGACTAATGTTACAATTTACATGGGAATGCAGACGTCTCTTCCAGATTCTGTTTTCATTTCCTTTGGATATATACCCAGAAGTGGAATTGCTGGATCATGTGGTAGTCCCATTTTTAGTTTTTTGAGGAACCCCTATTCTGTTTTCTGTAGTGGGTGCACCAATTTACATTCCCACCAATTGTGTACAATGATTCCTTTTTCTCTACATCCTTGCCAACACTTGTTATTTCTTGTCTTTTTGATTATAGCCATCCTCATAGGTCTGAGATGATATCTCACTGTGGTTTTGATTTGCGTTTCCCTGATGATTAGTGACATTAAGTACCTTTTCCGTACCTGTCAGCCATTTGTACGTCTTCTTTGGAAAAATGTCTATTCAGGTCCTCTGCCCATTTATTTATTTATTTATTTATTTATTATTTTTTTTGGCTGTGCTGGGTCTTCGGTTCGTGCGAGGGCTTTCTCTAGTTGCGGCAAGTGGGGGCCACTCTTCATCGCGGTGCGGGGACCGCTCTTCATCGCGGTGCGCGGGCCTTTCACTATCGCGGCCCCTCCCGTTGCGGGGCACAGGCTCCAGACGCGCAGGCTCAGCAGCTGTGGCTCACGGGCCCAGCTGCTCCGTGGCATGTGGGATCTTCCCAGACCAGGGCTCGAACCCGTGTCTCCTGCATTAGCAGGCAGATTCTCAACCACTGCGCCACCAGGGAAGCCCTCTGCCCATTTTTTAATCGGATTGTTTGGGGTTTTTTGCTACTGAATTGTATGAACTACCATTATTTTCATTGCAACTTTTGCACATGTATATTACCTTTTGTTTTCCAGAGAGCAATTTAAAAAAAATTAAAACCCTACTAAAGGGTCTGTGTAGCTGTCTTGGAGAGCAGCAAGGAAGGGGGCTCGCAGGAGGCTGTGGCCCTAGGCGTTCTGCTTTTAAATAGAGGACCTTTGGGGACAGAGTGGCAGAGGCAGCTACTTTAGGGCAATCAGATCCCAGGTGGAGCGGAGGCAAAAGCTTGGGGTCTCTGGACACCTCTGTTACTCACTGGTGAGCTTGAGCAGGGGAACTCCTACTCGTAAAGGAACCTGTTGAACAAGCAAAGCGGTGCTGGTGAGCGGCAGCCCCAGAAGGAGATTACGGTAACCAAAACTGTCCCCAGTGTTCTCCATTAGTTAGGGTTTTGCCTTTTCATCTCCTGAGGGAGAAAGCTGATGCCACTCTCTCGCTGTCCTCTAGGGGCACTCTGGTTCCCACAACTCTCCTGGCCAACTAGAGCAGTCCTTTTCTTCTTAGTTGAGCCAAAGAAAAAGGTTGGTGGCAGTTTTCCAGACGTATGCAACCAAGGTCCAAAGTTTTTTTAAAGGTTTAAAAATTTTGTACAGACACATATATGGCACAGATGCCATTATTTTATTTCTATATTTAATGTTATTTTGTTCCTATAGTTAATGAACTTATTATTTATCCTACTACCTGATTCTCAAAAGGAGTTGACCTGTTTTACAATGAAAGACAGATGCTATAGGAACATTAAGATCACCAGACCCATGACCTGAATTTTAGGATGGAGGAGAGGGGATGCAAAGATAGTTGTTTGAGCTAGGGATTAAAAAAAAAAAAAAAAAAAAAAGAGAACTCTGAGCTTCCTTGGAAGCAAGGCAAAAGGGAAATGTCCCACTATATGATAAAATAAAATTTGCCAGTTTCTCAAGAGAGATAAACGTCAGAGAAGTTTACAGCACATCAGTTCTTTAAACAACAACAACAAAGGAACTGATATCTAGTTACAGGTTGTTAGATCATATTGTTTACTAGATACGTAGTCACCAACTCCTTTTCTGGTCTTCCCTGGTCCCATATGATTTACCTGAAACATTTCCACCACCTGTTGGTAAGTCTGGTCCTATTCTTCCCTAAAGACTATATCCTTGGCTTCTTCTGAGCTGACACACACCCTCTGAGCGGCCACAGGACGCTTGGTGGGTGCCTTCTTTATACCATAGATCACCTCCCACTACATAACATCTCTTCCTATTTCAAAAGCTATGCCTCTCACTGGACCAGGGTGTACACTGCTGAAGTAGCCTGCAGAGGGATTCTGCGAAGTTCCAGTTTATCGGCAGGACAGAGATGATTAGCATTTCTCATGCTTAATGAGGGATCACATCCTCCCCAGCTTAGCTCACCCTCAGGGACTCTCAACTCCTGTCTTCGGTGCACAATTCAGAGATGTGACCGTGGAGGATAGAGTTCCCAAAAGTCTAAGGGGTACTCGAATGTGTTGAAATTGTTTGTATAATTTCACGTGGGAATTACGTATATATGAACACAGTTTTCTGGAAAGAGGATCTGTGGTCTTTATGATATTCTCAGATGGGCTCATAACTTCAAAAAAGTTAAGGAGAATTATTGTAGAATTCTATTGCTGTATCTGGGTGATATTGCAAGCCTTTTCCTGTGAAGTAACATGTGCAGAAGCAGGATGGTTTTTATTGCATCTTGACCTTAGGACTGCAACTTCTACACCTACTATCCAGGATAAGGCGGGGCCTTTCCTCAGAACTGAAATCCGTATAGTGTCTTTAGCCCTTTTCTATGTTGCCAAATCATGATAAAACCACAGTGAATATATGTACAGTGCTCTGTGGTTTATACACATCCAAATACATCTAATTTGGTCTTCACGATAACCCTGGGAGGTAAGCATTATAGTTTCCATTTTACAGATGAGAAACCCCAAGCTCAGGGAGTTTTAGTGACTGATTCAAGGTTTCACTGGAGCTAACAGGTTCTGGGTCCATACGGGAACCTGAATTCTGTGATGTGTTTATATTCTACTTGCTGGGAACCGCAATGAGATTGGAAAAGCTGGCCTTTCAGCATAGCTGAAATCAGTCCAAACCACTAATACCTCTTCCTGTTGGTTTAGCCTTCTTAACTTGATGCTCTGAAATGTGACCTCAGCCCCTCAGTACACACATTATCATAAATAACTGCTCACAACATATATATAAGAGGTGACTTGCTAGGTGGTTACTCAAGTTGTTAGTATATGTAACATATGTATATTAAGCCTTGGTTACTTAGACTAACGCCTTGGTTATTTAATGCCCTGGTCACAGACTGAGCCACAGTGGCAGGGGGGGTGTTGATGGTGTTGGTCAGGGGAGCTTTTCTTCATCTTGGATAGAGTTGAGCTGCTTTAGACCACTTACTCAAAAGGATTTGACTCTCAGACCATCAGAAAGCATTTCTTATCCTGAATTTCTCACCACAGGAGGCCTATGTGACTCAGCAGGATAAAATCCGGCTGGTGGGGGAGCTGATGACCATCTTCGGGGCTGTGATCATCCTATTCCTAGAGGTGAGGTGCAGCTGCGTTCAGGCGGAGGCCACCCACCTGAGGCCTCAGATTGAACTGAAGTCCACATCGATCATTGTTCTGTTTTGTTTTGTTTTCCTGGCCTTTTCCCAGATCCCGGATATCTTCAGGGTTGGTTTCTCTCGCTATTTTGGACAGACTATCCTCGGGGGGCCGTTCCATGTCATCACGTGAGCGTCCTTCCTTCCAGCCCCCTGCCTTCCCTTGCCAGAAATGTCCCAGGTCTCCCAATCCCTCTCTGGGACTCTCACTTCCAGGGATTTTTCTCTAGTGGGCTTGTCTGTGTGACGGTGTATGTGTTTAGGTATGAAGACTGAGCCTGAGTGTTTGGGGCCCATGTAAGTCAGTGCCATGCTGAAGGGGACCTAGAATATTCCCAGCCCTCCTCTCACTTCCCCCATCTCTGCTCTACCCCCAGCATCACCTATGCCTCGCTGGTGCTGGTGACCATGGTGATGCGGCTTTCCAACACCAACGGGGAGGTGGTGCCTATGTCCTTCGCCCTGGTGCTGGGCTGGTGCAGTGTTATGTACTTTGCTCGAGGATTCCAGATGCTGGGTCCCTTCACCATCATGATCCAGAAGGTCAGTGCTTTCCCCAGAGTTTCCTCTGGCTTCAGACATTGGACCTTTCCCAGACAGAGGGAGGGAGTGGAAGCAGAAAGGAAAATGCTGCTCGGAGTGGATCTGGTGGAACTCTGGTGACTTCCAATCTATCAGCAGTAGCTGCAGAGAGGCAGGTGGAGAAAGGTTCCCTCCACCCTCCCTCCTCTCTCTGTTTTCTGTAGATGATTTTCGGAGACCTGCTGCGTTTCTGCTGGCTGATGGCTGTGGTTATTGTGGGATTTGCCTCAGGTAAGCGCACCACTGTCTCCTCCATCAGATCATCGGATTCGGTTCTCCAGAAAGTTCTCTCTCACTCTTGCTCTCAGTTATTTCTCCTTTGCAATCCCCTTTGCTTTTTTTCCCCCTGGTGGAAAGTGAATCAAAAAACACACTTGCATTCTTAGGATCTGGGTCACGCAGGGTGGCCTAGAGAGTAGACTCATGTGCTCTGAATTTCTGGGCCAATAACATTCATGTTGACTAACTGCCCTGCAAGATCTTTAAAGGAGAGATAGAAAAAGGGCTTTGGAGAGAGAAGAATATTAAACAGGAAAGACTGGCCAGTCGTGAAAGGTGCCATAGGCAAAAAGTCCAGTATTTAATCTACTATGTTTACACTTCAGAAGAAGAATTGAATGCTGAATGCTGAAAAGCATTCAATAACACATAAGGTGCCCTTTTTCCCCTATGTGTGGTCAAAGTTGAAAGAAAAGAATTTGAAAAAGGAGGTACAGAAAAAGGGTTTGGAGATTGTGAAGAATGAGAAAGGAAAGCAGAAGAGCTGTGAAGAGAGGCTGGAAGAAGAATGCCCAGTGGGGACCCAGTCACGGCCCAAGGCACAGGGGAAGGGTGTCAGAGAGGGGAGGAGAGGAAACATCCAGAACAGAACAGACAGAGCAGAGGGAGGGAGAGCACAAACGAACAAGTGGAAGACAGTTCTTAGGGAAAGGCAGAAAGAGGAAGGAAGAACAAAAGGCAGCAAGTCTCACCCAGTCCTCCATGTCGGCAGCTGAACCTCCATAAGGCAGGTGGATGCACCTGATGACATGTGAAGACCCACAACCCTAAAGACAATGACTTTTAGTACAAAGGACGCCATTCCTGTCCTAGGCATTCCCCTGCTTAATGGGGGTTCCCACGAAACAGTAGACTGAAAAACTACACCAAGATCTGAACTCTGAGAGGGTCAAACTTTGATAGGCTGCCTGTTTGGAGGATTCCTCATGTACCCTTCCTCCCCACTCTCTACTCCACCTGCAGCTACACTTATGCAAAATGAGGAACTATAACAGAGTCTTTTTCTGTAGATCTCCTAAAGCATCTCTTCTTTGTTGTTGCAAAGCCATACTTTGTCATAGACCCAAGTTCTGCTCTTGGGGTCACCTTATTTATATTTCCATTCCCCTCACAGAGATGGGTCTTTTAGAGGTTCTAACGCTGTAGTAAGTTTCTAGGATGCCCACTACCATCAAGTAGGCTACACACTGAGCAGGGAAAACTTTTTTATGATGGTCCAAGCTCACCCAGGAAATCTCAGAGTGATGGATGGTTATCTAGAGGATACTGAGATTTTTTTTAAAGGTGCTTTTCTATTAGCCCTTTCATGTGCTCAGTTCTTTAAAATTGTTGGAGATTCCATGCGTTCTTGTAACAACTTGCCTTTTAAATATTTGGTTCTAAAATGTAAAACCCAGTTAGGTGACATATACTATATTGATAGATCGATCGATCGATAGATATTTGCTAAATTCTGAGTATTACTGGTATGATAAACTTGGTCATAGGACATCTGAGGGTTAGCCAGGTCCACAGGGAAAATGTGACTTATATGTGTAATTCTACATTTATGTGCCTGTGTGCCTATATGTGCTTGTGTGTAAAGGTATGGAGATATATACTGGAGGTAGAATGAATGCTGACCAGGCCCATGCTTATTGTGATAACTCCCCGTTTCCTGATCTCCATGCCCTCTTCGTGGGCGGAGCAGCGTTCTTTATCATTTTCCAGACAGAGGACCCATCCAACCTGGGGCAATTCTATGACTATCCCATGGCGCTGTTCAGCACCTTTGAGCTTTTCCTCACCATCATCGATGGGCCTGCCAACTACGATGTGAACTTGCCCTACATGTTCAGCATCGTCTACTTTGCCTTCGCCATCATCGCCACACTGCTTATGCTCAACCTGTTCATCGCCATGATGGGCGACACACACTGGCGGGTGGCCCATGAACAGGACGAGCTCTGGAGGGCCCAGGTGAGTTCATTAGTGTTAGTCTTTTTTTTTTTTTTTAATTTTTTTTATTATTATTTAAAAAAATTTTTTATTGGAGTATAGTTGATTTATAATGTTGTATCAGCTTCAGGTGTACAGCAAATTGAATCAGTTATACATATACATATATCCACTCTTTTTTAGATTCTTTTCCCATATAGGCCATTACAGAGTATCAAGTAGCGTTCCCTGTGCTATACAGTAGGTCCTTATTAGTTATCTATTTTATATATAGTAGTGTATTTATGTCAATCCCAATCTTCCAATTTATCCCTCCCCCCCTTACCCCCTGGTAACCATAAGTTTGTTTTCTACATCTGTAACTCTATTTCTGTTTTGTAGATAAGTTCATTTGTACCCTTTTTTTAGATTCCACATATAAGTGATATCATATGATATTTGTCTTTCTGTGTCTGACTTCCTTCACTCAGTATGACAATCTCTAGGTCCATCCATGTTGCTGCAAATGGCATTATTTTGTTCTTTTTTATGCCTGAGTAATATTCCATTGTATATATGTACCACATCTTCTTTATCCATTCCTCTGTTGATGGACATTTAGGTTGCTTCCATGTCCTGGCTATTGTTATTAGTGTTAGTCTTACTAAGGGGCAGGGGATGGAGAGAAAAATCAAAGTGGAATATGCCACGGTAGATGACTCTTAGGAGAGTCATGAAACAACCCTGTGGGGCTGTCACTTCAACAGAGGTACTTTTGGATAGATGGAGGGGACTTTTAGCCTAAAGTCTTTTTTTATCTAAAAGAGTGTAAGATGGTAGGATAGGGTTAGGATCAACTCCCAAAAGCGCAGAGGAAGGGTAGATTCAGGAGTCAACCTTGAATCCAGTGGGAACTAGGAACTGTTTTGTTCTTATATGTTCTAGTTTTTAATTTGGATCTTATCTTCTATTTGCTTCTATAACTGTTTCTCCATAATCTTTTCCTTATATCATCATAGGCTAATAAAATCTTAGAGTTGGAAGTGCCTTTAGTGGTCTTCTAGTTGAGCTCCTACCCAACATACACTCATTTATTGGACAGAGGATCATTCAGTATCTTCTTTAATGCTGATTAGGATCTTATTATCATGTGGATTTGGGTAGAGGTTGGAAGGAGAGAGCTTTTTTACATTTCAAAAGTTTTTGTTATTAGAAAAGTCCATATTGCATTGAGCTGAAACCTTATCTTTCTGTAATTCCACTCTTTGGCCCAAGTTTTTCTTCTTGTATAATGCAGAACACACTCTCCCATAGGAGCACCATTCAGATATTTGAAGACAGTCATCATTTATCCCCTCAGACTTTTCATTCTTAGCAATAATTATTTAGAGCCTGGTTTGTGTTGGAAAATGTCTAGGACCTGGGGACACAGGCATGATGATGTAGTCTGTGCCCTCATGGAGCTTACAGTCTGGCTGGGAAGACAAACATTAAATGAATGACTTCACAGAAAGCTGTACAATTAGAATAGCAATCGTGTCATAGAGAGGTGAAGATGCTAAAAACAGGAGGCAACAGAGGAGTTTGACTGGAAAGTTAGGAAATGCTTTCCTGATGGAGTGACATTTAAGATGAGCGCCTAAACATGGGTAATAGTTGGTCAATTAAGAAGAATGAGGGGAAGGGATGGAGGTTAGGATTTGCATCCATTGGGACTCTTGGCTACAGGGACAGAAAACCAAATAGACTTAAAAAAAAATGGGCAGTGGGAAGAGGGTATGTTGAGCCTCATAACTGGAAAGTTTAAGGAATTAAATCAGCTTCAGACATGGCTGGCCAGAGTCTGGATCTCCATTTTATACTTCGGTTTCTGTTCTTCTCTCTTTTGTCCTCTCTTAAGTCAGTCTCTCACATCATGTTGGTGAGACAGCTTAGAGAAGCTCTAAACTTACAAAGGAATGAGCAGGTGCACTGTGTTCCAAATTCCAAGGGCTCATTCTTATTGTATTCTGTGTGCCTCCCAATGCTGTGGATCGGATCTGTAGCTTTTAAAAGAGCATCTCCCCCTGCCCCCTGAACCCATCTCATTGCAACAAGTTTGATCATAGGCGCAGGTGGTGGTGGTGGTGGAGTTTGGGGGAGAATAGACTAATTAACCAGGGCTGTGTGAAGTCCAGTCTACTCTAACTGATGGACTCAGAGTAGAGAAAGAGTGATTCTCTAAATGAAAGCTGGGTTCTCTTACCAGAAGAAGGTGGCGGGGGTGCTGAACAATGGCATAAGGAGAACAATAAATGTCCTTTTCAAGATAAAGAAAAAGCGCTGTCCAGGGACAGGGAATAGGATGATTGAAAACCCTGAGGTTGGGGACTTCCCTGGTGGCACAGTGGTTAGGAATCCTCCTGCCAATGCAGGGGACACGGGTTCGGGCCCTGGTCCGGGAAGATCCCACATGCCGCGGAGCAACTAAGCCCGTGCGCCGCAACTACTGAGCCTGCGCTCTAGAGCCCGTGAGCCACAACTACTGAGCCCGTGCGCCCAGAGCCCATGCTCTGCAACAAGAGAAGCCACTGCAGTGAGAAGCCCGCGCACCGCAACAAAGAGTAGCCCCCACTCGCCGCAACTAGAGAAAGCCCACGTGCAGCAACGAAGACCCAACGTGGCCAAAAATAAATAAAATAAATTTCTATATTAAAAAAAAAGAAGTCATATCTTTAAAAAAAAAAAAGAAAAGAAAATCCTGAGGTTGGAGGGAGCTCGGCGCAGCTAAGAAACAGAGAGAAGGCCAAGAGAAGCGTGGAGTACCGAGAAAGACGGGGTGGAAGAAGACAAAGTGGAGAATTGAGCTACTTTAAGGATTCCTAGTTCCTTCAATTAATCAAGCTTCCTGAGGCCAATCCATCCTGACTGACCCTCTGTTCAGACCTACTATATCCTGGGCCTTTCAAAACTAGAATGGTCCTGATATGATTGGAGGAATGCAGCATGAAGAGGGGTCATGCCTTTCCTTGCTTTGGACACTATACTATAAATAGCACCTAAAATGGCATCAGGTCTTTTAGAAAATATGCAATGGGTTCTTACTAGGCTTATGATCAACTAGAACCCCCGCATCTTTGTTACATGACTGACTTAGCTAAGCTCCTTTACCGTTTTTCCTGTACTTAACACAGACACTTTAGTCTTTCTTTTTTTAAATTTTTATTGGAGTATAGTTGATTTACAATGTTGTCAGCTTCAGATGTATAGCAAAGTGAACCAGCTATACATATACATACCTCCGTCCTTTTTCTTTTTAGACTCTTTTCCCATATAGGCCATTACAGAGCATTGAGTAGAGTTCCCTGTGCTATACGGCAGGTTCTTATTAGTTATCTATTTTTATACATAGTAGTGTGTATATGTCAATCCCAATCTCCCTCCCCGCCTTATCCCCTTATCCCCACAAGTTTGTTTTCTACATCTGTGATTCTACTTCTGTTATGTAAATAAGTTCATTTGTACCCTTTTTTTTAGATTCCACATACAAGCGATATCATATGATCTTTGTCTTTCTGTGTCTGACTTACTTCACTCAGTATGACAATCTCTATGTCCATCCATGTTGCTGCAAATGGCATTATTTTGTTCTTTTTTATGACTGAGTAATATTCCATTGTATATATGTACCACATCTTCTTTATCCATTCCTCTGTTGATGGACATTTAGGTTGCTTCCATGTCCTGGCTTTTGTAAATAGTGCTGCAATGAACATTGGGGTGCATGTGTCTTTTTGAAAGATACTTTAGTCTTATACATAAATGTAGGACCTTACATTTGGTTTACTTAAATTTCATGTTAGTGGTTTTTGACCAGCATTCCAGTCTGGTGAGATCATTTTTATATTGCTTTGTCATCTTGTATATTACATATCCCTCCCAGTTTTGTGTCTCAGACATATTTGATAAGCTTGTCTTCTATGTTTCCTCTAGGTAATTAATGAGGGCTGGGCAAAGGACAGAACATGTGACATGCCACTAGAACTTCCCCTCCCAAGTTTGGAGTCATTCACGCACCCTTTTCCTTCTTAGCATATGGGTATTTATTTAATTTGCTGCAAATTCCCTGAATATCAGCAGCAGCATTTCATCCCCAAGATCATAGAGAGCCTATTTAATCATATTATTTAAATCAAGATAATTGGTTTATGGCTTTCATATGAAAAAGGAAATGAGATTAGTTTGGAGTGACTAATTTTCCAAGAATCTGAATAGTAATGCAGGGGTCACTGTTTTATTCAAAGCACTCATAAAATATCCTCTCCTTTTATGGCAGGTGATGAGAAAGGCAGGTAGCATGGCACCTCCCACAGGCTAGGGGACGGGTAGGTGGCTGTCACCTCCACTGATCTCTGGCGTCCTCATCCCACAGGTTCCTTTTTGTTCCGTCAGTAGCCTCAGGGTTCTCTGAACCTCATGGCTCTTTCTGAGTTCTTCCTCTATCTCTTGGCTCCTCCTAGGTCGTGGCCACCACGGTGATGCTGGAGAGGAAGATGCCTCGCACCCTGTGGCCTCGCTCCGGCATCTGTGGGTACAAGTACGGGCTGGGGGACCGCTGGTTCCTGCGGTGAGTGACAATGTAGACATGTGAACTGTCAACCAGTGTGAGGCCATGGGAACAAGGGTGACTGGATCCACATTTATGACCCTCCTCTCCACTCTTGAGATCCCAAATTGGACCCAAAGGAGATGTCATCACTCCGTAAAGCGAGACTGCGTTAGCCTGTATGGGGGAGGCGGGTGGAGCTGAAGTGATGGGGTGCAAAGAATGCTGAGAGCTGATGTCAGGCTGTGAGTACATAAGGGCAGTAATGTGAACGGCTAAGAATATGAGTCCGTGCTCGAATGTGGGCATGGGTTACCCAACTTGGTCTAGTCTTGTTTCCACCTGACCCCCACTTCTAGTACATTCTTGAAGCTTCTAGTCTAGCCTTGAAGCTAACCTGCTCCTTCGTACTCTACCTTCATCTCCTGACCTGGCTCTCCTCTCTCATTTATTTCCTGAATTGCATCTTCTCATCCTGACGACATGCTTATCTTTTAATTGGCTCTGTTTTCTCTTTCATACTCACCCACATTCCCCCCACCATCACACGCCCACACAAGCCCTACTACCCTCCAAATCCTGAATGCACAGCCTTTTGGGTCTCTCTCCTAGTTGTCCTCCATCTCCCTCTACTTCCCTTCATTTGATCCTAGAGGGTCTTCTGGCTTCAACACTGCTAACTTCCTCCCCCTTTCCTCTCACTCCTGTTTCCCACCTGTGCCCCGCTCACTTCTGCTTCTCCCCATGGCCCATCTCTCCCCAGTTCAGCTGAGTCCTCTCCCCTTTCCCCTCCTCAGAGTTGAGACCAACCAAGATCAGAATGCTTTGCGAGTACGTCGCTATGTGGAAGCTTTCAAGGGCTCAGACAAGGAGGAAGAACATGAGCATCTTTCTGAGAAACAGCCCTCTGTGGTTGAAAGTGGGATTCTAGCCAGAGCCTCCCTGGCCCTCCCGACTCCCTCCCTGTCCCGGACCACATCTCAAAGCAGCAGCAGTCACCGAGGCTGGGAGATCATTCGTCGCAACACCCTGGGACACTTGAATCTTGGACTGGACCTTGGGGAGGGGGATGGAGAGGAAAGTGTCTATCACATATGATTAGGACCCCTGTTACTCTCCTCCCGACTCCAGGTAGGCCTGCGGGGGGCAGAGAGAGAGACACTGCCTATGCAAGCATCTGACCTTCATGCCCATTAATCCTGGGAGGGTGGACAGAATAATTCTTAAAGACCATCCATGCCTTGCCCTTCACATCAGCATCTAGGGATGAACAAAGGGCCCCACATATCTTCTGTCTTCTTGGAAGTCCCACATCTTGGGAAAAGAGGGTATCTTTTCAAGCAAAGTTAGACTTGGCAACTAAAGACACGAGGTAGGGGTGCTAGGCCAGTAACTGGATCATCTCCCTTTCTACCCCATGAGGCACTAGATTGTAAGCTGTGAATCCTCCCTGGTTCCACAGGGCTTCATGTGGGAAGAGCCAGGCATGGCATTGAGGTTGTAGCCTCTCGCCTCTTCTTGTACCCCGTAGGACTCCCTCCCCACCTACCAACCAAACCCCAACTAGAAAACTGCAAGAAAAAAGGTTCTTTATCCTTCCTTTATTTAAAAAAAATGCACTGTGATATACATAACATAAAATTTACTATTTTAACCATTTTTAGGTGTACCATTCAGTGGCATTAAGTACATTCACATTGTTGGGCAACCATCACCACTGTTCATCTAGGGAATTTTTTAAACTGAAACTCTTGTACCCATTAAACATTAACACCCCATTATCCCCTCCCCATGGTCCCTGATAACCAATATTCTACTTTCTGTCTATGAATTTAACTACTCTAGTTACCTCATATAAGTGGAATCATCCAATATTAGTCCTACTGTGCCTGGCTTATTTGATGTAGCATAATGTTTTCAAGATTCATCCATGCTGTAGCATGAGTCAGAATTTCATTCCTTTTAAAGGTCAAATAACATTTCATTGTATGTATATTCCACATTGTGTTTATCCATTCATCCACTGATGGACGATTGGGTTGCTTCCACCTTTGGCTATTGTAATGCTGCTATGAACATTGGTATACAATTATCTGTTCAAGTTCCTGCTTTCAATTTCTTTGGGTGTATGACTAGAAGCAGATGGCTAGATCTTATGGCAAGTCTACGTTTAATTTTTTTGAGGAACTGCCATACTGTTTACCACAGCAGTTGTACTGTTGTATGTTTCCTCAGGCAAGGCACAGGGTTCCGTTTTCTCCACATCTTCACCAACACGTTACTTTCTGATTCTTTGATAATAGCCATCCTTTTGGTTAGGAAGTGGTATCTCATTGTGGCTTTAATTTGCATTTCCCTGACGACTAACAACATTGAACATCTTTTCATGTGCCTATTGGCCATTTGCATATCTTCTTTCTTGGAGAAATGTCTATTCAAGTCCTTTACCCATTTTTGAATTGTTTCGGGGTTTTTTTGGTTGTTATTTTTGGGTTGTCTTGTCCTTGTTTTTTGAGACTTGGAGTCTGAAGTGTTTGTATCTCATTTGCATCCTGGTGTGTTTTTAAATATGTGAGGTAAATTATTCCTTTCTATGCTTGGATAGCCCCATCATTTGCTTTATGAGACCATCCCTAGCCTGCGCCTCTGGTTGTCTGTTAGCAGCTGTTCATCCTTGCCTCTGGAGGTAACAGGCTCCCAACCATGTTTCCTGCAACAGCCATCCTCCACCCCCATCTCCCTTTGTCCCTGTGCTGAGCTGTGGGGTAGACAGCAATAATAGAGCCCGGGCCATCCCTTTCCAGGAAGGAAATTGGAAACTAGGTGTCCAGGGTACCCATTACAGCCTCGCTTTGGCCTCCAGCCCTTCTCATCCCAGCCCTGACATCACCCTGACCACAATGCCGTGACAACTCTTAAGAGGACTGTGGTCTGGAACAGCAAAAAGGTAAGTGGGATTTGCAGCACCACAGACAGGTTCATCCAGATACTCATGCAAGGCACAAATGAGTGCAGAACGGTGGGGGATCACACACACACACACGCATCCACACACACACACATACACACACACACACACACACAGGTGGTATGGTTTCTAAGCATGCTCAGCATGATTCCTCTGATCTTCTTTCACAGTGGAAACTCTCCTTCTCCTGTGTAAAGCTAAACTCCCATCTGTGTTCCAGACGCAGTTTTCTTTCTGTCTCTTCAGGCAGCTCTGTCTATCACTGTGTCCTGTAACTCCTCTCATTCTTGTGTCTTCAGCCTCTCTCTCTCTCCCCTAGCGATGCTAGTCAGCAAATAACCATGCTCTGCTCTTTCCCACCTGCAAAGACATTGTAATCGCCCTCCCTCAACTCCCATTTCTCTTTTCAGCTCCTGCCCTATCTTTTTACTCCCTCTTCAGGGCCAAACTTCTTAAGAGAAGACTCTATTGTCTGCTGACCTCTCACTGAGTCCTCACCCCATTGTGAACTGACCTTGCCTCTCCTTGATGCTAGTGATAGCACTCGCATCAAGGTAATCTACCTGTAGCTAACCCCACTGAGCAATCGAGTCTTGTGCAAACTCCGTAGCGTTCAGATGCTAGTGGACCACTCACCTCTTCTCAGCACGTGCCTAGTGCCACATACGCCTCCTACTTTGCCTGCTTCTCTTCTATCCATCCCTTAAATAATTTTGGTCCACGAGGCTCTCTGTTTTCCTCACCTGGAACCTGGGAAGTTCCAGCTGCCTCCGTAGATGGTATTGACACACACACATTCATGATTCCCGACTCCTTACCTTCACTTTAGATCTGTCTCCTGAGCTCCAGGCATGAAGAGCTTGGATGCCTATCATTTAGACAGCTCTACCTGGATATTTTACAGACATCTGGAACTCAGCACGTCCCAAACTGAACAGCTTTTCTTCCTCACCAAACCCACTCCTCCACCAGTGTTTCCAACCAAATAAGTAGGCAGAATTGCCCAAGCTCAAATCTTAGGTGTCGTCCTCTACACACCTGTCTCAACTCTCATATGCAGTTAATCTCAAGTCTCGTAGATTCTATAAAACATCTCCCTTGAAAAAGAATAACTTTTGAGTAGATGATACACCACATGGTACAAAATTCAAAGAGCACACAAGATATACAGAGAAGAAAGCATTCCTACCTCTGTTCCAGCCCCTCATGTATTCTCCCCAGGGACTCTCACAAACAAAAGTTTGTTATCTATCCTTCCAAAAATACTCTATGCATATCTGAGCATACCTATGTATATATTCCTCTAAAAACACATATAATATAGTGCAACGTATTAGAAAAACACTTCTCGCTTTTTTCACTTAATATGCTTTGAAGACTGTTTCATTTGTCTCTACCTCTCCAGACCCTATTGCTATTCTTCCAAAATGGGCCCCCATCATGTCCCACCTTAATTCCAGGAGTGGGTTCCTCCCTGTGCTGTCTGCATGCAGTCTTGGTTTTCTCCAATCTATCAATCACACTAGAGCCACAATGATCTTTGTAAGATGCAACTCCTGCCTCAACCTGTGATCTTCTAGAAGCCCTTCCATGAGCTGACACCTGGCAACCTCTCCTGGCCTTCTGTTTCACCAAGATGACTTATTCATTCCTCCTCTATTTTCCTTCCTTTTGGCCTTCACAGTTTCTGGACCTTTCTACCTCTCTGCACCATTCTCCCTTCCATCTTTGTAACTTCTATTCATCCTATTAGTCTCAGCTTAACAATCGTATATTGTGTTTGTGTGTGTTTTGGGGGGTGGGGGGCCCTGACCCATAGGCTAGGTTGGAGTCTGCCTCTTCTGTTTCCAGGCCACCTATAATTTCTTCTTATTATACACCCTGCACTTTATTGTACTTACTTGTTTAAATGTCTGTTTTCCTTAACAGACTGTAAGCTCCACAAAGGAGAATGTGATACCCATCTTATTCATCTTTGTGTTCCCAGTGCTTGGCATGATTCCTGGTACAATGTAGTGGGTAATAAATATTCATTAACTGAATCTATGAATGATTGACCTGTTTTTATTCTATTCTCCTACTGGACATATTTCAGATTTTTTTTCCACTTGTCAAAGGTGGTTAAAAAAAAATTACCAGCCTTTGTGTAGGGTTGTAATAATTACAGACATAATAGGGGTGGAAACACATTGCAAAGGATCAAAAACAATGCAAACATCAGTAATCGTGGGGAAATTTTCTCAGCTTATATATACTTCTGTGTGTGCAAGAGACAGAGAGAGAAAAAGAGAAAGTGAGTAGGGGGAAAGGAGAGCTTGTGGAATATTATGAAGATGGAGAAAAAGAGGGAAGGATCCCAGCAGCAAAGCTCTGAGGCAAAGCTCACGAAACCGGCCGGCATGTGGTACCTGCTGAAAGAAGCACTCCAGGCAGCCTACAAGATTCTACATCTGCCCGCAGGAGCCCAAGCGAGAAGTGCAAAAAAGACACTCAGGTATCGCTGTGCAGCACGACAGATGCAGTAAGTGAACTGGGTGCTGAAGTGTTAAAGAAGCTGATAGATGTTTTTGTCCCAGTGACTACAGGGCAGCTGCCAGGCTCATCGATGGGGCTGCCGAGACTGGGACACGCAAATGGAGTAACAGAAATACTGGGGTTCCTGCGCCTGGAAGTCTTCAGGTACCCCCAGCGCTTACCATTCTCCCCTGTCTCCCCCTTCCCTGGTTTCTTCAGAATAGAGAAGCAGAACATTCTGGTTCCCGTGCACCTCACCAGCCAGGGGCAAGGAGCTGATGAGAGGTTGTGTCCTTACAGGTATCTCTGGACTTTAAAAATGTGTCGCCTCCCCGCTATTTGCAAAGTGTTTGATTGACAAGGTTCTGAGTTCTGGTGACAGTGGTGGTACAGCCCCTGGAGAAAAGCTCTGCCTGCAGCCAAGGGAAGGGAGGGCAGGGCCAGTGTCCCCCCTGGTGCTGGCTGGAGAAAGGCCAGCTGAGGTCTGGGGCGCTGCAGCTGAGGGAGGGAGAGAGGCTGAGTGGAGGCCGGGAGCCTCTGTGGGCCCCGTGAGCACAGACGGGGCGGCACATGGGGGCTGGCAAGGCCCCTCCAGCAGCCGAGATCGCTCGATGAAAATGGAGAAAGTGCCTTGACTTTGATGTAGGAGCCAGGATCATTGACTTCTGTGGGTTGGGCCCACCTGTTTCTTAAGGCTAATGAGAAAAAAATAAGAAATATGCCAGGAAAGAAACTACTTTGACACACAGAGTGGTGTCACACCGACAGGGAGTTTGGATCAAAGGGCCCCTCTCTCTGCCCTGGGAGGGCGGCCAGGCAGGAGCCCCTTGGGTGGGACTGGACACGCCTGTTTCCCATCACCTGCATTGCTTCTTTGTCGTCCGTGGCATTGAGGAGGTGGCAGTTATGGCCACGGGGCCGGAACGGGGACTCTGCCAGGGCAGGCTGCAAACAGGGGGTCCCCACTCACCTGTGCGGTGGCAGGCATCTGTGGGAGGGGTCTGCTGTGTGAGCACAGGTGCCAGTGGTTTGCTTTGCTTCCTTCCGCTGGTTGCTTGCCGGACTCCTTCCCGATCAAGCTGTGGAGTCGACTGAGGGGGGCTGGCACAAGTTTCCAGCAGACGCCATCGCTGCCACCCTCCCCGCTGCCACCACCTCCGAATTCATTGGCCAGGGGCTGCCTTGGGTGCTGGGCTAAACTGAGGGCCACTCCGCTGCCCTCTGCCAACTTCCTCATCCCCAGGAGCAGCCCCGCTGGACAGCCAGGGCCCTTCGGGGGTGATGGGTACAGGTCAAAACCCAGTGTCTGGTTCCTGCTCTGCGATGGGATTAGCTGATGACTTCTGACCTGTCTACCTGCTGTGATTGTGATCATCAGACAGCAGCACCCACAGGAAAGCACGTGAGCTGCTAGCATTTCAGTGACGGAAGGAGTTGTGATTGCAGTACCTTTGCCTTCTCCTACTTGCCCTCTTTCAGGCCTTCGCCACTCAACTCTCTCCGGGCCAGGCCTTCAGATTCAGAGATAAGAAGGTAAGGGAGACAGACAGATATATCAGCGTCTGGCTCCATGGAGGTCACTGACCTCTGACCCAGGCCTTGGAGACTGTCTCCTGCCCCTGGGTCAGAGCATGTTACCCCACATGTCTGGCTAGTCTCTTCTACCAGGGATTCTCAGGCCCCAGCTCGCCCCAGCCTCACAGGTCTAGAGGAAAGAGCTGCCAATCGTTCCTGTTTTTTCCGGAAGCCTCCGCTTTTCATCTCCTCTCTCCCTCTGCGGGTTACCTGGTAGGCAAGAAGGGGACGGCTCCCAGGCCCCATGGCTTCAGGCTTCCGTCAGTGATCACTCCCCACCCCACCCCAGAGTCCCAGGCCAGCCAGGAGTGGGGGCTCAGGACCAGCAGGTGGGACGGAGAGAGTGGCTGCAGGCACAGGGGTCTCTGCTGCGTGCAGGCGGCACCCTCCCCTCATCCCAGCCGCTGCTCCCTGCCCCCCTTCCGCAGGCCCGTTACCCTTTCAGGGGCAGAAGCCATTCTCTCTGTGTGTGGCTGGGGATTGATGTACACCACCCACATACACGTGGTCCCCTGCCACCTTCCCTTGTTCCTCTGTCACCTCTGGGCCCCTCCCTTGCACACTGAGCCCTACCTTAGCCTTTGGGGCCTCGGAAAGGACAGGGACCCACCAGATATTGGGTTGGCCAAAAAGTTCGTTTGGGTTTCCTGTAAGATGTTACGGAAGAACCCGAACGAACTTTTTGGCCAAGCCAATAGCTTGCAATTTCCTTGGTACAGATCATTCTGCATAAAACACAGTTCAACGCATACTCTGTGCCAGGTTCTCGGACGGGGAGAGAGAAGAACACGGTGTGATTTAGTCTCTTCCTCTGAGGCTCTGCAAGTAAGAAGCGGCAGACAGCCAGGTCAAGGGACAGGGTTAATTCGGTGCAGTTTTTTGCAGGAAGGGCATGCAGAATGGAAGGTGGGCTGGGACTCACGTGGTAGCATGACGATGGGTGCAGAGGGAAGAAAAGGGAGAACATGACCTTGGAGTTGAGCTTCAAGGAATGAGCTCGAGTTTACAAACCAGATTATTAACGTGTGGCATTTTCCTGAACTGGGGCAAGACTGACATGGTTACAGAGCTGGCGTCAGGGAAACGCCATAGACCCTAATTTCTGCCTACTTAGTTCATCAGGGAACAAGGGAGTTTGATTTAAACAGTCTCTCTTTCTCTCTTTGTTTTTAGTATTTTAATTAATTTATTTATTTGGCCACACCACGTGGCATGTGGGATCTTAGTTCCCCGACCAATGCCCATGCCCCCTGTGGTGGAAGTGTGGAGTCTTAACCACTGGACCACCAGGGAAGTCCCAATTTAAACAGTCTCTTGGGAGGGAGAGGGGGTGAGGTCCATGGGATGAATGATACAGAAACCCCCCTGTGTGGGGTAACAGGACCAGCCAGAGTTTGGCTGGGCTCTGGGATTTGGCCACAGGAGGGTAAGCTGGTCACCTAAAGGGCTCCAAGGGACAAAAACAGCAGCAGAAGAGAAGAATGAGGGAATAGGAACAGAGGCTATTACTGTGCATTTGCCACGGGCCAGGCACCTGCCACACCTGCCTCATCTGAGTCCCGTAATAGGCCTGCACGTTAGCTGGTGTTATTCTTTTACAGACAGTTACTAAAGCCCAGAGAGGGTGAGTTCCTTGCCAAAGGTCAAGTGTGTATGACTGCTCATTTCATAGATGGGAAACTGAGGCTCAGAGAGGGGGGGGGGACCTTAACTGTACAAGATCACTCAACTAGTAATTAGCAGAGTTTGAATCCAGAGGTATCCGGCTCCAAGGCCTGTGCTCCTTCCATCACGAGATTCAGGGCCCGGAGACAAGACAGCTCTGACATCTGGAAGTTATTTCCTGGATGTGTTCAATTTCAAACACTCCCTCCCAAGCAAAGATGATGAAGCAAATGACTCTCAGTCATTCACACGACACTGTTCGGTATATAGAATTTTTAATGTTCATTATCTTCTTTAATCCTAACAACAGCCCTACAGAAGAAATCCTGCAGCAGGATTGTTATCTGCATTTTACAGGCAAGCAGGCTGATTCTCAGAGAGGTTCTGTGATTGAGGTCACAGAGCTCACCAGGGCAGAGCAGGACAACAAGCCATGGCTTCTGGGCTCCTGGAGAGACCTAGCCCCACGATGGTTCCCTTGCCCATCTGTATGGACAGATGGACAAATCTAGACCCAGTGGGTAGAGGGCTACCCTCTGCACCAAGTCTGCAGCAAGAAGAACTGCAGGGACATCTTAGCTTGATATTACAGGCACTCGTGTACCTCTGACAGTAAACATTTTAGTACATCCATCTGCCACCTTCGATGGTGGGCACAACCTTGGCCGCAGAATCACACACTGGCACCTCCAGCGTACACTCCAGTGGACAGCCCAGGATTCTGAGGTTTCCTGCACTCTGGCCCGTGCACAAAGATTTTAGGCCTAGCCCCAACTGCATACGGGTTTCTGGACTTCCCTGTAGCTTGGGGACACGTCAAAGTCAGCTCTTGGAGTTGGGAGTCAGCATGTCCTGGAGAAGGGAGAGGGGTCAGGGAGGGGAGCCAGTGGCCTGAGAACTGCCGCTAGGGCAGAGCCTGTGGATGCTGGACTGACCCCTCCTGGCCTGTGAGCCGATCTTATCAGGAGCTCACTGTATACCCCGCCAGAGCCCCCCAACAGGTCCCAGCGCACCTGTGCTGAAGCAGAGCCCGCGGCCACACCCCACGTGCACAGGGGTCTTACACCCGGGAGGGCACCGGGTCCCGGAAGCCTAGGCAGTGGGGCAGGGGAGTGAGGGAAGGTGCAGAAGGGCTAAGGTCGCTTTCTCTATTTCCTTGTGCTTGTCATTGCCGTGGCTGACCAGGGACCTGCCTACGTAGGGCCAGAATTGCTCAGGAGCCATCTATCTGGAGAACATAGCGTTTGGCTTCTGTCCCTCGGTTGTTCCCAGCCGGGACGCCACCTCCTGGCCCCCTGGTCTGGCCTCTCCCCCCTCCTCTCAGCCTCCCACCAACCCCGCCCCCCTCAGGTATCTGCCCGGCCCCTCGAGCCCCAGCCTGGCGCTGCCCCACAGTCCAAGGGGAGACCCACCCCCTCTGCCAGCCGCCTCTCCATCGAGGGGGGCGAAGAGGAGGCAAAGAGCCCCCCTCAGGTCAGGTCTGCCTCTTGGGTGGGGTCTTTAGGCAGCGGCCCCCAGCGCGCTCCCTCCACCCCTGTTCTGCTCTGACCCTGCCCCTTCACCCCTGCGCTGCTCTGACCCTGCCCCTTCACCCCTGCGCTGCTCTGACCCTGCCCCTTCACCCCTGCGCTGCTCTGACCCTGCCCCTTCACCCCTGCGCTGCTCTGACCCTGCCCCTTCACCCCTGTGCTGCTCTGACCCTGCTCCTTCACCCCTGCGCTGCTCTGACCCTGCCCCTTCACCCCTGCGCTGCTCTGACCCTGCCCCTTCACCCCTGTGCTGCTCTGACCCTGCTCCTTCACCCCTGCTCCCCGACCCTCAGACCCAGCGTGCCTGCCTGCTCCCACCGTTCCTCCCCGACCTGCAGCTACTGTCGCTGCTTGTATAACAGGTCTGGCATTTTCGCTTGGTTTTTATGACCGAGGTGGTGGCGTGTTCAGGCGAGTGCTTGGGCTAAGTAAGTAGAATCTGAGCATTCTTATCATTACCCCGTTTGCTGTTTCACTGAGGTTGTTTGTGGGGGGAGAGAAAGAGACTAAAAAGTGCAGGTGGGGACAAACTGGGGGGGAGATTGCCAATAAAATGCTGCCACTTCAGGGCTGCTGGAAAGGCTATGGTTTGCACACCTGCTTTTGGAAAAGGGTTTTGCTTTGGGCTTGGGGTTTTTTGTTGTTGTTGTTGTTGTTGTTGTTTTGTCTTGGTTTTGAATTTTTTTTGGAGTAGAGCTGATTTACACTGTTGTGTTAGTTTCTGCTGTACAGCAAAGTGAATCAGTTATACATATACATATATCCACTCTTTTTTAGATTCTTTTCCCATATAGGTCATTACAGAGTATTGAGTGGAGTTCCCTGTGCTATACAGTAGGTTCTTATTAGTTATCTATTTCATGTATAGTACTGTGTATACGTCAATGCCAATCTCCCATGGGCTCGGAGTTTTAATAGCAATGATCCGATTCGAGATAATGGCTAGATCCTGTCTCTTGAACACGAAACCATTGCTGTTTCCCTGAGGCTTAGTGGCCTCAAGACTCCCTTCCCACACGCCCCGAGCCCAGCGTCCGGGGACACTGCCCAGAGCGGAGTGGAGTCGAGGGGAGAGCCAGCCACACTTGCCTGGTCAGAAGGACCGCACACCTGGTCCCCAGCCCCAGCTCTGGCTGGCTGTCCGGAGCCCTAGGAATCCCCATGGTGGGGGAGCTTCGCCCTCTCCCCACTCAGGACCACAGGATCCTGAAACGTATAAGGCTAGAGGATGATCAGAGGCCATGTGTGCCCGTGTTCTCCCTCCCTTCCCTCTCTCCTCTCTGCTCGGTGGAGCATCTGCCCCTGTGATTCAGAGTCAGACAGATCTCACCTGAGAGATAAGAGCCCTTTCTGATAAAAGGTCACTTTGGACCTCCATCCTCTCTGCATGTGGAAGCTGAGGGGGGCCGCCTGGGGGAGCAGAGAGTGTTGAAAGGAACAGGAAATCTTAAGAACTTAAGAGTCCTTATTTTTGCAGATCAGGACGCTAAAAGGTGATGGGGCCGAGGTCCCACCGTGATTTCTGGCGAAAATGGAGCTGGAACGCAGCTGTTCTGATTATGTATCAGTTGCTCCCTCTGTGCCTCTTCCAGAAACCAGGCTCCCTTGGGCATATTTGGAAAGTCCTTTGGGAGCTGTGCACGCTTCAGCAGCTGCGTTCCTGGTTGACTTCTGGGTCTGCAAGCAGAGTGCCTCTGATCAGGTAAGGTGGGTAAAAGCAGATGGAGGGAGACGGCAGAGCAGAGGGGTCTGGCTGTGGAAGGGAGAGGGCTTGGGGTCTGAGCAGGAAGCGAGGGAGGAAAAAAGAGGCTCTAGGAAGCCTGGCCAGCAGGACCAGAGGCTCTGCCCTGGGAAGGCTCTGGACACCCTTCTGCACCCTGCCGTGTCTGCAGAGGGGCTACGCTGGGGCTACGAGTCCTGACCCCAGCCTGCAGAGACCTCGAGAGAGAGTTAGGGTCGGGTCAGAGCTCCGCGGGGCTCCCTGTAAAGCGTCAAGCCTCTCACAAACCAGGAGAGCCAGTACCTGCTTCTCCCCAAACCAGCACCCACCCCCTTCCCTGTCACCTCCTGGATGGGTGATTTAGGAAACAAGATGTTCAGAATCACTGAGCAGTGGGAGGAGGTTGGAAACCAAGTGAGAGCTCTCAAGGCTGATCAATCTTCCTGCAGAGGTGGGGTGGGAGGGGGAGAACTGACCGGCGGTGGAGAGAAATAGACAGGGGGAGAGGAGGGTGCTCACATCCATATGGCCATCTGTGCCCTTCTGGCACCTTGTGCAACGGGGTAAGGGTCTAGGAGGGCCAATGCCTAGGAACTTTAAAATTTACAGACAATTATGAGGATGCTAGGAAACAGACACATATGCAAACACAAACGACCCTTCTAAAACATTGCTAAGACATACTGATTCAGTTGACATAAAACATGCCCCACGGAAACATGTGTCAAATAATGTGCACATACATATCTGGGGAGGCAGGACTAGCTGCAAGGCCTTCCCCAGGTCTCTCCAAGGAAGCAGATAGTCAACAGCTCCTACACAACGTCCCCCATGGTGTGAGTGGCTCAAGGATGAGGATGGAGAGGTTGTAAGAAAGGGGGGCAAAGGGATGGAGCTACAATTAGCAATTGGAATGAAAAGAGGGGATCAGGGACTAAGGTCACGTAGCGGGGAAAAGTTCACGAGGCCTCTGCCACAATTCAGACCTCCGGACCTGTGCAGGCCGAGGTGACCGTGTGTACACGTGGAACCCCACGTGACTCATGTTTCTTCAGAATCACAGGATGTTTGAGTTGAAAAGGACCTTGGAGGGTTTTTGGCACAAACTACCATCCAGGCGGCCAGAAATCCAGCTCTAGAGCCCGGCTTACCTGGCTCCCGGGAATTTAGACACCGAAGCAGAACACCATCCTGGCTGAGCCCCTGGGCGGAGCTTGTGACGTGTGTGTGTGTGTGTGTGTGCGTGTGTGTGTGTGTGCGTGTGTGCACCCGCTGACCTATCATCTGCTGCCGTGCAGGCTTTATGAGCTAGCACACAAGGGCTTGCGAACCCAGTGACTGGAACAAACTCCAAGCTGAGTGAGAGGCGGCTTTGACCTCATTGCCCCGGCCCGGCTCCATCCTCGCAGCCTCTTGGCCTGCGCAGCCAGCCCTGCACTTGACAGCCCAGCTAAGGAGAGACCCCGCAAGAGGACGCAGGGAGCAGGGATGGGGTGACACAGTAAGCCGGACAGGGAAGCAAACACAGGGGCGGAGGGCAAGAGAAAGAAACCCAGGGTTCCACAGAGAGACCACTCAGAGTCATGGCCACAGACACACACACACCCCAGAGCATACACCACATGCACACACACGCACACACACCCCACACTCTCCATCACAGAGACCAAGGGAACAGATACAGTTGCAGAGAGACAGAAGCAGTGAGAGAGGAAAACCAGAGGGAAACACAGAAAGACGTGGAGCAAACACAGAGGGACAAAACCAGAAAAAAATTATATGCAAACACTTTTGGGCTCTAAATCAGTTATTCTCACCGGAGAGTACTTTGCTCCCCGGGGGACCTCAGGCAATGCCTAAAGCCACTTTTGATGGTCACAGCTGAGCGGTGGGGCAGGGGTGCTGCTGTCACCCGTGAGTGGCGGATAAACATCCTCCAAATGTGCAGGACTGCCCCCTGCTACAGAATTACTTGTTCCAAAATATCAGTCTGGGGACTTCCCTGGCAATCCAGTGGGTAAGACTCCGCGTTCCCAATGCAGGGGGCCCGGGTTCGATCCCTGGTCGGGGAACTAGATCCCGCGTGCCGCGACGAAGATCCCATGTGCCACAAGTGAGACCTGGCACAGCCAGATAAACAAACGAACAAATAAATAGATATTAAAAACAAACAAGCAATATCAGCTGTGCCAGGTGGAGGAACCATGTCCCCAAGAGAGAACTCAGCCTCCGGCAGCTCCGGGGCTCCCAGTCGGGGCTGGGCCGGAGCCCTCCACACCTATTTTGAGTCTGTTTTCGATTTCCCATCTGCCCTGGTGACCCTGCAAAGGTAGCACCAGGTGGAGAGAGGTGAGAAAGGAAAGGAAAGTTGGCAGTGGCTGCCGGGTCCTCCCGGAGGTCCCCTCCCCGCCATGACTAATACCTCAGCGCCTTATCCTGAATGGGGGTCTTTGCCTGGAGCCCAGCAGGACAGAGAAGGTGGGTGGGTCGGCAGGCAGACACACGCTGGCTTAATGGGCACAAAGGTCCTGGGTTCAAGGTTTGGGTTCCAGCATCTTCCTCCCACCCAGCCCGAACCCACTGACCCCTGGGTGGGTGGGGAAAGCAGCTAATTGTCGGCACTGTTTGCTCAGGCTCTGTGGCCTGGGCTTGGGCCCAACAGCAGGAACAGAAAAGTGCTGCTGTCTCTTTAGATTTGAGGGTGGCCCTCCTCCGCCCGCCCACGGAGACACCCCACCCCTGCACCTAAGCTTCCCTTCCCCCCTCCACACAATGCACGGGTGCACACACAGGCACAGACCACACACACACACACACACACACACACACACGCACGCACACTGCTTGCTGTACCCTCCAGCTCTCTGAATCAGAGACGGGTAGGAAAAAACAGGCTCTGAAGGCTGCGAGTGACCCACACATACCTGTCACCCTGCAGGCCCAGGCCATCGGGTTCCTGGCTCGCGCGTGGGCTGGGCAGAAGCCAGGGCCTCTGTTCCTTTCCAGGGGGAAGGGGGATCTTCTTAGGGCTCCCAGCTTGCTCTCATCAGAGTCCTGTGCTGTGGGACCGGGATGGGCCGTGCTTCCTGTCATCACTCTTCAGTGTGACTGTGCAGGTCCCTTCTTTCTGAAACGCTCTTTGCCAGTTGCAATGAGGGAATGTGTTAGGGCAGAAAGACGGGGGTTTTGGCATCAGGGGAGTGGGCTGAATCTGGCCTTTGCTACAATGGGCTCTATGACCTTGGGTGATTTCCTTTACCACTTTGAGCTTCGTTGTTTTTTCTTCCATTGGTAAAACGCTGATAATAATACCTGCCTCACAGGTTCGATGTGAGTTGACATGGGAAGACTTAGTTAAGGGTCTGGCAGGCAGTAGTGGGCGAATAAATGCTGCCTCCACTGGAGGTTGCCAGAGAAAACATTTGCAGTATTTGGGGCATATTTATACTAAAAAGTTCTTTGTTGTTTATCTGAAATTCAAATTGAATGGAGTGTCCTGTATGTTACTTGGCAGCCCACCCCTTATGTGTCGTGTTGGGGACCGTGTCTAGAATTCCGGAGTAGCGGTCCGCCACCCCTTATGTGTCGTGTTGGGGACCGTGTCTAGAATTCCGGAGTAGCGGTCCGCCACCCCTTATGTGTCGTGTTGGGGACCGTGTCTAGAATTCCGGACTAGCGGTCCGCCACCCCTTATGTGTCGTGTTGGGGACCGTGTCTAGAATTCCGGACTAGCGGTCCGCCACCCCTTATGTGTCGTGTTGGGGACCGTGTCTAGAATTCCGGACTAGCGGTCCGCCACCCCTTATGTGTCGTGTTGGGGACCGTGTCTAGAATTCCGGAGTAGCGGTCCGCCACCCCTTATGTGTCGTGTTGGGGACCGTGTCTAGAATTCCGGACTAGCGGTCCGCCACCCCTTATGTGTCGTGTTGGGGACCGTGTCTAGAATTCCGGAGTAGCGGTCCGCCACCCCTTATGTGTCGTGTTGGGGACCGTGTCTAGAATTCCGGACTAGCGGTCCGCCACCCCTTATGTGTCGTGTTGGGGACCGTGTCTAGAATTCCGGAGTAGCGGTCCGCCACCCCTTATGTGTCGTGTTGGGGACCGTGTCTAGAATTCCGGACTAGCGGTCCGCCACCCCTTATGTGTCGTGTTGGGGACCGTGTCTAGAATTCCGGAGTAGCGGTCCGCCACCCCTTATGTGTCGTGTTGGGGACCGTGTCTAGAATTCCGGACTAGCGGTCCGCCACCCCTTATGTGTCGTGTTGGGGACCGTGTCTAGAATTCCGGACTAGCGGTCCGCCACCCCTTATGTGTCGTGTTGGGGACCGTGTCTAGAATTCCGGACTAGCGGTCCGCCACCCCTTATGTGTCGTGTTGGGGACCGTGTCTAGAATTCCGGACTAGCGGTCCGCCACCCCTTATGTGTCGTGTTGGGGACCGTGTCTAGAATTCCGGACTAGCGGTCCGCGAACTCTGTCCAGGAGGCCACATCCTGCCCACAGCGTCATTTTTTGCCCTAGTTCGTGAGCTCAGAATGGATTTTACGTCTTTTAAGGGCTATACAAACAAAGAGGAATGTGTGTCAGATTCCGTATGCCTGTATGCAGCTTGCAAGGCCTAGAATATTTACTGTCTGGCCCTTTACAGGACAAGTTGGTGAGGGGAGTGAGAGTTTTCAGTATTTATGTCCCTATTCTGGGCCAGGCGAGAGATTAAGCAAAGCTACATCTCCAGGACGGGAGGCCCAAGAGACCCTGTGAGGAAGGTGTGTTCACTGGGGACCGTGGGCCCCTCAAACCCACTGCCCTGCCTGATTCCTCCCTCTCCTCCCTCACTGACTCGAGTCTCTCAGGCTAGACTGACCCGTCCAGGCCTATCTATAAAAGGTCACCGGGTGTCCCAAAGTCCAAGGAGGCCTCTCCATTCTCTCAGAAGGCCTCCCCTCCCTGCACTGGCTGGAGGCAGGGGGAGTGACCCAGGTGGAGAGGGAGTTTACCCAGGCCCCTGACAGCAGGCAGACCTGCTGGCCTGTCTCTTTAAATCTCAGGTAATTTGGGAGGAGTGAGGGAGTGTCTGCTACTCCCAGGAGGAGCTCCTGCCGGGGAAGCCCCAGTGGCAGGAGTCCCAGCTCTGCCAAGTGTAACAAACTCGGAGGCCTCTGTGTCCCGCTGGTGCACCTGGGAGGCCCTAGGCGGGACCTCTCGGGGAGAGGGCGGGCCGGCCCTAGGGGCTGCTGATGCGGCCCCAGGGCTGAGTCCAGGCGGGGTCTGGCCTTGGCCCCAGGCCCCCCAAGCGGCCGGCCCTACACTCCATGGGGTTGCCGCTGCCCAGGGAGAAGGGGCACATTCTCTGCCTGTGGAGAAAGTTCCGTAGGTGGTTCCAGAGACAGGAGTCATGGGCTCGGAGGCGAGATGATGAGTACCTGCTGCAGCAGAAGAGGTAAGCCTCAAGCTGCTCCCCCTGCACCCCAGGCTTGCCCCCCACCCCCTCCCCTCCTCCTCCCTCTGCTCCCCCCCCCGCCCCGGCCCCAAGCCTTTTTCGGCACCTCTGTCTGGGCAGACTTCCTCCAGGCCTGACTCCTTGGGAGCATTTTGTCTCAGGGGTCTTGGCCTGTGGGGCTAGCTCCCCAGGACGCCAGGTGGAAGGGGAGGGGGCTGGCATGGGTGACACAGGTGTTTGCTATCTTTGAGATCCAATCAATGAGGGAAGCCTCTTGTGAGTACTTCCCGGAAGGCCAGGCACCTTGCTGGGCCTGGGAAGGCTTATGGCATCATAGACCTGCAGCCTGGAGGTGCTTTATATCTCTACGCCCTGGCCCTAGAACAGTCTCTTGGACAGAAACACATAGCACATCTATGTACACATGTGGGAATGAATGAGTGAACGAATGGAGCAGAGAGGGAACTGCAGGCACTAGTGACCACAAAAGCAGACAGAATTTGCTAATCATCATTCCTGTGCATTTATTGCATCAGCCATTGACCCAGGCCCTTCTCTGGGTCAGACTCTTGGGGCAGGTAGAGGGGGGTTGGTATGGAGACAACAAAGCTGGGACCCAGCCCTAAAATGTATTACCCTCTGCTGGAGGGAGAGGGGCATGGGTAACGGGCCCAAATTCCAGATGTGCTTAGAACTCACTGTCAAATGCAGGTTGAGGAATTTGAGAGGCTCTAGAGTTTGAGCCCGAAGTCAAACTCACTTGTTGCTTCCAGCCCCTGGACACTGCCTTAAACTCGTCTGATACTCCTCCCACCTCCATGGCAGCTTAGAGTTGGGAACCGGAGAGGAGGGGCAGGGAGAAAGCTTGAGGCCATGCCAGCGTGTGGTTTCTTCTGCAGAGTCTCTGTGATCTCCCCACCCAGGGGCTGGCAGGCTAGAAGGAAGTCCTCCTCTTGGGACTTTCCTGGGCCCCTAAGAAGGCAGATATTTTGTCTATTCAAAGGGGAAGGTCCAAAGTGTTTTGTGTCTGAGGGTCCTTCTCCATCTCCAAGCGCAGGGGTCTGCCTGAGCTGACGGGGAGGCTGGGGGCTGTCTGGAGGCCCTGCGGTTTTCCTTCTTTTGCTCAAGGATTCAGGGTTGGAGACGTGCTCCTTTTTTGAGTTTTGGCTTCCCAGCTCTCACACCAGCTGCCCACCTCTCTCCCCCCAGGCCTGGGAGAGTGGGGGCTGAGCACATGTTTGGCCGATGACATCTTGAGGCAACAGTATGGTATTGTTGTCGGAGAGCGGGCCATCACTGGTTCCATTCATCTCTTTCCCACTCTCGGGACCCCGGGGCCTGGGGGAGCCAGGCGGGAGCCCAGAAAGGCCTGGGGGCTTGGAAGTGGTGGCAGAGGCTCCCTGTGTGCCTATGTGTGGCAAAGACAGAGTGAAGGACCCGGGCTGGAGCCCGTGGCTGCTTTCCCTTGTCTTTTCTGCCCCTGTTCCTTAGGAACTTCTGGTGGGCTTTCCTCTGGCAGGCCTGGGCTAGGAAGGCCTGATGTCACCACTTGGAGGGATTCTCCCCCCTTCCTGATCTCCCCGGTCTGATTCCACAGTTTTTTGACCCCCCTCTTCCCGGACACCAGGATCCTGGGATATTGATTCCCCTCTGGGTGGATACTCCCCAGAAGGACCTGAAAGTGCCGGGAAGGGGAGTGTCCAAGGCTATGCCATCACCCAGCTTAAGGAAAGATTTGTGGGCAGCTAGACACACATGAGCTGACCATGTGAGTGAGGACAGCATGGCCAGGTGAGAAGGGCCCGTTACCATCCCCCCACCCCCTGGGAATGAGGCAGACCCAGAGTGAGCAGAGGGGGGCCCTGCGTGGGGTTGGGGGTGCAGCACGGTCCAGCGAGAAGGGAGCCATTCAGGTCTCTCCAGGAATACGGGGAACCCAGCATTCCTCTTCCTCTGGTAGACTCTTCTTGGGTCTTCGTCGCCGCTCCCTCTGCTTAAATGGATATTGTTGGGATCCAAGTTGAACCGTCACTTTCTCTCATTTCCTCTGCATCATCTCTCTCAGCTTTGCATCGTCTTATTCCCTGAGACGCAATGTACTAGACATGGAGTGTAAAACTCTCAGCTAGGTTTGCAGAAATGAACATGACACATTCTCTGCCCTCAAGAAGCTCACGTTCTCACGGGCAAAACGCACCAGTAGGTATCGACTTGGGTTAAAAGTGAGCTTAGCGAGTGTTCTAAGAAGGCTGTGAACGAGCATCATGGGGCCCTTGAGGAGGGCAGTGCAGGCTCTGATTTTGGTTGGTGTGGGGTGTGCTGAGCAGCTTGCAGGGTCTGTCTGCCTAACCTGACCCTCCCCCGACCCCCTCGCTGGCATGGTCGCCCTCCCACTAGTTGGCAAAAGGCAGGGAACATTGGGGGTTCTTTTCTGTTTAGATAGATCCCTGTATTAATATCTGTGAACTGGCGTGTCTGTCAAAAGTAAGTGCTGGGCCCCTGCAGCACATTAGGACTCTCTGCCTCAGCTACGCTCCCTGCAGGAGCGTGCATCTACCACGTGCAGGATGCCGTTTTGGCAACTAGAGAGGCGGCCGAATCTGGAATTAGCCACTTTTCCGAGCTTTGGCTTCTTCATCCCATCGCCCAGAACCTGAGCTGGAGGGAGGTCGCCCCAAGTGGCCAGGGCACGCCTCCTCCCCACTCAGGGCTGCTCCTGGCGTCACCTGTGGTCACTGCACCAGCTGCTCTCCCCAACCTCCCCCCCACCGCCAGAAAAATTGGGAAGAGCCATAAAACTAGAAGAACCACATAATTGAGCGGTGAGAGCCTGAGGCTAGGTTCTTGGCCAAGCATTCTGCCTTAAACTCTGTCTGATCTTCTGGCAAGGCTTTGGCTTGGCTGCCTCGGTTTCCTTTGCGGGAAAATGAGAGAATGATTCAGCCTGTGTCACGGGGCTGTAAAGGGCAAACGTGGTAATACGTGAGATGCTGCTTTGGAAGCTAAAAAGCACGTTTAACCCATGGGACTGTTGTGATTAAAAAGGACGTAAGGAAAGTCAAAAGGCAAGTCCCAGTGACGAGGGGCTGTGAGCTTCCTCCTATCAGAGCTGGATCCACCCAGGGAACCAGACTCAGGGCTTCTAGATGGTGTGGCCCTCCCCTGCCCAGTTGGCACGCTCCTCCAGGAGGGGCTCCTGGAGAAACCAGTGGGACCAACACGTGTGGATCCAGTCCCCTGTACCTCCTCTGACCCCTCTGCAGATCCTGATTAACACAGAGAATAGGGACAGAGAAATGGCCACTGGGAGTCCCAGCGCTGCCTCTGACTTGTTTGGACAAATCACCTCGGGACTTCAGGCTTCTTTCTCCATCTATTACATGAACAGATTAGACTAGGTTTCTAGGGACTTTCTAGCTCTAAAATTCAGATTTGAATTCTTCTCTAGACACTCTTGATCCTGCCTTGTTTCCCAGCAACCAAATATAAAACTTCATTCGTGCATACGGCACCCACGTGTGCAGGTCCACACGTGAGTGCACACACAGACGTGTACGTATCCACAAGAATGGAGGCAGAGAGGACGGGCTGAGGGGACAGGGAGAGAAGGCGAGTGACAGATCCTTGGGGCCCAGAGGGAGCCCTGAGGGAAGATCAATGATTTATTTACACTATAGAAAGTGTGCTATAGTAGCATTTCTACCAGTCCATTATTGAACCATACCGTTCAATTTTATAATTGTCAAGCAAAATAAGACATTCTAAATTCCAGAAACACCTTTCATATCGTTATAATTTCAGATCTGGTCTCTAATTTCTTTTATTAAGTCTTTTATTAAATACTTAATCAGTGGGTGCTTGAAAGGCTTCACCTTTTTTTTCTTAGTTGAGTATTTAATGATTTGTAAGAAAACACACAGAGGGAATTTCTTACTCTATTTAATGTGAAAAATAACTTTCCTAAAAAGATTATGAATAATTATACCTCAAGGTCAGGGTTTCTCTACCTTGGCACTTTTGACATGTTGGGCAGACAATTCTCTTGTTACGGGAGGCTGCCTTGTGTAAGAGGCTTAGCACCATCCCTGCCCTCTGCCCGCTAGATACCAGTAGCACCCCTTCCTGCAGTCATGACAACCAAAAATGTCTCCAGACCTTGCCAAATTCCTTGGGAGGCGGCAGGGGATCACCGCTGGTTAAGGACCACTGCTCTAAATCGCTGTTTGTAAGTAAGAGATTCTGGTAGTAATGTTAAGTATTCTACTAAATAAAGTGAAACTCTCCCCTGGGAGGGAGTGGGTATAATTTAACCATTAAAATCAGAAGACATTTTGGCAATATCGTCTCTTCTTCCTGCCATAGGGAGGTGTCTGGTGAAGATGTGTAGATTTTGCTCCAGATCTAAACGTCTGTGCTGGGTTGCTTTGGAAGAAACTAATTTCCCAGGCACAAGAACCTTTGGATGGGTCTGATCTTGTGCCTTTTTTATGGGGCACAAGGGTAGGCAGGTGGTTGGAGGCGGGCGGGATCTGCCTTATTGCCAAGAATGCGAGCAAGGGCTTTCTCGGCTGCCCCCTTGTGGCCCTGTGATGCTATTGCAAATCATGCTTCTGCCTGCTTCCAGGGGACCCGTTCAGACACTGCCCTCCGTTTTTGCTGGATTCTGGAGTTTGCCACCCAAAGAAGGCCAGGTCTCCATAAACCTGATTGGGGTTTCCAGATAAAATACAAGACAGAGTTGAATTTGAATTTCAGATAACAAATAATGTCGTTAGTATAAGTGTGTCCCACATATTGCATGAGACATACTTATATTAAAAACTTATTTTCGGTGTATCTAAAATTCACCTCTAACTGAGCATCCTCATGTTTTTATTTGGTAAATCTGGCAAGCCCCATTCAAACAGTAGCTCCCTGCCCTTCCCAGGCCAGAAGGGCAGTCAGCAGAGGCCAGAAACAGAACACATATGAACTGGAGGTTTGTGAGAGACATTAATGGGCATCAGAGATGTGTCAGAACCAAGAGGGACATCTTTGGGGCTGCCACTGACTAGCCTCCCCCCTCATGTCTTAGGAAGCAGGGAGGAGACTCTGCACTTGGGTCAGAAGCCCCCTTGGACTTATTTCTAGCTTTGCCATTAAACTTTAGTCAAAATGGGGCACAAAACTAGAAGCTGATTGGAGGGGGGCAGAGAAAGTTTACAAAGATGAGAAAGTGGCTGATCTCTGACCTCAAGGGCCCCTAGTGTAGAGGAAGAGACAGATGCTAATCACAGAACACAGTGAAAATGCTAAAATGAAAGTAAGGCCAGAGGAGAGGGTGGAAAACTTCCTCCTGTGTGTGTGTGTGTGTGTGTGTGTGTGTGTGTGTGTGTGTGTGTTGGGGAATACTGCTTGCTTTACAACATCTATAAAGGGGGGCTTTCGGTAAATTACTGGGAAAGGTGGTGATGGTGGAGGGGGTGGGGTGTGGTAGAAGGTGTAACAAACTTGTTTTGCAGCTATGTGCGCATACCAAACATACTATTTTTTACTTAGATTATACGTTTGCCTAAGATTGGCTTAGGGGGTGGCCTGATGGAGATAATAAGGAAGGGCAGTAAAGCCAAACCACCTTCTGGCATTGCTACAATTCACTCCTTCTACAGATGGTGGCAGTGAGTGTCTGCCGTACGCTGGGCATATTCCCAGGCCTCGCGAGCACAGAATAGAGAGTGAATAGGGCAGGGTGGGGGAATAGAGTCCAGGTGGAAGGAGAGTTGATTTATAGCCCAGGAATGGGGAGGATGGTGTGCCCTGGGGTGGTGAGGCTGAAATGCTGGGTGTAGGGCCAACGAGAGGAAGAGAGTATGGAAAAGGAGTTGCACAAAGGCTGTAGAGGATTTTTGAGTTTCTTCTCCTGGGTGTTTAAGGACCCATCAGACTTTTGTGAACTGTGGTTGCATTTGCCGTTTAGAGAGAGTATCTTGGCAGCCTCCAGAAGAATGGATTGGGGTAAATAGGGTGTAGGGAAAGAGAATATTTTGCTAATCCTGGCCTAGAGAATGAGGACGTGGATTAATGAGCACCAGCAGGAATGAGGGGGCAGGGGCTGAACGGAGAGAGATGTTGAACAGACAGGTGGCCGCCTCCGTGGCCTGATGCGGGGAGCTGGGGCCAGCATTCAGGGAGATGCACGTGTCGTGCTCTTTCCTCCTGTCCTGAGCACCCACTCACCCCCAGCTCCTGGAGTCGATTTCCTGCTACTATGGGTTCTTCGGTGTATGAGCTCCTGTTCACATAACTGGCCATCTATGGATAAATAGTGTGATTTCATTCACTCCCGTAGAAAGACCAAGTGGTTCTGGGCCAGGAGAGAAAATTAAATAAAAGGAACCCCATGTGTTTTAGTTGGGGTAAGTTTTGATATTACAAAAGGTTTTTTAGTTCGTTGTAGGTGTAAAACTGGAAAGCCAAAGAAGATGATTCTTTGCCTAAAACAAGTGAGAAGCAGATAGGAAGTAGGGAAAGACTGTAATCTGATGTAGGGCTCAGAAGGAAAAAAAGGACCCACGGTTGCTTTTTGATTGACCCCCAAATATGCTGTTGTAGGAGGGAAAGTGGCAGAATGAAAGGGCTTTGCCGAGGTCTGAAAAGGGGAGCATGACACAACAGGAGGAAAAGCTGCCAGCCTCCACATGTCGGCCTCCTCCACAAATATGAGGAAGGAATTCTTGTACCCTTAGTCCATGAAAACAAAGCTTACCTTGGAGAGTAATCTCAAGACTTTGAGTGAAGCTAAAACAGGGTTCCTCCAGAGGTCAGTAGGTCAGGAGGTGAATGAGCATTTTAACTGAAACTCCTCCCTCTATACCCCAGGTGCACAGATCACACACACACACACCCTGGTCACAGCACCCAGGGGAAAGGAAAGCAGTTCCTGACATTCTCCCACACAAGCTAAAAGGGGAAAAAGTTGCTTTGGGTTAACTAACGGGTCAGAGAAAGAGAGATCAGGCAGCGCTTTTCCCCCCACAACGGCCCCACCTCTCTGGATGAAGACCCTTGGAATTCGTTGCCACTGAGGGGTATGGTAGACCTTGCTCCACAAGCGGACGTGCTCCCCTCCCTTGTAGGATCTGGGAGTCTCCTCTCCTCACAGCTGCCAAAGAGAACGATGTCCAGGCTCTCAGCAAGCTGCTCAAGTATGAAGCCTGCGATGTCCACCAGAAAGGTAAGGAGCATCTGCTCCCGCGTCAGCCCTGTGCACACGGCTCCGCCTCCCCCAGCCTCCTGCCAGTATAGCCCCAGGACCTTCTGCTGTGGGCCCCCAAACCTCTCCGGTCCCCATTCCCCTGCTCCAGCAAAGCCATGTGACTCTTTCTGTCCATGTCAGGAGCCCTGGGGGAGACGGCACTGCACGTGGCGGCCCTCTATGACAACCTGGAGGCCGCCATCGCGCTGATGGAGGCTGTCCCGGAGCTGGTCAACGAGCCCATTACCTCTGAGCTGTATGAAGGTGAGAGGCCAAGGGCCTCGGGATGGAGGGAGGAGCGACCAGCTCAATGTTTCAGGTCAGTCTTGGTGGCGGATAATTTGGGGAAACCAAGAGGGAATGCGAGCCCCCCTCCCCTTTATCCCCCTCTTCATGTCCCTTCTTCCTCAGCCTCCTCAGTGCAGCTCATTCGAGCACCAACCCCTGAAATGGAAAGGCCTAGAGTGGGAAGAGGCAGGCAGCAGCTGGATCCCCTGGGAACCCTGCCAGGCCCAGCAAACCCCCGCCCCATCCTCCCCGCAAAAGGCTGCCCTGGTGAAGAGGACCCTGTGGAGATATGGGAGGGACCCCCTGCAGGATCCTGGTGACAGACCCCATGACAAGAGCTCTCTTGTCCAGGTCAGACGGCACTGCACATGGCCGTCATGAACCAGAACGTGAACTTGGTGAAAGCCCTGCTCGCCCATGGGGCCAACGTGTCTGCAAGAGTTACAGGCTCCAATTTCTGCCCCGGTCCTCACAATCTCATCTCCTTTGGTGAGAGCCAGGGCCAGGGCTGGGAGGAGGGGGAGGGGGCCAAGAGCAAAGGGAGGGCAGGCGAAGGAGACTCCATGCCTGGGGAAGCTGGGAGGGGTCCGCCCTCTGCACCGTCCCCGCCTCTGGTTCTGCTGACAAGTGTCCCCAGGCCCAGAGCTGAGAGGTGGGGAGGGAGAGGCAGTCCCCTGGAGAGACTGCCCATCCCAGCCTGCACTCTCAAGCCGCGGGGCCCTCTGCATCCCCAGGGGAGCACCCTTTGTCCTTTGCGGCGTGCGTGGGCAGCGAGGAGATCGTGAGGCTGCTCATTGAGCACGGCGCTGACATCCGGGCCCAGGACTCCCTGGGTGAGAGCCGGGCTGGAGGGGCAGCTGGGTTGCTTAGGAGGGGCCGGGACAGCCCTCAGGTCCACCCGGGGTTGGGGGGTGGGGGTCATGGGGAGCATCAGGGACTCTAGTCCCCGTGGCCGCGTGACAGCCCGCGTCCTCCCCCAGGAAACACCGTGCTGCACATCCTCGTCCTGCAGCCCAACAAAACCTTTGCCTGCCAGATGTACAACCTGCTGCTGTCCTACGACGGGCGTGGGGACCACCTGCAGTCCCTGGACCTCGTGCCCAATCACCTGGGCCTCACCCCCTTCAAGCTGGCTGGAGTGGAGGGCAACACCACGGTGAGGTACCCTCCCCCAATCCCACCGTGTCCTTCTCCTGACCTTTATCTTACGTTTCTGGCCCTTTGAGGAAATAGATGTCACCAGCTATCCCCGATGCTGAGGTCCCGTTTTCAGCTTCAATTGGAATTTCTCTTGCAGCCCCTGTCTCTCTTTCTTGCCCACTTTCTCTCCCTTGAGTTGTTGGGGACTTACAGGGTCTAGATCCCACCCTGGAGTGGTTTGAAATGCCCACGTCCTCCTGTCCTTTCAGCCCACAAGCAGCAGCCCTGCATCCTCTCACCTCCCGTTTCCAAGCTCTAGAGGGAGTTACAGGGGAAGAGGATGGCATGAAGATGGGTTCTTTTGCTTGCAAGGCTGTGGTCCCTGAGTGAACAGCGAGCACCCTTTCGGGGGTGCTGTGCTCTGGGCAAGCTTCCCAGCCACACCCTGTGACGGTCCCCTCTGCTTGCTCCGCCTCACTCACCTGCCCTCCACCCCCAACCTTAGATGTTCCAAAACCTGATGCAAAAACGGAAGCACATCCAGTGGACATATGGGCCGCTGACCTCCACTCTCTACGACCTCACGGAGATCGACGACTCGGGGGAGCAGCAATCCCTGCTGGAGCTTATCGTCACCTCCAAGAAGCGAGAGGTACGCGGTACAGGGAGGGGGCAGGAGGGGGTGTGGTCTTCAGGGGAGGGAGCAACGGGGGAGGGGAGTCAGGGTCTCTGAGCTGCTTGCTCTCTTCTTGTTCTGTTGCAGGCTCGCCAGATCCTGGACCAGACGCCAGTGAAGGAGCTGGTGAACCTCAAGTGGAAGAGATATGGGTGGCCATACTTCTGTGTGCTGGCTGCCATATACCTGCTGTACATGGTCTGCTTTACCACGTGCTGTGTCTACCGCCCCCTCAATCCCAGGACCGACAACCAAACTGGCCCCCGGGACAACACCCTCCTACAGCAGAAGCTACTTCAGGTGACACCCTAGGAGCAGCAGAGCTTCAGGCGGGATCCAGCTCGCTGCCCTTTCTTAGACGTGTATCACGTTCCCGTCTTACCACCCGCATTTCTCCCTCACTTAAGTCTCAAATACACAGGCACAAATTCAAAATACATGCACACAGAAACACACCGATGCTCTAAGAGCAGAGTTTGAGAGCGCCAAACTTAACAGGTTAAAAAGAATCTGACTGGTTTGTGACCCTAGACAAGGGACGCTGACTTGTACCCAGGGGCAGGCAGGGAAGCCCCGAGTCCTCTGACCATGTCTCTCCCCTCAGGAGGCCTATGTGACCCCCGAGGATCACCTCCGACTGGTGGGGGAGCTGGTGTCCGTCTTTGGAGCTGTGATCATTCTGCTCATAGAGGTGTGGCGTGGTCGGGATCTGGGGGTGAGGCTGTCTGCCGCGGGGACCCAGCCCGAGCCTCAGTCTACAGGGCCTTTGTGTCTTCCTGGCCTCTCTCCAGATTCCAGACATCTTCCGCGTGGGGGTCACTCGCTTCTTTGGACAGACCATCCTTGGAGGACCGTTCCACGTCCTCTTGTAAGCCTCCTTCCTCTCACCCCCGTCCCTTTCCTCACCAAGGCTCCAGTTTTACTCCCCGGATCCCTGACCTCTGGAGAACCCCAGATCCAGAGGCCCCTCTCTGATGTGTGTGTGACCCTGTGTGTCGAGCTTACGGAGGTTGAACCTGAGTGTGTGGGCACCATTGCCATCACCCCCTTGCTCTTGGATCCCCAGGATCATCCCAGTCTCCCTCTCATCACCCCCTCCCTGCTCTCCCACCAGCATGACCTATGCCTGCATGGTGCTGGTGACCATGGTGATGAGGCTCACCAACACCAACGGGGAGGTGGTGCCCATGTCCTTCGCCCTGGTGCTGGGCTGGTGCAACGTCATGTACTTTGTGCAAGGATTCCAGATGCTGGGTCCCTTCACCGTCATGATCCAGAAGGTCCGTGCCACCTCCCAAGCTTTCTAGAGAAAGGTCCTAGAGCAGGGGCTGCAAACATTTCTGTAAAGGGCCAGATAACAGAGGTCTCAGGCTTGGAGAGCCACATATAGTCTGTTTGATTTTCTTCTCCTTTTTTTCTCTTCCTCCTTTTAAATTTTTTTTCAATCCTTTAAACATGTAAAATTCTTGTTCAAGGGCCAACCGAAACTGACCAAGTAGATGTGGCCAGCAGGCCAGCTTGCCAACCCTATGCGAGAGGGGTGGGTGGAGCTGTTAGACTTCTCAGGGTTAGACCTCTTAGAGGCTGGAAGGGGCATTTGCTCAGGCGATTGATGTGGAGCTGTCCTCCCTTCCCTCCCCTCCGTCTAGATGATTTTTGGCGATCTGATGAGATTCTGCTGGCTGATGGCTGTGGTCATCCTGGGCTTTGCCTCAGGTACATCGTCTGAGATGGGGGCCCTGGGCTGGAGGAAACTAGACAGCACAGAGTACCTCTGGATAAACTTGGCGGGGGTGGGGGGGGGGGAAGGTGGGAAGGTAGGCAGAGGTAAGAGGAGGCCGTAGGATCTAAGGACGGGCTGTCCCTCGGGAGTGTTAGGGGGCGGTGGCTCTTGGGATCAGGAGGGTGAGCCATATGGAAACTAAGGGAATGAAAGAACCCAAAGCGCAGAGTGAGGCAGGGCTGGACTGGTGACATTGGAGAGGAAGGAAAACAGCACTGAAATGGGCAGCAAGGAGCTGGCTATGGTTTATTCACATGTAACTAACTCTCACCCCCTGGGGCGGAGCAGCCTTCTTTATCATCTTCCAGACAGAGGACCCTAACGAGCTGGGCCATTTCTACAATTACCCCATGGCGCTGTTCAGCACCTTGGAGCTGTTCCTCACCATCATCGATGGCCCTGCCAACTACAGCGTGGACCTGCCCTTCATGTACAGCGTCACCTATGCTGCCTTTGCCGTCATCGCCGCTCTGCTCATGCTCAACCTCCTCATCGCTATGATGGGTGACACGCACTGGCGCGTAGCCCACGAGCGGGATGAGCTCTGGAGGGCCCAGGTTAGCCCCCTGGTGGCGGGGAGGGTTCGTGCAAGTCATTCCCTTCCTGCCAAGGGCGGGGCCAAACTCAAGAGGCCGGATATTTTTGTCCCTACCATAGGTTTGGACGGTTAGCGCACAGTACAAAAGGTTATGCAAAGTGTACAGAACTGGATTAGCAATACAACTGAGCAGTACTGGAATAGCTGAAAAGAATTCCTGTTTTCTCAAAAAGTCAAATCTGTCTTTTCTAGAATAATCAACAAGAAATGACGCTTAGTAGTGGCTACCACAGCATTCAGTAAATTTTGTTACTGAATAAAAAAGCTGGAGTATCACATCTTTCTGGCAATATTTGTCTTCAAAATTTGACCCAGAAAAATTGGACCTGTTAAAAATAATGCAACACAAACTCCCTATATAGTAGAAACTATCTTCAGTCAGATAATTGTGATGGGGACAAAAGAACGAATTGGATCAAATCATCATTTAAAAATACAAAATAATTTATCATCTCAACAAAAATAATTTCAGCAAAATAAATGGAAATCCCTCAAATTGGATGGCATCTGTGTTGTGTAGAAAATGGAGTTAAAAAAAAAAAACCCTAATCTGGCTAAACAGGGTTTGCTGATGAAAATATTTTCTTCCCTGCGAATGTATTGATATGAGATTTCTCTGCAGGACGTCTGTGTTTCTAAGTGGCCTTTACATCTGTAGGGTCAAAATATTCTGTAGCCCTGCGGACCCTTTCTCTTTGCTCTGCCCTCCTTCCTGTCTCCTTGGGGCAAGGTCTCCCCACCCGCTGCAGGACCAGCCTGGCCTGGATGTCAGGTCACGCGTGAAGTGCTGTAGGGCTCAAGGCCCATCCACTGTCTCCCGCAGAAGAGGGCTGACAAAGCTGACGCTGCCCTCCCCAGCTGCTCAGGGGTGTTGTCACCTCTGGGAAACCATGAGTTTCCCAGATGTTGCTCAACTGTTGTCCCTCTGCCTGGCGTCCTCTCCTCTCCTGGTCCGCACCCAGCCTCTGATTTCATCCTCTTCTGTCCCCACACGCAGGTCGTGGCCACCACAGTGATGCTGGAAAAGAAGCTGCCTCGCTGCCTGTGGCCTCGCTCCGGGATCTGCGGGCGCAAGTTCGGGCTGGGGGACCGTTGGTTCCTGCGGTGAGTGACAGCGGGGGCTGGCGCCCCTCTGCTCAACCTCCTGCCCCCAGGGGCCCTGTGCAGGCCTGTGTGCTCCCTGGGCTTCAGGCCTCGCTGGGAGAAGGGGGCCTGCTAGGTTCCTGGGCCCTGAAAGTATCCCCAGAGCTGCTGGACTCGGCTCTGTGCTGCTTCCCGAGGCCTGGCACTCCCTGTGCCCACTCGGGCTGCGGACAAGGGAAAAGGGCACCAGCAGTAGGGTTGGGCGGGGCCAGGAGACAAGGGCTGGTCCAGGGTCAGCCTTTCCATCAATTCCTCCTTCCCCCCAGGGTGGAAGACAGACGGGATCTCAACCGGCAGCGCGTCCGGCGCTACGCGCAGGCCTTCTGCAACCCAGGCTCCGAAGATGACATGGAAGGACGGTGGCTGGGCGGCCCCTTCGGCCCCCACCTGTCCCTTCCTGACCCCTCGGTGTCTCGAAGTACTTCCCGCAGCAGCATGAATTGGGGGAGGCTGTGGGAAGCGACCCGGAGGAGAGAGCGGAGGGGGACGGTGAACAGGGCTCTGGAGGACGGGGAGGGTTGGGAGTACCAGATCTGAGTGCCTCCGCCCACCCTGGTGCCCGGCAGCATCAAGAAACAAAGCCTAGACCTCTCATCGGCCAGGTCCAGAGGGTAGAACACAGTAAAGGGAAACCAAGGAGCAGGCCCACGCCTCACGGTAAGCACAGGGCCCAGCGCGAAGAAGGACCCAGCTTCACCCACCCTGGCGGCTGCAGTGTCTGAGCAAAGCACTTTAAGAAAGGCTTGCTGCCTCGGGCACCGGTCTCCACCCCGGTGTCACAGCTGCAGACAGCGGAGGAGGCTGGGGAAAGGTGTAATGAGGGGATGGGTACCGCCTCGGGGGGAAGACACCTCCTACCTTCCAATAAAGTCCTTCCTGCTCTCCTTGCGCATCCTTCTCTGCAGTGTGGTCTTCCCGGCCCTGCCTCTCTGCTCCAAGGCCTTCCCACCCCTTCCTTGCAGACCGAGGCCTCACCACACCTCCAACTTGCAAAATCCCTTCTTTCCCTTTAATGTGGGGGAGGGCGGTGGAGGGGCAGAGGACCAGGGAGTGAGGCGTCCCCAGGGTCGGGTTTAGTATGGCGGGCAGGTGCCTCTCATGGAGGCCAGGGTGGAGACGGGCTCACATCTCCCATGTCCTCCTTGGACCTGCGTCCAGGACTGGGTCACGGGCACTGTCAGTTCATAGCTTTCTGCCGGGGGCTCAGACCTCCACGGAGCCCAGCGGCCTCAGGTGCTGCTTCAGGAGCTGGATGTGGTGCAGCAGCTTCTTCTGGTGGCCGGCCAGGGTGATGCCCAGGGTTGGCAGGTCTCTGTTGGGGAAGGAGTGGATTAAATCGGGGCCAGTATCTCCAAGATCCCAGGCGCGACCCCTGCCCTGGGGCCTGGGCTCCCCTCTCCCACCTCGCCCTGCTTACTCCAGGCTGAGCTGAGCCACGTCACTGAAGGTGTGGAGGCCGGACTGGGAGAAGCTGTCCTGGTAGCACTCCAGGCCGATGGCCGAGAGCCAGGCCTGAGGGGAGTGCAGAGAGGGAAAGTCCAGGGCCGCGGGGTTCAGAAGGGCCTGGGAGGGTCTGAGTGGGAGGGGCAGGCAGGTCACGGTCCCCTCTTCATCCTAGTCCCCTTCGCCTCAGTTTTCTTTTTGGTTTGCCTTATCCCTCCCTGGCTTTCCCAGGCTTTAGCCCCAAGCTCCAGACCTGTCCCTGGGGCTCCCGCCGGAGTGCTCTGCTCCCTGCAGAGTGTCTGGCTTGCGGATCATCTTGTCAAACGCAGCCACCAGCTGGTCAAAGTGAGGTCGCTGGGTACGATCCTTCTGCCAAGTGTCCAGCATAAGCAGGTGTAATCCAGGCGGACAGCCTGGAGGTGGGGGCAGCCGGAACTCCTGCTCTATTGCATTTAGTACCTGGGGGTTAGAAGAAGCACGTGGTGCTTGGAGGCTATTGCTAGTGGAAAGGAATGTATTGTCAGGTAACCATGAGGTTGGACAGGAACTTAAAAGATATGGAAAATGAGACCCATGAATGGAGGGCTTAGAATGTGTGTCTGTGAAGGCTCGAGGGACAGCGGTGGGGAATTGGCAGTATCTAGGTCAAGAGCTCACCTCCTGGTCACGCATGTCCCAGTAGGGCCGTTCTCCGTAACTCATCACTTCCCACATCACTATCCCAAAGCTCCAGACGTCACTGGATGTTGTATGTTTCCCGTGTGCAATGACCTCTGGGGCTGCCCAGCGAAGCATACAACTTGGGCCCTGAGGGGTGGGGTTGAAAGTAACAACAGCAATAATCAGAGCAGTGGTCCTAGTTATTGATCGACTACTATGTGCTCAGATGTACCTCAAGGGTTTTACATCAAGCCTCTCGTTTAATCCATAACGACCCTGTAGCGTAGATGCCATTATCTCCATTTTGCAGAGGCAAAGGCTGAGGCATCGAGAAGTACAAACCTGTGCAAAGTCACAGAGCTTGAGGGTGGCGTGTTCACGATTTGTACCCAGCGGCTCTGACACGAGTCAGCATTAGGGAAGGGCAGGAGGTGGTTCTAGGACTCCCACCCTCCCAGTCCCCTTTCTTCCCCAGTGTCCTCAGTCCCTGAAACCCCTCCATCACACAGGTGAGCTCTGCCCCTTCAGACACTAAGATACACCACCTGAGGCATCCACTGCCCCAGGTTCCAGCTCAGCCTCCGGCACCCGCTGAGGGATGCGGGGCCCCAAGGCTGTGCTCTCACCTGAGGACTGTGGCCAAGACGAGCCACTTTGCACACTAGGTGGCTGTTCACCAGCACACTGTGGGCAGCGAGTGCGCGGTGGACGAAGGCGAAGCTGGACAGGTGGTGCATGGCGGCGGCCACGCCCCGCTGCATGGCCACCAGCTGCAGGCTGCTGAACTGGCCCTCCCGCTGCTGAGGGATGGGGGCAGAGGTCAGCCAAGGGGCGGGGGACCTCGGCACATCACGCAGAGACACTGGTGCCAAAAGGCAAAGGGACCTGGGGATCAGCCAACGGCCTGGGAGTGAAGGACAGAGACCCTGGAGGTGGGGCAGCAGGGAGCGAAGGCACAGACAGGGCTCTGTCTCCGGGACAGTTGAGAAGTGCCCACCTTCCCGGCCCGAGCCGACCCCCACACCTTGCCACCAGCCTGACTGACCCGCAGGAAGCTGTCCAGGGGGCCCAGCTCCATGAGCTCCGTCACCACCATGAGGGGCCGGCTCTTGGTGACCACGCCCTCCAGCCGCAGGATGTTGGGGTGCTGAAACTGGCCCAGCACTGCGGCCTGGCCTAGAAAGGCCGTCTGCAGGCTCTCGGCGCCTCCGCTCCACAGGGCCTGGATGGCCACGGCCTGCTCCCGCCGTCCCCGGGGCTGCAGGCGGCCCCGGCGCACCTCCCCGAAGGAGCCTGGGAGAGCAGGCGTACGCTGGGGGGGTCTCCAGGAAGGACTCAGTGTCCTGCCCTGTTTAGGAGGGACCCTGCTGGGACCCCTTCCGTACCCTCCCTCTGCCTCTGCCATACCTGCTCCAATGACCTCCTCGATCTTCATGTACGTGGGATCGACCTCCCGGGCGAATTCTCGGATGGCCTGGCAGGGGTCCTCGTAGGTGGAGGGATCGATGTAGTACTTCACCCCTAGCCCTGCAGGCACACGGGGTCCATTATGAGGAGGTGTGCAGGCGGGCGGCCCACGCACCCCAGGCACGCTCTCTCGGTGCCAAGGAGCTGCCCTCGACCCTGGGGGGCCCAGCCTTGCCTGGTGCCCTCCCGGCCCCCGGCCCCTCCCATCCCGGCCACACCCACACCTGGGCTGCTGTACTGCTGCAGCTGCTCCACGTAGCCAGTTCCACGCCGCTTCCTGGGGGACAAACCAGAGTCCTGCGGTCACACTCCCTCTCCCATTTCCCCCCCAGTCTGCCCGCGAAAGCCAAGGTCCTGCCAGGGATCAGTGGCTGGAAGGAGCCGCGCCCCAAGGGCAGGGGCTGGGTGGTGGTGGTGGTGGACACTCGTGGGTGCTTCTGCAGGGAACCTAGGGGCCATCAGGGTTTGGGATCGTGCTTTGGAGAGTATGGTGCTGGGCCACGGCGGGGAGAGACTCACCTCTGGAAGACGAGAGCCAGCACGGTGATGGCCGCCAGCAGAAGGAAGGCCAGCGCCCCCAGGATGGACCCAACCACCAAGGAGAGTCTCTCGGGAAGCTGGGCAGACAGCTCACCTGGAGAACCAGCCACCCACAGTCACAGGTGTGGGAGATCTCACACGCCAGTGCAGACCTCACACACCGCCCCGCAAGCACCCACCTACCCACACCCCCTCCCCCCACAGACCCGAAGGTCGGTGGACAGCCAATCTCCCAGCCTGGAGGGTTTGGGGTGAAGGTTCGAGGCCTGAATGGTTTCTGGACCCCTCCTCACGATCCCTTGGGCCGCCCCCGCCCTGTCCAGGCCTCCTCTCACCTTGAGGCAGCGTCTGGAAGTAGACCTTGCCCCCGTACGGGCCGTGGCCTGCGGCTGTCCGTGCCCGCACCTGGAAGCCATAGATGTGGCCGGGGCTCAGCTGGGTCACGGTGGCCGTGTTGGTCTCGCTGGTCAGGGTGAAGGAGTGGGATTCATCTTCTGCCTGGGGGTGACAGCTGCTCACTCCCTGCCAGCTGCGAGGGCCCCTCGCCCCCCTGCTCCCGCCCCCGCTCCTCACACCCCGCTGGGGCAGGGCCCCGAGGCACGTCTCCTGTCTCCCCACCCCTAGCCCCACTGCGGAGCACTTGCAGCTCCCAGCGTCCCTGCCGGGCGCCCCTCTGCTCCCCACCTGGTCATAGTAGCGGAGCTGATAATCCAGGATGTCCCCGTTGGCCTGGTCGGGCTGTGGCCAGGACACAGTGATGCTGCTGGAGGCCCGGCTCACCTGGTGCACAGCAGGGACTGCGGAGGGAACTGGAGTGCGGGGTTAGCGGCGGTGCCCAGGGGCGGGAGAGCGGGAGTGGGCTCTAAGGCGGTGACTGGCAGCTTAGGGGAGGGCAAGGCTCACCTGTGTGGCTGGTGCTGACATTGACGGCTGCAGCCTGGGGAGGGTCGGGGCTGAGCTCCGACACCCCATTGACGGCCTGCACCTCCAAGATGTAGGGCACGTGTGCCCGGAGCCCCCCAACGAGCACGCGGCTCTCAGTCAGGCCCCTCTGGCGGGGGTCGAAATGCACCTCATCCCTGCAGCGGCGACAAGGGCCCTTGCCTCCCGCTCCACACTCCTTGCACACGACGTTGAAGAGCAGGTCCCCGCGTCCCCCCAGCTCCTGGGGCAGGCGCCAGTGCAGCATGAGCACAGAGCCCTGCACCTCAAACCACAGCTCCTGAGGGGCCGATGGGGGAGCTGGGGAGGGCGTGTGCAGGGCAGGGAAGCACCGCGAAGGCGGGAGTCGTGGGGCGGGGGTGATTGGGGAGGGAAGGAGGCAGGGGAGGGAGGACGGCCCAGAGGGAGGAGACAGAAAGCAGGGGAAAGCGGAGAAGATAGGTGGGGCGAGAGAGGAAGGAGGTGGGCCAGGTGGAGATGGGGTCGGGGAAAGAGGCGGGGAAGGAAAGCAAGGACACAGGAGAAAGAAGTCAGTGCAAATGCAAACCAGCTGCACCGTGTTGCCCTCCAGGCTCTCCCTCCCCTGGTCCCACTCCCATCCCACGCCCATCCCTGGGGCCGGGGCGGGAGCGGGGGCGGGGGGGGGGGGGCGACTCACCAGTGCAGGGGGCCTCTGGGGGGTCGGAGCTGGCCCGGTAGAAGCCCTCCAGGCAGGCACACACGGGGGCCGCAGGGTCAGGGGCGAGGCTGCGGGCAGGGCACGGTGAGCAGGGGGCATTCCCAGCCGAGGCCTTGTAGGACCCCCTGGGGCAGGCTGAGGGGCAGAGGAGGGTAGAGGCCTCAGGCCCACCCCGTCCATCCCCTCCTGAGCCCCCCACACCTGCACACAGCCAGCCTTCCGAGATCCATCTCCTCCTCACCCCTCTCTCCCCTCTTTCCCTCCCTCAGCCAGAGATTACTTCTGCCATTTTGCCGGGGCAGAATTACATTTCCATTGATGGAAAAAGTGAAGTGTGGTAGGGGCTACAGCAGAGCAAGCACCACATGTAGCTGCCGGGCTCGACTGCCTAGCCTGCCTGTGCCGCAGAATCATTCTTTACAGCTGCATGCACGGCCTTCTACCTGCCTCCTGGTCACCTGGCCCTGGGGTGAACCATCCCCAGCTACATGGCAAATGCGGACAAAGGACCCCATCCCAAGCCAGCCTAGGAGTTTAACTCCTTTCATTTCCATCCATTCTCAGGCCTGCAGCCCTAGGATCCCCAGCAATCGCTGTGGAAGTCTCCAGAAAGTTCTAAAAGTTTCAGATGAGTGGCTGAGAGCAAGGTTGTGCGCTTTAAGAAATAAATCTGGAGAAAACAGGGGTCCTTTCACTAAAATAACTTATTCCTGACCTTCTGGGGACAAAATAAAGTGTGGGCTCGTTCAGGAGAGGATCCCAAAGGTGGGGGGCGAGTGCAAGGGAGCGGGGTCTCACCTTGGCAGGCCTTGTCTCCGCGAGCAGGCTCGTGCCCGGGCTGGCAGCGGCAGCTCCCAACGGCTACCATCCATTTGCCCTCCCCGTTACAGTGCAGCCTGGGAGGGCTGCCTCCTGCCTGGCCCCCTCCTCCATCCTCCTCGGGCTCTGCGTGCTCCACACAGGTGCCCACGGCCGCCACCAGGGAGGCCCCCCCGGCCCCACTGGCCTGCGTCTCAGGAAAGGTGGCGAAGGCGCGGAGCACGGAGGGGCAGGCGTAGAAGAAGAGCTTGACCGCCACGAGGGCCAGGCAGGCCCCGGTGTCCTGGAAGGCCACGTAGAAGCCGCGCTGGGTCAAGGGCCCGAAGCTCCGCTCCTTGACGTTCAGCTGCAGCCCCGCCCGCTGCCCCGCCCCGCGCGGGCCCACCGCCCACGCTGAGGAGGCGGGGAAACTCTCATCCGCCGCGATCGTGTCCACCTTGGTCCAGCGTTTGAGGTGCCAGGAGGAGGTGCTGTCGGAGCTGTCAGGCTCCTCGGCCTGGCGGTAGTAAAGCGTGAAGGTCTCTCGGCAGGTGCCCCCCACCACGCCCAGGCTGGAGCAGGCCCGCACGGAGAAGTGCAGCCGGATGTGCGCCCTCTGCGCCCCTCGCCGCTCCACAAAGTGTGTCTGCAGCCAGTTGTCCTGCCCGGGGCCGGGAAGGGCCCCGGCCACGTGGCATGCCTCGAAGGTCCGAGTCAGGCGTCGCTGGTCATCCAGAACACTCACTTCGTCCCACTGCAGGGAGGACCACAGAGGGCATTAGCTGCTCGGGGCTGGAAAGGTGCAGGGAGGCGGGGGCATATCCCTCCCGGTGAAACTTAGCATTAATGACATGCAAAGCAGCTGAGGATACCCAGAAGTCCTGCTCCTCTGGAGGTCAGGCATCTTGTCCCATCCATCTCTGCTCAGGGTTTCCTCCACAAACTCAACACGCTAGCGGGGGTGTGGGGGTGGGGGGTGGTGGGGGGGGGGGTGGCGTTGGGTTCAGAATGAAAGCGTGGCACTCACCCCACCTGGTGGGTAGGTGAGCCAGCCAATCTCAGATGTCTCTCCAGTGGTGTCCAGCAATACCTCTGCCCAGCGATAAGAAGGGGCACGCAGTTAGCAGGCCTTCAGCCAGCAGGTTTCACCCCACCCCATTCCCATTAGGAAAAAGAGAATTTCCCTCCCCGGTTCCTTGAATTGACTAACAAGAGCACAGCTGCCTGTCGGGAGCCTTTCTCTGAAACCTTCCCCCTTCCTTTCCCCCTTTAGATGTCTTCACCCTTTCCTGCCTTTTCTGAATCTTTCCCACTTCCCATCAGTGCTGGCTCTCCCCTGGCAGGTGGGGGGTTCTCCCGTCTCCCCCCCCTCTTACCTTCCAGAGCCAGGACTGAGGACACCAGCACCAGGACCCACAGGCCACACACCATGCCCGCCACCCTGCTCCCTGCCGGGGCAGCCCGTTCAGCGGCCATGAGGCATCTTCAGGGCTCCCACCATTGCTCTGGCCACCACCCTGCTCCCAGGTGGGGCTGCTGCTTCCTAAGACTGGGGTCTGCAGCCAAGCTGGCTTCCTAGGGAGACACAAAGGACCAGAGGAGGCCGGTGGGAGGGAACAGCATTGCTTCAGAGTTGGCCCTGGGTCTCCCCCTGTAGCTCGCAAAGTGCCCCAGCACCAACCATGGGTGAGGGCCAGCAGGAGGCTGACTCTCTCCTGACCTGTGTCAGGTCCACCATCTTGGAGGACCATGTGCCCGGTCACCCACTACACTCCACAGGTGACCCATCTCTGAGCATCTGTTTCTCATGGCCCTCCCCTTTAGAGCACCGGGTAGTTCTGGGCCAGTCTTACCCCTTTGCTTCTGGAAGGAGCTATTCAAGTTCTTTCTCTTCATTTACTCTCCTCCCTTCCTCCTACGGCCACCCTGCATAGAAAATCAGAAGATTCTTCTCATTAAAAGCAGGCGAGTTAGAAGCTACTCCTTCCCTGGGGGCACACGGTTCCCCCTGCCCAACACCTCCCAACCCCCATCAGACTCGGATACTCTAGACATTTCTGAGAGGCAGTGAAGCAAAAGGGACCGAAGAAGGAGAGCTTGGGGGGTATCACGGGAGGGAGGGTGTGAGAGCAGACACAGAAAAGAACATAGGCGGGAAGATTCCATCTGATAAAGGAGCCAGGACAGAGAAGGGACAGAGCTATGTAGGTGTGGCATACCTACATTTTATGAACCAAGGTCCTCTCTCCACAAGTGTATATGAAAAGATGCTCCCTAGTTTGCTCACAATGAAAGGGAGGCATGTTGGAACAACAGTGAAATGCCATTTTGTTCTACGAGATTAACAATGCCTGGGTGGGGAAGGTATGAGAAATAGGCTCTCTTGCATTCATTGTGCATACGGGCTCAAGTTGGTGTATCCTCTTAGAAGGACAGTTGGCGATGTCTATCTAGCAGCTTCACTTCTAAGAATCTGTCCTTCAGGTATCGTATACTTGGATCCTTTTGCACAGATGTTCGAACAAGAATATTTCTTGCAGCATTGCTTGTAAGGGAAAAGACTGTAAAGTTACTGTTCATCAATAGGAAGATGGTTAAAAAATTATGGCACGAACTTCAGAAGGAATAAGGGCTAGTGTTTATGTACTGATATGAAAATAATTTCCAAGTGAAAGTACATAGTCCATTGCAGAGCCATATACAATATGCTCCCGACTGATCGGTAACTTAAGAAGGACCTACATATACATATGCACGTAAGGATCTTTAAGAAAGGTAGACAAAACCTGGGAAGAAGGGGAGAGGGAGAGGATGGGGGCTAGTGCAAGAGACACTTACTCTCACTATATCCCCTTAAATTTTTATATTTTAAAAATCTTGCATACATATTATTTTTCAATGAAATCATTAAAATTTCATTCAAATCCATAAATAATAACTGTTTAATAAAACGAATCAAAATCGCGTTCATGCCCTCAAAATGATTTCACGCTTTTATGTAAAACATTCCCGAGCCTTAAGAAGCACAGCGCTGCAGCTCACAAGCACGTGCCCAGGAGCCCTGGCTGCCTCCAGGGTCACGGTGAAGACCGGGAGGCTCAGACCTTTCTTTGCTGGTTGGTCTAAGGTTAGTGGCGAGCTACATCTCTCCTTGTGACTGAGTCTCAAAAGTCTGTGAGTTGCATGGACACTAGAGGTCATTTATTTCTGTTGAGAAGAAAACAAGAGGCATGTTTCTCAAAAGACACGAGTTTGAGAGTAAAAAAAAAAAAAAGTCAATTGGAAGTTGGAACCTAAAAATTACACATTTCACGATGAAGCTGAAACTAAGCTATTAAACTATATTTAATTTTGATAAATATGAGAATCATGATTTGATTTCTGTTAATCTGATTTTTTCAGTTAATGCTGGCTATGCTGTAAGCTGAAGCCGTCAGTGTTATCTCCAGGTGGTTTTCATGAAAAGACACCATTTCTGCATCTGCATGGGCTGCCATGTAGTGGATGTCTGCCACGTAGCCACTGAAATGTACCTTTCATGCCTCTAGACCCCTATATGAGAAACAGAGAGTTCAATTTATAGCCTATGGAGGCAAGTAAGGAGCATTTCCAAATCTTCACGCTGTATATCTTAAACTTACACAATATTATATGTCAATTGTATCTCAGTAAAGCTGGGGGGAAAAAGAAGCATTTCCATAGGGCAAATTATTCCTAAGAAACAGAGGTTCTTTGCAAATACTGTCCCAAATGCTACTAGAATCGTTCACATATGAAATAAATGTTTCAAGAAGAACCGAGAGATGGTAAAGTAAAAAGCACTGTCCCATCATCAACGGCTGTTTAGAAACTATCCTAAAGTAATTCATGCTGTAGATATACACCCCACCCCAACTCTCAATGACTTAATTTGAAGGCATGCTTGACACACCAGAGCAGACCACTGTCTGAAGAAACTTATTTATAACCTTCAGTCTTCTGGATCCGAATCGAAAAAAGGTCCTCATCAAACAGCAAAAGTACACTTCTGGGTACTTGAAGGTCCTAAACCATTTCTCTGAGAAATGGTCACAGAGTCTTTAGGAAGGCTGTTATCAAGAACTGAAAATGCCAGCAAAACGTCTTTAAACAATGAAGGCTATTACACCATTTGCCCAGCAGATAGCCTTTAAAATAGCCTCTTTCAGTTAGAACATGGATGGATTCTGGAATCTGTACAAAGAAGAAACTATAAGTACCATGTCTTCTTAAACTTATAACTAGACAAATAATCATGGAGAAGGAATAATGAACACTTTGGAATATCCCAGTGAATTTTTTTTGAGAGACAGCAAAACATGAGAGAAAAGGATGCCCTGCAGATCATATCCGCTGTGCAGTATGGAACAGTCTAGAAGATGAATGGCCAAGCATTTGCTTTGATGACCCACAATACAAGTAACACGGTGGCTTGTGGCTATAATAGGGCGTGTGCGCATAGCCTTAGTGTGCATCTTGATGACAACATGAAGCTGGCCTCTCTCCAGAAGATCCAGAAAAAAGCAGAAGCAATTATAAAACACGCTAAATCCATTCAGTTTCTGTTGTCAAGAGGAATCAGGAAGAAAAGAATAAAGTGGAGACATCACATGTAGACTGCCACAAGGAATTTTCTGAAATTTTACGAAGAACAAAGACATTCATTAAAAAGAAATGATTGAGGACCTTCAAGTACCCAGAAGTGTACTTTTGCTGTTTGATGAGGACCTCTTTTAGATTCGGATCCAGAAGACTGAAGGTTATAAATAAGTTTCCTCAGAAAAAAATTGTTGCTGAGTGAGACTAGGAAGTTAGGTCAGTTCTTACGTATCAAACAAAGCAGATAAATCCAAGTCTTTTATTTTTTAATGTATAAAAAGAAACGGAGTGTACCTCTATGGTAAGGATAAAAATAAGGATAGAGGGAACTTTATTAAGACACGGAAGAAATTGCTGTCAACTAATTCCTGCCACTGCAGATTCTTTTGAAACAAGATTCAAAGGCGGAAATATAAGTGACAAGAACACGCAGCTCCATCACATGCCTAGAATACAAAACAAGCAGGACTTAGAACTTGATTTTCAAAGGTGCCTTCACTGGCCGAGGATGAGGACATCTTTCCGCATTTGGTCCAGGAGTGCGCCCTGGGAGCAGCCAATCACATCCCTGCTGCCACACAGAGGGAGACAGGCCTCTGTAAGGCCAGGCCCCTCACCCTCTTCCCTGTGGCCTGCTTGAGATTCCTCTATCTCCTCCAGCTCATGAATCGGTCACGGTTTAGAAATCCTCTAACCCCTGAAAAAGCAGAAAACTGATCTCCATCAGGAAAACATTCACATTTCAGATGTATATTGGTTTTAAAAATATAAAACACCAGGAGCAGCAGAAATGGGGTTGTAAAATGATAGCTCAGAAAATGAGACTGATTAGACAAAGTTTCTTGTGATAAAAATTGCATTCTATGACCAGATTTTTTTTTTTCTCAGCTCCTCTTCTGGTTATACCATTTTATATCTTTTTGATACAGTAGGGACAGGAGAGCCACAAGCTTGCTACATTTCTTTAGTTTACAAAAACATAACAGTTTCATAGGCATCAGGATTGTATTTTGTTTTCACAAAATGGCAAAGATTAAAGATGTGTAGAATCTTAGCTTCTAAATCATAGCTTATGAGCTCTGTTATGTATAAAAATGAAAGATTTAAAAATAAATGAGTAAATCTGTAAGAATTTAAGAAGTTTACTGTGCTCAAATTAAAATGCTAAATATGATAATTTATGAACAAACCAAGCTGAGTTAAATATAATTTATGCACCTCGATCCACAAAGCAAATTTTTAAAAATTAAATAATCTAAGCCCAGTGAGCTTGGAGGAAAGGTATGGCAAAAGATATATTGGGCCAGTAAAATTGGTTACTGTAGGAGCATGGGGAAGCAGTTATTAACGGTCTCTTATAGATACTTGAATTGTTTTTCTTGTTACAATGAGCATATCTTATTTTTATAATTAAAACAAAATCTCATAGAATCTAAACAGAAAAGAAAAATATTTATAAAACTTAGACTAGTATAACATGTTTACAATTTATCCTCCCTGCCCTGTGCCCTCTAAGTTTCCAAACATCTAGAAATTTTCATCTATAAGAAGAAAGCAGAGAGGGAGAGGCAGTAGGACCTGGGAATGAATGAGCGAAATAATGTCAACAATAAAAGCAAAATAACTTCTATCCCTGGATAGTCTTTAAGCTTATCTCCCAAGAAGTTCAAATTGCCCCACTGATTATGCCATGCTTTTCTTACAGGATGTCAAGCATCCTGTAAGCAAAGGCCTGCAACTTCAAAGAGAAAGAGGGGGACAGAGAGGGCTATACACTCGGAATGCACACGGGGCATCACCGCAAAGTGAGCCCCGACAGGGAAGCAGAGCAGCCTGCAGGGGCCAGCAGGGCGAGGGAAGGTCCCAAGGGCAAAGAGGCCAATGGCTTTAAGTGGCTGGTGCGTCTGCTCTGGTTGCTGAGCTGGTCCTCACACCTGTTAGCCGCAGGGTCAGCGTGGGAGGGGTCAGCACCACAGGCCCTGTCGTCTGTCCTGTTCTGCAGCTGTTAAACGCCCAGGAAATTCCAGTATAATCCTTGCTCAGCTGAATGCTGCAGCCTCTACCCCTTAATCTCTACCTTGGTCTCAGTAGGTCTCCTTGAGATCTGGCCACCCGCCCTGAAAAGGATCCCAGCGGCCTTTAAGGAGGCATCCAGAGCAGACAGTGAGGAGGTAGCTTTCCTCCGGTGCTTCTAGCCCCTGCTGCCCTGGCTGGAGAAGCCAATGTGTGGATTGGCTAGGACACACTGGCTAGCACACTGTCCTAGCAGAGGACAGTGCTATGTCCCCGGGGGCCTCCAGCCCCGGAGAATGTCCCCCAGAGCACACAGAGGCAGACAAATGTGCCTCCCACTCCCCGGCTGGCTGTGGAGCTGGGGGAGGCTTTTAAGATGCAGGCAGTGTCTGGGTCTAGCCAGACAGCCACTTAGAATGAGCCACTCTGGCTGTGCATGATGGGGGGACATGCGGGGCCCTGGTAAAGGGCATAAGGGAGGGTGTTGGGGCAGTTGGTGCATATACAGGAGAGATGAGTAAGTGGAAGATTGTGGAAGAAAGCCCATGAGTGCCAGGACCGGTGCCCGTGAGAGCAAGTGTGAGAGTGTGTAAGGGAGAGTTTCTATAAGGTGAGATGGGTGTGGAGCAGGAGAGTATGCGCTGGGTGTGTGCGTCTGTGTGTGTGTGTGTGGCAGCAGGCCCATCCCTGCAGATCCCAAGTGGTCCTCACGTTGCTGGCATATGCCCATGAGCCCTTCCCCCTCACCCTGGGTCTCTCCCTACTCCACCCCTAGTTGGGCTGTCAACCTCTCTCTGCCCTGGGAGTTGTTCCTGTGGAAACACCTGGGCTGGGAGAGGAAGGTACACAGGGAAGTAGAGAAAGGGAAACCTCAGGCTCAAAGCCCTCCAAACCCCAGCATCCCCATTCCACCTGGTGGGGACACAAGGCCAAGGGCCCAGCTCTGGAGATGGTGATCCGCTGGGAGAGCATCTGGCCCTGCCCGGAGGAGGGATGGTCCTGTCCTTCCACCGCTCAGCCCATCACTGCCTGTTGCTCCCTGGCATTCTGATGACAGAGCGGCCCTTGCCTGCCATCTTCTTGCCCCCTGAAGGAACCGACAGACTCTAAAGGAGTCCTCTTCCCCAGGTCACTAGGCAGGTACATACATAGGAGCCTGCACCCTAATCTTCCTGCGATAAAAAATGTGCATTGCCCTCAAAGAGCCAAGCGGCCCCTCTGAACAGCAGCACCTGGCAAGTCTCAGAGCCCCAGTCACTTGGGCAGTTTCCCTGGACTGCCAGCTTCCCACAGCTCCTTTCCCACTAAACGAGCATCTCTCCTTCTAGAGCCTGAGTCAAGTTCCCGGGGCGGGCACAGGGCCCGGGGTTAACTGACTGGGAACAGGCCCAGCCACTTCTCTCCCTGGGTACTGCCAGGGACATTACAACATCGGCTACGCTGGGCCCCTGCCAGCTCCCCCAGGGATGGGAGGAGAGAGGGTGCCAGACAGCCAAGACTGGTGGGTCGGGGTGTCGGGCAGGCAGGGCCACGCACCCAGATGTAAAGCGAGGGGGTGGAGCCGGGGCAGCAGCAAGCAGTAGACTTTGGTTGTGATTTGGAGGTCAGGGCTGGGGAGCAGGAACCAAGCGTTCCCTCCACTCCAGGGCTTATGGGTGGTCATGGGGCTGCGGGAGCAGGATAGGCTGTGGGGAGCTGGGGGCAGGTGTGCGATCAGCCTCCTTGCTCCTCCCAGCTCCGCCGGGATTGGAGACGTGCCACTGGAGTCAGAGGGGTGGTCAATCCTCTTCAGCAGGCTGGGAGCCCGGCCTCTTCCAGGACCCCTAGATCAGGAACCCCTATATCAGAGCCAACCGAGTGTCTCTGGAAACACCGTGGGGGGTCGCAGCAGCAGGCCCATCGGGGTGTCACTGACGGCTCGTCACAGGCGGGGGTGGGGTGGGAGCCAGGCTGGCCGGGTCCGCACCCCTCCCGAACCCCGCTCTCGCTTTGGGGACGGAGACTCAGCACTCCCCCGCGAGGACCCCCGGATCTGCAGAGGCCCTGTCTGGAGGGCCCCTTTACTTCTGCAAACCCGAATTCCTGTCCCCAGGCACGCAGGCCCCCGGCCCCCCACGCCGCCTGCGACCCCCGGGCTCACCTTCGCGCCGGCCGCAGGCTCAGCAGGTCTGCGCTCCCCCGAGGCCCCGCGCTGGAGCCGGGGCTCCGGGCGCTCACCGGGGCCGCCCGCCTCTCCGCTCGGGTGCAGGGACCAACCTTCTCCGCGGCGCGGGTCCGCGCGGCGGCGGCCGGGGCTGCTCCGGAGGCGGGGCGCCGGGGATCTTGAGGGGCCCGCGTCGCGCTCGCCGGCGCCGCGCTGGGTCGCGGGTCCCGCCGCCCGCTGCTCTGCTCCCGAGCGGCGGCTGGAGCGAGCGCAGCCCAGCCCGCCCCCTCCGCGTCCCTCCCCGCCCGGCCCGCCCCCTCTCCGGCCCCTTCGGCCGCCCTCGCTCTCCCCTCTTCCGGGGAGCCCAGCCCGCCCTCTCGGCCTCGGCGGCGAGTGCGCGGGGCTCGCCCGGGGCCTGCCCGTGCGCCGGGCCAGGGGACGTGGACGCGGAGGATGGCGCGCGGGCCGGGCTGGGGGAGGCGGGCGGCCGGGAGCTCTGTTTAAAGCCCCCGGGGCGGGGGCGGGCTCCGGCGCTCGCAGAGCTGCGCCACTGGTGCCCAGGGCAGGGCAGGGACACCTGCGCCCCGTCGCCTCCCCTGCTTTTCTGCTTCAACTCCAGGAACTAAACCCGCTGTTTTAGTTCCCACTCAGATTTGAACTAAGGTGGGCGTGAGCTGAGAAAAAGAGAAAGAAGGAGAAGGGGGTGGAGGGAAAGACAAACTGAGAATTTAGAGGGTGCGGAGGTGGGCTGGGGGTGGATAGGCAGTCAGGGTACGAAAGGGGCTCTGATCTAGGCTTCAGCTCTTCTCCGCGTTGGGGACCCTGGATCTTGCCCGGCGTTGGGGCTTCTGACTCCACCCGCCCGCCCTCCATCCTCTCCGAAGGGCAGGGAAGCCTGGGTCTCAGAGGGGGGAAGTCCCGAGGTCGGTGCCAGGAGCTTACACTGCCGGGCAAGTCGCTGCACCTCTGGGTGCCTCTTCCCTCGCCCGCTCCCCAGAGAGAAAGTCTCCACACGGATGAGAGACGGTGGAAAGTACTCGCAGCGGGTGCCTGGAAGGGTTGAGGAACGGAGGGGGCGCCGCGAGGAAAAAAGGTTTCTGCCCACCCGTAGCTTCCTCTCAAACCCGGGACAGGATTGGGGTTCTATTGTTCCGGTCCTAACAGCCCTGAGCTGAGGCCTTGCTGCGAAGTGTTGCTACCACCTGCTGGCTCTTTCAAAGAACACGGTATCAGGGGGATATCTGCTGGCTTATTCCCCCACCCCCAGCTCCCCATGTTACCCTGTCCCACATCATTCTCCTACGTTCTTCATTTATTCACGACACCTTTATTAAAGCACTAGCTGCAAATGGGCTGGTCAAAACTGGTACTTAAGGAGCATTCAGAAATCCAGGAAAATTGTGAAGGAGGTCTATGAGCCCACAAGCGCAATAAGCAGAACAATGAAACTCATTAGGCACCTGGGAGAAACACAGGCTTTAATGAATTGGCTGAATGAGTGATATAAAGAAAGACAAAGGCGACTGAATTAGACCCCGGGCAAGGGGCTTGTTTACTCTCAATACCTGAGTCAATTAATAAGCCTAATGCTGTTGAGGGATTCTGCATTTGGACATCCAAATGATAAGTCCACTCACATTGGTGAGTTTATCTGTTTCTTCTCTTTGCTCTGAAACTCAGTGGTAGAGAATTGCCTTCATTTCCAAATCAGTTCTCCCCAAGACCTTGAAAGACTTTTGTGGAGAAACCTGGCTTTATATGCAATATTATATAACTCATGATCCTAGATATAGTAATAATTTGATTGTCAGAAAGCTATGGGTATATTGGGAACTTTTTTAAAAAGCATATGATTAAATTATGTTAAAAATAAAAGTATCAATCAAACCAAAACATAGAAGTAACTTTATAAAACCCAGAAGTTCTAATAGTAATTTGCAATTCATCATATATTGACATTGTAGCAAAAAATATCTCTATTCCTTTCTATTGTCTGACATAGCTCATTTTTTATACCGCCCATTAGGTGCCTATAATATGAAATTAAGTTTTTGTTGTTTGAGGCTTATGTAATTAGTTCTTTTTCTTTTGTTAATATTTGAGAGACATCCGGTCTTCAAAGAAAGCTCCCTTGCACCCTGGAGGCAAAGAGGTTTAAATTTGTGATGACAATTTGCCCTGTATCATAATCTCCTGTGTGTTATCAAACTAAATTTTAAAAGCAGGTGGATAGCACAGAATGCATTGTTAAGTGATGCTGCCATCTGCAGCTATTAAAAAACAAAGTAATAAATACCTTCTTAAAGTTGGACATAAATCCTTTCTAAAATGTGTTCAGTGCCTGGCACACATTAGGTGCTTAGAAGTGTTTTAGAATAAGTGAATAAAAAATCATGGTATTTAAATTTGCTCTGTGCTGAAGGGCAGGACCTAATAAAGTCTGTGGCTCACAGAAGTCATTATGTTGGACACAACCATCTACAATGTAAATTTGGAGCCAAAAGAAGATCCTGAGTAGAAAACTCCAGGTGATTTGAGATGGCTTTTTGACTGGTTCTGGTTTTGTTTTTCTGTTTTTGCCTCCTTCTTGGGTTTTTCTCCAACATCTGTCACTCCCCAAGGATGTGCAATTTTCTTCTTTTTTATTTCCCTTTAGAGTGGCTAATGCAAGCTGATGTTATTATAAACAAAGAGCTTTATAAGTAATATCAGTGATAAGAATTCTAGTAAAAAGCAATAAAGCAACTTGCTGAGCCCCCAGACCTCTTATTCCAAGACATGAGTTATAGCTCCAGATGCACAAGCTCACAGGGTCCCTGGCATGTCCCTGAACTGTCTCCAGGCTCCGTGGCCTCTAGGGGCAGTCTTCCCAAAAGCTGGAGTCTGGTCTCCAAACATTTTGGCCTATAAAAGTGTCAAACGCCCAATTTATACAATTTTGTTTGTTTGTTTGTTTAGAAACTTCTAGAGTAAACCTACAGGACTGGTTTGTTTGAAAGACAAACCTAGTTTGCAACTGATTTGTACACCAGTGGTGACAGATAACCTGAATGCTCATTGGATGTGAGTGATCTTCAAAGTTTACCCATCGGAGTCTTACACTTTTGCATTACTTTAACCGAACGATAATATAAAGACATTCACAGGTATTAGTGCACAGAGAGAAAGAGAAAGGCTCTTCTCTCCTGATAGGATGTTTAATCAGTTAGAGATTGATGTCAGCTGCATGTAAGGGACAAATCGAGGAATTCAGGGTTGCTATGGCGGCCCCAGGTCAACAAGACTTAGGTTTCTGCCCCTCCGTCTTTAGGGTGAGGCCTTGTTCTCAGGTTGTCGGCCCATCAGCCAGAGTTCCAATTATAAGGTCTATTAGTTTCAGTCAAGAAATAGAAGATGGGCACAGAATAAAGGGCATAGTTTCAGCTGAGTTAAGACTCTTTAAAGCTCCTTCCTGGGGGCTTTACCCAGTGACTTCTCCTTGTATATTATTGGCCAGGGAATACAGGTGCACCAAATAAAATTAAAGGTCTGTTAGTGAGAGAGGAGAAGGGAAAGAATGTTAGACAAGCAACCAGCAGCCTCCACCGCAAATGAGCTGAGATGATCACAATTACCTACTTTTCCTGCAATCTGTGAAGACGGAGGGTTTTCATCAGACATCCTTGCAGCCCACCCCTCCAGGCCAGCATCCTTAATACGTATTTTTAAAGTTCAAAGATGATTCCTAGGAAGTTAATGGAGTGAAGGGAATGCTAGGCGCCTCCTTTTACTAGAATAGCTATGACACCATCTCAGAAGAAAAATCCTCTGCAGTCACTCATATAAACCAGAAGAGTTGAAAACATTCCAGATTTTAGTAAGAGTTTGGGCAATCCCCATGTGCGGGACAGGGTTGACAAGTGTGCCACACCACTCTGCCCCTTCCCTTGTCTATGCTGTGTCTTCTCCCTTTGGATCCAGACAGGGTGCGATGATCTACAACACGGACCAGGTGATCCCATGGTCTGCTCTTCCAGTCACATGCAGTCTTGTCCTCTAGCTCTGGTCCCAGACCGTGTTCTCTGAAAATATCCACATCCCCACCCCCACCCCCCAAAATAGGAAGGGTAACCTGCATTGCTGCAAGATCTGCCACTAGCTCTAGAGGTGGCTGGAGCATTTCCTAGTTCTCAGGCTGCTGGATGTTCCCTTGTCTTAGACAATAGTTCTCTCTCTCCGTTCATATGGGATTCTGGAGTCTATCCCATCAGACCTTTAAGCACCAGTAACAAAAGGAGCAAGTCGGTATTAATGATTAGTGAACAACAACAAAACTTGAGATCTTTTAAAAATCTGAGGCAAAGTGAAAAAGGAGTAATGATGTAAGAGTTTAAAGAAAAGGTTTTCACTTTATATTCTTAGTGAGTTAAAAGCAGATACGGAAACTATTTTTAAAGGTTGGGATGAAAAGGGAGTGTGAAAAAAAAAAAGAAAAGCACAATAGCCAAAATAAAATCTCAGTCATGCAGAAAGAAAAAAATTGACTTAAGACTCCAGGAAAAACAAACCAGTGAAATATAACATGAACCTGGGAAGACATTCCATGTGAGACATAAATAGATTATTTTTTAACTAACGGAGAAGATAAAACATCTGAAAAATACAAAAGGGGATTCTAACCTTAAAATGACAGTAATACCAGAATGAGAAGACAGATTAAAAACACAAGAGAAGAAAAATAAAAAATTAACGAAATTTATTTCAGTATCTGGCACAGGCTAAGTACTTTTTTTAAAAAATAAATTCATTTATTTTATTTTTGGCTGCATTGGGTCTTTGTTGCTGTGCGCGGGCTTTTCTCTGGTTGTGGCGAGCGGGGACTACTCTTCATTGCGGTGTGCGGGCTTCTCATTGCGGTGGCTTTGCTTGTTGTGGAGCATGGGCTCTAGGTGTGCAGGCTTCAGTAGTTATAGCACGTGGGCTCATTCGTTGTGGCTCTTAGGCTGTAGAGCACAGGCTCAGTAGTTGTGGCACACGGGTTTAGCTGCTCCGCAACATGTGGGATCTTCCCAGACCAGGGCTCGAACCCGTGTCCCCTGCACTGGCAGGCAGATTCTTAACCACTGCACTGCCAGGGAAGTCCACATGCTAAGTACTTAATGAATATTTATTACATAGTTGAATTAACTTGAAAAAAACTCATGAAACTGACAATTTAGCAAAACTGATAGGCAAAAATCAATACCAAGATATATTCTGGTAAAAGTTTTCCAGTGAGTACCTTATAAATTTATACACACACACAGAGTTCATTTTTAACAAGAGTCAAAGTCAAGATGTGTTCATATTTCTTTTCTGGGGCATTGATTAATGAGAAGGTCCATAGCTGTAGAATAATACCTTCAGAGTGCTCAGAAGAAAAGGATAAAACACTATTGATCAGCTTCTAAAAAGCCATTCCCAACTCTTCTCGTTAGCTACCTGAAATGTTGAGGCTGAGAAGCTTAAATAATTGCCCTCCTAGTCTTTCTTACAGTTAGGAGTGGATACCCAAACCTAATTCTGCTTCATGAGAAGGAAACACTGAGAAAGCTTTTGGATTTCTGATAAAAGGGCACAGATTTGGCTGACGTGGCCCTTTCTCGTCTGTCTTGCTTTGAAATCATCCCTTGGACATTGTACTGGTTTCCTACCAAATGCCGCAAAAAACTTAGAAGCTAAAAACAACACAAAGGTATTATTTTACAGTTCTGGAGGTCAGAAGTCTGAAATAGGTGTAGCTGGGCTAAAAAAAAAAGAAAAAAAAAATCAAGATGTAAGCAGGTCTGTGTTCCCTCTGGAGGCACTGTTTCCTTGACGTCTCTAGTGCAATGTCCAGAGGCCACTGCATTCCTTAACTCATGAATTTCTCTATCTTTAAAGCCAGCAATGTTGGGCTGAGTTCTTCTCACTGACTCTCTTCTCTCTCCCTTTTCTACTTATAATCGCTTGTGTGATTATATTGGATCCACCCAGATAATCCAGGATAATTCTCTCCATCTCCAGGTCAGGTAATTAGCAACCTTAATTCTATATGTAATCTTAATTCCCCACTGCCATGTGCACTCACATAATAGATTTCAAGGATTAGGATGTGGATATCTTTGGGGACCATTATTCTGGTACCACAGACATGGTGGCCGGAGCTGCAGCAGCCATATTGGCAGCTGAGCCAAAACCAGCAACCACATATACTGCTTGTTACATGAAAAAAGAACCAAAAACCTGTAATGGTGATTTTTGTTACCTGCAGCTTCATACTTTTCTATTGAATATAGACTTAAATATTATATTCCCAGCTCAGGACCTATTCTTTTCAAGAGGCAAGAAAAGGTCATTCTTGGATCTGCAAATTCTTGGAACATTTACTACTCAAGTCTGTTTTCCAGCAAGACACACTGCAAATGTACTCTGAACAATTAAGAGATGAATAAGCAATTTCATTCTTCATTATGAAAGCTGTGATTGAGAAAAAGTGGTTATAATCACTGAAACTAAAGTTGTAGGATAAATAAAATACAAAACAAAATACAAACCTGCAAATCACTAAGCAATAAAAAGAGGAACATTAAGTAATTGAGAGTAATTATGGGAACAAAAGTAAAATATTCAATGTAAGTATAAAAGAAAGTTTTTTTGAAAGGAAATTTTAAACTCCAGATTAGTATAATCCAAAGTATGAAAGGGAAATAGCAAAGGTGGGGATGTCGTCAGTGTTAACTTCCTTGACATCATCAAAGGAAGTCAATCCTTACTGTTGGCATAATTAGGTAAAAAGACTTTTAATGTTTTAAGATAATCACGTAAGATTATCTTTAAAATAGGGTGTTAACCTTACAAACCATAGATAAAAGATAAAAGTAAATGGATATAGTTCATTAATGCAAAAGCAAAATATACAAAAGATAACAAGGAAGCATTAAAATGTGGAAAACATAATTAAAGTGACAGATGTCAAACCAAGTACACTGTCCTAATAAGCATAATATTCTAGAACAACTTCCATGGTAAGTCAGTGGAATAAGTATGTTGTGAAATTTCTTCAGGTAGCAAGTAACAAAAAGTCTCTTTCACATTTTGTAATATACTTAAATAATGAATTGCTGTCTTTTGCATTTCTGGAAATATTTACATAAATGAGATGATATTGGGGGGGCACTTGACCCTTTAATTTCTCAAATAAAAATGGAACCATCAGTAACAGTACAAAATAATACTGTTAAAATTAAATATATAATTTTGAAATATTTAAACAATGGAGTTTAAATACACTCACTCACACACACACACACACACACACACACAGGGAAGGAGAACATTGCTATCCTTCCCATTGCCCACCTCTCCTCTTCTTCTACCCCTCTCTTTCCCTGCACCTTCACAACCCAAGGAGAGATGCGAAAAGATGCTAATTTGTTTGCAAAATTGATTAGGCTCTTACAAGCAATAATTTCAAAAGCTTCATCTGAGTATTTGTGTAGCTAAAGCAGCAATCATGAAAAAGGATAAAGCTTAGAACTGAGCTCACTTTTTATTTATTATAAACCCAACAGGATGCAGTGTGAAAGGGGGAGATGATTTAAAAAAATCATGGGATAGTCACATTCAAATTCAACAAAAATATAGGCTTAAAGACTTTAATCACTTTAAATGAAAACATTAAATTGTTTATTTCCATGTTGGAAAATAGAGTACATTTCTTAACTGGATTATATTCATTCATTTCATTCAAAATAGATTAATGAAGTAGAGACATTTGACAGATAATGTAGAATGTTAAATAAAACTAGTGGAAATTACAGAAATTTCCCATGTTAATGCTCATTAAATCCCTACAACAACACCAACTTCCCCTTTCTTCCCTCCAACAAATTTTTTAATTGCCTAGAAGGAGCTTTTCTAACACTGCTGTTGATAATAATGTAATTGCTAATTTTATTATGGGCAAGGTGGGCTTTACTAATTATTAGATAATTAGGTTCTTTCTCCTTATAATTTTGTTCTGTACTTTTTATGAGAATTAATGTTTTGTCTTCTGAGTTGTGCTTTTCTGAATCACCACTACCTGTTGGATACTAGAAGAAAAAAAAGTGGCATATTTATATATCACTTTGGTTACAAGATGAAGAAGGAGAGTAGATTTAGTGCTACCCTGTACTATCCTGCTGGAGACTCCCCCAGAGTAAAGTAAATAACTCAAAGTATCCCCCCGAAGAGATGTTAGAAAACCAGATTACTTTAATGCAGTATGTGTAAGAGGAATAGAAAAATGAGATATCAATGCTACATTCCTTGAAAAGAAAGGCAATACTTACTGTTGCTCAAACTAATCGTTCTACTTAGAGAGATTTTTCTGTCTTTTGTCATCTAGGTAACTCCTATTTATTCTTAAAAATCTCAGCTGAAAGTCCAGAATAAACCCTCACATATATGGTCAATTGATTTTTGAGGAGTGCTAAGATCCTTGAAAGAGGAAAGGACAATCTATTCAACAAATGGCACTGGGAAAACTGGCCAAAGACTGAAGTTGGACCCTTACCTTACATTATATATGAAAATTAAAGTGAATCAAAGAACTAAACTTAAGAGCTAAAACTATAAAACTCTTAGAAGAAAACATTGGGGAAAATCTTTGTGACTTTGGATTTGGCAACGATTTCATAGACATGACACCAAAAGCCAGGCACACACACACAAAGATAAATTGGACTTCATCAAAATTAAGAACTTTTGTATATCAAGGGATAATATCAAGAAACCAAAATGATAATGTAAAGAATGGAAGAAAATATTTGTAAATTAAATATCTGGTATGCATTTAATATCCAGAATATATAAAGGACTCCTAAAACTCAACAACAAAAAAAAACCCAACAGCCCAATTCAAAAATGGGCAAAGGACTTGAATAGACATTTATCCAAGGAAGATATACCAATGTCCAATAAGCACATGAAAAGATACTCAACATCATTCATCATTAGGGAAATGCAAATCAAAATCATGAGATACCACTTAATATTTACTATGATGGCTATAATTTTAAAAATGGAAAATATGTGTTGGTGAGGATGTGGAGAAATTGGACTTCTTGTGTACTGCTGGTGGGAATGTAAAATGAAGCAGCAGCTATGGAAAACAGTTTGGAGGTTTTCTAAAAAGTTACTCGTAGAACTACCACACGACCCAGCAATTTCACTCCTATGTATATACGCAAAAGGATTGAAATCAGGAACTAGAACAGATGTTCATAGCAGCATTATTCACAATAGCCAAAAGGTAGGAACAATCCAAGTGAACAGATGAACAGATAAACAAAAGGTAGTATATACATATGATGAAATATTATTCAACCAGAAAAGGAAATGACACTGTGACATATGCTACCAGGATGGACCTTGAAAATATTATGCTTAGGGAAATAAGCCAGATATAGAAGGACAAATATTGTACAATTCCAGTTTTATGAGGTATCTAGAAGCGGCAAATCCACAGAGACAGAAAATAGAATAGAGGCTAGCAGGGACTGGGAGGGAGGGAGGAAGAATTATTGCTTAATAGGTACAGAGTTTTGTTGGGGAAGATGAAAAATTTTGGATATAGATAGTGCTGATGGTTACACAGCATGGTGAATGTATTTAATGCCACTGAATTGTGGTTAAAATGATAAATGTGAAGTTATGTATATTTTATAACAATAAAAGAATCTCAGCTCACAGATGGCTGTTTCAGGGAAAACTTCTGAAATCCTATTATACTCACAGAAGACTATGCTTTTTCTTTCATCACTTTTATCCTACTTTGTAAATATGTATTTATTTGTGTAGTTTTTAAGGAATGTCTTTCTCTTCTCCAGGACCGTGTGATGCATAAGGATTTCCATGTCAGGTTTGCTAACTTATCTCCCAGCAGTGTCTAGCCCATTGAACTAATTTGGTATAAGAGTTTTTATTGAATTAATTTTTCCAGTATTAAGGAAGGAAACTAAAATACAGTCTTGAGTACCACATGCATCGCAATTATCTAAACCTTTCCTAGCCATGACATTTATAGAGCTGACTAATTTTAATAGGTCATTTAAAAATATAATTTAGCAAATGTGGCATGACTATGCCACACACAAATGCAGAGAGAGAAAGAAGTCTAATTATTCTATTGTTACATCACATAATTATCCATGATCAAATTATAGATTGTAGAAGGGATAATTATTCCTAATGGTCTCCAAGAGCTATCATTTTCTTTAATCGGAATTTGGTAGGGATTAAGTGATTCGGAAGGGACAGGGCAACACATTCTGATTTTAGGTGATTCACCTAAAGACTGATAATCGTGGTAAGTAAACAAAGTTTCCTCTGAGAATCTACATGTCTTGTAACAGGCTTCAAATAAATTAACAGAGTGGGAAATATGATGAACTTATATGCCTAATAATTGGCAATAAATTTTCTTGCAATTATTAATAGTTCAAGGGATGAACAACAAAAAAGTGAGGTTTGCTCCTGTTTTTACTTTTCTTTTCTCATTTGACTAGAAAGTTTAAGATTTTAGAATAGCTTCTTTGGTGAATGATTTAGATTCTGAATACCTGGCAGAATATTGACAAAATTTATTCTGTAAGCATATTTAAAAACCAATTCTCCTAGTCAAATGCGTTTTCTTTTTTTAGTAGTAATGATAATGGTGGTGAGGCTGGTAGATTCAGTGCTACTTACAATGGGAAATTTCTCTAGTTCACGTTATCTATATTCAAGTTATTTTACTATGTGCCTATTCCTTCCTAATCTGCTTTGTTATTAATAAGTGTATTCCCCAGTTGTGTCGCTTAGTCTATTTTTCCAAATAGAAACAAGTTCATGTCTTTGTAAATAAATGATTAAGACTGTTTTTGTTGGGACTCTGATAAGTTTGTGTATGCTTCTGATGTGTGTCTTTCTCTGTGATCTAGGGTTTTTCCATCTGTTAAATGCCATTGAATAGTTTCCAAAAAAGGCTGCTAAGAAACTGGTTGGCGGAGAACAACATTCAAGCAGTAGAAGTTAGTATAACATGACAGAGAATGTTTGGGGTTTTTTTCCTCTTAGCAGCTGGTTTGGAAATTCTCCTTGGGGAAAGCTGTTTTGTTGTGCCGTGTTTGGAGGAAAAGTATTGGTAAGCTCTTTGGGGCAAGAGCAATTGCAACACGCATGCTCAAATACAGCAGGTTGCTCCCAAGCTGCCCCCTATATCCAGGGCTTAAATCAGGTGGGCTGTCACTGCTGTCCCTTTTTTTTTTTTTTTGGCTATTATCTGCACATGTAAATTTGAGTATAGAGACATGGGCAGGGCTGAATTGCTTTACATAATAAAGGGGTGAGTGTTTAGGGGTTTGTATTTAATTATTTTTTTACAGAGCAATTAGATGGAAATTTCAGGATACGAAAGGAAAAAAAAAGAGCTGTCAAAGGAAATCATGCTTTCTTCTCAATAAAATGTACTGGTCAAAGGTGCAGCTGTCAGCAACACTACTTCCTGTCTCTGGCTTCATCAGTGAGGATGGGGTGGGTAATGCCAACAGAGGTGTTGGTGGTAGCCTCACAGCTGGATCTCCGCAGCCTCCTATTCTACCAAAAGGAGGGTATATCATGGTCATAAATGTTACCCTACCTCGGGCAGGACCCTTATGTTTGTTTCCCAGGAGTCTTATGGGAAAATCCATTAAGGATTTAAAAAAAAAATTTTTTTGGCCACACCATGGGCACGTGGGATCTTAGTTCCCTGACCAGGGATTGAACCAGCAACCCCTGCATTGGAAGCACGGAGTCTTAACCACTGGACCGCCAGGGAAGTCCCAACGATTATTTTTATCTTATTTAAAATGTTAAAGGATAACTTTCTTTCTAATCTACTAATGAAGCAAAATTGTAAGCAAACCAGATCCCTGAAGAAACTATTGGCGGATAAGGGCATGTATCTTTAAGAAAAGGATGCAAAGACCCTGGCGTTACCGTTCTTTAGATCATGGTCATAGGCTGTTAGTACCTGTGTTCCTTTTTTTAAAATGTAAAAATCACCATATAGCTTTGCCTGGCGGGCCACTTGAAGAGTTTCATGTGCACTCTGAGATAGAAGGAGGAGGATCTTGGGAAATAAAAAAGACACGGTAACGCTGAAGGGAGAGAATTCAGGGAGGAGGAGTCGGGTGATGAGTTCCGCCTCAACATTTGCAACTAGATGTAACCTGTGTCACCTGGTCAAGAAGCTTAATAGGCAGATGTACTTCATCTATGATCTCTTTTCTTTTTACTGACTTGATATAAATGAGTAGAAGGATCTTGGCAATCACATTTTTAAAGGCAGATGAGAAAAATAACAACTCCATGGTCTCTGAAATATTCCTTCGAGAGGTGATTGCCATCACCCAGGAATACCCATTTAGGACTTTAATGAGCAAGAAATAAACTTCTACCATGGTTGCGCCATTATGAAATTTAAAGTTTGCTTGTTACAGCTATGAATGTTACCTAGCTGATATCCTCTGGTGGTTTATGAAATCAGAGATTGTTGATGCAGATTCAACAGTCCAAGGATCAGAGAAGGCAGCTATCTGACTTTTAGCAGATAGAACAGTGGTTTGAGTGGGACATACTTGGAAACTAACATGTGAGCCACTGTTCCAGAGTTCTTCCCATTTTGTGTATGTCGCAGGGAAGGGAGGAAAAGAAAGCACTGAATAACCCAAAACATGGCTGCCTCGGTCCTTGCTTCCATAGCTGGTCATGAAGTCTAAATGAACAGTCACTGCACCCTTCTTATACGCACCCCACCCTGCACCAAATTCCATTTTCCCTTTATCCTCCACCAGCATCTTAGCAAGACAGAGTTCTCTTTTGGTTGGATGAATCACACCTTCATTCCCAGAGGATCTGAGCCTGTGGGGTCCTGGCTTCGCTGGGATGCTGCAGTTTTCATTATCTAGGAATACTGGACAGAAGAACACTACACGGCATCCCAGGGGATGCTCTGGGTTCTAGACATCGTCCGGCTTCACACTGTTATGCAACAGCTCCCAGACTTCCCTTTGGTCATAGGGATCATTCACTCAAGTTAACATAGGGACAACTTTATGAATATATGTCAAAAACATGTACCCATTATTGCTAAACTTTTCCCCACATGCTTCTCATCTTTTTTATGTGTTTGTTTTTTTTGGGGGGGGCCTACTTTTTTGCACCTTTTCTCCTGAAATTTTCATTTAAGTAATAGTTTTTTACTTCCAGTGACTCTCTCGTTGATTTTTTCATTTTATCCTTTTGTTAATCAGTGAATACAATATATCCTCAAACTTTTCTGAAAAGAAAAAAGAGACTTAGAATTCAGTTAAGGTCCCTGTCTTTGCCCTTGATGGAAGAAATTTTCACATATTAAGGTATGCGGAAGTCATTCTGGCTTATACATAATTTGGCTTGAACATCATGTTAACTAAAACAGCCTGTCTTATGGCCTGTCAAACATACATTGTACATCTGCTTTAACCATTAAAAGAAAGAGTGTCGCTCATCCAGTTATACAAAGCATTAAGTTTCAATTCACTGCAGTCACCCACAACAGTGTGCCTTGAGGGGAATTCAGGCTGGGAAAAACAGAATGAAGCATTCTATGCTTTGGATTTACAGGCTCTGGCTCCTACAAAGTTAAGATGCATATCTAAGGAAGAATCTCAGTGACCTCAGATTCTTGCATCTTCCCATACAAAGAAAAACACTAAAATCATTAACTTGAGATCTTTGTGATCATCAGTAATCTTTCACAGAGATGTATGCTTGACTATGGGTATTTCCCAGATGAAAGAATTCATGTATATACTGGCTCTTCTCCTACCTCTTTGGAACCGTCCCCTCAAAGCTACTGAGAGGCTGTTTCCCAGACTATAGTCCTCAGTTTAGACTGAATAAAACTCTCTTCTATTCTTATTATAGATTGTTTATTGATTATTTGTGTCAACAGCCTGAACTCTCTCTGTTTCCTCTGGAGTCAATATTCCATTTTATTTGGTTTTTTCCTTTATGTTACTACATAAGGAAGAGTAATTAATAATACCTGTTATAACAATCCCCCAATTCTTCGTGCTTTAACCCTGCAGAAGTTGTGGGTTCTTTGTTTGTTTTGTTTAGTTTTCTCTTCACCTAAAGGCCAGTGTGTATCTTTCTGGTCAGGTGGCTCACCTGTACAGCTATTCTATGAGTGGTCACCCTGAGATCCAGGACATGGCTAACCAAAGCTTCTCACTGCTGTCACAACAGGTGAGGTGGAAGATCACATGTGGGAGATTTGGTGTTTGGGGCCAAGCCTGGAAATGGCATATGTTTCTACTCACACTCCAATATTCAGAACTAGTTGTCTGGCTGCATCTAGATGCAAGGGGTCTGGGAAATGTAATTTTCCTGGACTCCCAAGAGGTTAATAAACTGGTTTGATAAATCTGTAGCATTGTCTTTGCCACAGCTGTTTTTCTTGAAAAACCAAATGTCTACTGATACTCAGTTGTCCAATCATGTTCATGAAATAAACATAAATTACCTGTAACTGACTACATTTCCTCTGATAGTGTGGCCTCTCCCCTGCATGAGAAGACTGCACACGCTCTGTGCAGGTGTGGTGTGTGGACTGCCAGGCTTTAAGGTAAGCAAGCTGGCAACCTCTTCTAGAAGCCATTGCCCCTCTTAGGTTGACAGTTTAATTCCTCTGAAAGGTATTTTTCCAGCTTCACGTTATAGACATTTTCCTTAAACACATTCATACGTGCGGAGGTCAGAAAGGAGGCTCTGACTCAGCAGCCGTTGAACATATAGTTCTTAAACCAATCGTCTTGCATTAAGTTCTTTCTCACGCTCTGACTACATCCCTGTGGACTTGAGGAACTCTGTCCACAGCTGCAGTGGCCCTGCCTCAGCTGATGCTTTCTCCTTTACCCGTGCTGAGCTGTGTCTCTCCTCACTCTCATTTATATATCAGTTTGGCCGTAGCCATCTTTGATCTTTCAGAAACTCATAAAATCTTGCTTTGCTAGTATTTTCCTTCCAGTGTTCAGCAATCATATTAATTTCTTCACTTTTATGCTCTTTACCAAAACTTATATTTCAATAGTTTGTTGCCTTTTTTTTTTTGGACCGAAGGGAGATAAATGATTTTCTTCAAACTGTCATCTTGAACTAAAAGCTCTATGTTTTTCACTTAGCAATAAATGATTTTTCCATGCTTATATAACTATTTTCTGTATCATTAAATAGTCTCCTAAAACAAGTTATGATATGTGAAAAATATTCCATTTTATAGAATACTTCTGTACAGGGTTATAGTATACAGGGATACTTCCTGTGAATTGTATCCCTCCCCTTTGAAGTCCCAAATAACTTTCTCTGGTTGAATATTTAACTTATTTCAGTATTATTTTTGACAATTATAAACGACCCTGCAATTGACATTCTTATACCTGGGATGTTAAATGTCTGATGATTTTCTTAGATCAAATTCCTTGACGTGGACTCACTGACCCAAAGATCTTTTGCTTTTTGATGGCTTTATGTATGTACACCAAATTGCTCCACTGAAATACCATACTGTCTCATAAGCCCATCAGCAGTAGGTATTATCATTGAAAAAAAAATTTGCCAATTTATTTTTACCGCTAGCACTTACTAACTGGGTACCTTCATTTCCTCAACTGTAAGATATGGTCTAGGTATTAGAGTCTTGTAAAGATTAAACATATACTTCATACATGCCTATCATAATCTAAATATGCAGTAAATTTTGTTTAAAAAATAATGAATTATTAAGAAAATAAAAGAATCAGCTGTCTGCCTCTCAAAATCATTATGAGGATTAAATGAGATAATATATGGAAAAATACACAGAAGTCACTGAGGGGGAGTGGATAATGTGACCCCCAAATATGCCACTTTGCCATGTGGATTGTTTTGAGCTGATGACAATCAAGGCCTAACAGACTCAGGAAGAGGTGTTTTGGTTTGTTTGTTTGACACCCCCCTTTGATGCCTAAAAGAATTTAGATAGAGGGCCTCTACCAGGAAGAGAGCTAATACCAGAGATAACTTTTTATATCAGAAAGACTTAGCTGCAGGGCATGGCAGACATCTGCTCTTCCCATCTTCCTGTGAATTGTATCCCTCCCCTTTGAAGTCCCAAAACCCCTACCCCCTTCACCTTTGCTCAGGATGGCATATAAACCTCAGTTGCCTTACTGTCTTAGAGCCTCTTATCTTTGGGGTTCCTGTATGTATGAAATTTATTTTTCTTTCTCCTGTTAATCTGTCTAATGCCAGTTTAATTGCTGGACCAGCCAAAGAACCGAGAATAGAAGAAGGGAAAAGATTTCCTCCCCTACACAGTATACATGGAGTATTTATATGTTAAGTATTATTGTTCTCTCTCCTTCTAATCCAGACCTCTTGAATGCAAGGGTAATCTAAATCCCCAGGCCCTAGCTAGGACACAGGGAAAACAAGCACATCACGTGGACAGCTTTGGGCAGGTGGTCTGATTGACCCATCACTGAAGATGATCAAGGAGACCAACAGAGGATTGGCCTTGGGGAATTTATTTCCCCTGGCCCAAGCATTCAGATTTCCTTTTAATTACAGACTTATTGGAACATCCGTGTGTGAGCAATTTATCCACATGACTGTCATCATCTGCTCCCTGTACACCACCCCTGTGGCTAAGTGATTTTCTGCTCAGCCCCATTTCCACTGAGTCTTTATATGAATACAACCCAGGTACAGAGAGGACACATTTCTGGTTCACTCAAGAGCTCTGGGGGTTTTGATAACAACTTGGCAGGAAGGAAGGGACAGAGCTTTGAAAAAAATAAAGAAGAAAGACCTAGCTTAATAAACATTGTGGGTATTTAAAGGGATAACCGTGAATATGGAAAGGTGAATATTACAATTATTAGAAAGTTAGGTCCAGAAATTATAGGACAAAGAGAACCTGGGTTGAACAAGTGAAACGATTGTCCAGAGGTGCCTCTGCCTTGACTTTTTCTATAGATTTAGGATCTTTGGGATGAAATGCTGGTTACACAGAATATTTTATATTAGGAGCCTTGTTTTCTTCTTCCTCTTTTCTTCTCCCTCTGTTCTTCCTGTCCTGGAGTACACCCTCATCTGTTAAAAGCAGCCATTGTTTTACATCAACGTTCAGCTCTATAATACATTTGATTATGAATAATTGTCACTAGACCCACTCAAGCAGTCCTTGTGTCCTGCTTTGTGTCCTACATCTGTGCCCTGAAATCAACTCTGAGCACGGGCCATGTGTTGTCTTATGAAGTCAGTGAGCGAGGCAAGTGTCTAAAACAAGGATGTCCTGTCTGAGTTTATATCAATCAGGTTATGCATTCTTCTGCTGGTAAGAGATGTTAAATAATCATGGCTTTAAAAAAACCCAGTTTTAAAAAATTTGCATAAAAGGAGCCCAGAGTGAGGCAGTCTAGAGCTGGTAAAAAGGTTTTGAGGTGATTTTGGGCAAGATAGAATTTTCTCTTTCACATAAAAGCATGACTGTAAGTAGTTCAGGGCAGTTGTAGAAGCTGTATGGTGATCTAGGACTCAGAATGACTTTCTGCTTTGTACTTCCTAGAGTACTAATAGCCCAAGATTGAGTGAAAGACATCCCACTGAGGTACCAAGAAGCAGAATAGAGGAAGGGGGAAAGAATGGACATATTGACTTCCTTTCAGGACTTTTAGTGAAAGCTGCACACAACACTGGACCTTACGTAACATGGCCAGAGCTAAGTCACTTGACTACACCTCGCTATGAGCAAATCTGGAAAAAAAATTTTGTATTCCAAATTTTTATGTACTCAACTAAACTTAATTGTGGTTTATGAGAGTAGAAGAAGTAGAGAACAGATATTAGGGGACAATTAGCAGTTTTTTTCCATAATAGAATATTTTACTTTGTAGAGAACATGGAAAAATAAAGGAGATAATAAGGTCAACTACTTTAAGGAAAACAGAATTTTAACTCCAGGGAAATCAATAAAATTATATGAGAGAGTAATTGTAATTATACCTGTATGACTTTGCAGTAAACAATTATTTATGAAGTCATAATAATATAAATACCACTTTAATTTTCAACTTTCAGAGTCAACTTATAGACACAGCACAACATACTTGATCATGCTCCAAAGTGAAATATAAGTGATATCAACTTCGACAATGTAGAAGTAAAATTATAGATGATAAATTTAGTGCATGGAAGGAGGTCAAAGAAACAAAGGAGGGCTTCCCTGGTGGTGCAGTGGTTGAGAATCTGCCTGCCAATGCAGGGGACATGGGTTCGAGCCCTGGTCTGGGAAGATCCCACATGCCGCGGAGCAACTAGGCCCGTGAGCCACAATTACTGAGCCTGCACGTCTGGAGCCTGTGCTCCGCAACAGGAGAGGCCGTGATAGTGAGAGGCCCGCGCACCGCGATGAAGAGTGGCCCCCACTTGCCACAGTTAGAGAAAGCCCTTGCACAGAAACGAAGACCCAACACAGCCATAAATAAATAAATAAATAAAATAAAAATAAATAAAAATTTAAAAAAAAAAGAAACAAAGGAAAGATTTAGGACACCAATATCATCATATTATAAAGTTAGCAATGCATTTTTAAAGGATTAAAGAATAAAGGTGAAAGGATGTGTGAATATTGTTTAGAGGTACAAAAGTAATTAATAGAGACTTTATATAAATAGTGATATAATTATGTAGGAGTATTGGGCTTAATTAGGAGAGGGAGTAAGTGACCTAAGTACTCATCTATTAAGACTCTACCTCATAGCCAAGGGGGAGGGGGTTGGGGAGGGATGGAGTGGGAGACTGGGGTTAGCAGACGTAAACTTTTATGTATAGAATGGATAAACAACAAGGTCCTACTGTGTATCACAGAGAACTATATTCAATATCTTATGATAAACCATAATGGAAAAGAATATTAAAGAAATAATATATATATATATATATATACATATATATGTATAACGGAATTACTTTGCTGTACAGAAGAAATTAACACAACGTTGTAAATCAACAATACTTCAATAACAAAAAATTGATAAAAAAGACTCTACCACCACACACTGATTAGCTTCCTCTTCCCAGTGGAGGGTATCCCATGTTTAATATGACTGCAGGGTTTTAGGGGAGTTTCTGTGGACTTGGGGGATAGCTAGGAGGATGTCGTTGTGACATGAGTAGATAATATCAAGGTGCATGCTGGCGGAATAGATGAATGCACACAGAAATGAATTTGTGGTCATTAATGCAGGAGGATTCCTATTGCTCAAGTAGATGCATCAGGTTAACCCACTGTGATATAATAAACAACTTGAGCCACCTGTACTCACCAAGTGACCGTCCAATGATCATTTGCCTTCTTTTATTTTATTTTTATTTTTAACATCTTTATTGGAGTATAATTGCTTTACAGTGGTGTGTTAGTTTCTGCTTTATAACAAAGTGAATCAGCTATACATATACATATATCCCCATATCTCTTCCCTCTTGCCTCTCCCTCCCATCCTCCCTATCCCACCCCTCTAGGTGGACACAAAGCACAGAGCTGATCTCCCTGTGCTATGTGGCTGCTTCTCACTAGCTATCTACTTTACATTTGGTAGTGTATATATGTCAGTGCTACTCTCTCACTTCGTCCCAGCCCACCCCTCCCCGTCCCCCGTCCTCAAGTCCATTCTCTACGTCTGCGTCTTTATTCCTGTCCTGCCCCTAGGTTCTTCAGAGCCATTTTTTCTTTTCTTTTTTTTAGATTCCATATATATGTGTTAGCATACGGTATTTGTTTTCCTCTTTCTGATTTACTTCACTCTGTATGACGGACTCTAGGTCCATCCACCTCACTACAGATAACTCAATTTCGTTCCTTTTTATGGCTGAGTAATATTCCATTGTATATAGGTGCCACATCTTCTTTATCCATTCATCTGTCGATGGACACTTAGGTTGCTTCCATGTCCTGGCTATTGTCAATAGAGCTGCAATGACATTGTGGTACATGACTCTTTTTGAATTATGGTTTTCACAGGGTATATGCCCAGTAGTGGGATTGCTGGGTCATATGGTAGTTCTATTTTTAGCTTTTTAAGGAACCTCCATACTGTTCTCCATAGTGGCTCTATCAATTTACATTCCCACCAACAGTGCAAGAGGGTTCCAGTTTCTCCACCACCTCTCCAGCATTTATTGTTTGTAGATTTTTTGATGATGGCCATTCTGACCGGTGTGAGGTGATACCTCATTGTAGTTTTGATTTGCATTTCTCTAATGATTAGTGACGTTGAGCATCCTTTCATGTGTTTGTTGGCAATCTGTATATCTTCTTTGGAGAAATGTCTATTTAGGTCTTCTGCCCATTTTTGGATTGGGTTGTTTGTTTTTTTGATATTGAGCTGCATGAGCTGCTTATAACTTTTGGAGATTAATCCTTTGTCAGTTGCTTCATTTGCAAATGTTTTCTCCCATTCTGAGGGTTGTCTTTTCATCATTTGCCTTCTTATATGCCTTCTCCCAAAGAAAAGGATGTGCGGGCTTAATAGTATCTCCTCAGAATCTGTGACAATTACATTTTTCATTACTGAATTTTAAATATATAAATTGGCATTCCAATTTATAGAGCAACCTTTTCTTCGAACCAAATAGACTGAGAAGATGATCCACCTTTTCTACGATGGTACAAGTGTATGAGCCTGGGAAGCTGAGGACTGCAGCTTGGGCCGTGATGGCTTGACTAAGGTGTGTGGCACTACAGAGAAAACTTTTGGTGGTCAGCACAGCAAATTACCTGAAGATGTCCCTACCTCATTACTTGCCTTCCTCCATCTACATAATGTTTTTTTAAGGGGGTTAAACCTTAGTCTCATAAAATTGCGGAAATCTGGGCTTCGTTGAAGTTGTCTTCTGCCATTGACCAACTGGTCCCTCTGCCTGTGCTTCTTGGACATTTTGTGATTCCCCTCATGCTTCTTTGTATCCAATGCTTCTTTCCAAAGAGGAGTGTTGTTTTTTCCTCACTCTAACCCGCTCCTGTTCCAACTATCCCTCATATTAGGTTCTCAAGTCCAATTTTCTTATTCCGTGAGCACGTAGGTTCAAATCCTGGCTCTAACACTACCAAGCTATGAGTGTCAAGTGAGGAAAATTATTTAGCAACTTTAGAACTCATTATTTTCATTCATAAGTGTAATGGGTTGACTTTAAGGAATTATGAGGGCCTCTCATTGTGGGAATTAATGAATCTATGGACCCATGGGTGGACTGAAAATATTCACCTAGACCGACAGTTCCCAGTGTGATCAACAAAAGAGATGATTTCATTTTTACATAAATATAATTCGAGTTTGAAAATGATAGTAATTATTTATTTAGTCTAGAGACAATAGTTAATGCTGTGTAATAATTTCCTCTGTTAAGAGCCAAGTGCCCTCCCTCTTCTAAGCCCTGTTGACCAGGGCCACTCCTTTAATGAGAGTCTCATAATCACTCATCCTTCCCAGACCTCCTTCACCTATTTGCCTGTGTTTGCTGCCCTGCCTTTAGTTGGAAACTGCTCCCAAGGCCTTGGTCTCCGCCCTCTGCTGATGTGGTCAATATCACTTATGCCAGCTCCATCCTTCTTTCTTCCCTTCCTTCCTCCCTTCCTTCCTCGCTTCTTCCCTCCCTCTCTCTCCCTCCCTTCCTCCTTCCTCCCCCTCCTCCTTTTCGCTTATTCCCCATCCTTTTCTATCTTTGTTTGGCACATTCAGGCTGCATTTTATCTAGTCATATGCGTCTCAGAGGTTACTGACTTATTTATCTATATTTAGCATATCTTACGAATGCTGCCAATGTCTCACAAGATACTTGCCTCTACACTTAGTTTCTTTACCCTCTTTATTTGTTTTCTTGTCTCTATAACAGATTCTAACATTATCATAATGTTAAATATGTAACATATATAAATGTTAGATATATGCCATATGCAAGTAATACGCCATATGCACATTACAAATATTTTTTTCTGAAGTTTTTTTTTTTTTTTTTGGAATTCCTTTATTTTTTATTTACTTATTTATTTATTTATTTTTGGCTGCGTTGGGTCTTCGTTTCTGTGCGAGGGCTTTCTCTAATTGCGGCGAGTGGGGGCCACTCTTCATCGCGGTGCGCGGGCCTCTCACTGTCACGGCCTCTCCTGTTGCGGAGCACAGGCTCCAGACGCGCAGGCTCAGTATCTGTGGTTCACGGGCCTAGTTGCTCCGCGGCATGTGGGATCTTCCCAGACCAGGGCTGGAACCCGCGTCCCCTGCATTGGCAGGCAGATTCTCAACCACTGCGCCACCAGGGAAGCCCTATAAATATTTTTAATTCCTTCTTCTTTGGTTTTTCATTACATTGAAAAATTTGCAGTCTAGACCAGTTGTACAGTACCAGCTTATTTCTTTAATCTTTATCTTTTTATCCTTTACTTTCCTTGGACTTGGGACATTGTTAGGAAGAAATACAGGAGTTCACCTGACCTCGACAAACCTCAATACCACAATCGGGGCTTCTTCTTATTATTGTTTTTTTTTTTTCTTTCATAATTATAGCTTCATTAAATCTAGAGATAGTGGCCACACCTAGGGCTTTTACGAAACATGCAGAAGCCAACTCTCTCTCTTGGGTGTGCGTGTGTGTGTTTTCCATGTGGTGACACAGCCTTCTACTGTAGAGCTTGCCTCAGCTATTTCACCAAGGACCTGAGGGATGGTTTGGAGGAGAACTGGAGGAGGGAGACCCTATCACTAATATCTTACTGATTGCTTTATTCATCCATTAGCAGGACCACACCTCACCTTAACTTCTTACTTTTCAAAATCCTTAGGGAAGGATGGAGCTTTACTTCTCCAAAGACCACACCCTAGCAATGCAGGAATGCCTAGGTTACTCTAAATGTTCACTTTGCTTCCATCAAGCATTGGGTCATGTCAAATGTCATATTTATGTCTTTATGGGTAGAGAAGTATTACAATTAAATATACTTCCAATACAGACAGATATCTTAATGAGTAAGGCTTCACAGACATACTCAGATACTATGCCCATTGTTTTTTACCACTGTGATCAAATGAAGTAATGACATTTTTAGGAGACTTCTAGCTTAAGAAGAAAAAAAAAAAAGTGGAGGAAGGTTCTTTATCAAAGTGCATACCCCTAGGCCCTTTCTGAGCCCTGAGTAGATCTGCTACTGACTTCTGGCTGCATCTTATGCTTCATTAAATCAGCTGGTAGTCCTCAGACAATGTTCCTAGAAATTTTGTTTTTTCTCCTTGGTGTAACCTTCACTGTATGTTTTTTCCTAAATTCTACATAAGCACATAGTGGATATATTCTATCTAGATTTTTCTGTGTGTGTATATATGCGTATATGTGTGTTTGCTTGTCTTGTTTTATTATAACCAGCTCTTCAAGCAATTTGTTTCTCTTGCTATGTTCTTAGAATCTTGTTTTATTTCTACAATCATAGACTCTACAATCATTCAAAGAGTAGGCGTGTATTTACTTAATAACATTTTTTTAATGAACTGCCTTTGCAAAGATATAAGGTCATCTAATCTAATCTTTCATCCACTGGCTGTTGATTCCATGTTCTGGAGGAAGTTCTGAGGGTATCTGCTTGCCATCCAGCCTAGGGGGCGCCTGTTATCTACAACAACGTCTGGCACATAGTATACACTCAATAATGTTTGTAACAATTATCATTATTATTATTTTTGTACTTTGATTAAACTTACCTTGGAAATCTTTTCTTTCTCATATTCCCTGATCCCGTCACAACTTTTCCGGTGAGCATATTTGGCTTTGCTTAGAGGCCCTTGTTTCGCAGAATCACCTGGGAATCCTGAAATTCTCAGTTTCTGTGAAATCCCCATTGTCTTTCAAATATCTGAAATGTGTATGTTCACAGAAAACCCAATTCTGTGGTTCTTTTGTCTCAACACTCTTGTGAAGAGGAAAACTAAAAAAGTTCATCTCTTGCCTCCCATGCTAGCGTTTTCTTGTTTCTCTCTCCACGGGGGAAGCAAAATCAATCACTCACATTGCCATGGCTCCTCACCACCACGACGAGCTTCGGGAGACAGCCTGCCTGGCTGGGTCTCTTGTCTCAACTACTTGCTAATCTTGTGACCGTGGGCAGAATCGTCTAACGCACCTGTGCCTGGGCTTATCTGCAGAGAGGCGGCTGATAGCTGCAGCACAGGGTCTTTGTCAGGATCAAGCTGTTAAACGTTTCAACACTATGAACAGCACCCAAGGAAGAGTAAGCACTGATAGATATTAGGGAGAAATGCATATCTCTCTGCACAGCAGCGACATGAATCTGCTGCCCTCACTCTACGCTGAGGAGTAATGTAGTGCCGACAACAAAACACAGGAGCTTTGCAGTCGGTCAGCACTAGGTTGATCCCAGGTGTCGCTGGTGTGATGTGAGCTGGGGCACGTGACTTAGTCTCTCCGAGCCTCAGTGCCCTCATTTGTTAACTGGGACAAATCCCAACCACCTGTCAGGATGGTGGAGCTTTACCTTAAGGGTGATAAGATGTGAAAACAACTTGATTGCACCTGGACACAGCAAATCTCAAAATACGTTGTCTGTTAGAAAAAAGAAATTGCCCATTCCTTGTATCTCTTTAGTCCACTAATTTTTAAAACTTGTTTGGGGAACTTCTTTATCATTTATTTTCAACTGGCACATGAATTTTACTGTTATTTTTATAAGACACTTTTTAAAGTGACTCTTTACTTTCCTGAAACTTTTCCAAACTGCTTGTCTCAACTTCCCTCAGTAAAAGATAACACAGTTATAATCTAGTACATACCTTTTAACACAGCAAGATTTTAAAGGGAGATCTCAATGAAGTTTTCTCACAACCTCGCTGCTCTTTGTAATGTCATCAAAAATAAACATACCTGACCGGTCAAATAATTGTTGCTATTGATATGACTCATTACAAGTATTGCATTTGGAATCTTAGGGTGTGTGTCTGAAAGAAAGTGTGTGTGTGTGGTCATTGGCCTCTCCCCTCTTGAACTTGATTTTCCTGCTTTGAGACACCTTGCTCCGGGAGTGACAGCAACTAGACACCCTGGTCCTCATTATGACTTTCCCTGAACGGCTCTGCTTTTCGCCCCCTTCCCCAACTGTCTCCACATCCCAGTGAACCACACCCAGAGCTCAGGGCACCACCCTTTCTCCTTGGCTGCTTTGACTTTGTTCTTATTAGCCATCCCGTTGGTAGCACCCAATCTCGTCCGCAACGTGTTCATATTATGCAGTTGATGTCTGCTCTGTTGCACATACTGTTTTTTTCCCTTAACGTTTTTCTAGATTCACAGCTTTGCCCTATCGCGTCCTCCTCTTTCAACACTGTTCCTCGTACTTTTCTCTCCCATTGAGAGTTCCCCCAAACCAGCATTATAAGAGGTAGGGGGTGGGTGGGACTGACCTTACTTTGGGCCGTTTCTACCACCCTTCCTCTGCTCCTCATTATTTTAAGTCTTTCCCTTTTATGTCCAGAGCCCTCCTGAAATCTATAGCTTAGCAACCTCTGCTGACCCATTTGCACATCCAAAGATGATTCAGTAACTGATTCATGTTCTGGCATTCATTAATGAGCACAGTCTATCTACTGAGTGACCCCTCCAAGAGCTTAGCTCTCACACCACTTGGGCCAAACACTGAGTGCTTTCATCTTACCAGACAGTTCTTTCTCAACATGTTTTCTGTCAGCATTTCCAATGTTCTACGTATTCCTCTCCCTCTCCTGGATCATTCACTCACGCCATTCCTTCTCTGACTTTCACATATTTATCCCTCACTGGGCATCCAGACTTCCTGTCAATCTGAACAACTCAGGCACCTTTTTTGATGTTGCTCTCAATGGGTTATTTACTATGAACTGAAGAAAAAAAAAAGATGGAGTTTGAGCCTAATGACTGTAATTCACTTAGTTACCTGCTCAAAAGTTTAGTGAGAGTTGGGCTCATTCAGTTGTACTCAATACACATCACGCAAATACATCTACCTCAAAAATACAACACTGACGATCAAAGGCTTTCTTGACACTTCCCTCTCCTGCTTTATTTCCCACAAATAACCATTATTATCAATCCAGTGTGCATTTTTCCAGCCCTTTTTCTCTCTATACAATTTGAATCCCTTATCAAAATAAGCTACACGCGAATGTCTAGTAGGTACCCAGTTACAGCTGGTTGGATGAATGAACATGTAGATGTATGTGTGTGTGTGTATACAAATAAACTGCTTTGCACATGGGATTGTGAATGTGTTTTGCTATAAGTCATATTGCTTTATACATATTATTTGGCAGCTTTCTTTTTTTACTTAACAGCATATCTTGGGAATATTTCCTCCGTACCACATATTGCTCTATTTTATTCAACAATACTGCTGCATAGCATAGTATGTTATAGATATTTATTTGTCCATTACTATACTGATGGGTATTTATATATTTCCTATATTTTGCCATTTATAAACAATGCTATCACATAAATCCTGACAGAATTTTCTGCCTACATGTACATATATTTCTATGGAATTGTTTCTTTGAAGTGAATTGTTGAGTAACATGTTATGTGCATTTTTAATAAATGTTGCCAAATGGCCTTCCACAAAGACTGAGCTTACATTCCAGCTGTGTGGGAGGTCTGTATTTCCCCACATGCTCACCAGTGTTGGATATTATTGATTCTTTTAATTTTGCCAATCTGATGGGTGAAATGGTGTTTTATTTTAAAAAATTCATGTTTCACTGAACTTTAGTTAGATTAAGCATTTTTTCATTATGTTTATTGACCTTCTTCACTGCAAATCTATCCTTTAGACATTTCTAATTCTTTTTCTCTCTCACCAAGAGATCCCCCTCTCTTGGTGCCCTAGAATTAATTTCCTCAGGCTTCCCTTGTTTCTCAATTAACTTCTCTCTTTAGCATCTTCAATTTTCCTGTCTTCACAGATTTACTCCTCTTGGCTTTCAAACATAATCAAATACAATTATCTTGGGATAAAAGACTTTATTCAACTGTATCGTTCCCTTGAACTCCTGCCTTGTTCTCTCCACCCCTGTGCTCGACAGATGAACGCTTCACATCTGCTCCTCTAATCAATGATACCAGTGAGTTCACTCAGTCCTAATTTTGTTGACCTTGTTATGTCCTTTTAAATCCCATTGCCATCTCTCTCTCTTTTTTTTTAATTTATCTTATTTAGTTGCGCCAGGTCTTAGTTGCGGCAGGCGGGTTACTTTTGTTGTAGCTCACAGGCTCCTTCGTTGCAGCAGGCAGGCTCCTTAGTTGTGGCAGGCGGGCTCCTTAGTTGCAGCTTGCCAGCTCCTTAGTTGCAGCATGTGGGTTCCTTAGTTGTGGCAGGTGGGCTTCTTAGTTGTGGCAGGTGGGCTCCTTTAGTTGCAGCTCACGGGCTCCTTAGTTGCGGCTAGCTGGCTCCTTAGTTGTGGCAAGTGGGCTCCTTTAGTTGCGGCTCGTGGGCTTCTTAGTTGCGGCATGCGGACTCTTAGTTGAAGCATGCATGTGGGATCTAGTTCCCTGACCAGGGATCGAACCCGGGCCCCCTGCATTGGAAGCGTGGAGTCTTATCCGCTGCACCATCAGGAAAGTCCCCGCCATCTCTTTTAGGTCAGCATCTTCTCTTAGCTGCCAAGACACCTTCCCATTTTTCTTCTTACCTCTAGGATTACCTTCTTTCTTTCTCAAGCATTTTTTCCTTCTTTGCCAAAAAGCATGAATTTTTAGCCTTTCCTGTTTTTGGACCTTTGTGCTTTGCCTTCACCTGTTACTTTGGAGAGCTTACCCATTCCCAAAATTTTAACTGTTATCTCCATGTAAATAACTCTCAAATCACTATCACTAATCCTGATGTCTCATTAAAAACCCATTCTTTCACTTGTGCTTTTCCCCTTGAGTTGGACCACTGTAACTTCAAGATCAGAGCACTAAATTACACTTATTATTCCCCTCTCTCCCAAACCAATCATTGTGATTTTACCAATTTTTATAGGTAACAAGAGAAAGAAAATATTATTTTCTAAGTAGCAGAATTCTCCCTCAGTAGAGATTTATTTTGTCTACTAGATACTTTGATGAGTCCCTTCCAGTGAAGGGGGCTAGGTGAAAGGGTAACATCTGAAAGGATCAAGCTTACATAAAAAGTGGTGGTCATGAAATTAATTTCCAAATGGGGCTGATCTGCTATTACACTTTTGTTTGCTGAATATTCTCTTCAAGAGCTGAATTGTTTGGGACAATCCAGAATGGAACAACTCAGGATGGGAGTGGCTGTGGAAAGAAAGAGAAAGGAAAAGGCAGCTAGCATCCAGAATGGAAATTTGGCAAAAGAACAGACGTGTTTAGGAAGGATTTTATGAAGCTTTCCGCTTGGTATAGAATGACAGATTGACAGTATTTTTCCTTCAGCACCCTAAAGATGTCTCTCTGCTGTCTTCTCACTTGTACTATTTTCATCAAGAAATCTTTTGTCTTCCTTACTTTGTTCCACTGTATAAAATATGTCTTTATTGTCTGGCTGCTTTTAAGATCTTCTCTTTAACAATAGTTTTGAGCAATTTGATTGTGGTATTCTTTGGTGTGTGTGTGTGCGTTTGTGTGTGTTTCTTGTCCTTGGTTTTGTCAGACTTCTTGGATTTGTGGATTTAGAATTTTATCAAATTTGGACATTTTTCAGTCATGACTTCTAATTTTTTTCTTTCTTCTCATCTCTTTCCTCTTCTTCTGGGACCCCAATTACAAGTATATTAGGCCACTTGAAGTTGTCCTATAACTCTGGATGGTCTATTTACTTTTCAAAAACTCTATTTCATCTCAGCTTGTTTTTAATGCTTTACCTTCAAGTTCATTAATATTTTCTTCTGCATTGTCTAATCTGCCATCAATCTCAGACAATGTATTTTTTTCATCTCAGACTATATTATAGTTTTCCTCTCTAGAAGTTTGATTTGAGGCTTTAAAAATATCTTCTATGTCTCTACTTAACACGTTCAATCTTTCCTCTAGCGTCTTGGACATATGGAACTCAGTTATAATAACCATTTTTACATCTTTATCTTCTAATTCTAGTATCTGTGTCAGTTCTGGGTTAGTTTTGATTAATTCATTTTTCTTCTCATTATGAATTATATTTTTCTGCTTCTTTGCATGCCTGGTAATTTTTTATTGCATGCTGCACATTGAATTTTACTTTTGTGTTGGAATTTTTATATTCCTATACCTATTCTTGAGATCTGTTTTAGAACTCTGTTTTAGAAGTTACTTGGACGCGATCTGATTTTTTTTATTGTCTGGCTTTAAATATTTGTTTGGTGGGTCCAGAGGAGCATGTAGTCTAGGGTTAATTATTTTCCACTCCTAAGTCAAAACACTTATAAGTTCTCTACCCCATGCCGCATGAATTTTAAGTTTTTTTAGTCTGGCTGGTGAGTATATACAATATTCCTGGCCCTAAGTGAAATTCAGGTCCTGATTTTTTTAATCCTTTTGGGTAGTTATTTTCCCAGTTTCAGATAGTTTCCTCACATCTATGCGCTGATCAGTGCTCTGCTAAATACTAGAGGTGGACCCTCTGAAGAGGGTCTAATTTTTTTTAAATTGGATGTCAGATATTTGTATTTTATGTTGCTACATTCTGGGATATTTGTACCTCTTTAAAAAATTCTGAACTTTGTTTTGTGACACAGTTAAATTCTATGGAAACAATTTGATATTTTCAAGTCTTGCTTTGAAGCTTTGTAAGTTGTGTCTAGAATAGCCTTTAGTCTAAAGTTAACTTGCCTCCACTACAGAGGCAATACTCTTCTGAGAATTCTACTCAATGCTCTCAACTCTTGCTGGTGGAAACATCATCTATTTCAAGCCCTATGTGAGCTCTGGGATGGTTCTGCCTGATCATTTCCAGTGACATTTCCCTACCTGAAAGTAGCTTCCTTATATGCATGTACTTATCAGAACAGCTGAGGAATCACTAAGAGCCTCTGCAGATTCTAGGGCTCTTTTTCTTTGCAGTTTTCCTCTCACTGTCCTGGAATTTTAGCCACTTTGACCTCTTTAAACTCTGAACTTGAGTCTTCTCAACTCAGAGAGACAGACAGGTTCTATTTTTCACCACTGCTACCTGAAATATTTCTCAAGATAGTAAGCTGGGGCCATCATAGGGTCACCTCATTTGTTTCACTTCTCTCAGGGATCTTTGTCTTGTGCCACCTGTTGTCCAATTTCTAAAAACTATTATTTCATATATTTTGTATATTTAATTGTTTTGGGTTGGAGGATAAATCCAATCCCTGTTACTTTATCATAAATTCCCTCCATACATTGATATTTAAGCTTTAGGGAATTTTACTGTAACCGATCTTCTTGCATTATTTCCCACTCCCCCTGAACTAATCTTTCTCTGTCCTTCACTTATGTCCTGTACTTTTAGCCTCTGTACCTTTGCTCAATCCATTCCTCCTTTCCTGTTTTTTGCTCTCTCATCTTTCTCAGCCTAAAACTCTATGCCAGACTCAGAATCTGCCTCTTACATGAAAGTTACACTGATCATCGTAACTAGAAGTAATCTCTTTCTTGACCAAAGTTTTTTTTTTCTTTTTTTTTAAAAATTAATTAATTTATTTATTTATTTTTGGCTGCATTACATCTTTGTTGCTGCGCGTGGGCTTTCTCTAGCTGCGGCGAGCGGGGTCTACTCTTCATTGTGGTGCACGGGCTCTAGAGCAAAGGCTCAGTAGTTGTGGTGCACAGGCCTAGTTGCTTTGCAGCATGTGGGATCTTCCTGGACCAGGGCTCGAACCTGTGTCCCCTGCATTGGCAGGTGGATTCTTAACCACTGCATCACCAGGGAAGTCCATTGACCAAAGTTTTGGGGATTATCCTGCTTGGGTTTTGCCAAGCTTCTTGGTCTGTAGGTTGATATTATTTTTCAAATCTGAACATTTTGGCTATTATTTTGAAAACTTTTTTTTTCTGCCACCTCATCTCTTCTCTGTGTCAAAGATTCCAGTTATGTTAGGCTGCTTGATACTGTTCAAGAGGTTGCTAAGACTTTTTTCTTTTTGCTTTTGTTCAGCCTTCTGCTACTCCCTTCTTTTTCTTTTTTTTTTTTTTTTTTTTGACAGTTTCTATTGTCCTGGTTTTATGTGTACTTTTCTCCTACAGTATCTGATCTAATGTTAAGCTTATGCAGGAACTGTTTCATTTCGTATATTTTATTTGTCTGTTCTAAAAGTTCTATTTAATTCTTTTTAAAGTCTCTGTTTCTCTCCTCATGTTGTGTTTTCCTTTAAATCTTATGATAGCTATTTTAAAGTCTTACTTACCTAACTTATCATTGCATGACATTTCTGGGTCAGTTTCTGTTGACTGATACTACCACTGAGTGCGGTCACACTTTCCAGCTTCTTAGTATACCCAGTACTTTTTAACTGAATACTCAACATTATGAATGTTTTATTTTTTATTGTCTGGATCTTGTTTTCTTCTTTCAAACAGTGTGGAGCTTTATTCTAGCAAGCCGTTAATTTACTTGCAGATCAGCTTGTCTGCTTGTTCCTTTCAAGGGTTTGTCTAAGCTTTGTTAGGTTTAAGGCAGAGTAGAGCCTTATTCCAGGGCTAGTTGAATCCTACTCTATGGGCTCTCTGGGGTCTCAACTGAACGCACTGGGAATTCAACAACATCTATTCTGGGGCTTCCCTGGTGGCACAGTGGTTAAGAATCTACCTACCAATGCAAGGGACACAGGTTTGAGCCCTGGCCCGGGAAGATCCCACATGCCACGGAGCAAGAAAGCCCGTGCGCAACATCTACTGAGCCTGCGCTCTAGAGCCCACGGCACACAACTACTGAGTCCACGTGCCACAACTACTGAAGCCTGCGCGCCTAGAGCCCGTGCTCCACAACAAGAGAAAGCCATGACAATGAGAAGCCTGCGCACCGCAACAAAGAGTAGCTCCCACTCGCCACTACTAGAGGAAGCCCGAGCACAGCAACGAAGACCCAACACAGCCAAAAATAAATAAATAAATTAATAAATAAAAAGAAAAAAAACATCTATTCTAGTTGGACACAGCTTGAACATCTCTCAGCCTTGTGCAAGCTCTAGCAATTCCTCACCCTGTATTTCACCAGTAGTTAATTCCCCAGGAGTTATTCTTCATCTGGCCTCATGGAGTTTCACCCTAGTCACACACAGCTTAGTATTCAGCCAAAGACTCAAGGAACCCCTTATGTAGATTTCTGGGGCTCTTTTCCTCTTCTCTGAGCTGTCTCCTCAGCTCAGTAAGATTTCAAGATTTGCCGTGCTCTGTCTGGGTTCCTTCTCCTGGCAAAGCAGCCCAAAAAGTACCAGGCAGAAAACTGGAATGACTACAGAGCTCACTTCATTTGTTTCTCTGTCTTATACATCACAGTCTTGTACTAGCTATTGTCTAATATCAGAAAACAATTGTTTCATGTATATTATCCAGTTTTCTAGTTGTTTATAGTTGGAGGGTATAATGGGTTGAATTGTGTCCTCCTCAGAAAAGATATGTTGAAGTCCTAACCCCCAGTACTTCAGAATGTGAACTTATTTGGGAGTAGATTCATTGCAGATGTGATTAGTTAAGATGAAGTCATACTGGCATACTGTGGGCTACCTGAGTACTAAGTACTGTAGTGTCTTTATAAGAAGACAGACATGTGAAGACAGACACACAGGGAGAACACCATGTGATGATGAAGGCAGAGACTGGAGTGATGCAGCTACAAACCAAGGAATGCCAAAGATTGCCAGCAAATCACCAGAAGCTAGGAACAGGCAAGAAAGGATTCCCCTCCAGGTTTCAGAGGGAGCATGGCCCTACTGTCACCTTAGTTTTGGACTTCTGGACTCCAAAAACTGTGAGACAATAAATTTCTGTTTTTTCAAGCCACCTGGTTTGTGGTACTTTGTTACAGCAGCCCAAGGAAACTAATACAGAGGACTAGGTGGACACCTGTTTCTCCATCAGAACTGGAAGCAGAAGTTTCCAGACTCTTTTAGCATTTCCTATCTGGATGACTTTCCACCCCTTACTTTCCTCAACAGATAATAGTTACTGGAAGACAAGTATCACAGCTTATTTATTTCTGTGTTTTCCACAGCACCTATTTAACCTTGAATTTAATATGCATTGGGTATGAAATTTATGGCTTCAAACATGGGTGGGTAAAATAATTTTATTTTCTATAATGAAAATAACTTTATATCTAAGTCCCCTTTCCTTTGGGTACATGTGGTTTACTCAGGATTTTCTCAGACAGTTCATGGTTTTCCTGTTACCCCTTTCCTCCTGATGGTATCTGAGTTCTGGGGAGCTTACCAAGTATCAAGGCATCATCGGAGGGTACTTTAGTCCTTGTTTATCTTTTCTTCAGAATTCTCATTCATACTGGTTTTCAGCATCTGGCCCCACTGATAACTGCTGCCTTTTTAGTGTGTATCTGTTCTTCAGTCCCTGTTGATCCACGCAGGGTGCTCTATATGTTCCATGTCTCAACAGGGAGGCCTCTTCGGGCTTGATTTCTTCTCTCAGTTCATCTGTTTTCACATGAATGAGAAAGTGGCTACTCCTGATTATCCTGAGTTCCCTGGGGATTCTTGGAGACTACCTTGGGTCCCTCTGTCAAGAAGCATTTTAGAGCCATGTACTGGTTTCTGTTGCTGCTGTAATGAATTGCTACAAACATAGTGGCTTGAGACAGCACACATGTATTATCTTACAGTTCTATATAGTTCAGAAGCTTGACACAGGTTTCACTGAGCTAAAATCAAGGTGTCAGCTGGGCTGTATACCTTTCTGGAGGTTCTTGGAGAGAATCCCTTTCCTTGCCTTATGCAGCTTCTAGAGGCCATCTGTATTCCTTGGCTCATGGCCCCCTTTATTTTCAAAGCCAGAAACATAGCCTCTCTCTCTCTCTCTTTTTTTTTAATATTTATTTATTTAGGCTGTGCCAGGTCTTAGTCGTGGCATGCATGCGGGATCTAGTTCCCCAACCAGGGATCAAACCTGGGCCCCCTGCATTGGGAGCGCTGAGTCTTACCCACTGGACCACCAGGGAAGTCCCTAGCCTCTCTCTGACTCTGCTTGCATTGCCACATCTCTTTCTCTCACTCTTTTCTACGTTCCTCTTCCATGTTTAAGGATGCCTGTGATTACATTGGGCACACCTGGATAATCCAAGACAATTCTCCTATTTTAAGCTCAGTTGATTAGAAACCTTAATTCCAACTTCAACCTGAATTCCACTTCACTATGTAACCCAACATATTCACAGGTTCTGGGGAATAGGATGTCGACATCTTTGGGAGGCATTATCCTCTTACCACAAGCCATTTCTACTTATTGATCTCTGGTGTGGCAAATAGGTGCCCAGGGTATTGTTCTCCCCACCCTGGAAATTAGCACAATTCTCTGCCCTCCGAACTTCTGAGCTTCTGATTCTGCCCTCCCCACCTCTCTTCCATCTCTTTCCCTGATCAAGATGTAGCCAGACAGGGGCAGGATATGGAGAGGACAGAGATTGGGGAGATTTAGGAACATCTCCTTGGGTGACTCTCCTCTCTTCCCCTCAGCCCACGTAATTTTTAACTCTTCTGCAGAGGAACAAATGGACTCTCAAAGTATCTTCCAAATCTGTTGTTTAGGGACGGATTTCAGTTTTTAAATTAAAAAAAGAAGAGTTAAATGTATTGCCATTCTCTTCACGTACAGAGCTTTATCCTGTCAGTAGTGAATCATTAAGAATTCAGTGTGGGGAGAGAAACCCAACATGGTAACCAAAGGATTTGAGGGAGGCTTGCCAGAGAGAAGAACACCCACCTAAGAAAGTGTCCAGGAAGGGCAAGGAGAGAGCTGCCATAGTTCAACCTGGGCTTCAGCTCAGCTTCTCTGGCTGACACCTCCTCACAGGGGCCAGAGATATGGCTCCTCCCTCTTGGAGATCTGCTGCCACAGAGTAGAGGGACCATATCCGCATCCACATTTCGATATATGAATGACTTGAATAACTTGAATGAATAAGCAATATTGCAGATGGGAGTGGAGAACGAGGAGATATTTTTCTATGGCATCAGCCATATGGAAGGAGCTCCAAGCTAGTGAGTTGTGACAATGATTAGGGAGTCAGGAGCCAGCTGGCTACTCTCCTCTGAATGTCTCTTCACCCTCCAATCTGCTGTGCCATCTCGAGGGAAGACGATCACATTGCTTTCTATGCTCGGCGGTGACACTGAGCCAAGGCAGCCCATGAGTTACATCAGCTCTCGTGGGCTCTGCAGGACCCACACAGCTTTTGCTGGAGTGAGAGCCTGCCAGCCGAATGAGGGCATGACGTGTTCCCATCAAAAGTAAGGACAAGTCCCTCCTCCCGATATCTGCTGCCACTCTCTGTCTACCCTCCTTCCACCCGCATCCCCACTCAGGACTAACTCAATAAAAAATTCCAGGAGCAAAGATGAAGGACAGAAAGGGAAAGAAAAGGAGAAAAGAGGCTGTGTGTGTGCATGTGGGCGCATACCCATCTTGGGTTCAACCCCTCCAATCTGACGAGCATAGAGGCATATTGGGTCCTATTAACAGGTTTGTAAAAACTGAGATTGAACAATTGTAGTTGGCTATAGCTATTTTTCATCATATGTTCTAAGTGTTCATGGAACCCACACTATGCTTACCACTTGATTTATCATCATTTAAGTCAATAACATAAAAGGACTCATTAAATTTGGAAAGGATCAAAAACCAAAACCCTCTCCCACAAATACAGTGCATTCAAATGCAAACCAAGAACATGTGCTGCAGCCAAAACTCTATTAGAAGCAAGAACCCCAACAGGAACTTTGAACTGTGTTACTGCAGCAACAGCAACAATAACAAATCTCTTACATCACTAGCCCCTGATGAAATGCGAATGCATCACAAATGCCTGATTTGCTTCAGGCTTGTTCTCCCTGTTAGGCCACTTCTACGGCTCCTTTTCCCAGGGACTCACCCTAAAATACTCCACCACATCCAGCCCAAAATGAGTAATTGTTTTGAAAAATGAATCCATCAGAGGACAGGCCTGGCAAAGGCAAAGAGAAGTGGTGGAGGTTCCAAGGGACCCAATGGCTGTCCTCCAGGCATCTTGGGGTCCTATGTCTCATTTCAATAGGATGAGGTTATACCAGCTGCCTAGCAGATTCTCATCCTTAGCTACTATGAATTGATGGCTTGGCAATGCTTTTTGTGTCTCTGTCATCCTCCAGCCCCACCCTCCATCCCATCCCATGGTACATCTCCCACTCTTGACCGCAAGCACTGGGGGTACCCCAAAACAGCCAACACTTGTAAGAGTGCATGAAGTGCACCAGGCAAAATGCATCTTCAACCATTTGTAGGTACAGTAAGTCCCTTACATATGAACGAGTTTCGTTCCAAGAGCACATTCATAAGTCCAATAACGTTAGCCCAGGTGCCCAACTAACACAATCGGCTATATAGTACTGTACTGTAATAGGTTTATAATACTTTTCACCCAAATAATACATAAAAACAAACACAAAAAATAAAGAAAAGATTTTAAATCTTACAGTACAGTACCTTGAACAGTACAGTAGTCCAGTACAACAGCTGGCACACAGGGGCTGGCATCGAGTGAACAGGAAAGAAGAGTTACTGCCTGGAGGAGGGAGAGGAGGTGGGAAATGGTAGAGCTGAAGGATCGTCAGCAAAGGAGATGGAGGGCAAGCTGCAATTTCACTCACTTCTGACGTTGATGGAACGCATGTTCGAATCTTTGAAAGTTCACAATTTGAAGGTTCGTATGTAGGGGACTTATTGTATTACAATCCTTCTCTTCATTTTACAGATGAGAATGTTGAGGATGACAGTTCACTGAGGGTTCCTAAGAAGCAGAGCTGTGATTAGAACCCATATCTATTTGATTCCAAGGCCTCAATTTTCCTCTACCCCATGTTGCACTTAGAGGATAAATTAGATCCAGTGAGGCCGTTAGAGGCTCATGGAGCACAGAGGCCAACTTTGATCAGTTTAGTAGTTGATTCTGCCTGTCTAGGTCTCAAATCCTGTCTGCCGGGGATGAAGAGCATGCAGACCCCTTGACTGGCTGTCAGAGCAGCTTCTTTCCCTCAGAGCTGAGCTTTTTTGCTTTGAATACACTGAAGACCTAAATCTCTGGACCTTGATCTGCTTTTATCTCCTTTTCAGCTACCCAGGTGACATGTCCTATAGCTGGTTTCCAGCTTCAGACAGACTAAAATCCCTTTTCATCATCCTGCCAGATCAGTTTCTCTGATGGTCACAGAGATGGTCAACTGCGGGAGCCAGAGAGTCACCTCTTGTTTACAGGTAAATAATGAGTCATGAAATATATTTACATACCAGGACTTCAGAGGGATTTCAATAAAGATAACTAGTGCAGGGTAAAGCTGGTTCCCAGGGAGGATGGGATGATTCATCACACACTTAAGAAAAGACAAGCCTCATTTCCTCCCCAGTTTGAGGAGATACCTGCTCTACTTTGTGATCTCCGTGTGGGAGGAGCCTGGCCATCTCTGGACCCAGAGGAGAAGGTGTCGGCCACACTAGCTGAACTGAAGGCAGGCTGGAGCTATGCCCTGCTGTCTCCTTGCCCTTCTTCTGGGCACTTTCTTAGGTGGGTCCTCCTCTCAAAACCTCACCACAACTCTCTGAATCTGGAGTCTCAGCTATTGGTTTGCCTCTCTTTGGTACATTCCTTCAATGGTCTGGAATGAATATGGGAGTTTAATCTTAGTGGCGGGTGTGCTAAGTCTTGGTTTCCTCAATCCCCAGGAAGGAGTTTGGTCTGCCATTGCCCATTGACCCCCTGCACCCTTGGCCTTCCCAGTCTACTCCCCTCGATGGCTCCCATATGCCTGAGTCATGGAAGAGCTTGAGCCATCCCTCTCTCAGGATGGAAGGTGAGCTGGGCTGGGGTTCTTCCCTCTAAATGGCCTTTTATGCTTCCCGCAGGTGTCAGAGCTCAGACCATCCGTCAATGGCCACTTATCAGGGTGCAGCCTGCAGGCAGCCCGCTCTCCCTGGAGTGTACTGTGAAGGGGGCATCAAGCCCCAACCTGTACTGGTACCGGCAGGCGGCAGGAGGGACCCTCCAGCTGCTCTTCTACTCCGTTCGTGTTGGCCAGATAGACTCTGAGGAGCCCCAGAACTTTGAAGCCTCCAGGCCCCAGGACGACCTGTTCATCCTGAGTTCTAAGAAGCTCCTGCTCAGTGACTCTGGCTTCTACCTCTGCGCCTGGAGTCTCACACTGAGCTGGGTAGGGCAGACATCTGTGCAGAAACCCCAGCCTCTCCCAAGTCCTCGCCACCTGCTCCAGGAGCCCTCATTCAGGCGCTGGGCAGAGGACGTTTGTCACTGGGTGTCTGACTGTCAGCCGATGTAAGGGCAACTGAATCAAGCCAGATACTCCAAAAGACCTTCCCTACATCCTTAGGGAGAACAAAAGAATTTATGTGTGTAGAACCTGTGAATCGCGTATGCAGAGTCAAGTTCCCGATGGGTGGATGTCTAGTCCTAGGCTATCATACTCCAGCCCTCAAAGTGTGCTATACCTTGCCCAACACCCTATTCTCTCACGTTCCCGTGGGTCTACGCTGGGGACTGAGGTCGTGCAGATGCTGATGAGAGGGGCAGGATGCACCCGCAGTGATATGTGATGTGATGGAGGACTGGTGAGCAAATATGAGGATGCCAACTAGGGTTATTTAATTAGTTAACTTTCATCACCTGGAAAGTCTCCTGTCCTTGCTCTTTCTGAAGAGACTAGACATCTTTTGGAGGCTTGGATGAGGCTTTGAGCCAGGGAAGGGGCAAGGTGTTAATTCATAGAGGCTACAAGTGTGGCTTTGTTAATATCAGAAACGTGCACTTAGGAATGTTGATTATTGTTTCGGGTTCTAGATTTTTTTTAGTCCTGTTCTACTGTGTCTCATCCCTCGCCTTATGGCAAAGAAGGGAGCAGAGAAGCAGATGGTGATGAAAGAGATACAAGAGACAGGATATGTAATGGCAAAACCCTAAAAAAGAGAAATTACTTGGATGGAAATGAAGGAGAGTCAAAGCTTATGAGGATGGCTGGAAAGAGATACCACGGTTACCTTGGCAACTGAGCACCTTCCTCATCCCTCAGCCCCTCATCCCTCCCTCCTCCTCCTCATTCCTAAAAAGATTTTCTTGTCTAATGTCCCTTCTGTTCCACGAGGGGGCACAAGAAGTCTTAAAATACTCTGTTCCTGGCATCATTTCATTTAGGACAATTCAGACATTTGTTTACTTTCAGAATCATTTAATCTGCAGCACAATATCTGAGACAGAGACACAAAGCGATCAAGACAGTATTGAATAATGCCCAAGGGTCCTTGTTGCACTTTAAGGTCTACCATGTATTAAGCAGCTATACATGCTGGACACTCTGAGCCATCACAGGGGTTAAAAAGAAAAGTGAAATACACTCAAGACTGTGCTGGGCATGGTCACAACATGGTTTAATCAAGGCACTTGGAGTCTGAGATTCACAGATACACACTACTACATATAAAAAGGATAAACAACAAGGTCCTACTGTATAGCTCAGGGAACTATATTCAATATTCTGTAAATATGAAAAAGGATATGTATATATATGTATAACTAATCACTTTGCTGTATACCAGAAACTAACACAACACTGTAAATCAACTATACTTCAATAAAAAGAATAAAAAATAGAAATTGCAGAAAAAAATCAAGACACTTGGTTTGTTTTTTTATTTTTCCATGTGTGAAGATTTAAATTTGCTAAGTCGATCAACAATGCTAAAACCATGGAAATAAAGATGCATTTACAACTCAACTTTTGTTCACGTTTAGTAGTAAACAGCATCTTAAGCTAATGTTTGGATGTTAGCTGGTTATTGAATATAAGTGGAAACAGATCTCTCCCTGAAACAGGTTATTTTTAGTTAATAGATTTTAATATTTAGAACAGTTTTAGATTAGTATAAAAATTGAGCAGATAATAAAGTTTTCATATATGTCCCTTTCCTCCCCAGCCTACCCTATTATTAACATCTTACATGGGTGTGGTATGTTTATTATTGAACAAATATTAATATATTATTATTAACAAAAGTCCATGGTTTACATTAAAATTTACTCATTGCGTTGTACATTTCTGTGGTATTTGACAAATGTATCATGTCTTGTATTAACCATTACAGTGTCATGCAGAATAGTTTCACTACCTTACAAATGCCCTGGGCTTCACCTACTAATTTCTCTCCTCTTTCCCTGCAAACCCTGGTAACCACTGATCTTTTACTGTCTCTATATTTTTAAGGCACTTGGCTTTTGAGTTTAAATTTACTAGCTCTAATGACCTTGGGCTAATTAGCCAATCTCTCTAGAACTCATTTTCCTCACCTGTGAAACCTTTCTTATTGGATCATTAAATGTGTTAAATTAGATGGTATTTATGTTATAAAGCCCTATTACAGGGTCTAATTTTTAACAGATATTATTTTCCTCTCCAAGTTTACAAGATATTTGGATTACAACTTATCCAAAAGAAAGACTTGTTTTTTAAAAATAATTAAATTTAAACTCTGTAGTAATTATTTAAAAATGCTAAGTGTACTTCGATGGCAAACCCATGAAACTTGTACCCTACCTTCTGCTTGTTCAGATATTAATCTTTTCTGTTGGGGATTTATGCAGTCCCAGAATCCTTCTTAACAGAGGTGTTTTCCAGGGACTCATGACTATTCAAGAGAAGTTGGTAGGAGAGTTAAAACAGAGTTTTCATTCCTGTAAGCAATTCAGAAAAGTTCTAGAAAACTTCAGCAGGAGATAGAATTTTAACGATGTTGTGTTTGGGGGAGGCTAGTATTTAGATAAGAAAAATGACATTCCCAGCAGGAGAGTCAGTTTGAATAGAAATGTGGAGATCTCCATCAATATTGAAAGTTCCAGAAAAGCAGTGAGGAAACAGTCCTGATCATTGCACAAGGCAATAGAGACAGGAGGGCGTTAATAGGTAAGGGGAGGCAAGTTAAGGCGAGGCTTGAAAGCCATCTAAATTCATCAAAACAACTTACTATCCGCCATGATATCTACCCTATTCATGAATAAGAATCCTATTCCCCTAACTGCTTCCATAGCGTCTGGGAATCAGAAATCTACAATCATCGTCATCTCAGGAGACAAAGGAAACCAGCTCAAGATGGCAGATACTGCTCAGAAATGTTATCTCTTGCCAGGAATCCATCAATCTCACTCACCCCTTTGGAGAGACGAGGCTGTCTCTTTTCCAGGAGACCTTCTAACACCCTGTTCTTGGCTCTGACTTTGTAGGTGTGCCCGGACAATTCTTCCCATACATGTCATTCCCTGGCCACCGTCACGTGGAAGATCTGGGGCTTCACGTCTGGATCTTAGCTACTCACGGGATTTATAGGGAGAGACCCTGGGGCCTCTAGGCAGCTTGAGGAAGATGGGGAATGCCCAGGTTGGGAAGCTGGCAATATTAAAGTTGGGTGACTTCATAGTTGTGTCCAGGATTATACACTTTGAGCTGAGGATACTATGGCCCTTTGAGCTGCTGCAAAGCAGATTTGCCCTGTTACCTATCCTGTCGTTTCCTGTTCCCTCCTTTGAGGTGTTTATTCTGGCTGTGTGCTTTTCTATTCTCTCTGCACTGTGTTCTCCCTCCTCCTCTTGCCCAGATGAGATAGACCTTGCCCATCACACAGACTTCACAGGCCTTAGTGGTTGGGATGATACTTAGAGAAACCCAGTCACTACAGCACACAGACACCAGCTCAGACATCCAGCGACTGTCCGTTTCTCAGTCTGCTGATGATCTAGGGCTCCCTTTCCTGTGACTCATTAGTACCCACTCATTAGATGAGTGGAAGGAAGTGGGAGGCTATGTATGTGTCGAGGTTGGGGGGAGGGTGCTTAGAGGCAGATGGGGGAAGGGAGTTGTCTGAATGACGTGGGGCCAGAAGGGACCCCAATGAGGTCACAGCAGTTATTGCAGTTGTTCTGCATTCTTCACCGTCCCCAAGGTACTCCCTGCAGCCTCTGAGCTTGGGCGTAACCTCCAGCAGGTGTGGGAGTTGTGTTGGGGGGTGGGTGGTCTGCATGTTTAGCTGAGGTGCCTGGATCCAGAGACCTTTGCCTCTCCCTCTGTAGTTCTATTTCCACTGCCAGGGCGATCACTGGAGGCCCAGGTAGAAAGGACAGCATGGGAAGAAGTTGGGACAGGATGTGGTGAGCCTGGCGTTCACGGAGCTCAGAAGGTGGGGGGGCAGGAGGGACTTTCACAGGCGCCCCAGAGGCAGGACCTGGTAAATGTCAAACCACATCCTGTTGTGAGTCCCCGAGATGGTGCAGGGGCAGGTGCGTTGCTGTTGCCACTGGTGCTGATGTGACTCAGAGATAAACAGCTTGACAGCCAGCACTGGGCTCGGGCACCCCATCTCTCCCCCAGCTGTCTTCTGAAACACCCCAACCCGCTGCTCTTTACTTCCTGGCCTTTGATTCAAGGCCATTCTCCTTTCAACACTATTTTCCCCTCCTCATTCAAGGCCCTGGCCCTCTTTCCAGGTGCCAGGGCTCCAGGTGCCTCTTGTGAACTGTGGGATTCCGGGGTCAGCACTGACCCCCTTACACTACAGACAGCCTCTGAGACTGTGTCATGGGTGGGAATGGTTTGTGTCTGGGAAGAGCTTAGGTTCCCCGAGCTACCTTCTGCATGGTGATCTGGGGCCTGCAGACTTTGAATCACTGAATCTGGAGAGCAGAGCCTGACGATTCCTTAGAGATCACTTTACCCAGTCTCCTCACTTCGCAGAGGAGGAGATAGCAGCCCAGAGAAGAAAAATTGTTCTGAGCTATGCAGCTGTGGACAGCGTAGGACCAGAAGCCAATGCCCTGTGTTTTAGCAGCTCCTGGATCTCAGGCGAAGCTTAGGGGAACGTGGGCTGTATGTTGAGTGGTGATCTTGCTATGAATTTTATGAACCACTTATATAAAGATAAATAAGGCACAATGATCAGATCCGAGATGGCTTGAGGATGGGGAGGTAACTATGATGAACCACAGAGTTAGAATTCTGCAGAAACTAGAGTGTTGGAGAGATGAGCTGAAGAAACATGATAATATTAAACAAGTACGTCCTGCCACCCTGCCACCACCCCCCAAAGAGAGGAAACCAACTGTCTGAACACAGGAAGGGGACTATGTGCTCACAAGCAGTGCATGTGGAGAAGACCCAGGGTTTGAGTCAAAACTGAGCTCTGTGAGTCAATAGGATGATGTGGGTCCAGACACTGAAGAGCTGCCCTCATGGGACCAAAGCAGAGGGTATCGAGAACAGGAAGTCAAGCTCCCCCTTCCCCTCTGTAGGTCAGAACAGCACACTTTTAGCAAAGTAGGAGGATTAAAAACAAATGTAGAGGCTTCCCTGGTGGCGCAGTGGTTAAGAATCCTCCTGCCAATGCAGGGGACACGGGTTTGAGCCCTGGTCCAGGAAGATCCCACATGCCGCGGAGCAGCTAAGCTCGTGAGCCACAGCTACTGAGCCTGCTCTCTAGAGCCCGTGAGCCACAAGTACTGAGCCCACGCGCCTAGAGCCCATGCTCTGCAACAAGAGAAGCCACTGCAATGAGAAGCCCGCACACCGCAACGAAGAGTAGCCCCGACTCGCCGCAACTAGAGAAAGGCCTCGCGGAGCAACGAAGACGCAACATGGCCAAAAATAAATAAATTTATTAAAAACAAAAACCAAAAAACAAATGTAAACGTTTCAGAAGAGAGTGGCTGGGCTTTGGAGAGTAGGAGTGCTCAAAACTGTGTCATATGAGGCAAAAATTGAGAGAACTGTAAATGTTTAGCTTGAAAAATAAATCTTTAGACTAGTAATAATTATCATAATAGCAGCTAATATTATTGACACTGTGATCACAGCTTTATATGTTGTGTAGACTAAATAAGACAAAACCACCTTACGAAGTCAGGGTTGTAATTGAGCCCATTTTGCAGGCAGGAAAGCCGAGTCTCAGAGGTGGTCACTTACCGAAGATCACACAGCTGATAAGGGCAGATCTAAGGCTTGAAACTATGTCTCTCTGGCTTTAAAGTCCATATTCTCTGTTGGCATAATGTTCTCATCTATCTACTGCATACTTTTTCCATTTTGCAAACTCAAGCTTTTAAAGGTTCTGCTTGTTCTGTCTCTCATAGCTTTGTGGGCTCAAGTAGAGGTGGGCATGCTAGCTGTCTTAAGAAGGACTCTCACAGGCATATAATTATGACCAGTGCTCAGCACTACAGCGAGTTATGGAAACCTAAAGAGGACAGATTTCTTCACAGCACTGTTCAGTGACGAAGTGGCCTACCCAGACAGGTTGAGAGTTCTCTGTCCCAGGACAGATCAAGGATAACTGGGGGGATTCAAGACTCTGACATTTATGCTTCTTTACCACCCAGAGTGTCCATGGTCCAAGATCCAGTCAAGGTCAAGACCCATGGTGGGAGTGAGGGTAAAAGGGCTGAGCTGTAACCACTGGAGTGGCCTAGAATGTGGCCAGGTGGGGTCACGCCCAGGACCACCATCAAGTCACTATTATAAAACCCACTTCCTTATGTCAGCGAATCTGGTCAGGATGCGGCAGGGGATGGAACCACGGGAAGCCCTGGCGTGCAGTCTTTCTGTCTAGACCACCGTCACACTCACAGAGGAGAGCTGAGCTAAGTTAGACAAAACTTCTGTGAAAATAGTCACAGTTGTTGGCTCGCTTTCAGCTCTATTTGCTGACGTACAGATCCATCCACTCATCCATTTCCCCAAGAAGCCCTCCGAGGAGTCCAAGTGCAACAATAGATGGAGATGGAGGAGAAAAGACATGCAGCTGGGACCTTGGGGGTGGGGTGGTGTGGTGAGCAGAGACTACGTCATTTGTTGCAGGGTGGCGATTCAGGACACAACCAAGTACTGTCACAATAAATCCCCAGGAGAGCCAGAGAGTGTGGTGTGCTAAGAACCCAGGGATTTCAGATCTACAAGCAGCAAAAGAGGAGCAAGTACTCAGGATGGGAGGGGAGGATATCCAACCTTAGACTGAGGCAGGAAATGCTTTATTTTGGGGGCCAGGAGGGGGTGTATGACGTCTCACATTATGGGGTCTCAAGGCCCAGAGATCACCTTTCTGGAAACTATGGGAGTCTGCCACAAGTAATGAGAATGAACTGTAGTTAAAATTGTTGCCCAGGCTTGGTAGCCTTCTATACTGTGAGTCTTCTTATATAGCTACAGGGTAATTTCCATGGACATGGAAAAAGGGAACTTGGTGATGAAAGTTTAAGAAGAGGTCAGGGGGGCTTCCCTGGTGGTGCAGTGGTTAAGAATCCGCCTGCCAATGCAGGGGACACGGGTTCGAGCCCTGGTCCGGGAAGATCCCACATGCCGCGGAGCAACTAAGCCCGTGCGCCACAACTACTGAGCCTGAGCTCTAGAGCCCACAAGCCACAACTACTGAGCCCACATGCCACAACTACTGAAGCCTGCGTGCCTAGAGCCTGTGCTCTGCAACAAGAGAAGCCATGACAATGAGAAGCCAGCACACCGTAATGAAGAGTAGCCCCCGCTCACCGCAACTAGAGAAAGCTCACGTGCAGCAACGAAGACCCAACACAGCCATAAATAAATGAATAAATGAATAAATAAATGAAAATATTGAATTAAAAAAAAAAAAGAGGTCAGGGGGGTTGCAGATGACAGATTCATCCATAGGTTAGTGCAATGCTAAGAACTGACCTGGGGTCTTTAGCCATTTCTTGATTTACATCAGCATCTCCTAATCCCTAAATGTAATACACCGAGGTATAAGTGTGTTTTCCTTGTACACATATAGCTTCCAGAGGGGTCTCAAGTACCAATCTTCCCTTCCCACACCCATCGCTAAGCAGGTCAACCTCAGGAGGATCTTCCTGTACAGGACCATTGTGGCTGTGTGTCACACACACTGTGAGGGGCTGAAGTCGGCCAGGCTCCCCTTCTCTGGGTCACTAGGGAGGAAGCAAAACAGGGAAATGGCTCAGGGCAGGAAACGCAAGTGTTAGTATCTGTCAAGATCCGTTGTTCTTATCCCGACCTCTCTTGTTCTAAAATCCTTTTTTTCTTTTTTCTCTTCCTTACTCGTCCCTAGTCATTTACTTAAGAGAGAAAAAGTCTTTGTCTCTTGGATGGTCTCAGTGTCCTCTACCTGCCCCATCCCTGGCATCCTTACTACTCAACCTTAGTAGCCTGCCCCGCCCCCCCAACCCCCACCCCCGGGGCAGTAGGAAAGGCTGCAGGTCTTTACTAGATCCTGGTGCTGATAGGAACATTCTTCTTCTGGCCAAGTGACAGTGACTCAAACAGCCCTTCCCCACAGGAGTCCCATTCCCCCCACCAGGATGTCACCCAACATGACCAGCTGGATGCTTCCTTTCCCCTCCTAATTTCTGAGTAAATCTCTAAAGATCACAGGGTTGAGGTTCCTCTCCTGGAGAGCTACCCATGGAGGGATCAAGCTGTGCCCCTTGGAATGGTGAGAACTTGGGGGACCACAGGCATTCTTCTAGAGATGCTTGGCTTCTGAGTCTCTTCAATCAGTAAGCATGCTTTGCCCCTGTACTACATTCTGCCCACAGATCTCCTTAACGGGATGAAGTTTGGATTAGCCTAGAGACTGGGATAGGTCGACAGGCGCAGGTCAATGAGGAATTGCTTTAGTGCTTCCCATTCCAGGAGTGACTCTGGTCTCAGAAACTCCCTCTGAGCCCCTTTAATTGGAGCGACTATGTGTCCTGGTTTGCCAGGACAACCCTGGCTTACCCTTCCTCTCCCAGCATCTTATCTTTCACCCTCAATAGTATCCTCATTCGCATAATAAACGATATGATTGCCCTATATCTAATCCATCTTTGCTCAGTTTCACCTGAGGAAGAATGGACGGGTTGGCTAGAATTGGTCCAGAAGGCTCTATTTAGATTCTAGAGAAAAAGGCAGAGGCAGAAGAAATTAACTTCCCAGTTGCCTGTGAATTGAATGTTGGGCGCAGTGCTCTCTGAGAGAGACAAGGAAAGGGCTGTAAAGATTTGGGAAGAGGGGCCTCCCTGGCTCAAGGTAGGGTGGGGACCAAATGGAGTTTCTTCATCTCTATTACGTTTCCAGGAGTGAGAAGGTGACATACACAAAGTCATCCATCCTCCAGGGGACATTCGTTCCTTCGTTCCTCACCTTGACAAACCCCAGGTGCCCACCAGCAACTCCCCCCCACATCCTCCCACCTGCTAATGCCTCTGCTTTTAGCACCCCAAAGATGGCAGCCACCAAGCCCGCAGACCCTCCTCTCCCCCCCCCCCCCCCCCCCGCCTCCACCCCGACCCTCCTCACAGCTCTGCTTGCACAAACCCTTGGCTCCAACACTCCCTGCTTGGTTCGTTCCTTCTGGTCCATGCCTTATTCCCTCTGAGGCATTTGCTTGTCTCTTTAGCTGCTTATCTCCCTGTCCCACCCTTGTGAGGAACCACCACACATGTCTAAAGAATGGGAGGGGTTGCTTTTGTGGGTGCTGGTCTAGAGTCTAAACTCAGTCTCCTTTGTTTGGGGATTCTTTAGTCATTACCAAAACAAATAGACAACAACAGCAACAAGTAAAAAAACTGTCTGCAGTTTGAGAAATCTTGAGATACTCATGACTGATGGGAAATTATGGGCATGTGATAAGTTTCCCAGGCCATCCCTCCCCTGGGCCATGTCCTTTCCTGGCCTGTGTGAGCTGGGTCCAGAGAACCCCTCGTCTCCCACTCCTGATACGCAGTGTAGTGGGATGAATAATGTCACCCCAAATTCACGCCCACCCAGAACCTCAGACTGTGACCTAATTTGGAAATAAGATCTTTGCAGATATAATTTGTTAAGAATCTTGGGATGATATCCTTCTGAATTTAGGGTGTGCCCTAAACCCAATGACTTGGGTCTTGGTAAGAGAAAGGAGAAGGAAGCTTACACACAGAGATACGGGGAAGAAGGAGACATGAAGACAGAAATAGAAGGTTGGGGTGATGCCGCCATGAGCCAAGGAGGCCAGGAGCCATCAGAAATGGGAAGAAGCAAGGAAGGATTCTTCCTTAGAACTTTGGAAGTGACCGTGGCCCTGCCAACACCTTGATTTTGACTTTTGCCCCCCAGAACTGTGAGAGAATACATTTCTATTGCTTTAAACCATCAGGTCTTTGTTACAGCGCCACTGGGAAACAAATACACTCAGGAATCGAGGTGTCCTCAGTCTGTTGCTATAGGTCCCGGCCCAGACTTTGGGAGCAGCTGCTCTAAGGTCACCCAGCGATTTTGTGACCAATCACAACTTCTTGGTCACAACTTGGGAAAAACTTCCTGAATTGCCACCTTCAGAAGAATGTGCCACAGTTTCACAGCTTACCAGTCATTTGATCTATGAACTATGGTTTCTTCACCTATGAAGTTGGGAGAAAAACACCTGCTTCTGGGATCATTGTGGGGATTGGCTGGGACAACACGTGTGCCAGGGCCCAGCCCGAATCCTGGAACAAAGCAGGCTATAAGGACTCCACTTTTCCCACCCTCTCCCAGTTTTCAGAACTGCTTTCTCACCCCCAACGTTCTGCCTCAACTAACTTACCCAGAGCCTCTCTCACTGGTCCGTCTTCTGTCCCCTGATGGCATTCCTCTCCTCCCTGGGTGCAGTGTTCTACCACAGTGATTGTAACCTGCAGTAGCATTTACCCCAGTAAGAGAACCGTCTCCACCCAAGTGGGTGCACTCAACACACTACATTTGGGGTGACCTGGTCTCCATCCCATCAAGTGAAGGAGCCTGTTGGAAGAGACACTCAGGTGCAGCCCCCAGCCCCCAATGGACCCTGCTCCCCTTCTCCATTCCTCCCCAGGGCCTGACCCTATGTGCCCCACCTCCGTGAAATCTCCAGGTTTCACACTGCAGTGTTTTCAACTCTATGCCTTCTTTAGGATTCTAACTTAGGCAAAGTAGAACTAAATCTTATGCCCAAATTCTGAAACCACACAAGAAGCAAGTGTTAAGAACCAACACAGATACACTCGAAATGCGTAAGAAGTGAAACTCGAATCTGGAATTGAGAAATGATCAGACATTCTAACCTACAGGTCGCCCTGTCCTCCGTCCAGCGCTGAGCTGGGGGTTGCGGTTCACCTCCATTCATCCTTATGCCATCAATATGCAGGTTTTCCAGAGTCCAGCTCCTTGCCCTTCAAACTAACCCTACCCACTGGGGCCCAGAATACCCAGGTGTGGACCATGGGGTCCATCCTCCATCAGGATGAACAGGAGGAATCAGCATTGGTCAGAGAGGAGGGTCCATCACTCTGTATGCCTGAGGGGTGGTGATTTCCCTAAATCACAGGTAGAACAGGGAAGGGCAGAACTCCACAGACACTCCTGGGACACAGTCAAGCCCACCATGACACTTTTATTCCTTTAGTCAGTTTCAGATTCAGTGGTGAGGAGCTCAATCTGCAGGGAAGCTGAGAGAAGGGACAGATATCCGTGTAGGAAGGAGATAAAAGGTGGAGAGAGAGAAACTCTTGAGGAACACAGACTGGAAACATGTTAAGGAGCATCCAAGGTGAGGATAATGCAATTTTGGAGCTGGTCTCAGGAATCCTTTTTCTTAACCTGAGGAAAAGAGGACATTGTCAGGGTGCCAGAGGCCACCAAACAGTAGGAGTGGGTCAGAGGAAGCTGAGTCTAGGGCCTGATTTTGGGTAGAGCTAGTTGATACTCCCCATCCTCTAAAGCTACATTCTGTGATGATCTCAGACTTTCTCCCCAGTATGGCAGCCCCACTATAACTCCATTGAGGTGCCAGGACATGACTCTGAGACCCCCTCAGTTACCCTACATGATATTCCACCCTCTCCCTTCAATCACCTGTCCCATCCCGCCCTCCTCCTTACCATGGCCATCAGCACCAGGGCGCTGACCAGCACAGCATAGAGGGTGGCCTTCCCCAGTAGGATCTCATAGAGGATGGTGGCAGACAGGACCCCTTGCTGATAGGACACTGTTGGCAGGAAGGGAGAGCAGGTAGGTACCTGTGAGCAGGGATCTCTGGTCTCCTTGCCCACGCACCACCCCCCCTTCCATGACCCACCAGGGTCCATGGGTTTTGAATTCTCTGGTTCCAGAGCAAAGACCATGGGAGACGGAGACAAAGGAGCAGGGGGCCACTTACCCGAGGTCAAGCCACAGTCTGAAAGAAAAAAGGGGGAGGGAAATGGATGAGAGAGTCCATCTTCAAAAGCAGATTCAGAACTAAGCCAGCCTTCCTCAGTCCAATAGCTGGCAAGGTGCTAACTCTTGCCAACAACCATGTGAGCTTGGAAGTGGATCCTTCCCCACTTGAGCCTTCAGATAAGACTCCAGCTTTGGCTGACACCTGATTGCAGCCTCTGGAGGAAGACGAGCCAGCTAAGTTATGCCCAAATTCCTGACCCATCAAAACTACACAATAACAAATGTGTGGTATTTTGAGCTGCTTTCAAAAATATCAAGAAAAATAAAAAACTCAGCCAGACTCCCAGGCTCAGGGCAGCCTCTGGTCAGAGTCCTAGCACCACCTTCCTTCTGGCCACAGCATCCTTGCAGGTCACGGAACATGGCAGCACTGAACGGGATGAGGACCCACTGCTCAGACCCTGAGCTGTGCAGGCGGGTAGGGAGGGGGACCTTTCAGCACAGCTGAGTTGGGCTGACGATCTGGGATCTGGGGGAGGAATTAGCCCGAGGTGCCCTGTCCTCCCTCACGGTGGGCTTCCCACACCCTCCCCTTTAGTCTGCATCTAGTCTCTCTGCTCACCCCCCTGGATCTCCCCCTTTGTCTGCTCTGCCTCCCTCCTTGCTGAACCCTGCTGGAGCGGCTCACCTGCTCGGCCCCAGACCTCGGCACTGATGTTCTGGGTGACGGGTTTGGGCCCGTCCTGCTTCCACTCGTCCTCGTCCGAGACCCCGTGGAACCAGACTTGGCAGCGGAAGAGGTTGCGAGGGTTGTACCAGAAGGGCGCGGAGACCCTCAGCCGGCTGCTCAGACAGTAGCTGGAGTCACTGCGGCTGGGGTCCTCCTTGTGGGGCTGAGGGTCCGTGCTGACCCCTGTCTTGACCTGCTTCCCGTTCACCCACCAGCTCAGCTCCACGTGGTCGGGGTAGAAGCCCGTGGCCAGGCACACGAGCGTGGCCTTCTGGGTCCGGGAGATCTCAGCTTCTGACGGTTCGAACACAGCCACCTTGGGTGGGGTCACCTTGCTCAGGTCGTCTGGAAGGGAGAGGGGTTGGGAGCAGGGGTGGCCGGAGAGCCGGCTGGGCGTGGTAGGGCTGCGCCTGTGCGTGTGAGTCGGGGGCACAGGGAAGGGGGCCACGGGGTCATCGTAAAAGGAAATTGCGTAGTATTAGGTCCTGGTTGTTTGTGTGGGGGTCACCACCCGCTCCTCTGTGATTGTTCTCCCTCGGCCTGCCTGGCCTTTGTATTGACCCTACGACAGGCCTGTCCCCTGTGTCCCCAGCCCCTAAGGTGGCCTTACAAATGGCACTGCCCAACATTCTGAGTAATGTTTCTTCTTTCCCCTTATTTGATTTCTTATCCGTCAAGAAAAGCTTACCTGTCTTTTTCTCCCCATAATATGTAGTAGTTATTTAAATAGAGCACTGGATTGGAAGCAGAATAACGGAATTCAAAGCTTGGAAGTGACTTTGCCACCAACGTGACTTTAGACAGTCTCTCAATGTCTCTGCATCATTTTTCCTGCTTGTGACGGGAGAATCCCAACACCGACTGTCCGGAGCGGGGGTGGAGATGAAATGATATAAGGATTCAGAAAGCCCCTGCCCCCAGCTGGGTTACTTGTATGAGAGTCTGAGCGGCCAAGGAGTAAAGGGGGATTTGGGGCTAAGGGGGTCATTTTGGGGTTGGGGGTTTTTCTTCAGATGACAATATACAGATGGCATATTTGGGGGCACTCGTGTGAGTACAGCCTTTTGTATTAGGGTGTGCTCATGAGAATGGGAGGTTTTCTTTCTTTCTGCTGCTTTAGCAGGTCATCCTAGCCATTCCTCTGCCTCCAGGTAGCCCTGAGTTTCCTCAGCTCAGACAGATAGCCATCTCCCTGTGATTCAAATGCAGGCATCTTCAACCTTCTTTGCCCCTTTGATTCCACATATTCTACTTTTCCCTACCAGCAAGCTTCCTAAATAGGCATCTGACACCATCAGAGCAAATTCGGCTCCCGGCTGTCTCGCTACAACTAAGCCTCAGGTCTGTGGCGTCCCCCAGGGCTCCAGGTGAAGGCATTCCAGTTAATTCCCCTGCGGCCTTTTCATCTGGCTGCCTCATTGCTTCTGGGCCCTCCTACGTTCATGTTATTCTGCTCTTTGCTTTTTATCGATTGTTTTGTTTGTTTCTGAGCAATTCTGTTACAAGCAAGACACCTCATTCTAAAGAGATCTAGTTTAGGCTGGAAGATGGAGAAAATGTTCTTCTAACTGACTCTTCACATTTCCCTGGATGTGATCTGACTTCAGGGCTGGCTTCCTGGGTGTGTGACCTGTGCACACAGATTCACTTTTCCGAGGTAATGGATCATTAAAGGGCCAGGGTTTGGGACCCAGATTTACCTGGATCTGAGGTCTCCTGCTTTTCTCCACCCCCGCTGATCACAGGAACCCAGCTACCCTCCGGGAAAACACACTTCAGCTGAGCCTCATTGGCTCCATCTTAACGAGCCTAAGTACAAACAGCGCTTGCTGTTGTCAAATCATCCAGGTAAATATACCCGTATTGAGGGGTTCCTCCCCTCTGGAGCCTCAATGCTCCCAACAGCAGGTGACCTTTAAGGTCCTTTTCCAGCACTAAGAGCCTAAGATCCTTCTGGGAATGTTCCTCACCTCACAAGCAAAATATCTGCATTTTAATGTATGTCCTGCACCATCTGGCTGTTTAACCTAGAAGACATGGTGTGAGGAGGGAGATTTGGGGCCAGGGGATGAGGGGGGTACATTTGGTGAGTAAATCCACCCAGTGGCCCAGGTTCCCATCCAGCCCCCATGTGCTGTACACACAGCCTGGCCCTCAGGGGTCTGGGGCTTAGGAAGAGAGGAAGAGTTTTAAACCTAATTTTAAATCCAAACTTCTAAACAGTAAATCAACAAACCCCGCTGATTTCGATTCTCTCCCTCACTGCCTGGCGTTTCTCTTTCACCTCTCTGTTCCACACTCTTGTCTGTCATCCTTTTCCTCCTCTGTTCCCTGGAAGCCTCCATCTGCACCTCCCAGGAGCCGGCTCTGCAGGGGGCCACACCCCGTGCTCATCCCTGCCTGTTCCTGCCCCTCCGGCTCATTTTCCCCTTTGCATCAGCTACACATCCTCCTGCCCTTCCCTCAGCCCAGGCTGTCCTCCTCGGTCTTTTTCTCCAATCAAGCAGCTCTCAGAGTCCTAATAAATCCTCTCTCTCTCCAATGCTCACCCTGTCCCTAAATATCTCAGAAACAAAGAGACCAAAGCCCCCCCTTTCCCTCTGTCCAAATTCCCGTCCCGGGAGTATCCCTACCCAATACCTTCCCCACCCAATATTCCCCACCTCCCTTGCAGAGTTGACCCCCAGCTGGACAACTGGCCACGCGCCTCAGCTCCAGCCCACACCACCCATCTCTGGGGCCCCCCCAGGCGCCGGGCTGGAAGGAGGGGAGACATCCAAATCTTACCTATGACCGTGAGCCTGGTGCCTGGGCCAAAATACTGCGTATAGGAGCACAGTGAGGGGCCCCGCACTCAAACCCCCGCAGCCCCAAGGCCGCTCCCGCTCCCGGGCCCCAGCGCCCTGCTTCAGGGCTGCGAGCACACCAGGTGCCCGCGTCCGCCCCGCGCTCGCCGCCTTCCATCCTCCCCGCCGCCGCCGCCGGGCCCGCGGGCACTCACCCACCACGGTCAGCCGGCTGCCGGCCCCGAAGGGCAGGGCGGCGCCTGTAAAGCACAGCCCCGGGGCTCCCCACCCAAACCGAGGCGCGCCGCCCGCGCTCACCTAGCACCAGGAGCCGCGTGCCCGGCCCGAAGTACTGGGGCTGAGTCACGGCCCCCCAGCGCCGCGCAAAAACCCGCCGCGTCCCCGGCGGCAGCGTCCCCGCTCACCTAGCACCGACAGCCGGGTGCCCGCGCCGAAAAACAGAGGGTCGTTGCTCACAGCCCTGAGGCCCAGGACAAAAACCGGCGCTGCCCTCTCCTGACGTCCCGGACTCAGCCCAGGTCCCCACCGACCCCGAGCACAGCCCTAAATGAAGATGGGCAGCTGCCCACCTCTCTCCAGCCCGTCCTAGGGAGCGCTCAGGGACCCCAGCTGCCCTCCTTACCCAGCACAGTCAGCTTGGAACCATTGCCAAAATACAGCTTCCCGGCGTTCACACAGCCCTGGGGACTCGGGCACAAACTTAGCCTTCCCTGAGAGCAGCCCAGGAGGGTCCACCGTCCACGCCCCAAAAGCCAGAATTCAGGCGGTCATCCAGGCTGGGCAGCCCATCCTCCCTCCCACCTGGAGCACCCTTCTTACCCAGCACAGTGAGCCGGGTCCCTGGCCCGAAGTACCGCTCATTGTAGGAGCACAGTGGGAAGGGGCTACCAAGAATTCCTCCCTCTTGCCCTCCTCCCCTGGCACAGACTGGGACCACCCTCCTTCTCCCTGGCTTCTCTCTTCCCACCTCTCTCCAGAACTAGCTGGACACAGAAATCTGGGCCCTGCCTGAGGTCATCCCCAATTTGCAGAGAGTCAGCTTGGCTTGGGGATTTACAGTAGTTGTGAAATTGGAAGGGGTATTTGTGATGGAGATTTTGCTGGATTGGGAAGTGTTCTAGGCTAGACCCTGCCTCTTACTACTTCTGGGACCTGCAACCTCCCTGGCCTTCGTTTCTGCAACTGAAAAATGGGGTAATATCTTCCCCACAGCGTTGTTGTGAGTGCTTAACAAATTACACACCAGCAAGTACTTTGTCAAAGGGCAAGTTTTGTGAAAAGCACTGAATCATGATTCCACTTTAATGGCTTGATTCTTCACTTTCCTGGAAGCTGAGTGTGGAGCAGGGAGAGGCAGAGGTGATCACTGAGTCCAGATCCCTTCGAGATCACATCAGGGACCCGCTCAGGAGATCTCTCCCAGCTACTCTCCCCATGCAGGAGCCCCCCCTGGGCAGGTGGAGCTATTTTCTGAGGCAGGGCTTTTTGTAAAAGCCCTTCCTCTAACTGAATCATCGTGCCCCCCCCCCCCGAAGTCCCCACAATGTTACACTATGATACAAAAATGTCCTCTTCTATTGTCCCCCTCCCCTAACGACTGTGCAGAGGCAGGAAGTGCAGGTGGCAGAGGTTGGTCTGATTGAGTGGGGTGGGAAAAAAACTCAGAGTAATCGAAAGTGGGGAGGGGCTTGGGGAATGTCAGGGTGCTAGTGGAGGGGGAAGGGGACAGAGAGGCCCCTCCTGGAACTTACGCCACCCTGAGAAGACCTCCTATGTCATCAGGGCTCCCCTCTGGGACACACTGTGCCCACCTGCAAAGACTGGCATTTATAGTGAGGCGGGTGGGAGGAGCATCCCTAGAGCAGGTGATGGCAACTTAGGGCAGGAGGACACAGCCTGGAAAGCTCTGCGATTCCCCATTGCTTCCTGAATAGGGTCCAAGCTCCTTCCCCTTCATTAGTCCACAGATACTTAATGCACATCTACCATATGCCAGGCCTCATGCTGGTTGCAAGGATAGAGTCCACTCTCAAAGCGGGAAGCCCCAACCTGCCTTTTCAGCCTTATGACTTCCACCTTGGACCTCGCAGCCTGCTGAGCAGAAGTAACCAGAAGTACCTGACCCTGTAGTTTCATATCCTGTTCATACATCTGACTATCATGACCTCTCTCCCACATGGCTAACTGAGACCAATTCTTCCTTTGAAGAATTGCCACCTTCTCAGACTCTCCCCTGATGGTCCCAGTCACCTAGTGCTAGCCTCTGCCTGCATTTTAGGAGACAGCTCACGTTGCTGTTGAAAGCATCACCTAGTATGTTAACCGTTTCTATTCATGAATTATCCCCATTATGAACAGGGAAGCTTCTCGGGGACCCTGACCTGGGTATCTTTGTTTTCTTGAAGGTTACGAGCAAATGTTGCAACGATATGTGCTTAACGACGAGGCTCCTCTGCTCATGCATACAGGTAGACATATGTGTTCATGCATGTGTGTTGGTATGTGTGCAGACACCCATGTTAGAATGCACGCAGTGTTGCAGTAGTGGGAGGAGGCTGTGTGCTGCAGGCCTGTGAGGGGGACGATAGATGGCTGTTTCAGGCAGGCCTTAGGGTGATATCTGCTCCTGAATTGGGTCACTTTGGGCAAACTCATTGATTCATTCATTTCTTTAAAGAGGATTTATTGGGTTAGTACACTGAACCAAGGTACTATGCCACGTCGCAAGGATACTGTAATACAACACAACCTGGTCCTCAAGGAGCTGACCTTCTAGTGGGGGTGTCAGACAAGGAAAGAGGTAGTTTCCATCAACTGTGGTCAGTGGCAGGAAGGAGATGCACACAGGGTACTGTGATAGCAAAATACAGGGGGAATTTCATCCAGTTGCATGGAGTAAGGGGCAAAGATCCTCCAGAGAAGGCTACTTGCTGGGGAAGATGTCATCGCTGAATCTGCAAGGATGAGTGGGAGCTCACATATGTGTCATTCCAGGTAGAGGAGTGCAAGATGGCCTGAGAGCCAGTGACTCGGGGGTTCAGGGTGACAGGAGTGAGGGTGAGTGTGGATAAAGTGGTGGAGGACAATGGTGGGTCTTTTATGCCATCCTGAGGACTTTGGGTTACATCACCATGGTGACAATGAGAGAGTAAAGAGCTTTGGGAGGATTTCTAGAAATACCAACAGGGCTGATCCTTGGTTTTAGGGAAACTTATTTTCTATCCTCCCAGGACTGATCAGGGACATATTCACACACATTTAATTCACTAGAGTGAAATTTATAACCAGCTTTGTAACTTAAACTGGAAGATACATCTGACAATGAGAATAGATAGTAATAGTAATTTCTCTTCTTCTCACCTGGAATCACTCCTTGGTGACGAAGGAAGCTGAGGAGTGCCCTCAGGGAGACAGCGGAGAGGAGCGTGGGTGATGTATATGACACCCAGCTTTGTGGGCCATGGGGACATGACCACTCAGCAAGTGGACACAGCTCTTCCTCAGAGCATCTTTGTCCAGGTAGGACAGAAATTTCCTATAGGCAGCATCACAGCTTTTTCTAGGTTGTTCCAGAGTAAGCCTCTCTCTTCACCAATCACACCCTTTCACATGTACTTAAGTCTTCCTGACAATGAGGAGGAGTACCAGCCACAGGCTGGGACCCTGGACCCTCCTACCTGAGGGGACTGCACTTTCTTGAACACCTCTTGTTTCTACCCTGGCTGGAGTCACATGGGACTTCAGAGATGGACGGAAGAGATATCTAGACACTCACAAGGCAGACTCAACCCAGATCAGGCCATTTTTATTGGTTGAATCAGTTCAGGCCCGCCAGGGTCCCCCTTGGGCTAGGGAGATTTTGGTCATGAGTGTTTGGGGCGCATGCACACAGGGGTAGATACTGGGATGCGTGGAGAGATGAGAGCACCTCTTCTGAAGCACTGGGTAGGAATGGAAAAAGCAGAATTCACATCAGGGCAATAACAGGCTGGAAGCTCTTGGCTCCGCCTCTAAGCTGGCTTCAGGAATCCTTTCTCTTGACCTGAGGAAGAGAAAGTTCGGGGGTCACCAGGAGCCAGGAGTGCTGAGGACTAAGAGAAAGTAGGGTGTCCCACTGACATGACAAAGAGCAGGGTTTCCCCAACATCCATCCATTGGGTTTTCAGGTGACCCCAGTTTCTCCTTCACAGCATGGCGCTTGCATTGTGATCCCAGAGGTATAAGGTGTCTTCTGAGGCTTGTGGGTGACTCCCCCTCTTCCTCTCTGCCCACTCTGGTCCTGGCAGGATCTGTGTGTTCCTGGGTGTGAGTTGCTGTGTTTCAAGTGTCACCTCGAACCTGCTGGCCCCACCCTGCCCTCCTCCTTACCATGGCCATCAGCACCAGGGCGCTGACCAGCACAGCATAGACGGTGGCCTTCCCCAGCAGGATCTCATAGAGGATGGTGGCAGACAGGACCCCTTGCTGATAGGACACTGTTGGCAGGAAGGGAGAGCAGGTAGGTACCTGTGAGCAGGGATCTCTGGTCTCCTTGCCCACGCACCACCCCCCCTTCCATGCCCCACCAGGGTCCATGGGTTTTGAATTCTCTGGTTCCAGAGCAAAGACCATGGGAGACGGAGACAAAGGAGCAGGGGGCCACTTACCCGAGGTCAAGCCACAGTCTGAAAGAAAAAAGGGGGAGGGAAATGGATGAGAGAGTCCATCTTCAAAAGCAGATTCAGAACTAAGCCAGCCTTCCTCAGTCCAATAGCTGGCAAGGTGCTAACTCTTGCCAACAACCATGTGAGCTTGGAAGTGGATCCTTCCCCACTTGAGCCTTCAGATAAGACTCCAGCTTTGGCTGACACCTGATTGCAGCCTCTGGAGGAAGACGAGCCAGCTAAGTTATGCCCAAATTCCTGACCCATCAAAACTACACAATAACAAATGTGTGGTATTTTGAGCTGCTTTCAAAAAAATCAAGAAAAACAAAAAACTCAGCCAGACTCCCAGGCTCAGGGCAGCCTCTGGTCAGAGTCCTAGCACCTTCCTTCCTTCTGGCCACAGCATCCTTGAAGGTCACGGAACATGGCAGCACTGAACGGGATGAGGACCCACTGCTCAGACCCTGAGCTGTGCAGGCGGGTAGGGAGGGGGACCTTTCAGCACAGCTGAGTTGGGCTGACGATCTGGGATCTGGGGGAGGAATTAGCCCGAGGTGCCCTGTCCTCCCTCACGGTGGGCTTCCCACACCCTCCCCTTTAGTCTGCATCTAGTCTCTCTGCTCTCCCCCCTGGATCTCCCCCTTTGTCTGCTCTGCCTCCCTCCTTGCTGAACCCTGCTGGAGCGGCTCACCTGCTCGGCCCCACACCTCGGCACTGATGTTCTGGGTGACGGGTTTGGGTCCGTCCTGCTTCCACTCGTCCTCGTCCGAGACCCCGTGGAACCAGACTTGGCAGCGGAAGAGGTTGCGAGGGTTGTACCAGAAGGGCGCGGAGACCCTCAGCCGGCTGCTCAGACAGTAGCTGGAGTCACTGCGGCTGGGGTCCTCCTTGTGGGGCTGAGAGTCCGTGCTGACCCCTGTCTTGACCTGCTTCCCGTTCACCCACCAGCTCAGCTCCACGTGGTCGGGGTAGAAGCCCGTGGCCAGGCACACGAGCGTGGCCTTCTGGGTCCGGGAGATCTCAGCTTCTGACGGTTCGAACACAGCCACCTTGGGTGGGGTCACCTTGCTCAGGTCGTCTGGAAGGGAGAGGGGTTGGGAGCAGGGGTGGCCGGAGAGCCGGCTGGGCGTGGTAGGGCTGCGCCTGTGCGTGTGAGTTGGGGGCACAGGGAAGGGGGCCACGGGGTCATCGTAAAAGGAAATTACGTAGTATTAGGTCCTGGTTGTTTGTTTGGGGGTCACCACCCGCTCCTCTGTGATTGTGCTCCCTCGGCCTGCCTGGCCTTTGCATTGACCCTACGACAGGCCTGTCTCCTGTGTCCCCAGCCCCTGAGGTGGCCTTACAGTTTCCTCAGCTCAGACAGAGAGCCATCTCCCTGTGATTCAAATGCAGGCATCTTCAACCTTCTTTGCCCCTTTGATTCCACGTATTCTACTTTTCCCGACCAGCAAGCTTCCTAAATAGGCATCTGACACCATCAGAGCAACTTCGGCTCCCGGCTGGCTCGCTACAACTAAGCCTCTGGCCTGTGGCGTCCCCCAGGGCTCCAGGTGAAGGAATTCCAGTTAACACCCCTGCGGTCTCTTCATCTGGCTGCCTCATTGCTTCTGGGCCCTCCTACGTTCATGTTATTCTGCTCTTTGCTTTTTATCGATTGTTTTGTTTGTTTCTGAGCAATTCTGTTACAAGCAAGACACCTCATTCTAAAGAGATCTAGTTTAGGCTGGAAGATGGAGAAAATGTTCTTCTAACTGACTCTTCACATTTCCCTGGATGTGATCTGACTTCAGGGCTGGCTTCCTGGGTGTGTGACCTGTGCAGTCACACGGGACCCCACACTTAGAAGGGCCCCTTGTTGATTTAATGTGCTGGTGTCACCATTTTGAAATTCTAAGTAAATTTTAATAAAAGCCCTGGGTGTTCCCTTTGCGGTGGTTCTGCTTCCCATCAGGTCTGCTGCCCCACCCTGCTTTTCTCACCTTGCTGATAACTCCTCTGTCCCTAGGTCTTTACTGGCCGACCAGGTCTGAAATGGAAATCTCCTAACTTCTCTCTGCTGTCCTGGCTCCACCAGGCTTTCTGCCCCCAGCCTGGTTATTCACTCTCGCCTCAAAGACCCTGCCCCTGGGTTTCAACCAGCCCTCCAAGGGCACTATGGAATCTACTCCTCTGACCTCCTCCCCCAGCAAACTCTCAGCCCCTATTGGAAAAAGTAAAGATGCCTTTGGAGCCACGTGCGATGCTCCCCATGATGTTGACGTGATGGACCGAACGATCAGAAGCCAGACCTTCCTCACACCCTGAAGCACTGACTGCATGGCTGCACGATGAGGGCAAAGCCGGTTCTCCCTCCATGTTTGCGAGTCCCTGTGGGGTGTGGGTCGGTTTGCCCATGTGGGTGTACTGTGTGTGTCCTGGTGAGCTTCTGTTGCGTGTGCTTGGATGTGGGCTGAACTAGCCTCAGGCAGAACTCTGAAGTTTATTGGTCCTGTTCCCAGCCCTCCTCCCCATTAGCCACATGCCAAACCTGCCCCTCCTTTGGCACTGGGCTCCCCTCCCTTGCCAGTGGCCACCTAGCAGAAGGGTAGGGAGGGGACCACTGCATTACAAGAGGTTTCCTGGATACTCTCCATGTAGCTACTCTTGTAAGTCTCACAGCAGATTTGGCAGTAGGTATTGTTGATGACATTGCAAAGAAGAGGGAAGGTTCCCACAGATTCACTTGGCCAAGGTCACCAGATCATTAAAGGGCCAGGGCTTGGGACTCAGATTTACCTGGTTCTGAGGTCTCCTGCTTTTCTCCACCCTGGCTGATCACAGGAACCCAGCTTCCCCTCCGGGAACACACACTTCAGCTGATCCCCACTGGCTCCATCTTAATGAGCCTAAGTACAAACAGCGCTTGCTGTTGTCAAATCATCCAGGTAAATATACCCGTATTGAGGGGTTCCTCCCCTCTGGAGCCTCAATGCTCCCAACAGCAGGTGACCTTTAAGGTCCTTTTCCAGCACTAAGAGCCTAAGATCCTTCTGGGAATGTTCCTCACCTCACAAGCAAAATATCTGCATTTTAATGCATGTCCTGCACCATCTGGCTGTTTAACCTAGAAGACATGGTGTGAGGAGGGAGATTTGGGGCCAGGGGATGAGGGGGGTACATTTGGTGAGTAAATCCACCCAGTGGCCCAGGTTCCCATCCAGCCCCCATGTGCTGTACACACAGCCTGGCCCTCAGGGGTCTGGGGCTTAGGAAGAGAGGAAGAGTTTTAAACCTAATTTTAAATCCAAACTTCTAAACAGTAAATCAACAAACCCCGCTGATTTCGATTCTCTCCCTCACTGCCTGGCGTTTCTCTTTCACCTCTCTGTTCCACACTCTTGTCTGTCATCCTTTTCCTCCTCTGTTCCCTGGAAGCCTCCATCTGCACCTCCCAGGAGCCGGCTCTGCAGGGGGCCACACCCCGTGCTCATCCCTGCCTGTTCCTGCCCCTCCGGCTCATTTTCCCCTTTGCATCAGCTACACATCCTCCTGCCCTTCCCTCAGCCCAGGCTGTCCTCCTCGGTCTTTTTCTCCAATCAAGCAGCTCTCAGAGTCCTAATAAATCCTCTCTCTCTCCAATGCTCACCCTGTCCCTAAATATCTCAGAAACAAAGAGACCAAAGCCCCCCCTTTCCCTCTGTCCAAATTCCCGTCCCGGGAGTATCCCTACCCAATACCTTCCCCACCCAATATTCCCCACCTCCCTTGCAGAGTTGACCCCCAGCTGGACAACTGGCCACGCGCCTCAGCTCCAGCCCACACCACCCATCTCTGGGGCCCCCCCAGGCGCCGGGCTGGAAGGAGGGGAGACATCCAAATCTTACCTATGACCGTGAGCCTGGTGCCTGGGCCAAAATACTGCGTATAGGAGCACAGTGAGGGGCCCCGCACTCAAACCCCCGCAGCCCCAAGGCCGCTCCCGCTCCCGGGCCCCAGCGCCCTGCTTCAGGGCTGCGAGCACACCAGGTGCCCGCGTCCGCCCCGCGCTCGCCGCCTTCCATCCTCCCCGCCGCCGCCGCCGGGCCCGCGGGCACTCACCCACCACGGTCAGCCGGCTGCCGGCCCCGAAGGGCAGGGCGGCGCCTGTAAAGCACAGCCCCGGGGCTCCCCACCCAAACCGAGGCGCGCCGCCCGCGCTCACCTAGCACCAGGAGCCGCGTGCCCGGCCCGAAGTACTGGGGCTGAGTCACGGCCCCCCAGCGCCGCGCAAAAACCCGCCGCGTCCCCGGCGGCAGCGTCCCCGCTCACCTAGCACCGACAGCCGGGTGCCCGCGCCGAAGTACTGAGTGTTTTGGCTCACAGCCCTGAGGCCCAGGACAAAAACCGGCGCTGCCCTCTCCTGACGTCCCGGACTCAGCCCAGGTCCCCACCGACCCCGAGCACAGCCCTAAATGAAGATGGGCAGCTGCCCACCTCTCTCCAGCCCGTCCTAGGGAGCGCTCAGGGACCCCAGCTGCCCTCCTTACCCAGCACAGTCAGCTTGGAACCATTGCCAAAATACAGCTTCCCGGCGTTCACACAGCCCTGGGGACTCGGGCACAAACTTAGCCTTCCCTGAGAGCAGCCCAGGAGGGTCCACCGTCCACGCCCCAAAAGCCAGAATTCAGGCGGTCATCCAGGCTGGGCAGCCCATCCTCCCTCCCACCTGGAGCACCCTTCTTACCCAGCACAGTGAGCCGGGTCCCTGGCCCGAAGTACTGCTCATTGTAGGAGCACAGTGGGAAGGGGCTACCAAGAATTCCTCCCTCTTGCCCTCCTCCCCTGGCACAGACTGGGACCACCCTCCTTCTCCCTGGCTTCTCTCTTCCCACCTCTCTCCAGAACTAGCTGGACACAGAAATCTGGGCCCTGCCTGAGGTCATCCCCAATTTGCAGAGAGTCAGCTTGGCTTGGGGATTTACAGTAGTTGTGAAATTGGAAGGGGTATTTGTGATGGAGATTTTGCTGGATTGGGAAGTGTTCTAGGCTAGACCCTGCCTCTTACTACTTCTGGGACCTGCAACCTCCCTGGCCTTCGTTTCTGCAACTGAAAAATGGGGTAATATCTTCCCCACAGCGTTGTTGTGAGTGCTTAACAAATTACACACCAGCAAGTACTTTGTCAAAGGGCAAGTTTTGTGAAAAGCACTGAATCATGATTCCACTTTAATGGCTTGATTCTTCACTTTCCTGGAAGCTGAGTGTGGAGCAGGGAGAGGCAGAGGTGATCACTGAGTCCAGATCCCTTCGAGATCACATCAGGGACCCGCTCAGGAGATCTCTCCCAGCTACTCTCCCCATGCAGGAGCCCCCCCTGGGCAGGTGGAGCTATTTTCTGAGGCAGGGCTTTTTGTAAAAGCCCTTCCTCTAACTGAATCATCGTGCCCCCCCCCCGAAGTCCCCACAATGTTACACTATGATACAAAAATGTCCTCTTCTATTGTCCCCCTCCCCTAACGACTGTGCAGAGGCAGGAAGTGCAGGTGGCAGAGGTTGGTCTGATTGAGTGGGGTGGGAAAAAAACTCAGAGTAATCGAAAGTGGGGAGGGGCTTGGGGAATGTCAGGGTGCTAGTGGAGGGGGAAGGGGACAGAGAGGCCCCTCCTGGAACTTACGCCACCCTGAGAAGACCTCCTATGTCATCAGGGCTCCCCTCTGGGACACACTGTGCCCACCTGCAAAGACTGGCATTTATAGTGAGGCGGGTGGGAGGAGCATCCCTAGAGCAGGTGATGGCAACTTAGGGCAGGAGGACACAGCCTGGAAAGCTCTGCGATTCCCCATTGCTTCCTGAATAGGGTCCAAGCTCCTTCCCCTTCATTAGTCCACAGATACTTAATGCACATCTACCATATGCCAGGCCTCATGCTGGTTGCAAGGATAGAGTCCACTCTCAAAGCGGGAAGCCCCAACCTGCCTTTTCAGCCTTATGACTTCCACCTTGGACCTCGCAGCCTGCTGAGCAGAAGTAACCAGAAGTACCTGACCCTGTAGTTTCATATCCTGTTCATACATCTGACTATCATGACCTCTCTCCCACATGGCTAACTGAGACCAATTCTTCCTTTGAAGAATTGCCACCTTCTCAGACTCTCCCCTGATGGTCCCAGTCACCTAGTGCTAGCCTCTGCCTGCATTTTAGGAGACAGCTCACGTTGCTGTTGAAAGCATCACCGAGTATGTTAACCGTTTCTATTCATGAATTATCCCCATTATGAACAGGGAAGCTTCTCGGGGACCCTGACCTGGGTATCTTTGTTTTCTTGAAGGTTACGAGCAAATGTTGCAACGATATGTGCTTAACGACGAGGCTCCTCTGCTCATGCATACAGGTAGACATATGTGTTCATGCATGTGTGTTGGTATGTGTGCAGACACCCATGTTAGAATGCACGCAGTGTTGCAGTAGTGGGAGGAGGCTGTGTGCTGCAGGCCTGTGAGGGGGACGATAGATGGCTGTTTCAGGCAGGCCTTAGGGTGATATCTGCTCCTGAATTGGGTCACTTTGGGCAAACTCATTGATTCATTCATTTCTTTAAAGAGGATTTATTGGGTTAGTACACTGAACCAAGGTACTATGCCACGTCGCAAGGATACTGTAATACAACACAACCTGGTCCTCAAGGAGCTGACCTTCTAGTGGGGGTGTCAGACAAGGAAAGAGGTAGTTTCCATCAACTGTGGTCAGTGGCAGGAAGGAGATGCACACAGGGTACTGTGATAGCAAAATACAGGGGGAATTTCATCCAGTTGCATGGAGTAAGGGGCAAAGATCCTCCAGAGAAGGCTACTTGCTGGGGAAGATGTCATCGCTGAATCTGCAAGGATGAGTGGGAGCTCACATATGTGTCATTCCAGGTAGAGGAGTGCAAGATGGCCTGAGAGCCAGTGACTCGGGGGTTCAGGGTGACAGGAGTGAGGGTGAGTGTGGATAAAGTGGTGGAGGACAATGGTGGGTCTTTTATGCCATCCTGAGGACTTTGGGTTACATCACCATGGTGACAATGAGAGAGTAAAGAGCTTTGGGAGGATTTCTAGAAATACCAACAGGGCTGATCCTTGGTTTTAGGGAAACTTATTTTCTATCCTCCCAGGACTGATCAGGGACATATTCACACACATTTAATTCACTAGAGTGAAATTTATAACCAGCTTTGTAACTTAAACTGGAAGATACATCTGACAATGAGAATAGATAGTAATAGTAATTTCTCTTCTTCTCACCTGGAATCACTCCTTGGTGACGAAGGAAGCTGAGGAGTGCCCTCAGGGAGACAGTGGAGAGGAGCGTGGGTGATGTATATGACACCCAGCTTTGTGGGCCATGGGGACATGACCACTCAGCAAGTGGACACAGCTCTTCCTCAGAGCATCTTTGTCCAGGTAGGACAGAAATTTCCTATAGGCAGCATCACAGCTTTTTCTAGGTTGTTCCAGAGTAAGCCTCTCTCTTCACCAATCACACCCTTTCACATGTACTTAAGTCTTCCTGACAATGAGGAGGAGTACCAGCCACAGGCTGGGACCCTGGACCCTCCTACCTGAGGGGACTGCACTTTCTTGAACACCTCTTGTTTCTACCCTGGCTGGAGTCACATGGGACTTCAGAGATGGACGGAAGAGATATCTAGACACTCACAAGGCAGACTCAACCCAGATCAGGCCATTTTTATTGGTTGAATCAGTTCAGGCCCGCCAGGGTCCCCCTTGGGCTAGGGAGATTTTGGTCATGAGTGTTTGGGGCGCATGCACACAGGGGTAGATACTGGGATGCGTGGAGAGATGAGAGCACCTCTTCTGAAGCACTGGGTAGGAATGGAAAAAGCAGAATTCACATCAGGGCAATAACAGGCTGGAAGCTCTTGGCTCCGCCTCTAAGCTGGCTTCAGGAATCCTTTCTCTTGACCTGAGGAAGAGAAAGTTCGGGGGTCACCAGGAGCCAGGAGTGCTGAGGACTAAGAGAAAGTAGGGTGTCCCACTGACATGACAAAGAGCAGGGTTTCCCCAACATCCATCCATTGGGTTTTCAGGTGACCCCAGTTTCTCCTTCACAGCATGGCGCTTGCATTGTGATCCCAGAGGTATAAGGTGTCTTCTGAGGCTTGTGGGTGACTCCCCCTCTTCCTCTCTGCCCACTCTGGTCCTGGCAGGATCTGTGTGTTCCTGGGTGTGAGTTGCTGTGTTTCAAGTGTCACCTCGAACCTGCTGGCCCCACCCTGCCCTCCTCCTTACCATGGCCATCAGCACCAGGGCGCTGACCAGCACAGCATAGACGGTGGCCTTCCCCAGCAGGATCTCATAGAGGATGGTGGCAGACAGGACCCCTTGCTGATAGGACACTGTTGGCAGGAAGGGAGAGCAGGTAGGTACCTGTGAGCAGGGATCTCTGGTCTCCTTGCCCACGCACCACCCCCCCTTCCATGCCCCACCAGGGTCCATGGGTTTTGAATTCTCTGGTTCCAGAGCAAAGACCATGGGAGACGGAGACAAAGGAGCAGGGGGCCACTTACCCGAGGTCAAGCCACAGTCTGAAAGAAAAAAGGGGGAGGGAAATGGATGAGAGAGTCCATCTTCAAAAGCAGATTCAGAACTAAGCCAGCCTTCCTCAGTCCAATAGCTGGCAAGGTGCTAACTCTTGCCAACAACCATGTGAGCTTGGAAGTGGATCCTTCCCCACTTGAGCCTTCAGATAAGACTCCAGCTTTGGCTGACACCTGATTGCAGCCTCTGGAGGAAGACGAGCCAGCTAAGTTATGCCCAAATTCCTGACCCATCAAAACTACACAATAACAAATGTGTGGTATTTTGAGCTGCTTTCAAAAAAATCAAGAAAAACAAAAAACTCAGCCAGACTCCCAGGCTCAGGGCAGCCTCTGGTCAGAGTCCTAGCACCTTCCTTCCTTCTGGCCACAGCATCCTTGAAGGTCACGGAACATGGCAGCACTGAACGGGATGAGGACCCACTGCTCAGACCCTGAGCTGTGCAGGCGGGTAGGGAGGGGGACCTTTCAGCACAGCTGAGTTGGGCTGACGATCTGGGATCTGGGGGAGGAATTAGCCCGAGGTGCCCTGTCCTCCCTCACGGTGGGCTTCCCACACCCTCCCCTTTAGTCTGCATCTAGTCTCTCTGCTCTCCCCCCTGGATCTCCCCCTTTGTCTGCTCTGCCTCCCTCCTTGCTGAACCCTGCTGGAGCGGCTCACCTGCTCGGCCCCACACCTCGGCACTGATGTTCTGGGTGACGGGTTTGGGTCCGTCCTGCTTCCACTCGTCCTCGTCCGAGACCCCGTGGAACCAGACTTGGCAGCGGAAGAGGTTGCGAGGGTTGTACCAGAAGGGCGCGGAGACCCTCAGCCGGCTGCTCAGACAGTAGCTGGAGTCACTGCGGCTGGGGTCCTCCTTGTGGGGCTGAGAGTCCGTGCTGACCCCTGTCTTGACCTGCTTCCCGTTCACCCACCAGCTCAGCTCCACGTGGTCGGGGTAGAAGCCCGTGGCCAGGCACACGAGCGTGGCCTTCTGGGTCCGGGAGATCTCAGCTTCTGACGGTTCGAACACAGCCACCTTGGGTGGGGTCACCTTGCTCAGGTCGTCTGGAAGGGAGAGGGGTTGGGAGCAGGGGTGGCCGGAGAGCCGGCTGGGCGTGGTAGGGCTGCGCCTGTGCGTGTGAGTTGGGGGCACAGGGAAGGGGGCCACGGGGTCATCGTAAAAGGAAATTACGTAGTATTAGGTCCTGGTTGTTTGTTTGGGGGTCACCACCCGCTCCTCTGTGATTGTGCTCCCTCGGCCTGCCTGGCCTTTGCATTGACCCTACGACAGGCCTGTCTCCTGTGTCCCCAGCCCCTGAGGTGGCCTTACAGTTTCCTCAGCTCAGACAGAGAGCCATCTCCCTGTGATTCAAATGCAGGCATCTTCAACCTTCTTTGCCCCTTTGATTCCACGTATTCTACTTTTCCCGACCAGCAAGCTTCCTAAATAGGCATCTGACACCATCAGAGCAACTTCGGCTCCCGGCTGGCTCGCTACAACTAAGCCTCTGGCCTGTGGCGTCCCCCAGGGCTCCAGGTGAAGGAATTCCAGTTAACACCCCTGCGGTCTCTTCATCTGGCTGCCTCATTGCTTCTGGGCCCTCCTACGTTCATGTTATTCTGCTCTTTGCTTTTTATCGATTGTTTTGTTTGTTTCTGAGCAATTCTGTTACAAGCAAGACACCTCATTCTAAAGAGATCTAGTTTAGGCTGGAAGATGGAGAAAATGTTCTTCTAACTGACTCTTCACATTTCCCTGGATGTGATCTGACTTCAGGGCTGGCTTCCTGGGTGTGTGACCTGTGCAGTCACACGGGACCCCACACTTAGAAGGGCCCCTTGTTGATTTAATGTGCTGGTGTCACCATTTTGAAATTCTAAGTAAATTTTAATAAAAGCCCTGGGTGTTCCCTTTGCGGTGGTTCTGCTTCCCATCAGGTCTGCTGCCCCACCCTGCTTTTCTCACCTTGCTGATAACTCCTCTGTCCCTAGGTCTTTACTGGCCGACCAGGTCTGAAATGGAAATCTCCTAACTTCTCTCTGCTGTCCTGGCTCCACCAGGCTTTCTGCCCCCAGCCTGGTTATTCACTCTCGCCTCAAAGACCCTGCCCCTGGGTTTCAACCAGCCCTCCAAGGGCACTATGGAATCTACTCCTCTGACCTCCTCCCCCAGCAAACTCTCAGCCCCTATTGGAAAAAGTAAAGATGCCTTTGGAGCCACGTGCGATGCTCCCCATGATGTTGACGTGATGGACCGAACGATCAGAAGCCAGACCTTCCTCACACCCTGAAGCACTGACTGCATGGCTGCACGATGAGGGCAAAGCCGGTTCTCCCTCCATGTTTGCGAGTCCCTGTGGGGTGTGGGTCGGTTTGCCCATGTGGGTGTACTGTGTGTGTCCTGGTGAGCTTCTGTTGCGTGTGCTTGGATGTGGGCTGAACTAGCCTCAGGCAGAACTCTGAAGTTTATTGGTCCTGTTCCCAGCCCTCCTCCCCATTAGCCACATGCCAAACCTGCCCCTCCTTTGGCACTGGGCTCCCCTCCCTTGCCAGTGGCCACCTAGCAGAAGGGTAGGGAGGGGACCACTGCATTACAAGAGGTTTCCTGGATACTCTCCATGTAGCTACTCTTGTAAGTCTCACAGCAGATTTGGCAGTAGGTATTGTTGATGACATTGCATAGAAGAGGGAAGGTTCCCACAGATTCACTTGGCCAAGGTCACCAGATCATTAAAGGGCCAGGGCTTGGGACTCAGATTTACCTGGTTCTGAGGTCTCCTGCTTTTCTCCACCCTGGCTGATCACAGGAACCCAGCTTCCCCTCCGGGAACACACACTTCAGCTGATCCCCACTGGCTCCATCTTAATGAGCCTAAGTACAAACAGCGCTTGCTGTTGTCAAATCATCCAGGTAAATATACCCGTATTGAGGGGTTCCTCCCCTCTGGAGCCTCAATGCTCCCAACAGCAGGTGACCTTTAAGGTCCTTTTCCAGCACTAAGAGCCTAAAATCCTTCTGGGAATGTTCCTCACCTCACAAGCAAAATATCTGCATTTTAATGTATGTCCTGCACCATCTGGCTGTTTAACCTAGAAGACATGGTGTGAGGAGGGAGATTTGGGGCCAGGGGATGAGGGGGGTACATTTGGTGAGTAAATCCACCCAGTGGCCCAGGTTCCCATCCAGCCCCCATGTGCTGTACACACAGCCTGGCCCTCAGGGGTCTGGGGCTTAGGAAGAGAGGAAGAGTTTTAAACCTAATTTTAAATCCAAACTTCTAAACAGTAAATCAACAAACCCCGCTGATTTCGATTCTCTCCCTCACTGCCTGGCGTTTCTCTTTCACCTCTCTGTTCCACACTCTTGTCTGTCATCCTTTTCCTCCTCTGTTCCCTGGAAGCCTCCATCTGCACCTCCCAGGAGCCGGCTCTGCAGGGGGCCACACCCCGTGCTCATCCCTGCCTGTTCCTGCCCCTCCGGCCCATTTTCCCCTTTGCATCAGCTACACACCCTCCTGCCCTTCCCTCAGCCCAGGCTGTCCTCCTCGGTCTTTTTCTCCAATCAAGCAGCTCTCAGAGTCCTAATAAATCCTCTCTCTCTCCAATGCTCACCCTGTCCCTAAATATCTCAGAAACAAAGAGACCAAAGCCCCCCCTTGCCCTCTACCTCTGTTCCAGGACTAGGAGTACCCCATGCCAGGCCCTTCATCCCTTGCAGAGCTGACCCCACAGATGGCCACCTGGCAACACAGCCCAGCTCCAGCCCTCCCCACCCATCTCCGGGGACACGATGGGCTGCGAATGGAAGGCAGGGAGGCGGCCAGATCTCACCTGTGACCGTGAGCCTGGTGCCTGGGCCGAAATACCGCTCATTGGAGCACAGAGTCCCGGTCCCGCACGCAAACCCCTCAGCGCCCAGCCACTCGGCCTCCGGGTCCCAGCGCCCGGCTCCGACCTTCCATCCCGCCCCGCCGCCGCTGCCGGGCCCGCGGGCACTCACCCACCACGGTCAGCCGGCTGCCGGCCCCGAAGGGCAGGGCGGCGCCTGTAAAGCACAGCCCCGGGGCTCCCCACCCAAACCGAGGCGCGCCGCCCGCGCTCACCTAGCACCAGGAGCCGCGTGCCCGGCCCGAAGTACTGGGGCTGAGTCACGGCCCCCCAGCGCCGCGCAAAAACCCGCCGCGCATCCCGCCGCGTCCCCGGCGGCAGCGTCCCCGCTCACCTAGCACCGACAGCCGGGTGCCCGCGCCGAAGTACTGAGTGTTTTGGCTCACAGCCCTGAGGCCCAGGACAAAAACCGGCGCTGCCCTCTCCTGACGTCCCGGACTCTGCCCAGGTCCCCACCGACCCCGAGCACAGCCCTAAATGAAGATGGGCAGCTGCCCACCTCTCTCCAGCCCGTCCTAGGGAGCGCTCAGGGACCCCAGCTGCCCTCCTTACCCAGCACAGTCAGATGGGAGCCATCCCCAGAATACAGCTCTCTGGTATTCACACAGCCCTGGGACCCCGGAGCAAACTTTGCCTTCTCAGAGAGCAGCCTAGGAGGGTCCAGCGCCCACGCCCCCAAAGCCAGGGTTCAAGGGGTCATCCAGGCTGGGCAGCCCATCCTCCCTCCCACCTGGAGCACCCTTCTTACCCAGCACAGTGAGCCGGGTCCCTGGCCCGAAGTACTGCTCATTGTAGGAGCACAGTGGGAAGGGGCTACCAAGAATTCCTCCCTCTTGCCCTCCTCCCCTGGCACAGACTGGGACCACCCTCCTTCTCCCTGGCTTCTCTCTTCCCATCTCTCTCCAGAACTAGCTGGACACAGAAATCTGGGCCCTGCCTGAGGTCATCCCCCATTTGCAGAGAATCAGCTTGGCTTGGGGACTTACAGTAGTTGTGAAATTGGAAGGGGTATTTGTGATGGAGATTTAGCTGGATTGGGAAGTGTTCCAGGCTAGACCCTGCCTCTTACTACTTCTGGGACCTACAACCTCCCTGGCCTTCGTTTCTGCAACTGAAAAATGGGGTAATATCTTCCCCACAGCGTTGTTGTGAGTGCTTGACAAATTACACACCTGCAAGTGCTTTGTCAAAGGGCAAGTTTTGTGAAAACTTTTATGATTATCCCACTTTAACGTTTTGATTCTTCATGTTCCTGGGAAGCTTAGTGTGGAGCAGGGAGAGGCAGAGGGGGTTCGTTTGGGCGTCACCATCCCAATTCTCTGCTGTTAGTCTCCCTCATCTTTGCCCCTTCTTTCTCCCCCCAATGGGCACTCACTACTGACTGCCTCCCACAAGTCCCTAAGGTGGCATTATATCCTGATTTTCTTGGCTGTGTTTGAAAAGCCCTGTACTTGGGGCCCTGTAGGATTATCCATCGAATGAGTATATCTGTCTATTTTCTTCCTAGTTCAAATCCCTCTTTGGTGCATGACTATCTAACTTTTCAGACTTAGAAGTAATTACAGTAGAGTTGAAATAAGCCTGGATTTTGAGGCAGAGGATTCCTACTAGTAGCATGATCCTGAGAACTAAACTGACTTTTTCCAATGATCATTTTCCTGTTTTTGCAGGGTGTATGTGCTTATCTGTTTGAGTGACAGCACATATTAATTAGAATTAGCCATTCTTCCCCAGAAGAGATACTTTTCCCGTTGCATCTGACATATTCTTTTCTCTATACTCTACCCAACTCATGTTTTGTTTTGATTTTACATGTAACTGGCTTTGTGGAGCCCCCATGCCTCTGGCTATTATCCTATCTGATGTTCCACACTGACTGCTACACCAGGGCGCCCGGGGTGTCTGGTAGCTTGCCGAGGATGGCTGGAATCCCATGAAAGGAACTGTTCATGGGTTGAACACTTTCTTATTTCCAGTGCCCAGCAAACCTCTCTACCCGCTTTTGAATCCTAGCTCTAGCCGCGCTTTATATTCATAAAAGCAGCAAAAGCTTAGAAACGAACAAATCCCGAAGTCCTAGGGCCAGTTCATCAGAGGGTTCATATTATAAAGTCCCAGGCCCTTTGACATGCCTGACAGAAGGGAGAGAATTTCTGGAATTGTTGGAAGGCAGGCCCTCATGTGAAGACATGGAGGGATGGGAAAAAAACACGTCTACCTTTCAAGCACCCTCCTTGTTGCCAGAATGTACTGTGCCCTCTGTTTGGCTCTGTTCTGGGAATGAGTTTGTGGAGCAGAAGTATGGCAAACCCAGATGTCTCCACTTTATCCGAGTTTGGGAAATGTTTCTAATGGGAAAATTGAGCCACAGGTTTGGAAAAAGGCAAACTCTGTGACACAGTGAGGATAAACAACAAGAATGAAAAGGATGGCTACAAGAGGGTAAATCCTTTACAAAGGATTTTCACATGATTTAGTCCCTTAACAGTTTCAGGACCCCAAGAGACTACCATTGTCACCTCTGTTTTATACATCTCAGAGGGCCTGAGACAGTTTAGGTCACTTTGCAAATTGCATGAGCCCCTCCTTCCCCAGAACCCAGGCATTTTGAATCCCAGTGATTTGTACTTTCCAATTTCCATGACACTCCCTGGCACGTGCTCCCATCTGCAGGACAAAGGCTGCTCCAGGCCAACCAATCTGGTAGAACCTCTGTGGCCCACTGCTCTGGCCGTGTCTCTAACTCCAGCCCAGGCCCGTCTCACCCTTGCCCTGCTTCTCCCACCTGCCTGCTTTCTCCAGAGGGTGGTAATGGTGTGTTAGTGTTTCACGATGGGCCTCTGACTCGCTGATCTCAGCACAGATCCTGAGGTTTGAGAGCATGGGGCCTCAACCTACTTCTTTCTGCCTTTGCTGTTGCTAAGATCGTGTAAGTTTCCAGTTGTAACAGCTTATTCAGACCTACCTCCTCTGACCCCCACCAAGCGCAATGTTCCCCAGGGCCACCCCTGCAAGCTCACATGATGCCGTGACACGGACCTCGGCCCTTAGGGCTCAGGAGCCCCCCTCAAGCCACCTCAGTCTCACCAAGCTGCTCCCCTATGGCCTCCCGAGTCCTTAAACCACCTCAGGAAGACACACATGGATCTTGGAGACAGAGAAGGAGGACAAGGAAGGCGAGGACAGTGCTCTGAGCTGGAGGGAGGTGTTGGGGTGGATTTTAACATAGAAGACGGAGCTATTCACCAAAACGGGGTCAACAGTGCAGGATCAGAGTTAGAAGGAGGGGGGGAAATGGAGAAGATCAGATAAGAAAGGGAAAGTAAAGCAGCACACCCGCTGAAACAGGAGAGAGGAATCTTGGAGAACAATAAGAAGAAGAATGAGAAAACACAAAGCCGGGAGAGGAAGCATAGAAGCACAGCTCCTTTGAGCCCTCGGCCGAAGAGCCGCATCAAACACAGCAGAGCAAGCTGGAGATGCTCCGGAAGGAAAGGGCAGTTCTGACCCCCTCCTTACACCCCCCTCCCTGCCTGATACCTGTCACGGTGAGCCTGGTGCCGATCCCAAAGTGGAGGGGCGAATTATAGGAACACAGCTGCAGGAGGCTGTAGGAAAAACCCCCAGAGGTCTCCAGCCAGAGCGCTAGTCTTAGCTCCTTGAGAGCAGAGATGACCACCTTTCCCTGCCTGGACTCACGGCTCTGGACCAAAGGGATCCCACTGGGAGAAAGGCCTAAGCACACTCTGGGGAAAGAGGGGAAAGAGGAGGAGGCTTAGGAGGGGCCGATCCACGCACAGGAGAAGGAGGGATGGACCACCGACAGAAGAGTAAGGAAGCAGTTTATGGGCTGAAGACTTAGAGGACAGACAGAGGAATCAACCAAGCCTCATCTAAAGCAGCGGCAGACCCAGCTCCCTGGAAGCCCCACAGGGACCAGAGTTTACTCAATTCCCTCCCACCGGGGCTGGACAGAGAGATAGACACTCCGGGTCCAAGGGACAATGGCCCTGTCTCCCGGCTCCGGCGCCTTACCCAGGACAGAGAGTCGAGTCCCACCTCCAAAGTGCTGCACCCGGTCGCTCCACAGTATAACACGGGCGTGGCAAACCCCAGAGCGGCCGGTATGGGGCCCTTCTTTCCAGAAACGAGCTTCCCCCCAGAACTTCGGGGGGTGCTAGCACCTTCTCCGCTCACCCACACTCTCCGCCTTTTCTCTGCTGCGTTCTCAGTCCCTGCTTTCTCTAAGGGGAACTTCTAGAACTCCAGCCTTACAACACATCATCCCCAGGGAAGACCTTTACTTTCCCAGCCCAGAAAGCTTCATTCCGCTGCCAAAATACAGGCTTTCATTAGTCACACAACACTAAAGCCTGGCAGGGAAACTGTGCCTACGCCTCCCATTCCTTCCCCATCCCCCTGCCGGTCCCCCTGCAGCTCTCCTGTCCCCTTCCTTGGCGGAATTTTAACTCCCGGAGGTGGAGTGGGTGACAACTGTCCAACCCGAAGAGCTGCGGTCAGAGGACCAGTTTGGCCCCCTGTGAGACTTCTCACCCCCCTCTCCTGTGTCCATCTCCTTTCTGCGCGAGGGAGAGAAACGGCAGGACTGACAGATCCAAGGCCAGACGCTCTCCCATCTACCGTGGCCATGAGGGGCACCCTCCAAGGAGATGGAAGATGGACAAGGAGACCCCTTTCTAGCTGAGACTACTTGCCTCTCGGTAGGGAAACCCAGGCTTGGCACAGCGAGCCTATGACATTATTGGAGATGGAGGCCGTCCATCTCATTTCATCAAGACGAGAATTCAGATTTTTCTGATAAAAACATGCTTTAACCTAGGCACCCATATCGGAGGCTCCATCTGGACCCTGCCCTTCCCTGTAGGTTCCCAGCCCTCCAGTCCCAACTGGCTTACCTATGACAGTGAGCCGGCTTCCCTCCCCAAAATAGTAGGTGTCTCCAAAGCACAGCCTCCCAGATTCACTTCAAAACCTCTCCTTGGGCTTCCCTGGTGGCGCAGTGGTTGAGAGTCTGCCTGCTAATGCAGGGGACACGGGTTCGAGCCCTGGTCTGGGAGGATCCCACATGCCGCGGAGCGGCTGGGCCCGTGAGCCACAATTGCTGAGCCTGCGCGTCTGGAGCCTGTGCCCCGCGACGGGAGGGGCCGCGATAGAGAAAGGCCCGCGCACCGCGATGAAGAGTGGCCCCCGCTTGCCGCAACTGGAGAAAGCCCTCGCACGAACCGAAGACCCAACACAGCCAAAAATAAATAAATAAATAAATAAATAAGAAAATCCTTTAAAAAAAAAAAAAAAAAAAAAAAAAAAAAAAAACCTCTCCTTGTCTGCTGGGATTCTGGGAGAGGTTAGGGTGTTCATGGCTCCCTTCCCTCCCAGAGCCACCAGCCCCCTTCAAACACTCTGCATACCGTTCCAGAACTTTCCAGGGCCCCAGGACCCAGGAGCTGGGTCATCCCTTCCCTCCCACATTCCCCGAGAGTCCTCCCTCATGGTACCCACCTGGAGACCCTGGCCTTACCTACAACAGTCAGCTTGGTCCCTGGGCCGAAGGTATAGTCATAGCACATCAGAATACAGCCACCTTACAATGCACGCTTGGGACCCGCCTTCCCCTACGAGGGGCCAGGAAAGGCCTGGACTATGTCTTACCTACAACCGTGAGCCTGGTGCCTTCTCCGAAGAAGACTTCAGTGTTTGCACAGTGACGCGGAGCACGGAGGAAAACAAATGCGAGGTGTGCAGAGAGGAGGGGGTTTTGCTTGGTGCCTGGTGGACTCTGGGACTAGGAATCCCCTCCCGTGCTTTACAGATGTTGCACAGAAGAATGTTTTCGACTTTTGACTCTTGGGGCCACGGAACACGGGCAGAGTCCATCCAGCGGGCCCTGTGCCCTGTTTTTTGATTCTTCCTTAGGGTCCATCAGAAGGATGTGGGCCTGGAGAGGAGGGCAGGGTCCCAGAGACCCGTGACTGTCCCTGGAGGGCTGGGATAGTGCCGGCTTCTTCCTTCATAGAATGGTCACCTCCCATGTACCTTCCCATTGACCTTGTCCTTGGGTGGGGGGAGGGGGAGGGGTGGGATAAAGGGGTCTCTCTGAGGCCTTCACCCATGAGGCCACAGAGACATCTTCTTATGTCTGGCCTTTCTGCCTGGAAGCTTCAGCTCTGATCCAGGCCTGTCCTTCTCCACAGCCTGGGCTTGACAGGTTGACGGGGGGAAGGTGGAGACATTCTGACCCAAACCACCCTTGGGCCTGTGACCTGGGAGAAGAATGGAAGGACGGTGGGAATTGGGACAGGCAGAAAGGTTTTTGTAAAGGATTCCCGTAGGGTTGAATCACCGTGGCCCCCCTGTCCTCACAACGTTACAGCTTTATACAAAAACGTCTCCTCCCATGTGCCCGCCCCTCCAAGCTGGAGTCTGGGAGAAACCACCAGAGCAGCTGCCCCTGTGAGGGCACTGGAGGGTGAGGCGGTGACATCACCGCCCCAGGTGCAAGTGGCGGGGAGGACGGACCAGGCCAGGGGGCTCCCTCCTCATGCTCATGCCCTTCTTAGCTCCTCAGAGCCGTGTGTCTGTGCATCAGGGGCTGCTTTCCCTGGTATCCGCCCCTCTGCAAGCTGGCGTCATAGTAGCAGCCCCTTTCTATCTCGGGACTGCCCCGATGCTGGGCACCCAGAGGTCACACCTTTCAGCACTCAGTACCCAGACTCTGCCCCGTTGGCCCAATTCTGAACCTCCAGGGTGGTCTGAAGGAGAATTGGCCACTAGCTACACAGAGTTAGGGCTTTCCCAGGGGTAGATAAAGTGATAGCTGAGAGCTGTATTTCTAACCAGTGTGAGGTGAGGGGGGACCACGTGTGTCATCAGCTGCTGCACATCTCACTGTGGACTTTAGACATTCGAGTTCAGTGGAGGGCGTTGGGGGAACCAGATGTGGAGAACTGAATGAATACGGCCTCAGGAATGTTCAAATACAATCACACGGCCAAGCGATCATGGTCAAGGTCTTCTCCCTCTTTTCCCTGAAGGGCAGAAACATTTTACGTTTTTGGTAGATATTTTATCCTCCCTGAGCAAGATTACCTAGAAATTGAACCTCCAGCTGAGTGGTCTGCATCTCATTTCACTAGATGGTGCTTCCTTTCGTTGCCTTTTAAACTATGACAACATCTAGAAGAAAAAAAGACACTCGACCACATAATGATAACACACTTACAGGGGGAAATAGACGCAGAATCAAAAGATAAAGTATGCTTACAGTATGGGAAAAACATTAGTGATTCTCATCATGAGGGCTGATCTCCCCATGATGATGAACTCCTAGAAATCAATTAGAAAATAATCCAGAGCCCAATAAAAATGGCAAAGAACAGAGGTTCAGAAAAAAAGATCCAAATGGTGCTTAACCATAGGAAAAAGAAATCTTGCAATGATAAATACAAAGTAAAACTGCATTGAAATGTCACTTTTCACCAATATGATTGACAAATTGAATTATGGAAGACCATTCTATTGGCTAGTTTCTGGTGAAATATGCACTTTTACACATTGATTGCTGGTGGGTGCAAAATAATACAACTCTTAATGGGAGCAATTTGGAAATACCTATAAAAATTACAAATGTGCTTACCTTTTCACCTAGAAATCCCACCTTTGAGAGTTTACCCTGTAATTATTCTTGCATACAAAAAAAAAAGTGCGTAAAGTATTTGCATTATTTGGAATAGCAAAAAGATTGGGAAAAACTCAAGTGCCCACTAGTAAGGGGTTGGGTAAATAAATTGTGATACATTCACACAGAATATTATTCAATGCTAAAAAAGAATGAAAATGTTTCATACTGCTATGGAAAGTTTTCTAAGATATAATGTTAACTGGATAAAAACAAGCTGTAGAATAAGGTTCCTGTATGCTACCTTTGTCTAACAAAATAAGAATAATACTTATTGGGCTTCCCTGGTGGCGCAGTGGTTGAGAGTCTGCCTGCCCATATAGGGGACACGGGTTCTGAGCCCTGGTCTGATAGGATCCCACATGCCGCGGAGCAGCTGGGCCCGTGAGCCACAGCTACTGAGCCTGCGCGTCTGGAGCCCGTGCTCCGCAGCAAGAGAGGCAGCGACGGTGAGAGGTCCGCGCACCACGATGAAGAGTGGCCCCCACTCGCCGCAACTAGAGAAAGCCCTCACACAGAAACGAAGACCCAACACAGCCAAAAATAAATAAATAAATAAATAAAGTGTAAAATTTATATATTAAAAAAAAGAATAATACTTACTATTAAAATAAGAATTATACTTCTGTTTGTTTGATGCTGCATGAAGAAACACTGGAACGATACAAAAGCGATGGATAAAATGATTACCTGTTAAGAATGAGTGGATAGCTGATTCACTTTGTTATAAAGCAGAAACTAACACACCACTGTAAAGCAATTATACTCCAATGAAGACGTTAAAAAAAAAAAAAGAAAAGAGTGAGTGGAGGAGACAGAGTATAAGGAAAATTAACATTTCTCAGTGTCAACTTTACTGTGTTGATTTTTGAGCCATAGATAGCTATTTTATTTTAAATAGATAACATAGCTATTATCTATTTTATTTTAAAGTAAAACAATAACATTTTAAAAGAAAAACAGCAGCAAAATACTGCTTTAAGTGATATTTTAAAATCTGCCACTAGAAAAAAAAGATACTTGTTTTATTTACAAACTCGTTTTTTCCAAAGAAGACCAGTTTATACAAGAAGCTGTTGTACTGTCTTGAATTTGCTCAGTGAGTCTGCAATCACCTAGGAGGCTCGTGAAAAATACATATTTCTGAGTAGTCCCCAGGATACTTTGAGCTCAAAATCTCTAGGTTTATTAATTTGCATTTAAATAAACAATTAAGCACAAAATGACCCTGGGTACTTCCACTTCTGCACCAGTCCTGGGACCCACTGCTTGTCCTTGAGGAGAAGGGCAGCTGTCAGCTGGAAGCACAGCAAAGTGCTGTCTGGTGGTGCGAGAGCTGGCCGCAACTGGCACGACTCCTAGAATTTAGGGAAAAAGGAAGAAGAGGAGACAGTCTGTTTATTTAACTCAGGAATAGTGACAGATCTCACAGTAGCCCAATAAAAGGCCATCAATTGCTTTTATCAATCGGAAGGTGGCAAGGCCTCTTCCTTGTTCCCTTTCCACATTGAGGAACTTTCATCAATGTACTGATTTACTTTGATCTAGTTCCATATGGTATTTTCCTTATTAACCCTTTTTGCCTGTCACTAATTTACTCCCTAAGAGTTTCCTTTTGACCATCTAGCTGGGGACTCTCATCCCGACTTGGACTTACAAAGAATACCACCCTGTCTTGGTTTCACAACTACTTTTTATCCTGATGGGGTTTGTCCCAGATCTTTGCCACTGTGTCACTCACTGTTAGTAGCCCAAGTGCCCACGAAGCTTTTTTTGGGGGGTTGGGGGGCGGGGTGAAAGGAGTTCAGACCAGTCAGGCAGGTGCCGAGTGAGGTCATTCATTGTCTTGGGCAGCAGGGGGAAGCCTTTCCTTATTTTTTGTTAGACCTAAGCGGCTGTACTCTCAGCACGGCCACCTGAGGGGGCGAGAAGAATGTGTATAGTGATCAGGGGACCCGAGGGGAAGCTGGTTAGTTACCTGTGCGCCTTTCTCAAGGTGTGTGTTGGGATGTAGGGAGGAGATACGCAAATAACACATATGTGTAATTTCTGAAAACTTTCAAGTCCGTTAATTGACCCATTTGAACCCAAACTTTGTCTCCTCATTTCCCCAGATTAAACTGAAATCTGAAGAGGCTAAAGGGCGCGGGATGAGGAGACAGGGCTGGAACCAGCACCCAGGCTTCCTCGCTTAAGTTCCGGGGGCTCTGCTGGGCACTGTACCTGAGCCGCTGGGGCCCCGCTCCTCAAGCAAGTTCATCTCCTGTAGCCAGACTGCGGGGCTCCCACCCACGCCCTCTACTTACATCTGTGGACCTTGGGCAAGTTACTGAACCTTTTTAAACTCCAGTCTCCTTATCTGTAAAGTGGGAATGATGATGACGATAAATAAAATAAAATCTCCCTTATGGAGCTCTTGTGAGACCTAAATAATACACGTAAAGTTTTATCACTGTGCCTGCATATAGTTAGTAAAGACGTTCGTGACTGTTGTTTTCACAGAGAGTACTGGTCTAGGGCTCTCTCTACCACACTGGTTCCCAAGCTCTGGCATCCCTCAGGATGACTTGGAAGTCTTGTTAAAAGCAAGCTGCTGGACTCCATCTTAGAATTTCTGACTCAGTAGGTCAAGGGTGGGGACCTAACAAGTTGCATTTCTCCTAAATTCCCAGGTGATTCTGGTGCTGTTGGTCCAGGGACCACACTCTGAGAATCATTCTTCTGGAAGGCTCTTCCTTTCTTCAGTACGTTTGCCTCCACTCCTAGCTCATCGTTCATTCATTTATTCAATCACGGCGTGCCTACCATAATCCAGATGTCGTTTAATCAGTAGATATACCAGGATGAGTAAGGCAAGATTTCTTCCGTGAGAAGCTCATGGTTGAAGGACAAGGTAGATACATCCATATACACTCAGCAGCACGAGCAGAACTGTGATAGAAGAAAGCATGGAAGAGAAGGAGGACTCCTTACTCAGACCAGAGGGTCCACGGGGCCAGGGCAGGGATGTGGAGAAGAGGATGGGGAGCAGGAAGAGTCAAAGGCTTTTCTGAAGAGGGTGAAGGGGTGGGTGGGAAGCGCGTCAAACCAGATGGACCAGTCGTGTCCAGAGCTAGAGGCCAGAGGTTCATGCTTGTTGGAGGAAACCCCCAGGACTTCTGAGCGTTGGAGCACAGCAGGGGAGGGGAGGGGTGAGGAGACGGAGGCTGGAAACATAGGCAGGGGCAGAGCAGGAAGAACCCTACGTCTCCACGATGAGGAGCTTGGCTTCTACTTCGAAAATGTGAGAGATCAGGAAAGGTATTAACCAGGAATCAAATAACGGGCCGGACCTCTCTGAGCGCAGGGTTAGAAGACGGGCAGGAGACCAGCACCCCACAGGAAGTGCTGTGAGGCAGGGGATGAGCTGGAGAGATGTTGAACAGCAGAGCTGATGGACCATAGTTGCAGCTGGAGAGCCCACGAGATGGGGTAGGGGAAGCAGGGGCTGGGCTTTGGGACCAGGCAAATAGGGACTCAAAACTCCAGATCTGCCATTTGCTGGATGAGGGATGTGGGTAAACTAATAACCTTCTCTGAACCTCTGTTTCCTTGTCTGTACTGCTGGAATAATAACCACCCCAGAGGGGAGAGGGAACTAAATCTGAAAGTGCCTATAAAGTACTCAGTATGGCGTATTCATGTCAGTACCATCACATGGGAAGAACAGAAGGCAGATTTCTCAGGAGCGTGAGGGATGGAGACCCAGGGAGCTCTTGTCTTCCTCAGACACATGAGATGGTCGTTGGGAAATAGGGGCCAATAGGGTCTCCCGCTGCCAGGAGAGAACACAAGCTGCGGCTCGGAGGGGACTCAGAAGAGGCCAAGGTGATTGGCACAGGTGCTTCCCTAGGTGTGGGTACCAGTGAGAGGAAGTACGGGATCTTACAGACCATGCCTACGTGTGCACACATCAGCACTGCACTCAAGACGCAGAGAAGTACCAAGGCCAATGCAGCCTTTCTGAAATGAATTTTCCTCTAGAAAACCTGCCCCTGATTATTATTTTCTGGATTCCTTCTCTTCACGTGCTGCTATACCAATGTGCCATGGAAGACACTTTGGGAAGTGGAGTACTCTGCTCATCTGTAAGGGGTAGGGCCCTGTCTGACCTCAGATGGGAGGAGATGTTTCCCAGAGTGAAGGGGCCGGAGGGAGCAGGTACAGGCCTGGGCAGTTAGAGCAGAGTCACTTTATTAGCATAATGATGGCAGAGGGGCGGGGGCTTTAGCTGTTGGCAGCGATGGTCTGCCGAATCCAGTTCACATAGTTGCAGACCTTGGTGTAGACCCCAGGCTTGCCCTTCTGGGCACAGCCAGAGCCCCAGGAAACAATGCCCTGGAGCTCTCCGTTGCAGGCCACAGGGCCGCCAGAGTCACCCTGGGGAGGAAGCGGTGGGACAAGGTTTATAAAGAGAGAAGAAAGGGGACCCAGAGCCACACACAGTCTGAACCTTACAAGACCCCGTTCCTGTCGGCTCTGTTGCTCCACATCTCTCCACAGTCTGAAGAGATGCCACACACACTAGCCTCCCTGGTTCCTCCACGGGACCACCGCCCAGGGACCTCCTCTACCAGCCCCACAGCCCTGGGCGTTCAAATCCCGTTCCCAGGGGGGCCTGTGTGTCTGGGCAGCGGTCTCAGAGCGGTAGGGTCAAGTCACCTGGCAGGAATCACTTCCTCCCTCGAGGAAGCCGGCGCAGACCATGTTGTCAGTGATCTGTCCAGGGTACGAGGCTTCACACTTGGCCTGACTCAGCAGTGGGGTGTCCAGGCACTGCAGCAGCTCGGGGTAGTTGACTTTGAGGAGCAGGAAGAGATCAAGGAAAGGAAAATGTGGGTCAGGCCAGGACGGGTTGGCAAGCCAGTGCTGAACCCTGAGGGTGGCCAGGAGAGGCCTCCAAGGAATGATGGGTTTCAGCTCCCAGAAAGCTCACTGCAGACCCCTCCCTAGAGGTGCTAATAGCAAGGGCTACATCTGTCCTGGCTTTTGATTCTTGGGCTCAACTCCTTGACACTTTGCGTCTCTCTGGTACCCAGCAGAGAGCCCTTCGTGTAGTAGGCACTTGATGTGAATTTGCAGACTGGAAGCAAAGGGGTCCCAGCTCAGGGGATGCTCAGTTCTGGGCAATGTGGGTAGGTTGGAGGGTGAAGTCGTGAGGGTCCCACTCACCTCCAGAGCTCAGGGTGTTGCCCCAGCCGGAGAGGAGGCACTGGGTGCCGGCGGGTGCGCAGGCGCTGGGCAGAGCTAAGGTAGACACCCGGGCATCAATGACCGCAGGCGAGGAGAGCTTGATCAACAAGATGTCATTGTTCAGAGTCCAGCTGTTGTAGTTGGGGTGGCGGATGATCTTGGCCGCGTCAATGAACTGCTCACGGCCCTCCAGGACGTCGATATTGTGTTCTCCCAGCCTCACCTGGATGCGGCTATTGCGGGCGAAGCACAGTAAAGGCCTTTTGTCCACATCCCTGCGTCCCCCAGGGTTTTCCCTGCTCGCAGGTGGTGGTGTGGGAATGTCACAGGGCAGTAGAGGGGCAGTGGGTCAGGGATGCCGTGAAGGGGTCCCGCTGGGGAGGCTCCTCCACTTGCTTTTCCAGCCGCCCTTCCCACGCCTCTCATGCATTCAGTGCCGTGGGTGCAACCGAGCCACTTCGAGTTCCCCGGGCATCCTTCATCCTCTGCAACCTTGCGAACTACACGCGGTGACTTCTACTCCCTCCGTTCTCGCTCTGCTAAGTGCCATCGTCCCGTATGATCTAATCCAGCGCTTCTCAAAGTGCAGCATCAGCCTCAGCTGGGAACTCATTCTCAGTTCCCACCCCAGACCTGCTGCATCAGAAACGCTGGGGGCGGGACCCAGCAATCTGTGTTTTAACAGGTCCTCCGGGTGATTCTTATGCGCACTCAGGTTTGCAAACCCTTGGTCTTGGCAGTGATTCTCAGCTCTGCCCAGAGAGGAGAACTGCCAGAGGCAGTTAAAAACTCCCCAATACTCAGACTCTCTTCCTAAAAATTCTGAGTCAAATAGGAACTAGGCATTTGTTTTTATTGTTTTTGTTTTTGTTTTAACATATCTCAGGTGGTTTTAACGTGTAGCCAACTGGCAAAGGTTACTTGTGTGAGGTCCTCGCCTGTTTTTCTCGCTGGCCATTCCTACCGCAAAATGGTCCGTCCCTGCTTTTATGACCCGCAGCCCTTGCTGTTTGATCTATTTATTTGGGGTGTCAGCGGCTTCCTATCAGGTGCCCCTCTTTACCCGCAGCTCCTGTGAGTCAGCTGCCATTGTCAACTTCTTCTCTTCCCCATCATCGTTCCCGACTTCAGCAACCCCCCACACAGACCCCGGCTCTTCCAGAGGGCCCTGGGCGGTGGGCTTTGTAGTCAGGGGCCCAGCACTTACGACTTGTAGCAGTGAGCCGCGGACACCACCCATCGGTCACTGATGAGGGAACCCCCGCAGAAGTGGTAGCCAGAGTTCAGGGACACCTGGTAGGGGACGGAATTCTCCGCGCAGGTGTAGCCCCCTATGATCTTGTCATCATCGTCCATGGGAAAAGCAACTTGAGACAGGAAGGGAGAAGCCAATTCAACAGGAGGGGTGGGGGTGGAGCCCAGAGCCCCGCGGCTGGACCTTGCTGATTGGGATTCCTGAAGGAGCACAGCGATGAGAGTGGGGACGGAAGGGAGCATCGCCGGCTTGTCTCACAGGAGGCAGTTCTCCCGAGTTGCTCTGTGTGCCTGCAGGGCACAGAGCTCGGCACCCTGCAGGGGCTCAGGCCCAGACCTCCACTGGGGCCAGGGCAAGGACAAGAAATGCCCCTCACAGTGCATTCCGTGCGATAGGGTCTGAATGGGGTCCTCTCACCCACCGAATGCTTCTTTCTCTCTCTTACTCACCACCAGTCTACTCCCCACTGCAATTTCAGCCCCAGCTTGTCATGATGGGATGGCCTAGGTAGGAAGATCTGACTGCGAAGCCCTGGCTGTACCCAGCTCCTCCCCTAGCTCACATCTGCGCAGCGAGGCCGGGGACCCACTGCGCGGGACAAAGGTAGTTACGGTTATCGGCCAATAGAACAGTGATTTGCAGCTGTGGCTTTACATCCGGGCATCTGCAAACTACCTGGGAAGCTTAAAAAGTCAATGCATGGGCCACACCCCAGGCCAATTAATAAGACTAGAATGAGTCATCTTTCCACCTCCCCAGGTGCATCCGAGGTTAGGGACAGCTACCGTGGAGCTATCCTAGAGCCTCAAGTCCTGGCTCATTTCACAAACCATCCCCACCTGGTCTCCCTTTCTCGCCTCTCCCAACAAAGCCCCAAAATTGATGGATGAGGGAGATGGGAGTGGAGTCCGGCAGAAGGTGAGAGAATGAGGCTTAAAGAGAGCCCCAGAGTGGGAAGGAGGGGTGCTGGACAGGGAAGGTAGGATCTCAGCACACAGGGAGAACAGGAAAGGTAGCAGGAATGGTGGAGCGTGTATCTCTCCCAGGACAGGGGCAAATGGGGCCCAAAGCAACGCATGGGACTCACCGGCAGCTCCCACAAAGGCAAGAATCAGCAGTGGATTCATGGTGGAGAAGTGTAGTTGAGTGGCTGATGGAGAGCCTTTATACCTCCCGAGGAGAGGGAGTGGGTGTGTAGGTGAGGGTGGAGGGTCACCACACCCCAACCCCGTACAAACACACCTGCAGCTTTCCTTTTCCTGGAGTCTTGCATCAGTTCTACTATGTTTGGCCACTCTGTGGATTCATGGCTTGTGGGTGATAAGGAAACAGCTTCTGAGGACAAGGAGGAAGACAAGCTGATTCCGAGGAGGACTCTGGGTTGAGGGAAACAGGGAAAGCTGAGACCCCACATATCACAGCTGGGCCTCCTTAAGCTGAGGAGGTGAGGCTTAGGAGGAGGGAGAGTGACCTGGGCCCCTGAGAATCCTCTGACCTCGTGGAGCTTTACTCGACTAACTTGAAGGAAGGGCTGATATTTGTAGCAAACTTGGCTGCTCAGTATCCTGGTCCCACGGGAGGAAAGAAGTCTTGACTAAGTCATACTTGTAAACGTGAAGACCCTTCTCAAGTCTAAACCACTGGGTAGGAAGGTCAGATCCAAAGCCTTGGGGAACCAGGATCCCAACATCAAGAGGTGATGAGATGGGGGAGGCAGAGTTTCTTGTGAGTCTGGGCTTTCGAACTGGCTTCCTTCCTACCAAGGCTTGTGGAAAGGGGGACATTTGGAAGGAGGAGGGTCCAAGGGGTAAGTAGGTATTTACCTGATACATTGGGGGACACGGAAGACCACTACCACATTGCTCCTCTTCCTCACTATCAAGACACTGGTCTTTCTCATCGCCCATGCTGCCATGGGTTCTCTTTAAGCAGCCTCCTGGTCACCATGGGAATCTGCCCTGACGGTGATGAAGATTGCCACCACCTGCTAGGAGCTTGCTAGCCTGAGCTAGAATTATATGCTCCAGATCAGATATTAGAAAAAGTTTGAACAATGGTAAATTTGGGTCCTGATCAGGGAAACAGCAGTAGGTGGAGAAATTGGCACATGATAAAGGTTGAGTATTGGGTGATTGAAAACAACATTGAAGGTGGGGGAGTTCTGGAATTTTCTATTTTTGATGCAGTGGGACTATTTTGCTGGGCTCAGTGCAGAGTGGATCTTGCCAGAAATGATCTCAATTTGCAAACTGCCATAGTCATCAAGACACAGCTCTGTAATTTATTGAGGCACAACCTGGCCAGAGGGGTAGAGATGTAACTGGTGTCTGTGCTTGAGTCTAATGACGTGAACCAGGTCGAGGAGCCTTCCCATGATGAAGCTTTTCCTTCTCAGCTCTTCTGAGCTCAGGGTTCCTGAGAGGCAGGAGTGGGCAGAGTTCACATACGAATTCTCAGAAAGGTAAATATGAGTGAATGTTCTGGAAATGGTGAACAAAGTCAGAAAAGCTCAGAAGTCTGGTGGTGAGCCAGGAAGTAGGCTGGAGGGATAGAGTAAATGGAAACAGAATTAATTGGGGGAGATGCAGGTGGGGCTTGTGGGTGGAGAGGGACCCACAGGCTGTCTTCTGATTCAGTGCCTGGCACGGCTGGAAGCCAGCTTCTCCAGGACAGGACACCCAGAGCTCTGAGCTCTCCCCATCCTCACTGCACACCCTCTAATACCTGATGGGCTCATATCTAGGCAGGAATACTGCTATATTTGTACAGTGCCTGACAGCTTTTAAATGAAAGAGCTTTCACTCACACAAGTAGCAGTGGTATGCTGATTTTCATTTGTGTTGAGTTTCAAGTTTCAGTTTTCATAAATGTTTTAATCTTGAGGTGTGCAGAACAAGATTATTTCCATTTACAGAGGATGAGACTGAGAATCAGAAAGATTTTGTCTTGTCCGAGAATACAGATCTAAAACTGGCAGAGCTGGCCTCAAGGCTACTGGAAGACGGGGAAAGTACTGTGAAGCATGGGAATCGCTGCAGATGGCAGCTAAGGGGTCAAGTCAAGGGACAAACTACCTCCGGATCCCTCCTGATGCTTGCCTCCCTGGCAGAAAGAGAAGCTTGAATTAATCTTCCACCTGGCACCTGGCCTCACAGCCCTATCTTGCCATGGCCTTGGGCCCCTCTGGGCCACGTTGAAGGCACAGGTAGCTCGCTCAGGTTGTGGAGTCTCCATAATAGAGGCTTTTTCATAAATATCATGAAATATGCTATTTTGTTTTGTCCCCATGTTGTGGGGTCTTCATAGGAAGCCTTGCCTTAGAGGATAAGGAGAGACTCTTGCTGTAGATACCAGTATGCCCTGGACAGGTACGGGGAGGTGATCTTTGGTAGAAGATAGGAAATTATCCTGGGAAAAGGGAGAAAGTTTTTGAATTGGTGCTTTGTGGCTCTGACTCTGTCTGAAAGGGAACCCCCAACTGCTTGGGCTTTTCTGTGTCTAAAGCCTTAAGACTAGCCTTCTCCTGATGGTTTGCGCTCCCCCTTAGAATCAACTATCACAACCACAATACAGTATGAGGTGAGTTTTGGTCAAAGTATCAGGAGTCACCTTACAGGCAGAGAAAATAGATATAGGTGGAAACCATTACCTCATACTCTAGGCTCAGATGTGTAGGTTGGATTCCGGTGCACATTTGCCCAAATTCAATTTGAATAAGTCTCTGCAGCACTTGGCACTCTCCATTCTGAATTTTGGATTCCTTTGTCTATTTCTCTAAGACGTTCTCCTAGGACTTCCTTGGTGGTGCAGTGTTTAAGAATCCGCCTGCCAATGCGGGGGACATGGGTCCGAGCCCTGGTCCGGGAAGATCCTACATGCCTCAGGGCAACTAAGCTCGTGCGCCACAACTACTGAGCCTGCGCTCTAGAGCCCGTGAGCCACAACTACTGAAGCCCGCGCGCCTAGAGCCTGTGCTCCGCAACAAGAGAAGCCACCGCAATGAGAAGCCCGCCCAACGCAACGAAGAGTAGCCCCCCCTCGCCGCAACTAGAGAAAGCCCGCGCACAGGAACGAAGACTCAATGCAGCCGAAAATAAATTAATTAATTAATTAAAAAAAAAAACATTCTCTTGGTTGATTTTTAGCTCTTGGCACATCAAGCCACTGGCTTTTCATTATGGTAATCGTGGATCATTTCTGTGCGCTTTACTACACCAAATGTGTGTGAGTCTTTCATGGACCTTTTTCACTTTATTATCACAACCACCTATGGGGTTGCCATTTTATAGATGACAAGATGAGCTTTATAGAGGTGAAGTAACTTTCTCAAGGTCACACAGCCAGTAAGCTGTAGAGATGGGATTTAAGCATGGCAGCCCAACTCCAGAGCCTGTAAATTCTACCACAGAACGTTTGGCTTCCCTTCCCCTTATTTGATCCTCACACAGCCTCATGAGTTGGGCAACAGATACCATTTTCTCCTTTTTACCAATGAAAAATCTAAAGCTAAGAGGTTAAGTGACTTCTCCAGGGTGACCCCGCTAAGGAATCCATAAATGACACCAGAACCTTTCCCTGTGGAAGCTAAGTTCATTCCCATCATGTTGCTACATAGTGGAGTCTTTCAGATCTCCTATTGGTCTGAAAAGTAGATTTTTGTCAGATTCCAAATCGTTAGTTTCTTTTTAAAAAATACTTCCCTCCCCCAGCGCCCCAGCTCAGGTATTTCTCCTCAGCTCTTAGTCAACTCCTCCTTGGCCCCCAGGGTCATTTACTACCTCCAACCAGATTGGCAAATTCTCTGCTGTCTTTCCTCCAAACTCCCAACTCCTTCCCGCCTCCATCATTTTTTCTAAACTACATATTTTGCCCATTGTGCAATTTCTCTTTATCCACTAAGAACTATTTTCTTGAATGTTGCAGCCTGGGAATCACTGAATCTGGATAGTGAAGGGGTGGTCTGTGTGATCCAAAAACACTGAAGGGTGAGACAGAGGCTAGAGGCACAGACTGGTCATTGGCTGGTTGGCCAAATGGAGTAGTCTGTTCCTCCTCGCCACCCCCCTCCTGCTCCCCACCTTGAAGCAAGGAAGATGGGTACGTCTACTTGCATATTTTATCTAGTCTTCAGGCTGATATAGAGGGGCGAATGGGGGAGTCTCTAGCAATTGAAGCTTTTTATCTAAAGATAGATTGGTTCCTATACTATAATGGTCTTTTTGTTCACATTTCAGTCATTCCTTGTCTCATCCCTGGGCTTATTAATGCTGCTTAAGTGACTCCAGAGTCTACTGAAGAGTACTCAGAGGAGAGCCAGTAAGGAGTTTGGGAGGAATACCCACGTGGCTGTGATTGTAGCAGCCATGACTTGTACCATGATACTCAGAGTTGAATAAATGACAGGTGTATTTACTTTTCTAAATCATATTAGATCCAGATTGAGCCCTACAAGTCAAGTTCAGTGGTAAGCCCAGTCAACTGAGCTCCCTCCACTCATTTAGCTTTTAAAAACTCTAGACTCTGTTGTCCATTTGGAAGGCAGCCAACTGGTCAGCCCACTTCCTATAGGCCGACCTATCCAGGAGGATCTTCAAAAGGCTCCCAAGTCTCAGAACTGAGTGTTCAGTCCACACAGGAACCAACACAGCTCCAAACTGAGGACCGTCCAAGTTCAGGGCCACTGTGTTTGAGCAGATTCTGGGCTTGCCTCTCTAGAACCCATCATATCTGTTCCCTTTCCCAGCCTGGGGGTGGGGCGGAGCATAGGGAGCTGGCACACGTTTTTGGGCCACCATTCTACCTAAGCAGAAAGGTGAAAGCCTCTGTTCCCTCCCTGTTAGAACAATCTAGTTCTTTTTTTTTTTTTTAACAAACTCTTTCTCTTTACCAAGGGCCGTTAATATCTGCGTCATTTTTTTTTAATTTTATTTATTTATTTTTTTGACTGTGTTGGGTCTTCGTTTCTGTGCGAGGGCTTTCTCTAGTTGTGGCAAGTGGGGGCCACTCTTCATCGTGGTGCGTGGGCCTCTCACTATCGCGGCCTCTGTTTTTGCAGAGCACAGGCTGCAGACGCGCAGGCTCAGCAGTTGTGGCTCACGGGCCTTGTTGCTCCGCGGCATGTGGGATCTTCCCAGACCAGGGCTCGAACTCGTGTCCCCTGCATTAGCAGGCAGATTCTCAACCACTGCGCCACCAGGGAAGCCCCTAGTTCTTTTTTAATGGCCTTACATTGCCTGAACTCAAATGCTTTTTGTAGAGTTTTTTCTCCAGGGAAGTCCACATGGCTTCGCAAATTTTTCTCTTTTCTGCTGAATCATATTTATTTGCTCAATGTATTAGTTTGCTAGGGCTGCCATAACAAAATACCACAGAAATCTATTTTCTCACAGTTCTGGAAGCTAGAAGTCCACAATCAAGGTGTTCATAAAAGAAACTTTCACATATTGAGGTATGGAGAAGTCATTCTGGCTTATACATGAGTTAATTTGAATTTTATGCTAACTAAAACAGCCTGTTTGTGGCCTATCAGCCATACACTGTACATCTGCTTTAATTATTAAAGAAAAGGGCACATTGACTGGAAGTAAAAATGTCTATGTTAAAAAATAAAATGCCTCTTTTCCTGGGACACCAGCGCTGATATTCCTTCGATGATAAGACACCTTCTCAGGGACCAAGGACATACTGACTCACTGTACGTGTTGATGTTTTTTTTAAACCTTGAAGGAATGTACCCCTGACTTGCTTAATGTTCTTTGTTCTGACAAGATATAAAACTGGGTTGAAAACCATGCTTCTCCGGAGCAGTTCCTCAGAGCTATCTGAGAGGCTGTCTTCTGGGCTATAGTCCTCAGCTTGGCTCAAATAAAACTTGTTTCTATTCCTATTACAGATTGTGTATTGATTATTTTCGTCGACAGTGTCCACAGGGTTGTTTTCTACTGAGGCCTCTCTCTCCTTGGCTGGCAGGTGACCTTCTTCTAACTGTGTTCTCATGTCGCCTTTCCTCTGGGGCACATCCCTGGTGTCTCTCCGCTTATGTCCTAATCTTTTCTGATAAGGACACCAGCCAGACTGGATTAAGGTCCACTCTAATGCCCTCATTTAAATTATTTCTTTAAAGATCCTATCTCCAAATACAGTTACACTCTGAGGGACTGGGGGTTAGGACTGCAGCATAGGAATTTTGGAGGAACACAGTTCAGTCCATAACACTAACTAAATATTTACTGAATTCCTGTGATGTTCCTGTAATTTCTCTAAGCTTTATGGAAACAGCAATGAAGAAGACACAAAAGGTCCTTGCTTTCATGGCATCTATGTGTATTTATGCGCGTTCGTGTCCACACATATGTAAGGAGGTATAGCTATGAGAGGCAGACAGTAAATTAAAAATGTACATATACATATAAAATGTGTATATAATGCATACAGTTGACCTTTGAACAACATGGGGTTTGAAATGCACTGGTCTGCTTATACATGGATTTTTTTTTTCCAATAAATACTATAATATTACACGATCTGAGGTTGGTTGAATGCACAGATGTGGAACTTCGGCTACAGAGGGCCACCTATAAAGTTATACATGGGTTTTCAACTGTGCAGAGGGTTAGTGCCCTTAACCTGCACCTTGTTCAAGGATCAACTGTATATTTATATCAGACTATGGTGATTAGATGTTATTAAAATAGGATAAAGTGATAATAAATGTGAGTAACTGGTGGCTGGGTCCACAAGTGCTATATTAGGTAAGAAGGTCAGGAAAGCTGTCTTAGGGGAGATAGTATTTGAGTTGAGAACCTGAATAAGAAGATGCCAGCCCTGTGAAGGTGGGGTAAGCAGGGCTTTCATCATTCCCTGCTGAGTCTATAACAGAAATAAATTGACACATACAACCACTGCTTTTTAAATTAAATTACCCTATCATCTAGCATATGGATATTTACCTTGCTATTAATTTTAATTGTAAAAACTGATATTTAAAGGATGGTCAGCAATACACTGAAATATTCTTATCAGTTAATGTAAAGTATATTTTTTGACATGAAATATTGTTGGCTTAAGAGAATAAATGATAAAATACATATCATATGATCTAATTTTATTTAAATGGGTGATTTTAATTTTCCTCAGTTTAATAAACTGTGTATTTCAGAAAAAAACATGCATTTATTTTGTTATTAAAATAGCTAAAATAAAGAGAAACAACTATAATAATAAATAAAATTTTCCCAGAGAGGGCAATACCTAACCTTGAGGATGGAATTGTTAGTGGTAAAATTTCATGTATCGGGCTTCCCTGGTGGCGCAGTGGTTGAGAATCTGCCTGCCAATGCAGGGGACACGGGTTCGAGCTCTGGTCTGGGAAGATCCCACATGCCGCGGAGCAACTAGGCCCGTGAGCCACAATTACTGAGCCTGCGCGTCTGGAGCCTGTGCTCCGCAACAAGAGAGGCCGCGATAGTGAGAAGCCCGCGCACCGCGATGAAGAGTGGTCCCCACTTGCCGCGACTAGAGAAAGCCCTCGCACAGAAACGAAGACCCAGCACAGCCAAAAATAAATAAATTAATTAATTAATTAATTTTTTAAACAAAAGTATTCAAAAAAAAAAATTTCATGTATCACAGTGAGAAATAAATTTAACTAGTAACTAAATTGTGTGTTTTGTCTCTACCAGGCACAGTGTGATGCTGTTTACATGGATGACTTCATCTCATTCTTATAATAATCCTCACGCCTTTCTTTTTTGGCATCATTATTATCCTTATTTTATATATGAAAATATTATATATATGTATATGAAATTGTGTAACTTGTCAAGGTCACACCTGGTGATAAAGCAGTGGAGTCAAGTTTTAAGCTCAGGTCTGCCTGGGAACAGAAATCAAGCCCCTAACCACAGTGTTTTACTGCTCCTTAGGAGAAAAGTTTGCCATTATATAGGAAGATGCTCACACCCCAAGGCTTATTTGTAGGTGAATTTGCCCATTTCCTAGGGAGCAGGGAACAGGAGGGTAAACTAGCACTTTTGATCCATGTGGTCAAGTGGGTGCACACGTGGATCCCTGCGAGCTAGAGAATCAGCATGTGTAGAAACCGGGTAAGACCCACTGGAAACTGTACAGCACTAGGGGCGTGATGGGAATCGCTTCTTCATAAAGCCAGGATACAGGAAAAGCTACACACTTAGTGAAAGGGCAAACTAAAAAAAATAACCCCACAGGCAATTGACAAGGACTATTCTTTTTCTTGGTCTTGGCTTTGGGTGGAGGATTAAAAACAGCTTCCTCTGAATATTCATGGCCACTGAGTAGTCAGCCCTTTGGGGTTTGGCATAGACACTGTATGGCCAAGAAGATGGACACTGAGAATTATAAAGGAAAACATCAGGTCTGTTGCATCCCAATTGCGTGACAGAGGCAAAAATAAATATTTCCTGGAAAGCCCACCTTTACTCCAGGATTTAGGGAATTCCCAAAGATAAATTTTATAATATCAAATTACACAATGCTCAAGGAAATAAGCCACCCTGAGTGAGAAGCAGCAGAAACCACAAGAAAACCAGGTGCATAAAGTCATCAGATGTTGGCACGAACAGATAAAAATTCCAAGTGTAAGTCTGATATCCTTAAAGAAATAAAATAACTGAAAAATACATGACGAGCAAGATTCTTCAAAAATGACTGCTCATATTTGTAGAAAGACCCAATAGATTTCCTAGAAATGAAAATATATTTTAAATTAAAAAGTCAATTGAAAAAAAAAAGTCAGTTGAAAGGTGAAATGGCTTAATGGAGTTGAGGTGTGAATTAGTAACTAGGACAGAGAGTCTAAAGGAATTACCCCTAACACAGCACAGAGAAGCAAAAAGAGGAAAAATGTGAATGAATGGCTAGAATTTAGATGATACTGGGAAAGTTGAACACAGGCTAGATCTATTCTTCAGGACTGAAGTTCTGGCCCTTGCGAAGATTTTCCTTTACCACTACGTTTCAGAACCATACTTATGTTAAACTGTAATGATCATTCCAGAATAAAATGCAACCCTACCCAGAAAACAGCCCCATAGTTTTTCAGCTAAAAATAGGGAATTCCCACAAAACCTTGAGTACGGATTGAGGGTAGGGTGGGTGTGGAATGGGAGTGTGGACCATGAAACTGGGACTTGCTCTTGAAATCAAAGTGTGCCTCCTTCCAGCTATGCTTGAATCTTGTCTTAATTATACATTTTCCACTGAATAACAGAATACTCTGTGTGTGTTCAACTTTACAGTTTTGCAAATCAACTAACACCCAGTTCTGAATGCCATAAGGCATTTAGTAAAAAGCCAGGAGCAGCTTTTCAAAGGAAGAATAGTTGTTGCCAGGTAGAAGACAGTATGGCTTTACACCAAAACTCTTTGCATCTGCCTTGTGATTCTCTTACTGGGGAATGCCACGAGCTCTACAGAGCAGCCCTATCAGCCATGGGCACTTCAAGAATAACTGAGCTACTTGGTCTATGGCCCAGGTGGCTGGGAAGCTTACATCATCGCCTCATTCTGCTACAGAACTCTGTCTTGCACTGGCCCAGCCTTACAGATTACACAGTAAATGGACCAGAGTAGCACACCCAACTGTAGTATATGTTAACTCCGAAATCCAGAAAGTCCCATGAAGCATTGCACCTCTTTCTCCACAGCAGATGATGTAAGATGCAGCAGCTTGCCCCTCACTTTGGAGGACATTCCAACATATCTCACACCTCTGGACTACTCAGAAGCTCACCAAATTGGCAGGTCCCTGAATTTTTGCAGATTTACATTGGTCTGGCATGCATATGTCATACCAAGGCATCTAGAGTGCTTTATAATTTCCATTCACCAAGAACAATCAGCATAATGCCGTCAGTGTAATGGACCAGTATGCTATCAAGATGACTAAGGGCCTTCTAAACTATATCGATAGACAACAGGCTAAATATAGCCTTGAGATAAAATACTTAAAGGGTATTTCTGACTGTGCCACTTGAAGGCAAATTGTATCTGATTGTCTTTACTGAATATTTCTAAACATTCCTCTGGAAGACATTTTATCCTCAACCTCCAGTAGCAACTCTTCCTGTCTGTGGATGGGGCCCTCCAGCGGATCCTACCAATTCTCTCCCCATCCCAGCCTACCCATTCACACCCATCCCCACCCACCAGTGCACAGGCAGCTGCATCTGCCCTAGGGCTGCGGTTTCCCCCCTCCAGCCTGCTTCCCAGGGTTCTCAGGCTCACCTGGATGGAGCCGGGTAGGAGGGAGCAGGGGTTCTTGCTGAGACCTTTGATCTGTGCCCACCACGGTGTCTCCAGCGCTGCAGAAATAAGAGCTGCTGTCTTCGGGGCTCACGTTGCTCACAGTTAGAGTTGAGACGTCAGGTGTGGGCGGCGAATGGGAAACTTGTCCTTGGTAAGCCCACTCTCATAAGTGGCCTCAGAGCCCTGATTCACAGTTGCCATCAGCAGCAAGCTCTGTCCTGGAAACTGACGGTACCAGTACATGAAGGTGAGCTGGCTATCGACCTAACACTGGATCATCACGGAGGTCCCGCATTCACAGATGTCCCTGCTTGGCTTTTGAGATAGGAGAGCACCGAACACAGAGCCTAGTTCCAGAGAGACAGAAAAACCCATGAGGGCCAACAAGCTTGTCCCCAGTCAGGAAGGTCTTTTACTATTTGCTCCAATACCACCTTGGCCCCCAAAGAACCCTGTAGCACTGCCTGCACTTTGGTTTTGTTCTGCCAACTGTTATTGCGTCAGGATCCTCTAATCCAACATCTCCCCCATCCTCTAACTGGTGGCCTCGGACACCCTACTCCTCTCCCCAACATCCACATTTACCCCAAACTTCCCCCAGTATAAGGCCATACCTAATCCCAGGAGAAGTAGCAGAAGAGTCAACATCTTTAGGTGATGGCCTTGCCTCTTCCCAGAGAAAAGGCACTAAGGCATCAAATTCAAGTTCATCTTTTGTCACCACTGTGTAGCTCATCCCTACTGGCTCTCCCTTCCCTTCCTGTCATAGGCAGTCGTGTTTCTGCAGAATATGGAGACTTGTCTGCCCCCTAGTGGAGCTGTGTGGCCCTTCACTTAGGCTGGATCTTCATTCACAAGTCTCTCAGCCTGCAATTGCAGTCTATCCACCACGTATCCACCACCTCCCCATCCATCATTACCGAGCATCACGTATGTGCTACTCCTTGGGTGTAAAGTAAGACTAGGTATGCAATATTGACCTTAGATAACTAAAGGTAAAATTTTAGAATATTAGGGAAACATAATTCAGAATATCGACTGTCTGCTGAGTCTTTATTTTGGTTGTCCCAAATTGAACTCATTTTTCCTTCCCTGATACCTACTCCAGTAAACTGGCTCCTACTCCTGAATACATTCCTCTTAATAAGTGGTACATGTATATACAGTGGAATATTAGTCATAAAAAGGAAAGAAATTGTGCCATTCGCAGAGACATGGATGGACCTAGAGACTGTCATACAGAGTGAAGTAAGTCAGAAAGAGAAAAACAAATATCGTATAATATCGCTTATATGTGGAATCTAGAAAAATGATACAGATGAACTTATTTGCAAAGCAGAAATAGAGACACAGATGTAGAGAACAAACATATGGACACCAAGGGGGGGAGGCGGGGTGGGATGAATTGGGAGATTGGGACTGACATACACACACTACTATCTATAAAATAGATAACTAATGAGAACCTACTGTATAGCACAGAGAACTCTACTCAACGTTCTGTGGTGAACTAAATGGGAAGGAAGTCCAAAAAAGAGGGGATATATTTATACATATAACTGATTTGCTTTGCTGCACAGCAGAAACTAACATAACATTGTAAAGCAACTATACTCCAATAAAAATTAGTTAAAAAATAAAAATAAAAAATAAATGGTAACCCCACTCGTCTTGTTGTCTAGGCTCAGAAATTCATCTTTTTTTTTAATTTTAAATTTATTTTTGGCTGCATTGGGTCTTCATTGCAGGGCACGCAGACTTTCTCTAGTTGTGGCTAGTGGGGGCTACTTTTTGTTGCGGTGTGTGGTCTTATTGCGGTGGCTTCTCTTGTTGTGGAGCACAGGCTCTAGACACACGGGCTTCAGTAGTCGTGGCACACGGGCTCAGTAGCTCCACGGCATGTGGGATCTTCCCGGACCAGGGCTTGAACCCATGTCCCCTGCATTGCCAGGCGGATTCTTAACCACTGCGCCACCAGGGAAGTCCCGCCTGTGTCTTCTTCCTCTTATGCTCTAGCTGAGTATCCTTACAAGGTCTGTGTAATCATCTTAGCCGTGAGCACAACCATATGCTGAGTCCCGTGTGTCCTCTTGTGAGTCTCTGAAAGTGAATCTCCAAAGTGGGGATTTTTTTTTTTCCTGATTAGGAATACTTTACTGTTTCTCTCTCTCAACATATATTTCCTTCACAGCACGTTTAGTTTTTCATACAATGTTATTTAATAACAGTAATTATTATAAGGAGTGTATTGGTTTCAGACTTTGGACCTAGACTGCCTGGGTTTCAAACCTGGTTCTTCGACTTATTCGTAGCTGCAGGCAAATTCTGGGCCTCAGCATCCTTATATGTAAAATGGGACTAATAAAAGTACCAACCTCCCAGGGTTATGGTAAGAAAGCAACAAGTTGATACATAGAAATTGGTTATAACCATGCATGTCTCAGTAAATGTAGCCATTAAAAGCATTGACTGTTATCCCTACTACTATCATCTACTGAAAACTAATTTTGTCTCAGACACTACATTAAAATTCTTCACTGATAAAGGATTTCTTTTACTCAGCAGACTTATGTAAGTCTTTGTCTTTTTAGATTGACCTTCCAAAATATTTCTGCAGGAATTGTTTTCAATGAAATCTAATCTATAAAACTAAAACTACACTTAATATGCCTTCTTTAGCCTCCACGGATATTAAACTTTCGTTCATTACCAAATATCCTACATCATCTCTATTGATTTTTTTTCTAAGCTGCATGATACTTTTGTAACAGGCATCTTACACAAATGCATCAGGCTCTGCTTACCTGCTAGGAAGGAAAAGCTACAAACTCCAGGGAAATTCTGACACTAGCCATCAATTTCTTTCCCCTGAATTCCTGATGAAATCTCTTAACCAGAAGTGGTCAGAAGAAGTAAGTCTGACTTTGTGTTCTGATTCAAGTGCTATCTTCCTGTTATGCTGTTCTTTGCTTTTGAAATGATTGGTTTTAGCATTTAGGAGATGTTATCAGACTGCTAATAGCTCCCAGCTATCCCGAGGACATCTGTGCCTCCAGGTTGGCATCTTGCATGGCAGAGTCTTGTAACAGAGAAGAACAAACCTGACTCCATATTGGATCTATTCCTTTACCACTCATCTTTGTGCTCTGTTGCCTGTGCTTAGTCACGCTGACTCTGCACCTTTGTAAAGAATGTTGCCTATAACCTGAAATATACATGATAGCCCATTCTCAAGGCTCTGCCTCCCAGGCTTGACCTTTAAAAGTATAACAGTGTTCATTCACATAGAGATACAAAGTTGCAGAACAGAGAACAACATTTATCTTGTTGGAGGTTTACGGGAACACTGACCACACGGACTTGGACAACAGCAAGAGGAAAGGATTATCGCATTCCCGCTGGGGCCGGGCCAGCGCCGAGAAGTCTGCAGCAACGAGCAATACCCGCTCCCCGTTTAGTATAAAAGAAGCCTGAGGGCTTCCCTGGTGGTGCCGTGGTTGGGGGTTCGCCTGCCAGTGCGGGGGACGCGGGTTCGGGCCCTGGTCTGGGGGGATCCTGCGTGCCGCGGAGCTGCTGCGCCCGTGAGCCACAACTGCTGAGCCTGCGTGTCTGGAGCCTGTGCTCTGCAGGAGGGGCCGCGATAGTGAGAGGCCCGCGCACGGTGATGAAAAGTGGCCCCCGCTCGCCGCAACTAGAGAAAGCCCTCACACAGAAACGAAGACCCAACACAGCCAAAAATAAATAAATAAATTAATTAATTAAAAAAAAAAAAAAAGAAGAAGCCTGAGTTTTAACTTGGGTAAGATGGTTCTTCCCATCTTCTTGGTCCGCTGGCTTTCCAAATAAAGTCGCTATTCTTTGCCCCAACACTTTTTGTCTTGATTTATTGGCCTGTTGTGTGGTGAGCAGTGTGGGCTTGGACTCGGTGACAATACGGGAAATGTGTATATAATTTTGTTAGTATTAAGGAATTAGAAATAATTTTGTTAGGTAAGGTAATATTATGCTAAGATAAGAAAATGTCATTATTTTAGAGCTTACTAAACTCTGCAGTAAAATATTACAATGTCTGGAAATTGCACCAAAATACATAAACTAAAAATGTCGGGAATAGAAGAAGGAAGGGTAGCAAAATGTTAATTACTGAATCTGGGTAATAGGACTCATTATTCTCTCTGCTTTTGTGATAGAAATTTTCCTAATAAAAAACTTGAAAATATTATACCAAGAGAAACATGGGAAGTACAAACTATTTTTATGCAATGCTTTACCATAACATTAAAATAAGTACCATAGGGGCTTCCCTTCCCTGGTGGCTCAGTGGTTGAGAATCTGTCTGCTAATGCAGGGGACACGGGTTCGAGCCCTGGTCTTGGAGGATCCCACATGCCGCGGAGCAACTAGGCCCGTGAGCCACAATTACTGAGCCTGCGCGTCTGGAGCCTGTGCCCCGCAACAAGAGAGGCCGCAACAGTGAGAGGCCCGCGCACCGTGATGAAGAGTGGCCCCCGCTTGCCACAACTAGAGAAAGCCGTCGCACAGAAACGAAGACACAACACAGCCATACATACATACATACATACATACATACATAAAAAGAATGTAAGCAGACAAGAATAGCATTTAAAAAAAAAAAGAGTTAAGTTCCTTGAAGTTTGGGATCATTCATGCTCCTTTCAGGCACAGTTTCTGCCCGAGCCCCTCAGTACTATATATTTCTCTATTTAAACATTAAATTAAAATATGCCTAATGTTTGTCAAGATGAAGAAACAAACTTGTCACTTCTGTCATACTCTATGAGCAATTTAAGATTATTTATGTTTAAAATTTTAAACAGTGAGACAATATTTACTGTGAAGTGTAAGATTTTTGTTTGATAAATACAAGTTTGGGTTCATACATGAGCTATTTCACTGAATCTGAGTAAGATTTTTAACATTGAAATGCATGAATACATTCTTATTTTGTAATTGTTGATTTTTTTAAATCTAAAGAATATGCTGATTTTTAGTGATTATTACATGACTGTTAATGAAAATAACATTGTCGTATAGGGGAGGGGGGAGGGTGGTGTTAAATATTATTTGCTCTGGCAGACAAATAGACTAGATAACGCCATGGCAGGAGGGAAAGGATTCTGGGCCTTTCTCTTACTTGTTATGAAGGAGAGAAATTCCAAACTGAAAGATACTCAGGAAAAGATTACCTTCACAGCGTCCCTTTGTCACAAGCTCTTTCCTGTCTTCACAGCAGCAGTTTGGTGGCAGAGGGTCAACATGCCTGCTCTAAGCCCAGTGACCCCAGCAGCTCATGTGAAGGGCCTCTCCCCAGGAAAACTCCCCTCCTACCCCTGGCCACCATGCCTCCTCTCTGGGGCTGGAGGTGACTGTGGATTCGAAGACTAGAAAATTCTGTGCCTGAACCTGGGATGGTGAGGCTTTTACTGAAATCGGTAAGTCTAGAGAAGAAATGGGCAGCATCTATGCTTAATAATAACATCATCCAAGTGAAAAGCTTATCTCTTAGAGACTTTACTCGTCAGCCTTGTTATCTAAGCTGCTTATAAAAAGCACTCTTGGCTGGAAAGAGAGATAAGGAGGACATATTCTGATTAGAATTCTGGAAGGCATCATAGAGTCCTTGCATTGATATTTATTGAACTCTGGCTATATGCCAGGCACTGGGAGTACAGCTATGGACCACAGAGACACAGAGATCCACGCCTCAGAGCTTCCATTCAATTCATCAACCCTTATATCACACACAATGGGAGATTTACATCAAGCAAGGACTTACTTCACTAAGACTATTGCAAAACTACAATGCATAAAAGGCATGTTGTGTTCAGGAAATGACCAGGGACCTCCTGGGGAACCTGGGAAGCGGTCATGAGATCCAGAGAAGAGCGTGAGTTTGCAGGTTGACCTAGTGGAGGAAACGTGATGGGCAACTGGAGGTTATCTCGGTAGACAGGTGATGAAATGCAGTTATCAAATAACTCCGTATAAGGTGTTGAGTCCTGAAGAAGTGAAATCCAAGGGCCAAGACCTGAAGTTGGAAAGGCAGTTTATTTAGAAATGGAGTAGAACAGGACACTCAAATGCTGTTTTGGAAGAGGGTGGGGGGAGGGGAACAGGGAAATGCGATGGGCTGGACAGCCCAGGGGGCCCTGGGGAGAGTCCTTGAAGACCAAGTGTGTCAGCTAGAAAGATGTGCTCTGCAGCAGGTGGTGTGAGGGGAGCTGGACTGATGTCAGGTGACTTCTGTAAAGGGCCTGGGTGGAGGGAGCCTATTGAAACAGCAGAAGAGAAGAAAGGAAAAGAGGATGGTGACAGCTCACCCACAGGTGCTGTCCTTTGTGTGACTTGGGGATGGACTCCTACTGACTGGGGCCCTGGAGCTCTAGATGTCTCCCCGGTGGGGGTGGAGAAAGGCTTCTGCGAGCTTCTGCAGGCGGTAGCTTCCCCTGGTAGGGGCAGGGCCCAGGAAGGCCGAGCCACCTTCCTGCTGTGACAACCTTTCTGTGCAGAGAGGAAGTGGCTGTGCAGGGTTGTGGGTTAACCGCTGGCAGAAGTGTCTGAGAAGGGCTGGACGTCTTCAGGTTGGGAGAAATGCTCAGCCTTATTTTAAAAGACACATATCTCTTAGAGACTCCCATTGTTGGTACTCCTTGCACCAAGTGAGCAATAGATTAGTTGTAGCCCCATTCCTGGCTCTTGTCTGGATCATTACATATAGGTCACAGTACATATTTTGGTCACACCACTGTCACCTTCTTTCCTGACCCTGAAACCTGATAAGCTGGGATTTTCCTGGCATCAGCACCCATGGACATTGTGGATAAAGAAAGATGGTACCTGGAGAGAGAGCTCAGGAGAGAGCTGATGTACAACCACCAGAGACAGGCTTAATGTAAGGGTCTGGCAAACCAAGCTCAAGGACATTCTACCTGTGCCCGTGAACCACCTATTCCAAGGAGACAAAGAGCTACGCTGCAGAGAAGGCCCAGTGCTCATGGAAGGTGAGTTCATGGTGGGGTGTCTGTGTTAGCTCTGGCATTAGTGAAAAAAGACCTGGGTACTAGGGAGTCAGTCTGTGATATCTTGTCTGCCAGTTGCCCCTTCTGAAGACCAGAAGGCACGCCCATTTTCTCCATCGCACCGAATGGGATTTTCAGGTACAACTGGTCAACTCGGAAGGAACAGCAGCTGGTGGCCTCTGTCTGTGCAGGTTTATAGTGATGTATTCTTATCTTTTGTCTTTTCTTAAATTTCTTAAATCTCTACACACATTATTATCTCAGCATCACAAATTTTCATTAATGTATGGTGGTTGAATTTTCTGATTATTTCCATAGTCTGGATCCTTAGGATGATTCTTCATCATCCCTACTGTCTTCCTAAACTCCTCCTCAAAATTGCTTTTACCAATTTACCCAAATCTGCAAGTTTACTTTCATCCCACTGACTCTCCTGTTACAAAGATTTCCATCTTCAATGACTTCCCCTTAGTGAGGGGCTTGCCAAAGTTCCCCTCGCCCTGAGCCCACACTGGGGGTACCTGTCCCTCTGTAGTTCGATAATTAGGTCAATTGTTATTGGGGACTACGATGTAGAAGAAGGGAAATGACTGTAAAGTCCACACCCCTTTTCTCTTTCTTTCTTCAGATCCACACCACCATTCTGGCCATCCATTTTGCTGTGCACGATTTGTGCTCTTTTTTTACCATCCTTTTATTTAGTCCAAACACTGAGATGCCTTTGTTCTCCTAGCTTAACCCAGGTCTATAATACGCTCTCTGTTTAATACTTTCATCTTTTATTCTTATCAATTTCCTTTCACTTTTTCTACATGTTTCTAAGAACATATCTCATGTCTATTTCTTGCACTTGAGGAACGTGTTGGTAATCCCAGACAAAGAAACTGGGAGGAAACTGTGGCTTCTCCATCTGAGAGTAGAGAGACCTGGATTCTGGATGTCTAGGGAAAACCTAACATTTCATATGTGTGTGTGTGTCCATGTAACTGTGTGTCATTCTATGTATGTGTATATTCCTCTTTTTAATTTATTTTTTAATTTTTGCATGTAATTTGGGTATATTTAGTTTTAATCATTTTGGTTTTTTCTCAAATATGAAGTACATCAAAACTCAGTTATATGCAGGAACCAGTTTTTAAGGATTGCTGTGAAACTGTGCTCCCTGACTATTCTTCAAAACTCCTTGGTTAGTCACATGAAAAACTGGATGAATTGGTTTTCATCAAGACTGGCAGGGGGATTAAATTTGTAGAATGTGGTGAATTGAGTGTGAAGTACCAATGGAGATTTCAAGTGACATTAACATGTAGAAAGCTGCATAAATTGAGCTGAAGCTCAGATTAGATATCTGACTAGAATACTGAATTTGATGTTATTAGAATAGAGAGTTTCATTAAAGTGATGAACTTGAATGATGCTGCTCAGGGAAAGCGTATAAAGTAATAAGAAGAGGGAAAATGATGGAATACTGGAGAAAACCATTTTTAATGGAAGAATATAGAAATGGTTGTCTACCAAGGACATTGACAATGAGTGAACCAAAAATTAAGATTGAAACAAATCATGAATAGTGTTCTTAGTCTGTTTGGCTGCTATAGCAAAATACTACAGATTGGGTAGCTTATAAACAACAGGAACTATTTCCCACAGTTCTGGAGGTTGGAAGTCTGAGATCAGGGTGCCTGCATTATTGTTGGGGGCTCTTTTCTGGTTGTGGACTTTTTGTTGTAACCTCACTTGGTGGAAGGGGCTACGGAGCTCACTGGGGTCTCTTTTATAAGGGCACTAATTCCATTAATGAGAGCTCCACCCTTATAACCTAATCATCTCCCAAAGGCCCAACCTCCTAATATCATCACATCTGCAATTAGAATTTCAACATAAATTTGTTGGCGGGAGGGCATAAATATCCAGGCCATAGCATGTTTTAACTCTAAAAATTCACCAAATTTTGTAGATATTTCTTTAGCATGTGTGAAATTGATTGAGGTAGAAGTTAGGCACTGGAAAAACATTCCATAAAGAAGACCGAGACTGGATTCCTCTTATAGAGAACAACTTAAAACCAGAACTCTCCTGGTCCTAGGAAACAAAGAGCAGAGTAACCTGGTGCCTAGGGCAGGTCTACGTCAAGAATAAGCGTATCCCAGCTCTAAGCTCTGAAATAACGGAGGGAACTAGGTTTGTGGATTCTTCATAAGTATGAAGGAATCTGTCGACATCATTGTCTCAGAGGTTCTCATGGGATGGGAGTCACCTGTGATGACTTCCAGGAACTAAGAATAAGTTATTGGATGTAGACTCTATTTCACAGGGAACAGTCTTGGTCTTATAACCTCCACTGACATATTTGATTTAATTAGTATAATTCTATTTATATTGAGAATATGATAAAAGGTATAATGGAAACCCAGCTTGGACCTAAGGAGCAGCAAATTTTGTAGTTCAGAAATGTCTGGGTAAGTATTTCAAAAAGGAGAGGATGGTCCCCTGGAAGTCTCTGTGTATGACAGCATGCGATGATCCCAGGAGAGAGCTCACCTTGAAGTAAGGTGGGGATGGGGGCGTGGCAGGGTAGACTGACCCAGTAATACAACCGTAGTTCTTGGAAAGATGAGCAGATTCTAAGCTCAGCTGGGTTTTTATTGCCAGAATTTGTGTCTCGGATGAAGTCCTCCGCATCTCCTTGTTCCAGGTTATAATTACTATTTTAGTGGTTGGTAAGGAATGTATGTAATTGAATGAACCTTTACACTAAAATCTCAGTAAGACATTGGGGATCAAGACACAGACCTGCAGTCTTGCCCCTCCAACACCGGCAAGGAAAAGGTTGAGCCAAAGTCTTCCTCTTGTACTTCATCGATAGAGGTGCCACTCCGCAGGGAACTATGCCTGGGAGTAATGATGGAACTCACTGGGAGCAATAATAGGGTCTGCTGCATTGCATTGCTTGGCAGTTGGAATGGTACAGAGCAGAAGCATCTGCCATGGCTGGCAGGTATTTTAGGGACCAACAGAAAAAGAAAAGAATCCCATGGATACAGTGGTACCTGAGAGAGGCAACATCCTTGTCAGGATGACATATAGCACAGAGTAAACAGGGGCTGGAGTAGAGGAAGAATAAAACTCTACTAGAGTACAAGATTTATCTTGTTTACATACCCATGTGAAAACCCCTGGCATCCCCCCAGAGTATGTGTGGGAGAGGACTTTGCAGGGGGCTTAGATCCTAGACTAGTAGGAGGGGTATTGGGAAGATGATCTAAGAGAAGACTGATTCCTTCATTCATTTAACACGACTCTCTTCAAGCACTCTGGTAAATATGGAGATTAAAAAAAGTAACCAGTATAGGCACGGTCCCTGCTCTCATTAATTTCAACATTTATTCACATAAATTTTAAATAGCAAACAATCAAGTGTCCTTGAGGACAGAAGCTCAGGCTGTCTTAAGAGCACATAGCAGAGGAACTAACTTAGTCAGGGGTTCGAGGAAATCTTCCTGGAGGAAATGACTTCTGAATTGGTATGCGGGGAAATCGTCAGTTAGGGATCCGGCTAGAGAGGGAGAGGAAGAGTGCTCTAGGGAGAGTAAACATCATTGGTGAAGACCCAGGAGTGCGTCAGCGTAGGATGTATTTGGGGACCTGAGGGAGGTGGACTCTGTCTGCTAGAATGGAAAGCAGTTGTGGTAACTGAAGGAAAGAAGACATTCCCGTTAGGAAGGTAGACAGGTGCAAAGACTGCGTCTTGGAGGGTGTTGAGAGGCTTGTGAAGTACCACAAACTCGAGACTTTAGCTAAGTTAATGAGAAACCCTGATGGGTTTTAAGCTCCAGAGTGGTTTGTGGGTGGGGGCAGGTAGCAAATTGGAAGGTGGTTAAGGAATCCAGGTGAGAGACAACATTTTCTGGATCACAGTGTTGTCCGTGAGGTTAGAACAATTAGTAAAATTTGCAAGGAATTTAATACTGAGAAGTCTGCAGGGGATGGATGGATTGGGTGTGGAAGGAGAGAATCTGAGAAATGGTGAGGACGACTCCTACATCTTTGGCTTGGGCATTTGGGTGGATGGCAGACCATTTGCAGAGATGAGAAAAATGGGAGATAACAGATTTAGTAAACAAGTCAGATGTGCTACTCCTCCAGGTGACAAAACCTCCAGGAATAGGACCTGGAAGGTGGGATGAAATTTTGTTGAGTGATTGGATTGAAAATGAAATCTTCAGTTTGGGCAACGATGACGCTCAGTAAGGAGAAAGGATTGCAGTGCGTGTAAAATTCCTTTTCTAGGAAAGGAATTCTTTACCCATGGTGCTAGACTTAACACAGGTAGCTTGTCCTGCCTGCACTGTGAAAAGCTCATTGTTACCGGAAGTAAGAGGAGGACACATTGCAGAGGGGCTGCCTTGCTCAGAGCCCACAGAGTTGGAGAGTCAGGGAAGGACTCCTGTGGGCACTGATGGCGGGGGAAGTTTGTCCTCTCGGTTGGGTGGGGCCTCCGGAGGGTGGGGCCTCCCTGCTCTCGTGGTTGCCCTTTTTGTGCAGAGAGCGGCTGACTGTGCCGTGCTGTGGATAAACTGCTGGCACAGAGGTACAAAGAGGTCTGGTTGGTGCTGGCCGATGCCAGGGTCAGGGGGAAATCTGGCTTCTTTTTTCGAGAGACAATGTAGCCATCAGGGACATCTCCCTTTTCAACCAACTCAAGATTGCTTGAAAAGTAGATCAGCTTTAGACCCAGCCCTGGGTCTTGTCGATACCAGTACATAGCATCGTGGTTCATATTCTGAGAACAAGTCAAGGTCACCCTCTTCCTCGTCTCTGTGATCTGGTGTCTCGGGCTCTGGGTCACATCGGCTTCCAGGGGGTCTGTAGGGGAAGGAGACAGAACTAGAGACAGCTGAGTAGTCGACTTGCGCTGCAGCTTCTAGGAAAGGGCTTGAGGTAAGACCTGAAAGCTATGGCCAAGGCATGCGCATGAGTTCTAGGACTCACCTGCTCCCAGGAGACAAAGCAGGACACAGCCCAGGAGCCGGGGACCCATGGCAGCATCACTCTGCCAGCCCTGGGGGCCCTAGCTGGTTTCTGTGATGTCTCTCTCTCTGCAGCTACTCGATCCTCATTTTCAGGGGAGAAGCCACTCCCATTTCCTTAGAGGGCTGAAGGGATAACACAGGTGATCAGTCGTGGCCAATGGGGGCTGGCAAGGCTTGTGATCACCGTCATTTTCCTTGTCCTCCTTTGAGGCTGCTGGTTTCTATGCATTTGACAATGTCTTCTTATTAGCACACTCTTGTCAAAGTTGAAAAATAGTTCTGTATTTTGGATCTTTATGATGAAAATTGGTATAACATTTGATTATCACTTAGAAATGTGAGAACATGAAACTCATGCTATCATCAAAACAACACTTTTTTTTTTTACTTTAGAAGTCCTCATTTCTACTCTGTAGAAAAAAAAAATCCAAGTATATTCATATCTTTGTCTATCCACAGATATATTTTTTAGCCACTACCTTTTAAAAGAGTCTCATGTGTAAAAACTTAGCCAAATCCACATCATGGGTTATTTTATTAGTCTGTATCCAGTTCATGACCCTAGACTCAGGGCTCTTCTCCTTAGCAGATTAAATTTAGTAACGGGTGTGAGTAGCTGCTTTCCTCAAGGATGGTGTTGGATGTATCCTTCTTCCTTCTCTCTCCGCTTAAAGGGGTTGTGAAAGGCAGAGGAGAGATCTGCCTTCTTCAATAACCTCTTATTTTTATCAGCCAACTCAGTTTCTTTGCTGATTGTGGGGTGTGCTTTGCTGTCTTGTGGTCTCCAGCTGGGGCTCCACACGGAAGGGTTCTGTCGCTGGATATTTCACTGCAGCCGGGCTGTCTTTTCTGCTCTGGATCTAAGTCACAGGGAGCTCTGCCTATAGCTGGGGTGTTGCAGCATCTTCTTACTCCTCCAGCCACTCACATATTGCTTCTTTTCTGGGTCATGATGTCTTCCCTGCATTGAGGTGACTTTCCAGGGGTTGCTGAGAGTATTTCCCCCCTTGAACTTTTCTTGAGCTTTGTTGGAACCAAAGTATTCTTGGGGGTGTGGGGAGGAGGAGAGGGAAGGACACTGCCCCATCCTCCTAATTGCTTCAGTCACAGCTAGAGCTTCGCAAAGCCCTTCTGTATTTTGCCGGATCATTATCATCTCCAGGCAAGAAGTGGGTCCTCATCCCAGTTCCTGGGCTGCCCTCAAACCTCAGAGATGGCTTTCTGCCCCCAACCCCTTTCATGATGGAGGTTCAGGTCCAACACTCCCTATTCCATACAAATAAGGGAGATGCAGTTTGCTATCATGACATGAACTCTGCTCTAGGGAGGAGTGTTCTTTCTTTTTATATTTCTGTGCCATTCCCTTTTGGAAAAGACTGTGGGAAGCAAATTTTGCTCTACTTCAGTCCTAGGCAAGTCCTCCATAGCCTAGCTACGGGTACAAGTGTTCCAGAAAAAAATAAAGCAGGTTTAATTCTCAAGAACCTGCCTTAAGTAAATAACTTCGTATTATTCAGTTAACGTGTCATCCCAAATCGCATCTTTCGAAATCTTTCACAGTTTACCCCCATCCACAAAGCTAAACTCACTATTTATACTCCTGTCCATTGGATTTTCCAAGGTTCCATGGTACTTCCAATGTCATCGAGGTGGACAATTACAACTCAAAGATTTATAGTTTATCCCAAGTACTTTCCATATTAGATTAACCAAAGATTTAGGAGGCAGCTGCTTCTATATTCCTAACCCCCCATGAGCTAATTCACTCTCCTCAGACCCATGCTTCTCCCCGCATCCCCATCCTGTTGGCTGTGAGGCTGCTCTGGTCTCTTCTTTCTTTCTCAACATCAACCAAGACACTAAAGTGATGTTGTTGACCTGAGTCCCTGATATCCTTGTACCAGGAGCCACTTCCTGTACCTCCCCCACCCTTCCTTCCTGGAACCTTCCCTCTCATCTCGCCTTCCCAAGGCCACCACACGCAACAGTCTGGGGAACTTCACTTCCCCAGTGTGGACCAGGCTCCTGTGTCCCTAACAAAAGCACTGGGAAGAAAACAGAATCCTCTAGATGTCCAGGAGCTCTGAAATGTCTCCTCCATCTTTTGCACTTTAATGTAATGCCTTTCACTCTACACTGTCCATCCCTTTATGTCTTCCCCTGTGCCTGATTGCTCCCAGCCTCTCCTCTGAGGAGAGTGACTCAGTGAGTCTGCTGCATCTCTTATCATCCTTCCTGGTGACAGTCTCTTGACAATAATAATTATGCCTGCCTCTACCCAATTAAGGAAACATTTCTTTAAAATCCCTGCAAGTAGAATACACTGGTCCCTTTAAATATATAACAATATTTTCTCTATGGGTGATCCTGAGCAAGGATAACAGACTACAGAATTTCACCACCCTTCAAATCCTATTTTACTTCTGCTCAGGCCATTTTTGGTTCTGAGGAAGTCATTTTACCCTGTATATTTTTCTATACTATATGATTAACTTTTCAAAAACCTTGAGAGAAATAGCTGTATATTGAGTTTTCTTTTAATTGGTGATACAGTATTCAATTTTATCAAACCTCTTATCAGTGTCTGAAATGCATTTATATTAAGGAATATGTTAGTGCCCTCTAGTGGAATAATACTGCAATAGTCAGAGTAATGGCTCTTTAAAGATGTTCAAGTCCTAATCCCTTCATTCTGTGAATGTTTAGATAGCAAAAGGGAGTTAAGGTTGTGCATGCATTTAAGGTTGCTTATCAGGTGGCCTTGAGCAGTAACTTAGATTATCCAGGTGGGCTCAATCAAATCACATGGGTCCTTAATAGCAGAGAACATTTCCCAGCTGTGTTTATAGGGAGACGAGTATGGAAGAGTCAGAGAGGCCGAATGCTGCTGACTCTGAAGCTAGAGGAAGGGAGCCTTAATGTAAGGAGAGCCTTCAGAAAGGAACAGAGACTCGCCAATGTACTGATTTTAGCCAGGTGAGACCTGCATTGGACTTCTGACCTCCAGAATTATAAGGTAATAAATTTGTGTTGCTTTAAGCCATTAAGTGTGTGGTAACTTGTTATAGAAGCAACAGAAAACAATCACCAACACTAAAAATTTGTGGCACAATGTGGTAAAAAAAACATTTAAGATGGGAAAAGCAAGGAAACCATAAACAAAACAAAAAGACAACTTATGGACTGGGAGAAAATATTTGCAAGTTATGCAACTGACAAGGGATTAGTTTCCAAAATATACAAACAGCACATACAACTGGGCATCAAAAAAAAAAACAACTCAATCAAAAAATGGGCAGAAGACCTAAATAGACATTTCTCCAAAGAAGATATACAGATTGCCAACAAACACATGAAAGGATGCTCAACATCACTAATCATTAGAGAAATGCAAATCAAAACTACAATGAGATATCACCTCACACCAGTCAGAATGACCATCATCAAAACTCTACAAATTGGGCTTCCCTGGTGGCGCAGTGGTTAAGAATCTGCCTGCCAATGCAGGGGAAACGGGTTCGAGCCCTGGTCTGGGAAGATCCCACATGCCACGGAGCAACTGGGCCCGTGAGCCACAACTACTGAGCCTGCGCGTCTGGAGCCTATGCTCCGCAACAAGAGAGGCCGCGATAGTGAGAGGCCCGCGCACCGCGATGAAGAGTGGCCCCCGCTCGCCACAACTAGAGAAAGCCCTCGCACAGAAACGAAGACCCAACACAGCCAAAAATAAATAAATAAAAAATTGGGCTTCCCTGGTGGCGCAGTGGTTGAGAATCTGCCTGCTAATGCAGGGGACACGGGTTCGAGCCCTGGTCTGGGAGGATCCCACATGCCGCGGAGCGGCTGGGCCCGTGAGCCACGGCTGCTGAGCCTGCGCGTCTGGAGCCTGTGCCCCGCAGCGGGAGGGGCCGCGATAGTGAGAGGCCCGCGCACCGCGATGAAGAGCGGTCCCCGCACCGCAATGAAGAGTGGCCCCCGCTTGCCGCAACTGGAGAAAGCCCTCGCACGAACCGAAGACCCAACACAGCCAAAAATAAATAAATAAATAAATAAAGTAGGGGAAAAAAAAATTTAAAAAAAAAAAAAAATTAAAAAAACAAAACAAAACTCTACAAATAATAAACGCTGGAGAGGGTGTTGAGAAAAGGGAACCCTCTTGCACTGTTGGTGGGAATGTAAATTGGTACAGCCACTATGGAGAAAAGTATGATGGTTCCTTAAAAAACTAAAAATAGAGCTACCATATGATCCAGCAATCCCACTCCTAGACGTATATCCAGAGAAAACCATAATTCGAAAAGATACATGCACCCCAATGTTCACTGTAGCACTATTTACAATAGCCAAGACATGGAAGCAACCTAAATGTCCATTGACAGAGGAATGGATAAAGAAGATGTGGTACATATATACAGGGAATATTACTCAGCTATAAAAAGAATGAAATAATGCCATTTGCAGCAACATGAGTGGACCTAGAGATTATCATACTAAGTGAAATAAGTAGACAGAGAAAGACAAATATCATATGATATCACTTACCTGTGGAATCCAAAAAAGTGATACAAATGAACTTATTTACAAAACAGAAACAGACTCACAGACATAGAGAACAAACTTCTGGTTACCAAAGGGGAAAGGGAGGGGGAGGGATAAATTAAGAGTTTGGAATTAACAGATACATACTACTATCTATAAAATAAGCTACCAGGTCCTACTGTATAGCACAGGGAACTATTGTCAATATCTTGTAATAAACTAGAATGGAAGGGAATCTGAAAATATATATAACTGAATCACTTTTTTGTACACCTGAAATTAACACAACATTGTAAATCAACTATACTTCAATTAAAAAACAAAGATGGGAAAAGCAGAGGAAAGGATAATACCCAGCAGGCAGGGCTCTGAGCGGTCTTACGTGGGTGAGGGGAGCTCACGAGGGCAAGGTCACTGCACACCTTGGCTCTGCTATTTTTGTGCAGGAGATGTGGCCGTGTTGATAAACTGCTGGCGCACGGAGACTCGGATGTCCGTGGAAGATTCAAGGATCAAGGGGAGATCATTCTTTTCTTCTTTCCTTTCTCTCTCTCCCCCAGTCTCCATCTCCCTGTCTTTCTTTCCCTCTGGGTGCCTGAGTGTGTTTGTGTGGTCGCCTTACAGGGGAATGAAGCTGGAAAGTGGATGAACTTCTCCGATATTCTCAGTAACAAGGAAAAATTCCAACCTCCTGCTATTTGCAGGGTGACTCCCTGTGTTACAACCCCCTTGCCTTCCTCGGCAGCAGCACCCTGGTGGCTCTGCGCTCCTTAGCAGAGGCCATGCACACCGTGCCGGCCACTGACTGTCAGACCATTCTTCCCAGGAGAACAGTCCCCCCACTGGGGCTAGCACTGACTGTGGGGCTCCCGGCTGGAACATTCTGACCCTAACCCTGTGGAGATGAGGTATTTGCAGAAATGGGGTATGTCAAGAGCAGAAACTGGTAGCATCTGCCTTTAAAAATGCATCATCTGATTCAAACTCCCATCCTTGGCCCTTTGCCTCTTAGGCTACTTGCAGAGTGGCTTTCTTCATCAGCCGCCTTCTTGCAGCTGCTTGGAAGTAGGGCTCTGTATTAGTTTTCTATTCCTGCTATAACACCTTATCCAAACTTAGGGGCTTCAAACAACACAGATTAACTATCTTACCATAGGTTAGAAGTTTGACACGGGTCTCATTAGGTTGAAATCAAAGCGTGCAGGGCTGTGTGCCTTTCTGGGAGCTTTAGGGGAGAACTTCTTTGTTTTTTTTTAACTCCTAGAGACCACTCACGTCCTTTGGCCCCCTTCCTCCATCTTCAGAGCCAGCAACAATAGATGAAACCCTCACATCACGCTGACGGCAGCCGCTTTTAAGGATGCATGAGTTTAATTGGGTCCACCTGGATAATCCAGGTGACTCTTCCTATCTTGAGGTCAACTGATTAGCAGATTTAGTTGCATCTACAAACCTAATTCTCTTTTGTCATGCAACGTATTCACAGGTTCCAAGGACTAGGGCATGGACGTTGGTTGGGGGGGTGTCATTATTCTGCCTATCAGGGACCCTTAGCCAGATAAAAGAAGGTAAGGCCAGAAACTGGTTAAACTGAAGAAATATAATTTTTTCAGGAGAGGAGAGGAAGAAAGTGCAGGATCAAATCATTGTAGACATTGCTGAATTATCTATCCATTCTTTAATGGACATATAATGAATAATGATTATGTGTCAGATGCTGTTTTAGACTACGGGTATACAGACATGAACATAAAAGACATATTGATTACGTTTGATCATTCATTGAACTTGTATGTCATGCCCCGAGGAAGCTACTGGGGAAGGAATGAAGGAAAGACAAGTCTTTTTACCATAAAGATTTTATAGCTCAATATACAATGGAATATTACTCAGCCATAAAAAGAAACGAAATTGAGTTATTTGTAGCGAGGTGAATGGACCTAGAGTCTGTCATACAGAGTGAAGTAAGTCAGAAAGAGAAAAACAAATACCATATGCTAACACATACATATGGAATCTAAAAAAAAAAAAAAAGAAAAATGGTTCTGAAGAACCTAGGGGCAGGACAGGGATAAAGACGCAGACGTAGAGAATGGACTTGAGGACACGGGGAGGGGGAAGGGTAGGCTGGGACGAAGTGAGAGAGTGGCATGGACATATATACACTACCAAATGTAAAATAGATAGCTAGTGAGAAGCAGCCGCATAGCACAGGGAGATCAGCTCGGTGCTTTGTATCCACCTAGAGGGGTGGGATAGGGAGGGTGGGAGGGAGAGGCAAGAGGGAAGGGATATGGGGATATATGTATATGTATAGCTGATTCACTTTGTTATACAGCAGAAACTAACACACCACTGTAAAGCAATTATACTCCAATACAGATGTTAATTTAGAAAGATTTTATAGCTCAATGGGAAAATAACCATATCAATAAACATTGTAACTTGGTGCTTGCAAAAAGGTAGGATCGCGTAAGGCATGGTGAGCATACAGAAGAAGGAGCCCACAATCTTCTTGGGAAAGCAGAATACATTTCCCATAATGCTATTGTTTTAGGTAATATTTGGAAGATCAAAATGAGTTTGTCAGATGTACCACACGAGGAAATTAGTATGTGCTGCACGTTTGGAGATTACCTGAGCAACTGAACTCTAGTGAAGTGAGTGAGAATGCGAGTGGCAGAAGGTATAGCTGGATTTTCTAGTAGAGCTGTGATCATAGAAAACCTTATATATGTAGGAAGTTTTCTTTACCACTCCACGTTTCCTTGCTGGGTGGTTTACTTATGTCTCTTCCCCAAACCCACAACCATACCCAGAGCTCTCCTGGCCCACATCAAGTTAGAAAACTAGAAAAAGATTTAGTGGATTGAAAAAAAAAACCAGAACTTGTCAGCATGGTACATTCAGGTGTTATGCTTTAAGACCTGGTAAATATATGGAGACAAAGGGGTGATTATCTTGTGTGTCAATCAGAGGCTGGATCTGGTCAGGTCATTTGGTTTTTCTCTTTGCTTCCTCCTATGAAAAGACGTGAAGATTCTAAAGCACTGACCCATTCCTGTTACTTACAGCACATGTCTTCCCAATGCCCAAATGTGATGGGCTTACAATGGAAAGAGATCGGTGACTCAAGAGGAAAAATTAAGATCTCTTTATCATTATCCTAGACTCTAGTGAGAACTTGACATTCTAATACAAAGATATCTTCCCGGTAAAGGATTGACATTTCTGCCATTTCAAAATATTGAAGAGATAGTCATACATTTTTTCCATGCTAATAAGTTTAGATTTTATGTATGGTAGACCAAAGAGAGCCGTTGAAGGATGCTCTGGAAGGGCGTGACAGGGGTCAGATTTTTGCAATTAGGAAGATTACACGTGAGTACAAGGCTGACACGCATTAGACCATTAGACGGAGTGAGGCTGGAGCCGGAGAGATTAATAAGGAGGCTATTCCAGTTATCTGGGGAGCTGTTAAAAAAGAGCATAAACATGGCATGGTTGCCTTGAAAAGGGATGAGAAGAAAATTTTTGTTGGAGTTAGAAATAAAAGTACTTGAATACAGATTGAATGTCCAGGGTAAAGGAGGAAGAGAAATTTAGTATAATTCTGTTTTCAATCTTGTGCATGTAAATAACTCATACTTTCTTCTTCACCAAATCAGGAAACCAGAAGGGTAGCTTGAGAGGCAAAGATGACATGTTGTGTTTAACCTGCAGGGTGAAGTGTTCAGTTCGTGTCCTGAATGGATTTAAGTTCAAATTAGGCATCAGGGTGGAGAGTACAGATCTAGGATTCATTAATTACTAGGTGGGATTCTTGTGCCCCTGTCCCCATCTTGGAATAATGGATAGCAACTACCTTACAGAGATGAAAACAAGCAGGACCCTCTGGGGCCTTCCCAGGATAGACCCCCTAACCCCTGCCCATGTCCTCTGCCTGCCTCTTGTTTATAGAAAAACTTGGCCTCCTAGGCCTTCTCTGAGTTGCAAAGAATATATTTGACCAGAGAAGTAAGAATATGCAGAAGCAAAGGATAAGAGTCAAACAAGACAAAATAATAATATTGATAGTTTAGCCATTAAACAATGTCAAGGACTTTTAGTTCCTCCCAAAGGGCTATAGATAATATTCTGAGCCATGTCCTTTGAGCTGCTTTATAGAGACTGAAACTCCCTTCAGGTGGAAGAAATTATCTGTTTGCTGCCCACAGGCATGTAGACCCCGGACTGGTTGGAACCAGAAGGTTGATGGTGTTGACTACCAATTACCTCACCACCAACCAATCAGAAGGATGTCCATTAGCTGATGTGATGTCCACAACCCCACTCCCTCACCCTGTCTTTAAAAACCTTTCCCTGAAAGCCATCGGGAGTTCAGGCCTTTAAGCACTAGCTGCCTGGCCTCCTTGCTTGGCACCTGCAATAAATGCTGCACTTTCCTTCAACACAACCCGGTGTCAGTATATTGACTTTAACTGTTTGAGGACAAGTGGGCCCAAGTTTGGTTTGGTAACAGAGAGGGAAAGAGAAGAGACTAATACCATTTTAAGAATTCTTCTCTCTCTTTAAGAAAGTACCTTTTTTCTCCTCCTCTTATTTTTTTTATCACTTTCTCCATCTACGGCAGCAGGTGGCAAGCCAATTCTGCTTCACTCATTAATATTTGTTACCCTGACATGATCCCAGTTGTCTCATTGTGGAAGGGTAGGTCAATTCACAAGAAAAACAATTTGCTTCCCAAGATTAGAACAGTGCCCAGATTATCCCAAATTTCTTCTCCAGGAAATTTTCACAAATTTGCTGATAACAACAATATCACATTATATATCATCATATAAACTGGACCTTAATATGTGTTGTTTTTCTGAGGCCCCACCTTGAAGTTGTTGGTTTTCTGACTCATTTGAATTTCAAAAGATTGTGCTTTCTCCTCCAACAATTAATCAACTGGTAATAAACTATTTCCATGTTAGGTTACTCAAAATTCATAAGGACAAGGCTAATTATATACTGCTTTCCCTCTGCAACTAATTTTATTCTCTTTGGAAAAGTTCTCTCAAACCTCACTGCATCCTTTGACTGCCGTTCTGTCTCATTTTTTTAATCCCTTTTCTCAACTCAGGGACTAAAACAACTTTGTTCCTTATCCCGAAGAATTTTTGATGTCCTTCCAGTGGAAGCCAGATCTATTCTACCTCCTCACCTTTCCCTTCTAGACCTTCCCATTCCTCCCTTTACCAAAGGCCACTCCATTCTACTTTTATATTGTGTCCCTGATAAAACAGTAGGAAGAGAACTATATCTACTGCATGGCCAAGACTCTGAAACATCTCTCGAGTAGTTGTGACTTCTAACTTAATGCAATGAACTATTTGCTCTGTGAATTTCTTGTCCTGATTTTCTTGGCATTTGTTCCCCCATGATACTTGCCTGATCCCCTCCCCTTTGAGTGTAGGTGGAACCTGTGAATGTGATGAAATATCACTCTTATTACTGTTACATTATTTGGCAAAAGGGATATTATCCAGGTGGGTCTATCCTAGTGTAATCACACAAGCCTTTTAAAAGCTGTTTTCTCCAGCTGGTAGCAGAAGGGAAGGCCAGAGAGCTTTTGGAAGCATAAGAAATATTTGATGTGCATTTCTGTTTTTGAAGATGGAGGAGACCTGAGAGAGACTGCCAGGAGCTGAGGGCAATCCCCAGGAACAGCCAGTGAGGAAACTGGGTCTCTAGTCCTACAACCACAAGGAACTGAATTCTGCCAATGATAGGGATGAGCTGGGAGGAGGAGCTGGGCTCCAGAAGAGAATGCCACCAGATGACACCTTGATTTCAGGTGCATGGGACCTTGAGCAGAGAACCCAGTCCTCCCGCCTCCACCCCTGTCTTCCTGCACTTCTGACATACAGAATTGTAAAATAATAAATTGGCATTGGTTTGACCTGCCTAATTTGCAGTGATTTGTTACAACACAGCAATAGAAAACTAATAAGTTTTGTTATCCAACATCCTCCTTTGGGGAGCTACACAGTGAACTTAAAAGTTCTGCTCCTTAATAATCCCTGGAGACAAACACATTTCTTCTTTTTCACTTCCCACCCCTCCCTCTTACACATACACATTGTCTTTCCTCCCTCTGGGTGATCTTAAATCCACACATCTGAAAACTCTTCACTACCCTCTGCATCCTCTCTTATTCATGCTCAGGCCATCCCATGTCTGAGGAAGTCCCAATCCCCTACCTATTTTCCTGTACAGCATGATCAGTCATTGAGAGATTCTTTGAAGAATCTTCGAAGATCTTCGCAAATCTGAGGGCTTTTTTTTTTTTTTTTTTTTTTTACTGAATTGAACAGAATTCAATTTCGTCAAAATTTTCTTATGTCTGAATCTGAAAATTGAAGTTTGTCCTAGAAAATATTCACATTGGGTTAATAGCGTCTAGTTGAGTGGAATATCAAGCAGAAGCAAAGATTTTGATTACAATAGGAAGGGTGTTGGAGGGACAAGAATGGGAACAGGGAAGTAAAGAATAGTAAAGTTAGGGCAGGGCTTCAGTGCAGGCTTTTGAAAAAATCTTTTAGTTGGGGTCAGGAATCTTGAGGACAGCATCCCCTCACTCCTTGGTTTGCCCCTCATTTTGTGCAGAGAGGAAGCAGCCTTGCAGCACTGTGGATTCACTGCTGGCACAGAGGTACACAGATGTCTGGTTGGTGCTGGCAGACTCCAGGGTCAGGGGGAAATATTCCAACTCATCTCGAGAGACACGATACCCCTCAGGGACATCTCCTTTCTCAGTGATGCGGGTACTAGTTGAGTAATAGATCAGCCGCAGTCCAAATCCTGGGTCTTGGCGATACCAGTACATTGAATTATGACTCATATTCTGCGAACACTGTAGAGTTAATTCCTTTCCTGTCTTCGAGACCCTGTGTCTTGGGAACTGTGTGACTACAGCATCCTTGAGGTCTGTGAGAGATAAAGCAGGGATCACATAAAGACAGGCTTGGGAGGCTACCATCCTGAGGAAACATTTTGTAGTTGGAGCCTGGGAAGCCAGTGACAGGGGTTCCTTACCTGTGCCCAGAACTCACCTACTCTGAGGAGAAAAAGGACAAAACAGCAGAGAAGCCTGTTGCCCATGGCAGCGTCAGATGAAGAATGCTGTCCGCTCCTGGGATGAATTTAATCTCTGAAACCAACAGGTTTCATCTACTTCCTGGCCAGAGACCACACCCTCCTACCCCACTGCTTCAGAAAGGAATGAAAAGCCTCTTAGACTTGACGGAATGTGATAGTTTCATTTATCCGGGTCACATAATTGTTTATGCTGTTCTCTTGAAGAATTAACATGGCAATTGTTTCCCTTTATGAATTTTCTAATTTTTCTTATACAATATATCCTTTTTGACATGGTGGGTTTGCGTCTTTTGAATTTTTACTAGGCTATTATGGTAAATTGAACAGTCTTCCATGGGCCCCTGAGTGTTTTCTCTGAACACTTTTAGAACTCTTCCATTTTGCCCTTATGCCCAACCTCGAATTCCACTCTAGAAGCACTCTAATCTCTTTAGCCAGCCTAATGTTATTCATTTACATGAATGCTGTACAATCTCTACATGCTTTCCATATAGTCCTATGTCCTCTCTTTTCCTTTAGGCTAGTTCTTAAGGGAGTGGAAAAGTGTGGTGAAGGGAATGGAGCAACCAAATGCATACAAATTTAGGAAAATCTAGTAGGTGTTTAGAGAGGATTTTCATGTGGTGTAGTAACTCATCTTACCAGAGGTTCCACCAGTTAGAACTGGGTGTGGGACAAATGCTGATGCAAGGACTTCCAGCAGCCATCTCCCTCTTGAGTGATCTAGTAACTGCTCTGAAAAAGGAGCACTTTGGGAAAAGAAGCATTTTAGGGAAATTGTGGGATGTTAGTCACCACAGACGAACTGAAGCTCAAATGTCATTGATGTGGCTTTCTGCTGTTTAACATTATTTCTAGGAAGTTTTTTTTTTTTTTTTTTTAATTCTAGGTCTCCTGAGGATGTAGCAGTGAATTGCTGTGGATAAACTGCTAGCACAGAAGTGTGAAGATGTCTCCAGGGCCAGGAAGGAACCCTCCTTCTTCTGGGAGACACTGCACTCATCGGGGAAACTTTTCCAGTGCTGCCAGCAGCAAGTGAGCAGTGGATCAGCTGTAGCCCCAATGCTGGGTCTTGGTCATACCAGAACATTCTGAAAGACATTCCAAAAAGGCTTCCCCCTCCCTGTTCTTCTCTAGATATCTAGGTTCTGGATTATGCTAACATCCAGGTGACCTGTGGGAGAAGGATGCAGAAGTTACAAGCAGTGTCCGTCAGGAGGCCCAACATTTGGGCCATGAACAAAAACAAAAACAAAAACAAAAAACCCTGTGCTGGAGCCTAGAAATCCCAGAATCTGATTTTTCCTTGCGCTCCAAGGTCTCATCCATTTCCAAAAGACAAAAAGGCCATTCCCCACAGAAGCCCGACACTCACTGTGGGATGGGAGAAGGAATAGGTCTTTTTCCAACTGTGGACAGCCTATTGGCTGTTTGCCTGTGATGTCACTGTCTCTGCCCACACCCAGAGCTCCACATCTACAGAGATGGAATCTTTTCTTCCCTTCACAGAGAACCACCAGACGTTGGACTTTCCTGATCAATTCAGATTAGGAAAAACAATTGCTCTTTGAGGTTAATACATGGTATTCCTTTGCGTTCTTTCTGACTCAGACTTAATTTTTCATCCATGACATTTCATGGAAAGCTCTAGAGGGAGACTGCCTGGATTTGAATAGTGGTTCTGTCACTTACTCTCTTGAGCAAGTAAATGAACTGTTTGGGCCTCAATTTTACTATCTGTAATTTGTGCTAATAAAAGTATGTACATTATAGTGTTGCTGTGGGGATTAAATAACTTTACATGTTAAGTGGTTATAACAATGCCTAGTATACAGTGAAGTCACTTGAGGTTGGGGTATGGGATGGGAAAAATGAGCAAGCTACTCTCTGCTGGTTATAAAGAGAACCCATTCCAAATTGAAAGTCCCTCAGGGGGTTACTTCCTGTGCCCCTTTGTCACACCTTCTTTCTTTCCTCTCAATAATAGCATGAAGTTGATTCCTGTCATTATGATGGCCCACTCAGTGTCAGGGAGGGGACTCTCCCTGGAGAATAGCTTCTTGTGGAACCCAGGGATCACTGTGGAGTCCTCTGATGGAAGATTCTATCCCTGAACCTGTGGAGGTGTGACATTTACAGAAGTGGGCCAATTCTGGAGTTATCTGCACTTAAAACTGGAATCACCAGAATAACAATATTGTCTTTATTTCCATGCCTCTTTTTCAGCCTTTTCCACGGAGGTCTCTTCATCAGCCTCCCATTTTAAGCTGCTTTGCAACAGGGCCTTTGTTTATCTGGGAAGGAGGATGAGACCTGAGACATGAGAGACTTGAGCAAATAAATAATTTGGGTGGGTGAGTAGACGATAGTGGGGCACAAATTCAGGGTCAATTCCATAAAGCATATTTGAATCTTTCATTTATTTATTGAAAAAATATTTATTGAACACTTACTATGTGCCAGACATACCACTAGATGTTAGGATATAAGCATGAACCAAAAAAAGGTCTCTGCTCCCATGGAACTTATACTTTTGTATCCAATATATCTTGCACAGCCCAAGATCCTGGGGCTACAATGTAAAAGGATATGAAGTCCAGTCTCTCAAAGGCCATACTTGCCTATGAGGACTCAGACATGACCAAAATGACAAGCCACATGGCAATTACAAAAGCTGGGGTTTCTTTAAATTGGCGTAGGAGCATAAAGGAAGGGAACACCTTATCTTTCTCGGAAGAAAGGGAAGACTTCACAGAAGTGGTGTGGTTTTAAGTAAGATTTGTAGGAAAAGAAATAATTCTCAGGTAGGCAGAGGGACAACAGATGAAGACTTCTTGTGTCGGGACAGTGGTTAATGGAAGCATAGAAGTCAGCCCCACAGGCGAGAAGAGTAGATCATGGAAGGCAGAGGAAGAGCATGTGCAAAGGCACAGGTAAGAAAGTGCCAGTTCAGTAATGCTGGGAAAACAGCAGGGATGAGGGGATTGAAGATGAGCTAGGTTTCCAGAGTCCAGATCCTGAAATACCTTTAAGCCAGGTTAAGAAATCTAAATTTTACCTTGAATGTGAAGGAGAAGCACGGAGAAATTGTGTGTGTGTGTAGAATGATCAGATCTGAGTATTATGCATATCACTCTAGTGGCTATGAGGAAGAAAAGCTGAAAGAGGCCAAGAGAGAGTGAAGAAGGAAAAGAAGGATTCTTAATCCTCCAGCGATCCTGTAAAAACACCTGACGATAGGAGATAGGTCTCCCCGATCTCAGTAAACTGAAATGCAGGAACTTCATCGATCTTTGTTATTGTTGTTGTTGAAATTTAGAGCAACATATTCCCAGTTAAGGGAGTTCTTGTCAACCGCTGATGAGAGTCTTAAGAGGTACCATTTCTTGTATGGTCAGACATAAAGTGATTTTACAGATCCTTGGCAAACAGTTTCTTCAGTCAGGTAACTGTTATTTACGTCCCAGTTCTGGGGACAACAGGTGATTAAGGCACATATAATTCCTTCTCTCAAGGGACTTGTAATCTAAAAGGGTACCCCGTTTTTTTTTTGTTGTTTTTTTTTTAATTTATTTATTTTGGCTGTGTTCGGTCTTTGTTGCTGCGCGTGGGCTTTCTCTAGTTGCGGCGAGTGGGGGCTACTCTTCGTTGCTGTGCACGGGCTCTAGGAGCACGCAGGCTCAGTAGTTGTGGCTCGCGGGCTCTAGGACGCAGGCTCAGTAATTGTGGCTCACGGGCCTAGTTGCTCCGCGGCATGTGGGATCTTCCCGGACCAGGGCTCGAACCCCTGTCCCCTGCATTGGCAGAAGGATTCTTAACCACTGCGCCACCAGGGAAGTCCCGGGTACCCAGTTTAACTGCTGTAATAAGGAAAGAAGGGAGAAATAGGCCGAGTGTAACTGAACATATAATCTTGAACCTCCAACCTATGCTTTGAAATCTCAAAATTTGCTGAAAGGGAAAATTTAAGATTTTTAGTCCCGGACCATTATTCTTTCAACAAGATCCAAAAGTTGGAAGAGAACTGGGACAAAGAAGACTGGCAGCTGGAGGAGGTAAGTAAAACAGTATGTGTGTGAGTGTGCATGTTGGGGGGTGGGGGGAGCATCGTTATTTAATTATCATACTATATAAGATAAAATAAAGGTACAGATATAACTGTTAAGACTTGGAAGATAACTAGTATCAAAATAAGAATATGCAGTAAAACTTACAATTACTAGGGAGGACAAAAGGGATTTAAAAAAATAATAATTCTAGCAAAAGAAATAGGAACTGGGGTATAGTCTCAAGCTGAGGAGGTTGGGGGATGCCTCTGCTATATGACAATAAGATTCACATTCAAGCTCCCTATATCATTGATAGTGTGGTATGTTATTCATCTCTTCTACTGGAAGTACAGTAAATATTAGGACTGGATGTTTCCACAGTGAAAGTTATGTTTCCTTGAAAGAGTCCAAATAGGAAAAATGACTTACCATTCACATATTTTAGATGAGGATACTTCATATCTTTCCTCAGTGCCAGATCCTAGAACACTGCCTGGAAACCTGAAGTGATGTACGGTTTACAAGATCTATAGAGGCTGACAAGAAGCTTGCTCTTGGGTCTTTCTTCATTGTGATGGGTGTTTGGTTGTTTCCACCAGCCCTCCAAACTGGCCCTTTGAAGCAAGGGGAAAAGAGTTCTAGGCACTCATACTCCTGCTCCCCCCTCAACATTTCTTTATTTCTGGCACATTCTAGGTCTTTGGCCTCTCTGATGTCCCTGTAGACTCCTCTCTTAGCATTTTTTGGAATTAAGCACCATTTCATGGTTTTAAATTACTCTTGCTTGCCCTGGTAGTATCAGGGCTGAATACGTCCCCCCAAACCTTAGTTCTTCTCTTTAAGCATCCTTCTTCCTGCGCTGGGTAGGGGGATCTCAGCAGTGACTGGATGTAAAATCTATATCTCACAGCACAAGTGATTAAAGAAAGAGGGAAGAATGACAGGGGTAGAAGTTGTGTTGGGAGTAGATATGAGAGAGGTTCAGGTCCTACTCAAATGAAGGGGTGCTTGAAGGCAGAGATAAACCATCTACCCCTTGTTTCCCAGTTCAAGAATAACTCATGCATGGCTCACCTTTCTGATATAGCTAGGGAAGTCTCTAGAGCAGCTGCTGAGAATTTCTAAATGTCAACATTTGAGGATACAGGAATCATCAGAGATAATTGTTACATACATCTCTATACATTTTTCATCCAGTAAAAGCAGCCTCTCTCATTTTCCAGTCTTCCTATATAATTCTGCTTAAAAGGACTTATAGGTCAAGGGGTGTAGAGGACTTAAATACACACGCACCGGAACTCAGAAAACATGGTACTTGGAAGAAAATCCTGAAGAACTACTTGAGACATATTTGAGTCTATTTTCCTTTCTTCTCTTCCTCCCTCCCTCCCGTCCTCCCTTTCTTCAATCTTTTCTTCACTAAGTCAAACATTGTACTCAGTCTAGGGATATATAATTGGAGGGACATCACTCTCAAATTAAAGAATATGGAATCTTGGGAAGAATGAGTAAGAAAGAATTATGAAAGAATACACGAACTATAGTAGTTTTGGAATGAATAGGAGCTGAGTCTTCTCTGTCTGTAGGCGTCAGAAGAGCCTGTATGGACAAGCTAACCTCTGAACTCAGAATGAAAGGATGTTCAAGAGTGAGGCAGGCAGTCAAGTAGTGGTCACCCATTTCAGGTAGAGGAGAGAGCGCTGGCAAAGGTACAGCTGAGCCATTTGGCTTGGTCCATTCAGGGAAATACAAAACATTCAGTGGAGCTAGATTCTAAAGTGCTAGAGTGGCTTTGGAAGACCTGGATATATTTCTAGACAGAGACTTGTTTGTGAAGGGCTTTGTGTGCCGGACTCAATCAGGCTGGTAGGAATGTCCAGGACAGAAGAAAGCAGATGCAGTAAGAGGCCGGTGGAGCAGTGAGAAAGGTGTTGCATTTCTTCTAGGTAACAGGTAATGAGGGCCTGCATGAAACAGAAGCAACGAGGAAGGAAAGGAGCAGCTGAATCAGATAAACTTGTGTATCAGAGACTGTGTCTCTCCCTTTAGGCATGCAGGACGTTTCCCCCCATTGCTAGGAGTGCCGCTGGCTGACGGCCCCCCTTGTGAATTGTCTTGGCTAAAGAGGCACCTCTTCCCCCGAGGGCATGCCCTTTCTCAGGGCCACCGTGTCCAACGACACGGCTGCAGTAAAGTGGGCATAAGACCTGGCCCCCTCACCTCAACTTCGGATGATTGTAAGGGCCACCCCAGCTTCCCAGCACCCTGTGGACTCAGCTTAGGCCTTTGTTGAGGCTGCAAGACAGACCCACTTCCCCTCTGCCTCTTCCGACTTCCTTCTTTTCCCTTCTATCCATGTGGATCATAAGGGCACCTTCTAATGACCTTTCTGTACACTAATGTCCCCTGCAAAGACCATTTACCAGAAAAGCAAATCTATGACAATGTGCAATATAGAAGTAATAGATTTATAAATGGATTTAATGTGAGGACTAATGGAAAAGAGGAACTTACAACCATCATTCAGGTCACTGAGATGGAAACACAGTATATGGGCCAGAATGGACGCAGGTAGGGGTGGCGAGGCAATAAATTCGGCAATAAATCACTTGAGTTTGAATTGTGGAGCATCCAGCTGGAAGTGACCAGTAGAAGCCTGAATTCACCAGTTAGAACTAAAGAAAGAAATTGTCATAATCCTGGGTGAGAAGGTTAAGGAAGAATATTTATACTGCGGAAAAAAAGAAGGCAGAAGAAAAGTCTAGGGAAATCTCCTAAAAATGTCTAGTAGACAAGTAAATGGAACAGTTATAAGCTCATGAGGGAAGAATTATTGTTACAGATGAGACTGCTGATAAAGTGTGCATAGAAAACCTGGCAACAAAACTCCATAGAAAATGGATTTTTTAAAGGGATAGCAGATGAGATAGAACTCATAAAGGAGACAGGAAAAAAAGAAGTATGACTTTTTTCCAATTAGAACAGGTAGAAAATAAAAGAAATTGGGTTCTCTGTATCTGAACTGTCACCAGGTCCTGTGGATTCTTCTGTGGAAATAATCGAGGTTTATGAGTTAAGAAGACAAAGCACATGAGGAAGGCTTCAACCTGATTCTCAGGCAGACTTTTACACCACGCTTGCAGCCCTTGATTAAGTATTTTTGTGTCTAGAGTACACTGGCTCCTAGGAGGGTCCTCCCTGCAGGGCAGTCAGGGTTATTTCCCAATGCCTTGAGAGAAAAGGGAATCTCCAAGCTCCTAGCTTTGGTTCTATGCTGGACAGCAGGCAAATGTTTTGGAATTCAGTACATCCAGAAAATGAAGCAAGTCTATCTGTTCCTGCAGGTTAAGATTGATCTCCGTAGAGATCCAAGTGTCGGGCCATAGATGAAAGATAACTTTTATAGATCACAGTCTCTGGTACTTGAATTTCACCTTCTGAGTCAGATTTAATGGTGATTAAATTTGCTTAGAATGAAGTTTTAGAAAACAAGGTAGTTTGTTTTGGGTATAAAGGCAACCAACTACAGAGCTAAACAGTAGGACTTGGAAGGACTGGGATGGGACGGGGCTGGCAGGATAAAGGTGACATCAGCAGGAACAGAATGGTCGGGGATGTTGCAAAGTGGGTGGAGACAGAGGCCAAAGGACCATTAAAAGCCACACTGTGGATGCGCTAATAAGAAATGCTTTTATTGCAAATCATGATGGTGTTCCCAAATGCTCAGGTTCATTCTCCTGGGAGGACAGTATTGGGCTAGCCCCACTAGAATAGATAAAGAGCGTCAGTAGGCAGGGGAGGTAGGTTCAGTCTAGCTTGTGGTTTCGGAGTCATCCCATGGCCTGGGGACACTGACCCAGGGTGGCCCTAAGTTCAGACTGAGGCTCACACAGCATAGAACGACCTCTAAGGATCCCACATCCCACATCTAGGAAGACTCTGTGCCCTTATGAGCAAAGGTACCCGTCTTTCTGTGTAGAGAGCAGGTGGCCAGGAAGCACTGTGCAGATACTGCTGGCACAGAAGTAAAGAGCTGTCTGGTTGGGGGTGGCGGGCTCTAGGAAGAGGGAGAACTTCGCCCGCTCCTTACGAGAGACATTGTACCCATCGGAGACATCTCCTTTGTTAATATCATTGACACCGTGGGAGTAGTAGATCAGCCGGAGCCCCAATCCTGGGTCTTGTCGATACCAGTACATAGACTCATGACCCTTAGTCTGAGAACATTCCAGTACAGTGTTCTTTCCTGTGTTTGCAATCCTATTCCTTGGAGTCTGGGTAATATCAGCATCCATCGAACCTGTGAGGAAACAAGACAAAAACTGGAGACAGAACCTAGGAAGGGTCCTTGCCGCAGTCTTCAGGGAGAAGGTTTGGCCACGACCTAGAAAATTTAAGGCAGGGATTCCCCATGTTTCCTAAACTCACCTGTTCCCAGGAGACAAAAGACCACACAGCAGAGGAGCATGGAGCCCATGGTGACGAGAGGCAGGAAGAAGATGGTCTTAGCTTTGAGTGTTGGGGGAACAGGACACGGAAATAAGAAATTGCAGGGATTCAGTCAGTGATGTCCTCGTCCCTCCCGACTTAGTGGGTTTTGGAGAAAGATGCAGCCGCACCCCTTCCCACCACATCCCCCAAGGGTCTAACCTTCTTCACTCCCTTACTCCTTAGGCGGGTGGTGCTTTAGCTTAGTGTACATCCATCAGCAGATGCTGAAACCCTTACTCCCTCCTCTTCTCTTCATGCTGCTTCTCTGCCACCTATCAGAGAGCAGTCTCTCTCCCCCTTCTCAGACCTTATCTATTTAAGTCATTCAAGGAAGTATCATCCTCCCAATTGGCTAGGCCACAGAGAAAATTGAGAATCCTCTCAAATAAAAGGAGTCTAGTCTCATTGGAAGGTTGTGACACTGTCACATTTCTATTTTTTCTGCACTTATTTATTTTTCTAACTCAGGTCTAGATAAGCTATGCAATTTGAACATATGCACTGCAAAGTTTGAGATTTTTTTTAAAAGAAGGGCAACACTATAACTTTGTTCCAAATTGACACTGTTCTTTAATGGCTGCTGCCTTTTTGGTCAATGTTTTCAAGATGCAGATCTTTACTGAAAGTATTCGCTCATTGCAGGAAGATACTCATTTAATGTGTGTATGGATTTCAAAGAAATACTAACACCTTCACTCATATCTTGAATTAACTGTAAGTGGTTCCTTAAAGACAGGTAATTTTAGCATAACATAAATTGTTCCTGATTTTAGGAGGAAAGTGTTCAGTATTTCAAGGCAGCAAATTACAAATAATAACACAGTTAAACAACAGTGGCATGTAACCCTTTGTGATGTAATAAGGAAACTGTTGTTTGCCACTTGTGCTTGTCCTGGCTCCACCCCATCTGTGGATACACCATGGCATCCCACACCAATCAATCCTGCTGCACCTCACATTGGGAAAGCCTTTTTAAAAATATTTTTCCTTTTGATTATGAAAATTTCTAACATACTCCAAGTAGACGTAATCGTATAATGAGCTTCCATGTCCCCACATTACCTGGCTTCAGTAATTACCAACTCATGGCCTCTCTCGTTTGTCCCCACTTGGTTTCTCTCTCTCCTGTGTTATTTTGCAGAGTTCCTGATTTATTTAGGAGCACCCAAGCGCATTTTCAGCCAGTGCATCATTCCATATGATACAATCCAGTGTTCTCTCCCTTCTCTCTCTTTCTGGTAGAGGTCTCCATTAATCATACCAATAGAACGGTGAATTTATTCCAGTAAATCGCTTATCCTGGGGTTCAATGAACACAAACAGGGTAATTAAAAAAAAGACTATCATCTTGGGTTTGTCCTTAATGGTAAAATATAATTGCACTCATTTGCAATTCTTAAATGTACTGTTTTGCTGCCCCCTGCTGTAGGCAGTGATTTGAGCAGAAGAGAGGTTTGAGAGCTGAATATAACCTATCATTGGGGGTGGGGGTCGCAACAGTTGAGAGAAGAGAGGACTCAGGTCGAGTGGAGTCCTACAGGAGCAGTTTGGAGATGCATGGCAAGGAGAGAAGAAGCAGAAATCATCTGGGAGCAGAATCTATGCCTGAGGAGGAGTGAGAGACTATTATCAGAGGAATGAATGGAAGAGACACCTATTGGATGGGAATGGAATGGAAAAAGACACTTATGTGTGGGCAACCAAGAGGGTCCTTGATGGCATGGACCAATATTCCCCCTACTCTGGGTAGCTCGTATGGCTCTCAAGTCTTTCTTATAACCCACTTTTCCTCTGACTTATCTTCAGACCTCTCAGAGCACAGACCTCTCATTCTCACCCACACGCCGAGCTCTTTGCCAGCTGTGTGCTGTGTATTCATGGATGTGATCCTCAGGACGCTGAAAACACTCTTATTGGGGAATTACTGATCTGTATAACAAACATCCTCTGGCACAAAGGATGCCAAAGGAGAAACGACTTTTTACTACTGGTTACTGCTTTCTGTGTCATAAGAAATTTTTGCCTACCTTCAACTCAAAAAGGTGTTTTCCTCTAGGAGATTTGTAGTTTAGCCTTTACACTTAGGCCTTTCATCCACCTCAAACTGATTTTTGTTTATGATATGAGGTATCAGTAAAGTTCATTTCCTTCCATGTGCTCATCCATTTGTTTCAACTTTATTTGTTGAGAAAATTGCTACCTTAATGCACTGAAATTTTCAATCCATAAACAGATATCTTTCCATTTTCAATATTTTCTTTAGTTTCCCTTTGTGACATTTTGTAGTTTTTCATTGAACATCATTTGCTAAATTTGTTTGTTATTGATACTATCGTATATGGAATTGTTTCCTGAAGGTTATTTTTCAGTTGTTTGCAACTCGTATAAAGACACTTGATTTTTTAATATTGACCTTGTATCTTGTGATCTTTCTAAATTCACTAATTATTTCTAGTTGTGGTTCATTGATTCTTATATAAATAATCATGTAATCTGATAATTTCACCTCTTTTTTTACAATATTTAGGACTTTTATTTCATTTTTGCTTGGCCCTATGATACTGGTTAAGACCTCCGGTATAATGTTGAAGAAAAGTAGTGAGAGAAACATCATGCCTTGTTCCCTATTATAGGAGGAAAGTGTCCAATATTCACCATTAAATAGGATGTGAGTTGTAAATTTTTCGCTGATAATCTCTACCAGATTGAAAAAGCTCTCTTCTATTACCAGTTTGCTGTGAGTGTTCATTTTGAAAGAGTACTGGATTTTGTCAAATGTTTTCTCAGCATCTATTGAGATGGTCAAATGATTATTCTTCATTATTTTGCTAATATGATGACCTACATTGATGTTTGAATGCTAACCCATTGTTTCTCTTGCAATAAATCCACTTGGTCATGATGCATTACCACTATATATGTATAAACACATACACATGTGCATACATACATATACACATATTCATTTGGATTGGGTTTGTTAATATATTGGGAAGAATTTTTTTTTTTTTTTTATAAATTTATTTATTTATTTATTTATTTTTGGCTGTGTTGGGTCTTCGTTTCTGTGCGAGGGCTTTCTCCAGTTGCGGCGAGCGGGGGCCACTCTTCATCGCGGTGCGCGGGCCTCTCACTCTCGCGGCCTCTCTTGTTGCGGAGCACAGGCTCCAGACGCGCAGGCTCAGTAGTTGTGGCTCACGGGCCCAATTGCTCCACGGCATGTGGGATCCTCCCAGACCAGGGCTCGAACCCGTGTCCCCTGCATCGGCAGGCAGACTCTCAACCACTGCGCCACCAGGGAAGCCCTGGGAAGAATTTTTTTCATCTGTGGTCATAAAGGATATTGTTCTGTAATATCTTTGTCAGATTTTGGCATTAGGGTTTTGCTGGCTTTATATAATGAGTTATGAAGTGCTTCTTCCTCTTTTGTCTTCTAAAAAAAATTAGGTAAAGTTGACCTTGTTTTTTTCCTTAAATGTTTGATAGAATTCACCAGTAAAGGAATCTGGATTTGTAGTTCCTTTGAGGGAATGTTTTTGATAAAGAATTCAATTTCCTACATATCAGGTTCTTCATATTTCTAATTTCATGTTGAGTCAGTTTGGTAAATTGTGCTTTTCAAACAATCTCATTTAATCTAAGTTGTAGAATTTTTTGGCATATACTTATTTATGATATTCTATCACTTTAATGTCTGTTGTGTCCATATTTTCTTTTTTCATCATTGATATGGTAATTTGTGTTTTTTTCCTTTTTGTCTTGATTGTTATGGGCTAAACACTTTTATCAGTTGATCAAATTATGATCATATTTTCCTCTAAATTCTTGAACATATTTTTATAATGGCTCCTTAAAATCCTTGTCTGAAGTTTCCAACATCTGTTTTATTTAGGGTTGGTTTCTATTGCCAGGTTTTTTCTATGTACAACTCATATTTTCCCATTTATTCCCACGTCTAATACTTTTTTTACTGCATGATTCAAATTGCAGATGCTACATTTTTGAGAGTCTAGATTTTCTTTTGCCTTTATTTAACAAGTGCTGCGATAATTTTCTCTAAAAGGCAGTTAATTTATTGGCAGATCAGGTAGATCTCTTTGAGGCTTGTTGAGCTTTGCTGGGGCAGTTCTAGAGTGGCTGTCACTCTAGGACTTGGGAAGCCCTTCTCCCGAGGTGTGACACCCACCAGGGGTGCCACGTGTTTTCCCAGGGTGTCAGCGAGGTCTCTCCACTCTGGCTGGTCAGGATCCGTGTCTCCCACGACTGTGTGATGCCAGAATCTCCATTTTTCTCACAGCTCCCCAGCAACTGCTCTCTGCCAGGACTTGGGGGAGGGGCGCGTTCTCTGTTATGCACCTGCTGTTACCATTTGACCGAAGAATAAAGGGGACTCCATGCAATGTTGGGAGCTCTGTTTCTGCCCAGCTCCCTTCTCTACAGCAGCTGACCCTGCAGTATCAGCAGCTTCCACAGCCCCGAGCTCTGGTCTCTCTCCCCGCCTCAGCCAGACCACTATGTTCTGCCTGGTCTCCACGTGCTTGTGCCTCAGTCCAGAAACTGTACTAAGGCAGAGACTTGTATGTTTCCTCTTCTAAGGGATGACCGCCCTCTACTGCCTGCTGTCTAATGTCTGAAAACTGTTGCTTTAAAACTTTTGTCAGGTTTTATAGTGGCTTAAGGATGTAGGACAAGTAAGTAACAACTATCCATTTTGACCCAAAGCCAAATTCCCAAGTTATCCTTATTATAATTATAGAATTACTATAATGCTTACTGCTTTTTTAAGGTTCTTGATCTCTATTGTCAAACTGACACCATTACAAGGAGTTTATAAGTGTAACCCTCTGGCTGGGCTCCTGATCAAACTGGATAACATAAGTCTTTTTTTTTTTTTTTTAATTATTTATTTATTTATTTTTGGCTGTGCTGGGTCTTCGTTTCTGTGCGAGGGCTTTCTCTAGTTGTGGCAAGCGGGGGCCACTCTTCATCGCGGTGCGCGGGCCTCTCACTGTCGCGGCCTCTCTTGTTGTGGAGCACAGGCTCCAGACGCGCAGGCTCAGTAATTGTGGCTCACGGGCCTAGTTGCTCCGCGGCATGTGGGATCCTCCCAGACCAGGGCTCGAACCCGTGTCCCCTGCATTGGCAGGCAGATTCTCAACCACTGCGCCACCAGGGAGGCCCTCTTTCATATTTCAATACTTACGTGCAGGTGCATAACTAAACAAAATGGTGTTTACTGTTGCATGCTTTTAAACTTTACATAAACGAGACATTGCTGTACATGTGTTCCCCAATGTAATTTTTCACTCAGATTTGTGAAGTTCAATCATGTTGATGTTTAGTTTTAGTTCATTCATTTTTATTACTGTATAATTTCTTCATAGCCATATACCATCATTTATTTATCTATTTTTCTCTTGATGTACATTTAGGTATTTTTTTAGCTGTTATTTTCTTTTTTTGTTTGTTTTGGCTGTTATAGGTAACGTTACACTGAATATTCTAATACATGTGTCCTAGTTTTCACATATGAAAGATTTTTCTCAGAGGGTGTAACTGCTAGGTAATGAGTACACACATCTTAAACTTTAATAGAGAATGCCAAATTGTTTTCCAAATTAGATCCACCAACTTACACTCTGTCTAGTGATTCAAGAGAGCTGTTGTTGATATGTTGCCTTTCCTTGTTATAGTCTTTTTTGCTGTAGTCATTCTTGTGTGCATATATTTCATTGGAGTCTTCATTTACATGTCCCTGATAATAATGAAATTTACTGATGTTTGCATGTTTAATGACCAAATAAATTTCTGCTTTTGTGAGGTGCTTCTCTATGTTTTTTATCCATTTTCTATTGTTATCTTTTTTGTATTAATTTGTAGAAAAATTTACAGTAACTTGTAGGTGTCCTTTATGAATTCTATTCACCAGCCTCTCTTGGATATATAAATATAAATATGGCTATGGATATAAATATAGACATATAAATTATTCTCACTATGCAGCTATTTGTTCACTCTTGCATGGTTAACTCTGATGAATTAAGTATCTTAAATTTGATATAGTCATTTCAATCAATTTGTTCATTAATGATTAAGGAGATTACAAATGATTTCCCTGCCTTGAGACCATGAAGATATGCTCCTATCCTAAAAGCTCTGTGATTTTACTACATTTATGCTCTTAATGCAGCTGGAATTGATTTTGGCTATTGTGAAATAACTGTCTGGTTTCATTTTCCTTCATACATACAAACCCAATGTTACCATCCCCAATTTGTTGGAAAATCTGTTCTTTGACTTCTAGAGTACCATCTCTGTGTGTATATGTATCACTGTCCCTATGCTAAACTACCTTTATTATTGTGGATTTATAATAATTCTTGACATTTGTTAGAGATCTCCCACTTGGTTCTTCTACTACAAGAATGTCTTAGCTATTCATTGCCCTTTGCAGCATAACATAAATTTTAGATTTAACCTAGCAAGTTCTATCAAAACCTATTGGGATTTTGATTGGATTCTGTTAAGTGTTTTAAAAACACTGAATCTATCCATCCTAAAACATAGGATCTTTTCACTTATTTAAGCCTTCTGTAATGGCTGTCAATAAGGCTTTATATATATATGTAGATATATTATTTTTTTTCATGGAGGCATTTCATTGCTTTTCTTCAATTTATTCTTAAGTCATGGATATTTGATATCTTTATTTAATTTTCTAAATCTGTTGCTTGTATATAGGTATTTATGTCTGGAATATCATTCATGTATATACTTAAGAACAATATATATAGTTCTGTATATGTATATATACATCCCATGAAATATACCTGGTTGGGAAAAATATTTGTGTACCTAATCACTCCGCCCTTTTTGGCACCATTTATTTCATACATATCCTCAGATTCTTCCTGTGGCATCAGCCATTGGTAGACAGACTCACACTCCATTTACGGAGGCTTCCCATTTCCTGCTTTGGTGGTTCGCTGGAATCTTACCTCTGTCTCATGTCTTTCTAAAGACATCTTGAAGAAACTACAATGTAAAAGCTCTTATTGTCCAGAATAAGCTAATATATTCATACCAGCTTCCCCTTTTCAGACCAGCTACCCAAGAAGTGTTTGTGGCTTTTTCTGTTGGGATTACCGTTTTTTTTTACAAATAGCAACATTAGACAACCCAAAGCTCGTACTGTACTCTCTCTTAATTCCCTCTTTTTTTTTTTACATTCCATACCTTGGTTAATGCCTACACAGTCCACTTCTGTCTTCTTTTATCTCCTTAAAGAACCAGAATACCACAGTCTATATTTCCAAATATATTATCTCTACATAAGTCTATATTTTGGGTGGACTTTTCTGGTCCCGTAGTTTAAGCCTTTATACACTGAGTTCTGCAGAACCTATATCCCTAGCCCAGCTCTATTTATGTCTGTATATACAATTGCCTACTTCCAGTTTTTATCGCATTATCCAATAAACAATTCAAACCGTACTATCCCAAATGGGAATTGCTACTGATAACATGGTCCCATTTTATTTGAAGTTGTGGCTTTGTAAGGAACCAAAATCATATAGAGACCATTGAAAAATTATATTGATGGCCTATCTGCTGATGACAACTGAATATTTCTCTCAAGTTTCAGCTCCCTTTCTTGAGCAACAGCTTATAAGACACTTCTTTACTTACATCCATGAAACCGGAAACTCGACCTGTTCAGAAACTCCATCCTGTCAACTCTCTCAAAATTGTTCTATTGGATAAAATTAGTATCTGTTGACTATATTTTCTCTTCTATAATTTTTTGCAAAGTATGACCTACTTTAATATGAATGTCCTACTCACAATCAGATGCATTTGGTGAAGCTCAAATTCTCTTAGCTTTCTCTGATCCAACCAGACAGAACTGGCTTGTCTTCCCCAGAGCCCCCAAAGAACTTCTGATTATAGTATTATATGGTATTATGTTGTGATATGATATATGCTATTACAGTGTATTATATTCAAATCCATTATAATTACTTTCTTACTAGTCTGTTAGCTCCTTAGATAAATTATCTGTTTTCTATTCAATTTTTTACCCTTTGTATTTGGAAAGGTAGTGGGACTTAGGAAAATGTCAAGAAAAAATACAGCTAAGTGTACAAGGAGTGATGAAAAACCAGATGCCCGAGGAGCAAAGTGTATCCTCTGGGTCTATTCTCGTGAGTTCTTTTTTTTTTTTTTTTTTAATGTATTTATTTTATTTATTTATTTTTGGCTGTGTTGGGTCTTCATTGCTACACTCAGGCTTTCTCTAGTTGCGGCGAGCAGGGGCTACTCTTCGTTGAGGTGTGCAGGCTTCTCATTGCGGTGGCTTCTCTTGTTGTGGAGCACGGGCTCTAGGTGCGTGGGCTTCAGTAGTTGTGGCACGTGGGCTCAGTAGTTGTGGCTCGCGGGCTCTAGAGCGCAGGCTCAGTAGTTGTGGCGCACGGGCTTAGTTGCTCCGCGGCATGTGGGATCTTCCTGGACCAGGGCTTGAACCTGTGTCCCCTGCACTGGCAGGCGGATTCTTAACCACTGGGCCACCAGGGAAGCCCCTCTCGTGAGTTCTTGATTAAGAATTCTGGGAGTGCAAGGAAGGGACGTTGTTAACAATTTTAGAGAAAGGCTATATTGGGAGCTGCAGGGCTGGAGCGGGTTTGTGCACAGGTGTGGTGTGGCCGTGCTCCACTGTGACGCTACCAGCACAGAGGTACAAGGCTGTTTGGTTGGTGTGAGCCGCCTTCACAGTGAGAGGAAACAGCCCCTTCTCCTCTCGAGAGACACTGTAGCCTTCAGATATGTCTCCTCTCTGAACATCCTTTTCAACCGTAGAGTAGTAAATCAGCCTCAGACCCTGCCCTGCATCCTGCCGGTACCAGTACATGGCGTTGTAGCTCAGAGCCTGTTTACACTCCAGGGTCACATCCCGTCCAGCCTCAGCGAGCACGAATCTCATCTGGTAGATTTCAGCATCCATGGGTCCTGTGGGGTAAAGACACAAACGTCCAGAAGGGAGCCTGACACTATCGTGAGAAGAGGGTGCTGGAGTGGGGATCTGCACCTACAGGATCAAATTTTACTGTCTGGGTGTTGGGCTCACCTGCTCCCAGAAGACAAAGGGCCACGTAGCAGAAGGTCCAGCTACCCATGGCAAGGACTAGGTATTTGTAAAGCTCCAGACACAGACTCTGAGAGAGGCCAAGGGAAGGGGCTGGGATCTAGGGCTCCCCCTGGCTCAATGTGCAGAATTGGTAATTGCTATAAGGTGACTGACTGTCACGGCTGATTCTGCACATGGGGAACTAAGGCTAAGAGAGATCAAGACACTTGCATCTTCTCTTCTGCCTAACAGAGCTCTTTATATCCCTTCTAAATGGACAAGTGCCCACATGATGAAGATACTGAAACCCCCATTTCCTGGTCAAAGTCACACTCAGAATGCCATGTGCCTGTGCACTCATTGTGATGAAAACTAGGAAAGGAAATGCCTACAGTTTTCAGAGTCTATTGCCTGTCTATCAACTGCTCTGTTTACCACCAAACTGCCAACACAAGAAGAGGTTCAAATGTTGTTTTATAAAATAGAGCCAATTCTCTCTGTCCTCTGTATTTATTATAATTGGTACAGTAGAGATGGTACAGAGGCTACTCCAGCAATTTTAGCAATAACAAAGGGCCCTAAACCCACCCTCCCCCTATGGAGGTGGATTAGAGCAGGGATTTGGGAGACAGCCTCGGCTTGAGTTCTGGCCCTGCCAAGTAGCAGCTGTGTAACCCTGGGCAAGTCTCTTAACCTCCCTTTGATTTGGTTTTCTCATCTGTAAAATGGGTATAATGAGTATCTACTTCAAAAGTTATTGTGAATATTATATAAATATAGAATTTAGAACAGTTCTTAACACAGAAAAAGCACAATATTTGTGTTTGCTATTATTACTTTCTGGACCTGTTATTTAATCCAGAGGATTTAGGAAGTTAATACTATGTCAAGGGAATTCAGATATTTACTGACATAGGATTGTGCAAACTAAAAAAACTATCATTCCCCAGCACTGAACTGAAACTTATACAATGAGTTGTGATGTTCATTGCATAACAGCATTTCTTCTCAAGAATCTTAGATAAATAAAAATACAATCATAGATTATTTCTCATCACCTGTTGTTATGTTGGTAGAAAAATGTTTTATTTTTATTTCTGGGGTCATCTGTAATAAAAGACACTTTTATGATGAAACTTGGTTGGAGTCTGGTGGCTCAGACACTGTTGCTTCCACTTTCTGGAAGAAAGGTGTCTGTGTGAGAGAGAGAGAGAGGAAATGATGTAATGATTGAGAATGAGAATCATTAGAAAGTGCAGCCCTGGGGGAGAACTCTGAGCAAGAATGCTGGCTGACAGGTTGCTTCCAACCATTGGGTGCAGGCTTGAGGCTGTCAATCACATCGGCAAAGTTGAAGATCTTACTCCTCACACATGGACCCCTTTGGTAATTCAGTAAATCCTAAGGACCCATTCTCAGAATAATGTTTTAAACTCATAAAATAGAATACATAGTAATACAAAGGACACCAATTATTCTGAAATGCAGTATTTTAAATGAAATGCAGTATTTAAATGCAGTATTCTGAAATGCAGTATTTTAAATGAAATTTATGATATTAATATATATACATATATTAGTGTATTTATGATATTAATATATACACATCTTTAAAATTCATTTGATAAAATATATCCTGGTGAGTCTGAAAACTGCCATGATTTCCAGTAGTGAGTACTGAGAGTAATGACATAGAGTAATGACATTACTCTATGTAATGTGATATGAAAATACCTGGGACTTTCATATCAACTGTAATCTATATCAAGTGTAATAACGTGCAAATCAATTTATGCAAATATGTGCACATACCTGTGATTTCTTTTACTGACTTTGTCACAGGTTCTACTAACATTGCTATGGATATTTACCCATCATGAACTAAATGCTGTGTTTTTAGTTACAGATTAGTGAAAATACAGATACATTTTCCCCAGTCAACTTCATGGATTACTGAATGCTATCATTGCACCCCTTGGAGGTCCATGGGCCTCAGGTTAGAAATTTCTGCTCTAGAAGAGAATATTCTTTGTGCTGAAATACATGGATGGGAAGCATTAGGAAGTTCATGTGTCCTCAGGAAGATTTTGTCTACAGTGCAAGTTCAGATTTGTTAAATGTGTTCTGTTTTTAAATATTAAACCGCTTTTTAGACTGATGTACAAACCTAAGGTATGACAAGAACAGGACTTACTATGATTGTGTTCTAGTCCTGGGAATATGATTCAATTTCTCTATGTATCTTCCTATGGACCATCTTTATTATCAGTTACCTTCATCACCACTGTTGTCCTCATCATCTTTGTTATCATGATGTATGTGTGATTCTTGAGGGGCATTATTGGAATAGAGAATGACAGGGACACAGTGTGGCACAGATAGACTTTCTTGCATGAAACAGTGAGGTTTATTCTCAGAAACCTTGTAACCAGAAAGAATATCCCCTAAATGGAGTAGTAAAAAGATTTACAAAGAATATACTTTAAAATCATCCCTTGCAATAGCATGTGTACTAATTCTGAGACACTTTAGATCCCAATTCTGTCCTGTTGACAGAATTTTAGACGCTTCTAGTGGATTTAAGATCCTTGTTGCATTCGTTGTTAAGTAGTGTCATGTTTCAGAGGTAGCTCAAAGGAGTAAATAATAAAAAAGTTTATGTTGTTACAAACTTTTTCCCATATTGCAAAAGATTTCACAGCCTGCTCCATTTCCATGCCCCTAATGCAGTTATTTCATATCTGGAATGCTTATATATTTCCAAGAGAAACCCTGAAAGGATAAACCAAGAAATTAATAAAAATGGTTACCTAGAAAGGCAATGAAGAAATAGGGTAGAGACGACAAGTTGAAAACAAGAGCAAGAAGAGGCATTTTCATCCGAGTATATGGCTAATCATATTAAAAGCAAGCAATCTAAACGATCCAATCAAAATAAGGAGATTTTCAATCTGCATACTGAAAGCTAAGGAACATTGGATTCATTTGGTAGCAGGACGAGGAGAAAGTTGTAGGACTAGAAACCTGGATGAAAAGGTCCATGGGAAGAACAAGAAGAGAACTCACAGATTGACCCCCAAAGCTGCAACACCCAAATGTTCTCTGTAAGTCATGTGCTTCACTGTCAAATATTCCCCTTACTTATTCTTACCTCAATTGTTTATTTCCATAAGGAAACAGTAAGTCTTCTTATAGTGTACATTGCAGAAGTTTCATAACTTTTTCAATATGTTTGAATCAGTCACTTTTACTTAAAAGCAGAGCAGTACTAACAGTTGGTCACACAGAAAATGAGGCTGGTGTTGTGATCTCAGGTACAGATGCTGGTGAACACTAACTTCTGGAGAAGATATTTTTATATAATATACTGAGGTTGAGACATCAGTTGAGAAATGTAAGAACTAAATGGAAGTGGGCTAATGTGAAGTCTTGGCAGAAAATATTTTAGTCAATAAATTCCTTGTGAGTATTAGAAGGTACATTCATAATACATTTCTTAAAGTAAATTTAGGAAAAACTTAGGAAAAAGTCAACAAAATATATGTAAGACATGTTCAATAAAAAATACAGAGCAGGGCTTCCCTGGTGGCGCAGTGGTTAAGAATCCGCCTGCCAATGCAGGGGACACAGGTTTGAGCCCTTGTCCGGGAAGATCCCACATGCCGCGAAGCAACTAAGCCCGTGCGCCACAACTACTGAGCCTGTGCTCTAGAGCCTGCGAGCCACAACTACTGAGCCCACGTGACACAACTACTGAAGCCTGCGTGCCTAGAGCCCGTGCTCCGCAACAAGAGAAGCCACCGCAATGAGAAGCCTGCACACCTCAAGGAAGAGTAGCCCCCGCTCGCTGCAACTAAAAGAAAGCCCGCATGCAGCAACGAGGACCCAACGCAGCCAAAAACAAACAAATAAACAAACAAATAAATAAAAATACAGAGCAATGCTGAGACAATTTAAAGACCTCAATAAAATAGCATGGGGGGATTTTGGGGGGAGGGAAAAATATTCTGTATCTTGACCACCATGCTGGTTACATGGGTCTAAAACTTTATCAAATGTATTGAAATATATGCTTAAAATGGGTGCACTCTATTGTGAGTATGTTATGCCTAAAAATTCCTTTTAAAACTTGTGTAATTCTAGTATTCAGGACTGAGAGAGTTGCTGAGTTTCTTGCTAAGTTGCTCTGGCAGGGACAGCTGTGAGAAGCGGCCGTGAACCCCTAAGGACTCTCTGGGTCTGGATCAATGAAATTTGCTGAGCCAGGTGATCAGGGGCCCCACGAAAGACAGGTGACTTGCTGATTATCCTTAACCCTGAAGGCACAGCTTTGCCAGGTGAAAAGCATAGAACTAGATTTTAAAATATTGTTAGAAACCCATCAAGCTTATATCCTGTGTCTTTCCTTTGCCAGATACCCTGCAAACAGGGGAATCTGAGCCCTCTTTACAGCTGCCTTCCCCTTCCTTCTGTTTATGTTTCCACCAGCTGTTTTAAACATCCCTTTCTGCTCACCCAGAGTTACCATTTACAGATTTTTCCTTCTGGTTCATGCTCTTTCAAGGTGGGTTTCCGTTAGTTCCTACCCTCCTAATATACCACTTATTTCCTGAGCTGGGTCCGTGATGAGTTTGTGTTCTAAGGAGAGCTAATGTGCAGCACTGTGGATTGGCTGCTGGCACAGAAATACAGTGCTGAGTCCCCTGCCTCAGTGGACTTGACTTCCAGGCTGCAGGGTGAGCTTCGGGGGCAGTGAGCTGAAAATCGCTGTTTGAACACATCTGTATCATCCACAATGTCTTCGTTCTGTAAGTAAACCAAAAACTCGAACCCTTCTTCTAGCTTCTTACGATACCAGTAAACATGAGTATGTCCTTTTCTGGGGACACAATGCATCTTTGCTTTCTGTTCTTTTCCTTTGACCAGATGTCCAGGACTCTGGGTGACCTCAGTGTCCATGCAGCCTGTGAGGAAAGACACAGAAAGTTCAGAAAAAGCTCAGGAAGGAGCCTGGATTTGTAGCCACAGGAGAAAGTTCTGAGACTGGAATCCAGCAACTTCGCAACATGACCTTACCTGCTCCCCAGAGAAAAAGGGCCACACAGCACAGCAGGCTGAGGCACATGGTTGGCTCAGGGGAAAAGCAGGGCAGGTGGCTTTTTCTCTAAGGCTCCTCATCCCCCATCAGCAACCTCCTTGTGACGTGGTCGCTTCCCACGGTCATCATGGTCCCCATGTACCTGAGACTCTAACATCACATAGGCTGGGAGGGCAGGGAAAGCTGGTGAAACTACTAGGGTGAATTTCAAACTGTTTTTATTCTCTTTTTCCTGATTCTGCTCTTTCATTATTTAAATAAAATCACACATCATTAATTTATTTGCTTTTTATATTTGTCAGTTTGTCTCCTCCCCTCCTCCCTTCACCCTCAGGCAATGAACAGTACAGCTGGCTGTGTGTCAATCATAGCTTCCACTGCACTTACAAAATCATATAGCAACTAAAGTTAAAAAATTAAACGTTGAACGATACAAAACAATATTTATGTTGATGATGCAATGCATCTGAGGAAACACAAAAAGGAATGATCTTGCCTGAACCAATCAGCTTAGGAGTTAGATTATCACTAAAGATTAATTCCCTGTGTTATTTTTCTAGATTTTTATTATTCTTTTTCCACCTCATCCAGGTAACCATAACCTTGAAGTTTATACTTTTATTCACTTGCTTTCCATTACTGTTTTTAGAACTTATGTAAGAATCTGTAATTTATATATTATTTAATGTTGTATGTATTTGAAATTTATGTAAGGGGGATAATTCTGTTCATATTTTTTTCTGGGACATGTTCTTTTTTTATTCAACATTATGTCTATGATATTAATTCATGTTGTTGCATACAATTTTAGATAATTCAATTTCACTAATATGTAGGATTCCATTCTATTTGTCAGAATTTATTATCCATTGTGGAATTAATGCACACTGGTATGTTATTTTCCCTAGATTTTGCTACTGCAAATAGGACTGCATTCTTATATATTTATATAAATATATCTTATATATATATTTAAGATCTATTTCTTTACATAATTAGGTGAAAGATTTTCTCTATACCTGGTAATGTAGAGATCAAGCATTAGGGTCACCATGTCAACCTAACATAATAAAACAAAATGCTTTCTAAACTATTTAACTCAAGTAAATATTCATGAGTGTTTTCAAATGTTCTACATCTAGGACTCAATAGGCATGTAATATTTCTTGAATTTTGCCAGTCTAATAGGTTAAAATGGTATCACACTGTAGTTCACATTTTTATGATTGCTAGGGAGGCGGAACATAATGTTTGTATTTATAGGCCACTAGTGTTTTCTGTACACTACCTTTTCCTTAAATTTCTTTTTGGTTGATTAGCTATTACTTATTTGTAACAGTTCGTTATATAGTCCGGGTACAAACTTTTTCATTTATTTGCGTTGTTAATATCTTTTCAATTTGTGACTTGTGTTTCAGTCTTTGTAATACTTTTTTGTTGATATTCCTTTTTACTTTTTTTTTTTTTTTAAGTATTTGTTTTTTTTTTTTTTTTTTTTTTTTTTATGGCTGTGTTGGGTCTTCGTTTCTGTGCAAGGGCTTTCTCTAGTTGTGGCAAGCGGGGACCACTCTTCATCGCGGTGCGCAGGCCTCTCACTATCGCGGCCTCTCCTTGCGGAGCACAGGCTCCAGACGCGCAGGCTCAGTAGCTGTGGCTCACGGGCCCAGCTGCTCCGCGGCACGTGGGATCTTCCCAGACCAGGGCTCGAACCCGTGTCCCCTGCATCGGCAGGCAGACTCTCAACCACTGCGCCACCAGGGAAGCCCTGATATTCCTTTTTTAGGAGAGTCTATCATTCTTCTTTGTGAGGGTATGCATTCTTTAATTCTTTATAAGCAATGCTCCTATAGCCCAAGTTCATTAAGCTATACTCCTATATTATTTACCAGACAGTTAACATTTTGAATGTTACATTTAAGCATTTAATACTTTTAGAATTTATTTTTGCTTGTGCTGTGAGAAAGAGTTTAAGTTATTCTTTCTTTCTGTGGACAGCAACTTGTCCCAGAAGACCTTATTATATATTGCATTTTTTCTATACATACATGCAGTGATGGCTCTGTCATATAAAAAGTGCCTATATATGCACGGGCCTATTTTTAATCTATTATTTTCCATTTGTCTATTAATTTTTACCTTTTTCATTATTCACTTTGTAATTCAATATTATCTTTCCTATTCTCTCCTTTTCCACTTAAATTTCAGCTTAATTTTGTCAAATTTCATGAAAATATCTTCTGTGATTTTGCTTGGTGATGCGTTGAATACATAGATGATAGTGCAGAAATTGGAATACTTTTAGTATTGGTTTAACTTATTCATGATCATGGTATATGTCTTCACTTATTTCAGATTTTTAAAATGCTTTCCTCTAAAATTTAATAATTTTCTGAATTAAAGTCTCATTTACCTAATAGATTTGTTTTTATGTATTTTTTGTTATGTTAGTATTCGTAAATGGTCTCTCTCTTTAAAAAATATATTTTTAGCAGTTGCTCATATATGGAAATAAACTGACTTTTTATACTTATGTTAAATTCAGTAAACTTATTAAATTTGTTGTTATTAATAATGCAATGCTTCTTTAGATTCCTTTGGTTCTTCTTCTAAATTTGCCATCTGTCTTTAATCACTTTTTTTCCTCTTTTTCTCATTCCCACCATTTTTTCTTGTTCTACTGGCTAGAAATTCAGCACAATCTTGATTAGAAATGATGGTGGCATTCATTTATTTATCAATTATGTTTGGAACAACTACAGGTACTGGACATGTGGTACAAGCTATGGGGGTTACAAAGTGGAAGATTAAATCCTCCTATTAAAGGAGTTATTGGCATGCCAGGATATCTGCAAGTCATTCTCTCAACTGTTACTGGACCAGGTTCATCTTGGCTGATGCACAGGAAGCCAAACTGCTGAGATGCCCAGGTTTGCAGCAGAGAAGAGGTTTGTTTACAAGGCAGCCAAGCAAGGAGATGGGAGAACAGATCTCAAATCCCCTCTCTGAAGCCAAGGGGCTCAGGGCATGTATGTGATAAAGAAGCAGGGCTGTCTCAGGTGTGAGGAGCTTGGGGCTCATGGGAAAAGGTGATTGGAAAAAAGTGTGTTAATTGTCATCCTGCACAGGGGTAACTAAGCTACCAGCCTCGGTAGGTTCATAAATGAAAGCTCTTAGCATGATCTGCGGGTGAAGTTTTTGGTCCTGATGTCAAAAGTTACCAAGCAGCAACGTGCTCACTCCCGGTTGGAGGGTCTCTGGTTCTATCCAGTCTTAACCAGCTCAGCTTGGACCAGACACAGCTGACTCTGGGCTCAGCTGAATTGCAGGCAGCTGACTCCAGACCCTGGAGAATAAGTGGGACAAAACATCTCCTGTTTAGGCTTAGGTGCCCCTTGGAGGCCATGCAAGTCTTGAAACAATCTTGATTAGTGAAGGCAGGTGAACTGGATTTGACTAATCATTACCCACGGTTCCACAACCTCTACCTAAAGGTATCTACCTGAGTTCCCTGAAGCATCAAACAACTTCTCAGATGAAGGAGGTCTGTGCTGTTCTCTAGGCTCAGAGGTGTTTTACAGAAAGACCCACATCACCCCCTAGTGGTCAAAGTTGCAAATCTTCTTCCCACTTGGTCCTTCTAATCCATGGTGTGGCAGTTCTCTCAATCCTCCCCATCTATGGTCTCTTGTGTCTAATCAAATACCAAGTCCTTTGATTTTATTTCCTGTGTTTTAAATCTCTCATTTCCCAGTATTTTTTCACCACCACCATCATCATCGTAGCTACACTGTCGCCTGCCTGCACCACTGCATTTATAACTCTTTTCTCAGCCACTGCTTTTTGCACACTGTCCGTTGTTGTTTCACACTGTAGCCAGGATGATTAAAAAAACACACGTGCATGCACACACACACTCATAAACTCAACAGTACACACTAACGTGATTGCTACAGAAGTCAAATACTTAAAACCTCAATGGCAGGGCAAGGGGCATCTGAGAACACCCTGAACATTTTGCTCCAATTTGCTGTGAACCAAAAACCATTATTAAACATTAAGGCTAAAAAAGCTCAGTGACTCCTATTAAATCGTGTGTTAAGCTCCATATCATATATCTTGATTTATAAGGTCATGGAGGGTCTGATGGGTGATGTCTGCCTACCCGTCTCCTGTCTCACCTGTGTTCACTCCCTTCCTCACCCTGCTCCTGTCACATTACTACATCTTGTCATTCATTAAACACACCAGTTCTTTCCTGCCTGAACAGTTTTTCACGGGACCTTCTATCCATGCTTATCAGTTCTTTATCCCTGGTCCCACTTAATGAACTCTAGCTCGTCTTTAGGATGTCATCGTAGACATGACATTCTCTAAGGAAACTGCTCTGTGACTCCCTTAGGTCTCCCTGGGTCATAAAAAGGAGCAACTGGGTTCATATAATACCCTGCCCGTGCGCTGAGATAAGGGCCGAGACACCAGATCCCAACAGATATTATTTTTCCCATGAGTTTGAAACTTTAACAGAGCCACAGAGACAGAAGGTAGTGGTTGCTGAGGTCTTTTATGCCTTTCTTTTAGAAAGAAGACTTAGGAGCTCCTATGCCTTAAGGACATGGGAAGAGGGGTTCCTTCTCACTACACTGCAGTTGATTCTCACGTCCCTCTAAGCTCAACCAGCATCCATCCAACCAACTCCCTTTAATACATAAGTTACTGTTTTAAGCAGAACTTGTTAGATTTTTGTTCCTTTTATCCATTTTTCACAGCTTTATTGAAGTATAATTGATGTACCAAAAACTGTATATATTTAATGTATACAGTTTAATGAGTTTGGAGATAGCATACACCCATGAAACCATCACTAAAATCAAAGTAATAGACGTATCTATCACCTCCAAAAGTTTCCTTGTGTCCCTTTGTTTCAATTTATTGTCTTTTCTGGTAAGAACACTTCATGTGAGATCTACTCTCTTAAACTGTTAAGTGTATAATACGCTATTGTTAACATTGTTAATATAGGCACAATGTCAGATGTAGTATGTCCTAGAGCACATCTCTAGAATTAATCTTGCATAACTGAAATTTTATATCAATTTAATATCTCTCCATTTCCCCCTTCCAATTGACCTTGGCAACCACCAAATGGCAAAATTTCATTCTTTTTTTATGGCTGTGTAGTATTCCGTTGTATGTATATACCACATCTTCTTATATCCATTCATCTATTGATGGACATTTAGGTTGCTTCCATATCTTAGGTATTGTAAATTGTGCTGCTATGAACATGGGGGTGCATGTATCTTTTCAAAGTAGTGTTTTCATTTTCTTCAGATATGTACCCAGGAGTGGGTTTGCTGGATCATATGAAAGCTCTATTTTTAGTTTTTTGAGGAACCTCCTTACTGTTTTCCACAAAGGCTGCACCAATTCACATTCCCAACAAAAGGGTACTAGGGTTCTCTTTTCTCCACATCCTTGCCAACTTATGTTATTTATGGTCTTTTTTATGATAGCCATTCTGACAATTGTGAGGTGATATCCCATTGTGGGTTTTGGTTTCCATTTCTCTGATGAGCAATGATGAGCAATGATGAGCATCTCTTACATGCCCATTGGCATCTGTATGTATTTTATGGAAAGTTGTCTCTTCAGTCTTCTGCTCGTTTTTTAATTGGGTTGTTGTGTTTTTCATATTGAGTTGCTTGAACTGTTTAGATATATTGGATAGTAACGCTTTATTGGTTATATAGCTTGCAAATATTTTCTCCCATTCAGCAGGTTGTCTTTTTGTTTGATCAGTGGTTTCCTTTGCTGTTCAAAGCTTTTAAGCTTTGTTGAGCTTTGTTATTCAGTTGAGACATCAGTTGAGAAGTGTAAAGACTAAAATGAAGTAGGCTAATGTGAAGTCTTGGCAAAAAACATTTTAATACATAAATTCCTTATGAGTATTAAAAAGTGCATTCATAATACATTTCTTAAAATAATTTCAGGAAAAACTAAGGAAAATTTCAACAAAATATGTGCAGGACATGTTCGATAAAAAAAATACAAAGCCATGCTGAGAGAAGTTAAAAAGAGCTCAGTAAAGTAGCATGCGGGGATGTTTGGGGAGGGGGAGATAGTCTGTGTCTTGATTGTCATGTGGTTACGTGGGTGTAAAAACTTGTCAAAGTGTTTTGAAATATATACTTAAAATGGGTGCAGTTTATTGTATGTGATGCCTCAAAATTGCTTTAAAAACTTTCATGATAATAAGTGGTGCTGGGAAACCTGGACAGCTACATGTAAAGGAATGAAATTAGGACAATCCCTAACACCATACACAAAAATAAACTCAAAATGGATTCGAGACCTAAAGGCCAGACACTATCAAACTCTTAGAGGAAAACATAGGTAGAACACTCTATGACATAAATCACAGCAAGATCCTTTTTGACCCACCTCCTAGAGAAATGGAAATAAAAACAAAAATAAACAAGTGAGACCTAATGAAACTTAAAAGCTTTTGCACAGCAAAGGAAAACATAAACAAGATGAAAAGACAACCCTCAGAATGGGAGAAAATATTTGCAAATGAAGCAACTGACAAAGGATTAATCTCCAAAGTTTACAAGCAGCTCATGCAGCTCAATACCAAAAAACAAACAACCCAATCCAAAAATGGGCAGAAGACCTAAATAGACATTTCTCCAAAGAAGATATACAGATTGCCAACAAACACATGAAAGGATGCTCAACATCACTAATCATTAGAGAAATGCAAATCAAAACTACAATGAGGTATCACCTCACACCGGTCAGAATGGCCATCATCAAAAAATCTACAAACAATAAATGCTGGAGAGGTGGTGGAGAAACTGGAACCCTCTTGCACTGTTGGTGGGAATGTAAATTGATAGAGCCACTATGGAGAACAGTATGGAGGTTCCTTAAAAAGCTAAAAATAGAACTACCATATGACCCAGCAATCCCACTACTGGGCGTATACTCTGAGAAAACCATAATTCAAAAAGTCACGTATCACAATGTTCATTGCAGCTCTATTTACAATAGCCAGGACATGGAAGCAACCTAAGTGTCCATCGACAGATGAATGGATAAAGAAGATGTGTTACATATATACAATGGAATATTACTGAGCCATAAAAAGAAACAAAATTGAGTTATTTGTAGTGAGGTGGATGGACCTAGAGTTTGTCATACAGTGTGAAGTAAGTCAGAAAAGAGAAAAACAAATACCGTATGCTAACACATATATATGGAATTAAAAAAAAAAAAACACAGTTCTGAAGAACCTAGGGGCAGGACAGGAATAAAGATGCAGACATAGAGAATGGACTTGAGGACACAGGGAGGGGGAAGGGTAGGGTGGGACGAAGTGAGAGAGTGGCCTGAACATATGTACACTACCAAATGTAAAATAGCTAGCTAGCGGGAAGCAGCCGCATAGCACAGGGAGATCAGCTCGGTGCTTTGTGACCACCTAGAGGGTTGGGATAGGGAGGGTGGAAGGGAGACGCAAGAGGGAGGAGATATGGGGATATATGTATATGTATAGTTGATTCACTTTTTTATACAGTAGAAACTAACACACCATTGTAAAGCAATTATACTCCAATAAAGATGTTTAAAAAAAACAGTCCAACAGTTCATGAACTGTTTTCAAATGTTCCACATCTAGGACTCAGTTGGCACTTACTATTGTTTTAATTTTGCCGGTGTGTTAGGTTAAAATGGTATCTCACTGTAGTTTTAGTTTGCAGTTTTAGGATTGCTAAAGGGATTGATATTTTGTATATTTATAGGCCACTAGTGCTTTGCTGTACACTGGTTGATTAGCTATCATTTATTTGTAACAGTTCTTTATATATTTTGGATACCAAACTTTGTCATTTATATATCTTGCTAATATCTTTTCAATTTGTTACTTGTGTTTTTACTCTTTGTAATTGTTTTTGTTGATATTCCTAATTTAGTAGAGTCTATCATTCTTTTTTGGGAGGATATGCAGTCTTTAATTCTTCATAAGCAATGTTCCCATAGCTCAAGTTCATAAAAATGTACTACCGTATTATTTACAAAATAGTTAATAATTTAAATGTTGCATTTAAGCGTTTAATCCTTTTAGAATTTATTTTTGCGTATGCTGTGAGAAAGAGTTTAATTTTTCCTTCTGTGGATACCACTTGTCCCAGAAGAACTTGTTGTATAGTGCATTATTCCCCTACATACCTGCAATGATAGCTCTACCATATATTAATTGCCTATATATGCATGGTGCTATTTTAAACCTATGATTTTTCATTTGTCCATTTATTTATGCCTTTTTAATTATCCTAAAATAATTAAAATATTATTGATAATAATTAAAATAATTGATAATAGTTAAAATAATTTGATGATTAGACGGGGAATTCACGTCACTTTGTACTTCTTTAATATTATCTTGAGTATTCTTTCCTCTTTCTCCACTTCAATTTCTGATTACTTTTGTCAAATTTCATGAAAATATCTTTTGTGATTTTGCTTAGTGCTGCATTGAATACATAGATGATAGTGCAGAAATTGGAGTGCTTTTAGTATTAGATTCACTTATTCATGATAATGGCATATAACTTCACTTATTTCAGCTTTAAAATGCCTTCCTCTGAAATTGAATAAGTTTCTTAATTGCTTATCTTCTAATAGATTTGCGGGTTTTTTTTGGTATTTTATATTTTATGTTACTATTTGTAAATGATCTCTCTTTAAAAATCTATTTTTCAACTGTTTGTTGCTAGTATATGGAAATAAACTGACTTTATTTTAATTTTAGTTAACTTACTAAATGTTGTTATAAGTAATGCAATGCTTCTTTAGATTCCTTTGTGTCTTCTAAACTTGCCATCTGTCTATAATCACTTTTTTCCCCCTTTTTTCTCATTCTCACCCTTTTTTCTTGTTCTACTGGCTGGGAATTCAGCACAATGTGGAATAGAAATGGTGGCGGCATTCATTTACTTACTTACCAATTACGTATGACTAGGACAACTATAGGTACTGGATATGTGGTACGTGCTATGGTCGTTACAAAGTGGACGATTAGATCCTATTTTAAGGACGTATTAGCATCCCAGGATATCTGCAAATCATTCTCGCAACTGTTACTGAACGAGGTTCATTTTGCCCTAAGCACAGGGAGCCAAAATGTTGAGACTCTGATGTTTGCAACAAAGAAAGGGTTTATTCTCAAGGCAGCCAAGCAAGAGGATGGCAGAAAAGACCTCAAATCCACCTCCCAAAAGGCAAGGGGCACTGGGTATTTATAGGGTCATGAATGAAGAAGCAGGATGGTCTGACGTATGGGGAGCACGGGGCACTCGGGAAGCTTGGGGAAAGGTTATTGGAAAAAGGTGCATGAATCATCTTTCTGCACAGGTGTAACTAAGCTAAAGTCGCTGCATGTTCATAACAGAAGTGCTTAGCAGGATCTGAGCATGGAGTCTTTGGTCCTCTGAGGTCAAAATGTCACCAAGCAGACGCTTGTGCATGCCTAGAAGGAGGGTCGCTGCTTCTAACCAGTCTTAACCAGTTCAGCTCAAACTAGACACAGCTGACTCTGGGCTCAGCTGAACTACGTGAAGTTTCCTGGAAAATAACTCAGGCAAACATCTTATTTAGGCTACGTGCCCCTTGGAGGCAAGTCTTAAAACAACCTTGATTAGTAAAGGCAGGTGCAATGGATTTGACTAATCATTACCCACGGTTCCAAACCACTACCTAAAGGATCTCACCTGAGTTCCCTGAAGTACTAACAAGTCTTCTCAGATGAAGGAAGGTCTGTGCCTGCCCTTTATGGTCAGATGTGTTTTACAGAAAGACCCACATCACCCCCTAGTGGTCAAAGGGGCACATTTCTCACATGCCCTCTGGTCTCTCAGCGCCTTCACCCCCTGCGTGGTGAGTGGGGAGTTGCTGGTTCCACACTGCGCATCCAGGTCCCCCAAGTATCAGAGCAGAATTAGGAAACACGTGGCCATCGATGCGGTGACCTGCTGGGGTACTGCAGAGATCTACTAGTATTTAGTTATGCAAGTAGTCACTAATCCCATTGATTGGTATTATTGATCAGTATCAACCTCTTGCAGCCACATTCAAGGTGAGTGGGCTCCTGAGATCTCTGTCCTAAGTCCTCTGCTCTTTTGTTTGTATATTCTATCATCAAGGGATCATATACACTTTCATTCTTCCAATTATGGAAATTGTCCTGAATTTTCACCTTCATCCAGGTCCTTTTTTTTGAGTCCCTGACTTGTACATACAACTGCTTTCTGCATATTTCTGGTCAGATTTCTGTCTCAAAGGCACCCCCAGTGTGAAGTGAATCATGATCTTCTTTCCACTGGGTCCTGCTAACCATCTGGCTGGTGATCACAACCATCCTCCCTATATATGGCCTCTTGTGTCTAATCAATTACCCCATCCCTCGATTTTATTTCCTAATTATGTTTTAAATCTCTCATTTCCCCATATTTTAGCACCACCATCATTGTCCTAGCTTCATTATTGCCTGGCTGGGCAATGGCATTGGCTGACTCTATTCTCTGCTTCATCCTTTCCACACTGCCCATTGTTGTTTCACACTGTAGCCAGAATAATTAAAAACAAAACAAAACAGTGCACACACACACACAGCAAGAACAGCAAACAACAATTACAAAAGTCAAATACTTAACAATTACAGAAGTCAAATACTTAAAACCTCAATGGCAGGGCAAGGAGTATATGAGAACTCTCTGTATCTTCTGCTCAGTTTTTCTGTGAACCTAAAACTGTTCTAAAAAATTGTCTATTAAAAAACCTCAATGGCTCCTACTAAATTTTATGTTAAATTCCACATCATATATGTTGAGGTTCCTCAATAATAACTTAGACTAAAATCTTTCTAAAGATATATTCAAACATCTTTTGCCCCCTGTGTAATGAGGAGAAAGTAATGTTTCTGGTAAAAGGACACACAAATCTTGATGTAAAGCATATAAGAATAATTTTTAGTGTTTTCGCTCATACCTTTCCCAAAGGGAGGATAATTTGATCGTCACCAGCAGTCAATTAGTCTTAGTCCGTTTTTGTTAGAAAAACAAAAGAATCTTAATTGATTTTTAAAAAATGGAACCAGAGAGAGAATTACAGATAAAAAACCAGTAAGATATTTAGAGACTATTTGAAATTGACTCTTGATCCCTCAAAAGTGTCCAATTGCTTTGCTTTCCATGTTGCAGAATGGAAACACAGGGAAGCAGCCAATCAAATGATCACCTTCAGACACCTAATGCATATTATATACTGCAGCAATTGTGTTGAGAGTCTTGTAAACCAGTTCCAGAAATTATTTTTGTGAGATGTTGAATTTCAATGCCAGTTGACTCACAACCTTGCCAATCTCTTATGTGTAAAGTAGGGTATTGAGTAAGAAATGGACATTCAGAATGGTGATATTCAAGGATATGGAAGTCTTAAAGGCTCTTGACTCCCTCAAAGCCTCTGAAATTCTCCCCATGGCCTCTCTATTACTGGAGAACACTGTGCCTCTGTTGTGTGTGTGTGTGTGTGTGTGCATGTGTGTGTGTTGGGGAGGGGGAGATAAGAGTCTATCTCTTACTCCATCCATCACTGGCTCTCAGAGGCTAAGTTGGTTTCAAATACAACAGAGCCCAGAGAGTAGAATATAGACTCAGAGCACGAAGACAAAGCATTACACTTAAAAAACTTCCCACTTGTATCATGAAAACTTTGGAGGTAATGTAGGATTTTATCTTCATGGTCATATTTCAAGGAGGACAGGACACAAATTTGGACTGGATTATATTCAGTACTACTATAGTAGTAGTAGTACTACTACTATTATATTCAGTATACCATACTTCCCTAAAATAACACATGTGAACAGCAGGCTGACTCTGATAGTCAGCTGGATTGGAAAAGGTAAGTTCGGATGCAGCATCCATCCATGCTAACTGACACTGGAATATGATCCTCTTACATTTAATGTAGAGGAAGGAAATAAATGACAGCTTGAGATAGAGATGTTATCACTTTCTAACTATGTTTCATGCCAGAGCCTAAAATGTTCTTATCTTTTGCTTGCTGTTGGTGAAGAAAGCAGTGAGATATTTAAAAAATATTTTACTAGTTCTCTAGGCTGGAAATGCTGACACAGCAGGGGGCTGCTACTAAAGTAGGTCCCTGGTTTCAGTGGAAATGAACAAAGTCTGAGGGCAGGTGACTGAACTTACGTGGGGTATTTAATCACAGTAACAAATGGACATGGTCATCATGTAGATATAAAGTGGCAGCATGTCCATTGCTGAGTTGGTTCCCATTTTTTCTGTTCAGTCCCACCTGGTCAGGGAAAAGGTCCTATCTTCATGTCTTCATTTTCACACTTGGTGTCTAAGCACCAACTCCCTGGTTTTCACTATATAATGTCCTTCATCCTGCTCTTTCACAAACTGTAATCCCTTCAGTTATTTGTTTTGTTTTTCTCTCCTTTTTGATCTCATAGACATAGGATTTGATTAGTCTTAACCCTTGGCTCATAACACACAGGCATTGTTTATTGATGCATGTTATTTATTTATTTAAAAATATAGTGGGTACTTATGAAACATCTCCCCCACTCATCCAATGATATGCAAGGTAGACCTTGACAATATTTAAATATTTAAACTATGTGGTTTACCCCCATCCCATCTCCTGCCACTCCCCATCCAAGTCCCATATTAAACATCATCCTGAACTTGGGTCATCATCCTTCCTTGCCACTGTGTGTTGGTAAATGTTTGACAACCAGCTCTCTGGAGGAAAATACAACAAGCCCTGATTTGTGGTGTCTGCTGATTACTGTGGTGTAAGCATCCCTGCTATGGCTGATTTCAAGCTATTAGCATGATGTCACTGACATTAAAGTTGGGAAGGATGTGTACAATGGGCCCTCATGAGCTGGTAAAAGCCAGTTCCAGCAACAGCTGTTTCTTGCTTTACTTTTAATGTAATCTTTTTCTAATATATTTGAGGTTGTGAAAATTATTTTCTTGATTCAGTTGTTTTCAGCTTTATAAAAACTGTCATGCTTTACAAAATCTTACCAGGGTTAGTTTCTGTAGTTGGTATTATATTGCTAAGATAACCTATAACATTGCTCATTCCTGTAGTGCATTCATTTTGACTGACGTATATAGTTTTCCACCACATGGATATACCACAGTTTATTCATTCACTCTCTTGTCAATGCATATGTGCCTTGGTTGCATGTTTTGCTACTGTGAACAGTGCTGCTGAGAACAGATTTTTATTTATGTCATCTGATAAGCACATGCAGAGGCTTCCTTGATGTAGTGGATTTGTTGGGTCATGGAATAAAGGAATGACCAACTATATGAGATAATGCCAGTGTTTCCAAATTGTTTGCATCACTTATGCTCACAGCAGTAATCCTGTGGATCCAGACCCCCTCTAACAGTTTATATTTCTAAGCTTTTTATATTTTGCTAATCAAATGGGTATCAACTTACATATCATTGCATCTTGCTTCATGTTTCCTGATCACCAGTGGAGTCAAATATCTCCTCATGTGTTTATTGATCACAGATGATTCTTCTATTAAGTGTATGTTAATATCTTTTGCTTATTTTTATCGGGCCATACAAGATTTGTGGTCAATGTGTGATTTTTCCTAGAAAAGGATTTTTTTGAGGAATTTACACTCACTGCTCCACTTACTATCTTGTGGCTTCCGACAGAAATTTCTAGTTTTGTAGACAAGAATTGTTGTCTGAAGTCTTTCTTATTTACTTTGTCTTCTCTTCCCTCTGGCACCTTTGTTGAGAGACAGAAACACATTCCCTGTGAAGGTTCGGGGCATGCTCTGTACCTGGGTTTAAAGGGTGCACCCCATCCAGTCCTACCCTATTCATTCATCAACCCCAATACTATATATAGCACATCCCTGAATTCTTTCAAGAGTGAACATCTCTACTTGGCCTCCTAATGATTCTGTTTATCTTGAGGGCCTAGGGTGGTGACAAGACAGTGCAAGACAATTTTCTTGGAGAGACAAATGCCAGAGTTTATTATAAAAATACACAGTGCATTATAGAAGCATTTTGAGATCTGCCTATAGGATTATGTGTTGATTTATCTAAGAAGATATGATTAACATATGGCAGAGTCAGAAGAAAAATCCAGGTTTTATCATTTTCAGCCCAGGGAACTTTCCAGGTTGGTTGGCCATTTATAGGACCAGCTCCATTCCCATATAGCTAGCTCTCTAACACACATCATACTTTCTCCACGCTCTGTACTCAGATATTTTCTCTCTCTCTCTACATACACATAGTCGCAGATGACTCAGTCAGAGAGGCTGTGGTTTTTCTCTCTCCACACCTCCTTCCACGGGGCTCCATGCGTTTGGTGGGGTGGGGAGTGGGAGCTGTTACAAAGGTTCTTGTTTGGGTCTCTGATCTCCACCCAGCGCTGTGTCTCTGGCACCACAGAAGTAGAGGCTGCTGTCGGCAGGATGCACATTTGTCACCATCAGAGATGAAAATGTGAGGTTTGGGTGGCTGACGGGGTACTTGGCCTTGGTATAACCTTGTTCGTATGTGGCATCAGAGCCCTCATTAGAAGTGGCTATCAGCACGAGGCCCTGTTTTGGGAACTGATGATACCAAAGCACAGTTGTGGCTTGAAAGTCCACTGAACGGCACTGGATGGTCACAGATGCTCCACTCTTACAGATAGCCCTGCTGGGATGTTGAGAGACGAGAGCACTGAGCCCAGAGCCTGCTGAGACAGAGGTCAAGGAGGTGAGAGGCCAGCAGGACAGACAGACATGACCACAGGCAGAAAAATCACAGCCATGCTCGCTCACCTTTCTCCCAGCTCCCAGAGAATCCTGTTTGTTTTGTGAAATCTTCCTATCCTAATCCCCCGTCTCTCCTGACTGGTGACTTCTCACCTTACCCTTTACAGCTCCAAAGAGCAAGGATGTCCCCTCTCATTTTGATGAGTGTAAAAAACCCACCATCTCTGGCTGTCACTTCACTCATGCCAACACACACGCACACTTGCCCAAACTACTCAGATAATAAGGCCCGTACTGGGTCCCAGAAGCAGCAGAAACACCAGCATCTTCAGGACCCAGCCTCACACCACACGTCTCTGAAGAAAGGTAGGACCTTGCTCTTCAATCTTCCTTTTTCCACCCCTAGAAGGAGGGATGACTGTTTACGTAATCCTAAAGATGCTCAAATCTGCCTCCTGGTGGTCATCGTTGCCAATGATGCAGGACCCATCGCTCTTTCTGAATAGCAAAGAACCATACAAACATTGCTGGGAGGGGCCTCAGAGATGTTCTAACTCAACTCCCAATTTTATAGAACATAAATTGAGACCTAGATCATTGAAATGACTTCAGTTTCTTAGTCTTATATAAGGAAAGGGCTATATGTTTGTGTAGTAAATGACATTATAGTTAATTCTTTACTTCTGTAACATATCCTTAAAGTAACCAAGACAACTCACTAGAACTAGTGATTAACTATGTTAATCACTAGAACTATGGCTGAACATAAGAAATCCTAGACTAGAAGCTCAATGTTTCTTCACACTGATAAGGACACTTCCTCATCTTCTCAAAGAAGTATGTATTTCATGACTATCTTTTGCCAGGCCCCTCATACTGATGGACTTAATACTAAACATATCTATTAATTACAGTCTGTATGTCTGTGTAAATCAACGTGGAGGCTATGAGGATAATTTATAGCTATTTCATCATGATACAGGTCGTAAGCTAAGCATTGGACAATGGAAATAGCTTATAGGAGATCTAGGGAATTATTTCTGTTTTGAACATGCTAGAATATGTTCTAAATGGCTCAGGCTTGGAAATGTATAGCAATTTCAAAGAGGTTAAAGATTTTTCTCCAAGGCAGTATACTTTCATTTTCATAACAACCTCCTAGTTGTGTTTTCACTTAATATTTAGTTCTTTTTAACTGGAATGGGTAACTAAAAAAAGGTGGAATTAGAATTTGATCCATCAAATTGTATTAGTACTATAGTGACATAGATTTTTATCATGGAAATGACTGCATACTACATATTACTATACACATAATACTGATATATGTATTAAAGGCCATCTGACATGCCCTTGTGGTTGCTTTTATTTTTTTATGATTGGGGTAGATCACATTAGAATGGGATCATCTCCCATTATAACTGTACTTTTTCTGCTAAGAGCAGGTGAATGTGCCTTGTAATGGATTACTTCTGGCACAATATTATGACATATGGGATTAAGTGGCCGGAAGCTCCTGGGTCAGAAGACAATCTTTCTACTCCTTTTGACGACCACCAGCCATTAGGTATATACCTGCAGTGTTTTATATTACTGTATCAACTTAACTAAGGAGGAAATAAATTTCCCAGAATTTTCTTCGGGTTATAGTTCTTGATTAGAGTTGACCTCAAAAACAGTATTTGCAAATGAAGCCGCTGTCATTATGCTCTGAAGTCATCATTGGTCCAAGGCAGTGAGGAATAGGATCAGAAGTACCCATTTTTCATGCTATGGTAGCTACTCTTCAAAGATGGTACCAGATGAAGCACACCTCCCAGTATCCACATTCCTCTAAGTCCCTTCCTCTTGAATCTGGGCTTGCCTGAATGGAGGTGATGCTATGATTTTCCAAGCTGGGTCATAAGTAGCCTTGTAGATCCCACCTGGGTCTCTTGAATTCTCACTCTCGGGGAAGCCAGCCACTAGGTAATCATTTTCACTACCCTGAGGCCACCATGCTGTGAGGAAACTCACCTAACCACATTGAGGGGCTGTGTGTAGAAAGAGAGACATGCCAGGCTGGTCCACAGCTGTTCCAGTCACCTCAGGCGAGGGATCAGGCATGTGCGGAAAGAAGCCACCTTGGATGTGCAGGCAACTTGAGCCTTAAGGTGTCTCCAGCCTCAGGGACTATCTGACCGTGACTGCATGAGAGACCCCAAGTGGGAACTGCCCAGCCGAGCCCGCTCAGCCCACAAATCATGAGAGATAATACATGTTTAAGTCACTATAGTTTGAAGTGGTTGTTGTTATCATGGTTTTTCTAAGCGTTTAAAATGAGATATAAAGTACATATAATAGACTGCACAAATCTTGAGTGTACAACGTAGTGAACTTTCACAAATGAGTACATCCTATGGAAAAACCCGAATGAATTTTTTGGCCAACCCAATATATAACTACCACCCAAATCAAGATATAGGACATTTTCAGAACCCCAGAAGCCTCCCTCATGCTTCTCTCCAAGTAAATTAAAAATGCCCTCAAATGTAGCCACTATTTTAACTTTGTATAGTCTGTACTCTGGCTTCTTTTTTGTTTAACATTATGTGTATGAGATTCATCCATGATTGTGCAAATAATATTTGTGTTTTTGCTATATTTTATCCTATTACTAAGTGTAACTCTATTCATTGCATGGTTGATGGACAGTTGGGTGTTTTCCAGCTTGAGGTCGTCACGAATAAAGCTGCTGGGATAGTATGTTTTTCTCACGTATCCTTTTCTATTTCCTCAGAGTTCTGGAATATTTCTTAAGTTTGTGTACAGTTAAATTGGTTTTCTGACTTGCCTAATTTACTACTGATTGCTTCCAGTATATTTAAATTCAGAAATTTGATTTTATTTTTCCATAAATTTTTCTTCCTAGGTGATAGATGCAATGGCTTCTTAAAACTTGCTAAGAAAGCATTTAGTGATACTTTATCTTTTTTGACTTTCATTTCATACAGTAACTCTTTTACAACTTGGTCATGGGAATGGGGGCTATTATGAAATTTCACAGCTAAAGAGTTCTTTTTAATACTAGGACCACTCTGAAAAAGTAAATGGTTCAATAGTTTTAGAGTGGACGTTTTAAAATCAAGTAAAGTCCATCTGCTTTGTTTCATAAATTCTTCCACTGACGGGAAGAAAACTGTATCCTTTCTGGTTATGCCCAAGATAAAGAAAAACAAGATTACCTATTTCTTTAAAAAAATTTTTTTTATTTTTAACATCTTTATTGGAGTATAATTGCTTTACAATGGTGTGTTAGTTTCTGCTGTATAACAAAGTGAATCAGCTATATGTATACATATATCCCCATATCCCCTCCCTCTTGTGTCTCCCTCCCACCCTCCCTATCCCACCCCTCTAGGTGGTCACAAAGCACCGAGCTGATCTCCCTGTTCTATGCGGCTGCTTCCCAGTACTATCTATTTTACATTTAAGATTACCTGTCTCTTACTGTCCTCCCTTTAATTTCCTTTCTCTCATTGGACAGATAGCCTCACCCTTTCCCAGGATTTCTGGAGCATGGCTTCTACACAGGGAGCAGAGAACTCGAGGGGCTGTGTCTGTCTCCTACTGGTCTATGACTGCATCAGCTAGCTCAGGAGAGGACTGGTTTGGAGGCATCTGTGAGCATGGTCTGGACAAAGTAAAGGATCTTAGATCCATCCATTCCCCACTATCTCCTTACTATTTCAGAGAACACTAGCTGCAGTGAGGGCTTGGAGTTCTCATCATGTCACATTTTAGTGTTTTAAATCCTATTCAAGGGGTTAGTATCTCTTTTCCATCTCTGTTTCTCAGTATTTTTGTCCTAGTATGAATATGTGGGAGAATATATGGGAGAAGAAAGCCAAAGTTAACACAAAATTCAAGAAGGAACCCGAATAAAAATGCCTGGAGCCAAGGCTTGTACGTAATGGTCAGGGACTCCCCCACGTGTTCCCCAAAATTGCTTGTCCCAAGAGACACAGGGTCACACCGAAGAGACCGGGACTCTTAAATGCTTCCAAGAATGATCTAAAAATATGTTTAATACAGCATTTTTAGCTGTATGCAGTGGGACGGTTGGTCTGAATAATATGGACTGTCAATCTTTTCTAGAAACAGAACTATGTGATTAAATAAATATTCATGACAAAATGAAGTCCCAAGAATTAACACACTTGCCTCCTAATTTGATAGATTGGTGGCAGACCACAAAAGGAGAAAATATACACAAAACATAAAGACCATTTGCAAAATAATACTGACCACTTGTCTGCTTATTAGTCATGCAAACATTTCTCTGAAGCCTGACTCTCTCTTCTAAGTGCCAAGCCTACATTTACAAGAGCCTGGTAGGTATTTCTATGCACACATCCAAGGAACGTCCACTAGAACTAGAAGCCCAATTTTGCTTAATAATTTTGCTCCACCCATTTTTCCAAATTTTCTCCTATTGCCATATTCCGGGGAGGGGGTGGTGATCATCTTTTCCCTATTTTATCTCATGATTTTCTCCTGCCGTAGTTCCCTAAGCCTGTATCACTACGCTGGCGTTTGTCCATCTGGTGAAATCCTACTCACATTCGAGTTTCATCTCACATTTCGCCTTTTCTTTGAAGCCCTTCCTGGTGTCAACAGACAGAACTGACCGTGTTATTTCCTGCACTCCACTAATACCTCTGATGAAAGCACACATTCTATGATACTTGATTACAGTATGTTTCTACACATTTCTCTCCCCACTGGACTTTTATTATCTTTCTGAAGGAAGGGACCATTTTCTGTTCATTTTTTGTTTTCCAGTATTTGGTTAAAAAAAAAAAAAAAGCTGGGCTGTGAAATTACCCTCTCCTCTCTCTCTGATGTAGGTAGATACAGATAAATAGGTTTATGTAATTTTAAAAGTCAACTTAGTGGATCGCTGAATTGCGACAGTGCCATCCCACAACGTGTGCTGTTGCAGCAGCTGCTGCGTCTGCCTGGTTGAGGAGGAAGAAAGGGGGCTGACCAGGGTACTAAAAACAGAAAAGCCCCGCCACCTGGTGGGGACGCAGGGCTTGGGCTGCATTTATGTGCAGAGAGGAGGTGACTTTGCTTCACGGTGTCTATATTAGCGGCACAGAGATAGAGAGCCGTCTGGTTCTTTTGTGTCGATGTCAAGGTGAGAGGAAAGAGTGACTTCTTCTCCCGGGAGGCACTGTATCCTTCAGCTATGTCTCCTTTCCGAACATCCTTTACAATTTGAGAGTAGTAGATCAGTCTCAGCCCTTGTCCTGGGTCCTGTCGGTACCAGTACATGACGTCGTAATCAAAATCCTGTTCACATTTCAGGGTCACATCTCGTCCTTCCACTTTGAACAGGTATTTTGGGGTCTGAGTGACCCCGCCATCCACAGTGCCTATGGAAGAAAGGGAGTGGCTCTGGAAACACGGCCCAAGAGGGCGTCTAATGCTGCTGCCATGAGGGAAAGGCTTAGCTCTGGAGCTCAGCCCCTTTGGGACAGGAATTTGCTTCCTGAACCCAGGACTCACCTGCTCCGAGGAGACAAAGGGCCACACAGCAGATCACCTGGTTGCCCATAGTGGGAAGGGGGTCTCCTTGTAGCTCTGAGCACAGACAAATGAGGAAAGAAACTTAGCTCTGGGGCTCCCTCTGGCTTAATGGGTGGAATCTGTCATAAGGCCAGAAAAGATAGTTGGATAGAATCCTGGAGATATTCAAGACAGGCTCCCTAATTTTGCAGATGAGGAGATTAAGAACAGAGATCTGAATCACTTGCCCTCCCTTGTGCCTCCCTCCCCAGAACTCTGCATTTTGTCTGGTCTGGGTGGGTGGTACCACCACATTTCCAGGCCAGAGTCTGGAAATGATTGGCCCACGGGTTTTCACCTTCCTGGTTATGGTAACGTTTGCTTACTATGGGTGCATAGTAGGTGCTCTGGTCACACAAGCAAGCAGAGTTTATTTTTAATCCCCTCGCTGCCATAGTTACTGCTCCAGATCTGTAGCAGAGGAGGAACAGAGCTAACACCAGGTTGAAACTGCCTCCCTTACTCTTTAGCCTATGTATCCTATTACTTTAGCCCTGCACATCAAGAGTTAAACATTAGAGAAATGTTGCTTGTGCCCAAATAGCTCATTAAGTTCGCTTAAGAAAGTCCCCATCCCGCAGTCCCAGGTTCGTTATGGCTATTACTTGTTGTAGATAAGTTTGCTTTCAGCCTAGAAACCTTGTGAATAAGCAGAGATAAGAGTGGTAAAGTAAAAATAACTGCTAACAACTTGAAGTTTTGCAGGAGCCTGGTGATCCAGCCTTGTGAGCAAGCAGAAGAACAAAGAAATGTTATGCTTCCCTTGAAGGCCGGGTGGCTCCAAGAAGTCTGCAATCTGCCTTTACCCTTAATTATTAAACCCTCCTGCTTCCCCTTTTTCCTTAGCATAAAAGTAGCCTGAATTCTACCGCAAAATTTAGGACATTAGTCTACCCTCTTGTCGTTTTGCTGGCTTTCCGAATAAAGTCGCTATTCTTTGCCCCAATACCTTGTCTCTTGACTTACTGGCCTGTGGTGCATGGGTCAGTAAGAGCTTGGACTTGGTAACAAAATTTGACAAGCCAGCCAGGAATCTTGCTGCTCGTGGCCAGCTGGCCCTGGTCAGGGAATTTTGCTTGGCAGGGCCCTAGCAGCAGTCAGGACCTCTTGCCCTGGGGATCCTCCTTCACAGGTCCTCAGGGCAACACCAGCTGCCCTAGCGCTTAGCAGCTGGAGCAAGGACTTGACATTTGGGAGTCAACAGTCTCAATGCAGTAGGGCAAGTCACTTCAGTGTGTACAACCAAAAACTCCCTTCCCCTCCACTCTGGGCTTTTCCTGTCTGGAATAAGCCCATTTGTTTTGCATTTGTGTGGGGTACCCTGTTGAAGAGGTAAATAGTTGTTGGATTCTACCTGATTTGTGAACCAGTTCATTTGTTTCTTTAGATGCTAGCATTTGGTTTTGGGAGCACCACTTGTGCTTTGTTTTTCTTGCCTTTCTGTTTTTTAAAAGATGGGAAACATTTCATCCATTCCTAAAGAAAACTCTCTGGTCGCATTTGGAAAAATTGTCTGATTATAGCTGTGAACCTATGTCAGAAACAGATGACATTTTATTGCAAAAATGTCTGGCCACATTATTCATCGGCATCTGAGGAATGGTGGCCTCTGAATGGTTCTCTGAATTATTATACAATCTTGCAGTTAGAGTTATTCTGTGAAAGAGCGGGGGAAATGATGAGATTCCTTACGTGCAAGCATTTATGTTGTTACATCAGGATGAGAAGAAGTCAGACAGTTGCTACCTTATGGTACAAGGGTCTGAAAAGAAACCCAAGAGAAAATCTGTTCTACAGGAGGACAAGGAAGGGAACGACAGTGAGGATATATTGCTGCAAACCTTAAATCCTCCTCTGGCCATGCTGGCTGTCCCTGCATCTGCTCTAACCACCCTCATGCAACTGATGTCCTTCCCTTCCATTGCCTCCTGTTTCTATACCCCAGCTCCTGACACTGAGGTGCGGGAAGTAGTCAGACTGACTCCCCGTTCTTATAGGATCAATCGGAAAATCTTGTGTTGGTTTCTAGGGCACAGCGACATGGTCTGGTATCGTCACTTAAGACCCAACTGGGCACTCAGTTTAGACCCGGAGCCACTTCCAGGGCAGGGCAATTTCCCATTATCCTGTAGGGAGCCTCAATGAGAATGGCCAGCCAACTGGGTTTTTGAGGATGCACAGTCCATTTTCAACCTCAGATTTGTTTAACTGGAAGGACTGAAACCCTCCATCTAGAAAGGATCCTTTTCAAATGACAGAATTGTTCACTTTCATTTTCACTACCCACCAGCTTTCACGGCAGACATTTGTATTCCCAACGTGATGCTTACCGGGCGATGAGAAGATGATGGTCATGGATAAAGCTAGAGAGGTAGCACACCAGCTCCACCTAGTGGACCCAAATGGCATATCCAAAACCCACTTGGCAGTACCCACTGCTGAACCAAACTAGGACTCCAGAGAAAGAGGGATGCTCTTAACAGAGTACTACTGTAAGTGCATCTTGGCAGGGCTTCAGAAAGGGGCACCAAAACAAAAGCGTGTAAACAAAATTCAAGAGATTCAGCAAAAACAAAGTAAAACCGCTCTGAGTTTTTGGAAAGAATATACTGTGCCTATAAACATTACACTGATGCAGACCCTGAGGCCCCTGAAAACACTTGAATGGTAAACATGAATTTATCAGACAAAGTCCCCCAGATAGCAGGAGAAAATTACAGAAACTAGATGGTACATTTGAAATGAATCCTTCTAAGTTGGTAGACATTGCTTTTAAAGGTATTTAACAGCAGAGAACAGAAGCAGAAAAAGGAAAACTCAAAGAATATTACTCAGCCATAAAAAAGAACGAAATAATGCCATTTGCAGCAACAGGGATGGACATAGAGATTCTCATAGTGAGTGAAGTTAAGTCAGACAGAGAAAGACAAATATCATATGATATCACTTATATGTGAAATCTAAAAACAAAGGGTACAAATGAACTTATCTACAAAACAGAAATAGAGTTACAGATGTAGAAAACAAACTTATGGTTACTGGGGGAAAGGGGGTGGGGAGGGATAAATTGGAAGATTGGGATTGACATATACACACTACTATATATAAAGTAGATAACTCAAAAGGACCTACTGCATAGCACAGGGAACTCTACTCAATACTCTGTAATGGCCTATATGGGGAAAGAATCTAAAAAAGAGTGGATATATGTATAACTGATTCACCTTGCTGTACACCTGAAACTAACACAACATTGTAAATCAACTATACTCCAATAAAAATTAAAAAAAAACAAAATGCCACTTTTCTGGCTGCCACATTGGATTCCAAAAGAGAGGTCAACTATCACTAGGCAAGGAAATATGCATGTATTATAAAGGGGAGGAACATTGGAAGAGGGGATGCCCCAGACCAAAGAAAAAGAGGATTGAGGAAAAGAAATGGGTTGAGCCCTCCCAGATGGTAGAGAGAGAGGAATGCTCAGATGATGAATAAAGCAGCCCAGGGGCTCCCCTGGATTTGTGGCACCCAATTCAAATATCCTCACCAGAGCCCCAGTTAAAACTGACAGTGAGGAACAAATTGATTGACCTTCTAGTAGACATGGGTGCAACCCATTCCATGCTAAAACACCAAAATGGCGCACAGAACACCTCAGTCCACCCCTGATCATTTTTACAATCATTGGAACGTCAATTAGGAGACCTGACAGTTTCTTGTATGTGTCTGAATGCCCTATGTCCCTCTTGGGTTGAGATCTCCTTTGTAAACTAAATGCTCAAGTGACTTTTTCGCCAGGACAACTCGATATATGGGTCCCATCAGAACACATTTTTTTTAAAATAATTAATTAATTAATTAATTTTTAACCGTGTTGGGTCTTCGTTTCTGTGTGAGGGCTTTCTCTAGTTGCGGCGAGCGGGGGCCACTCTTCATCGCGGTGCGCGGGCCTTTCACTGTTGCGGCCTCACCAGGGCTCGAACCCGTGTCCCCTGCATTGGCAGGCAGATTCTCAACCACTGCGCCACCAGGGAAGCCCAGAACACATTTTTAAACCTACAGATGGCTCTCATAGAAAACCCAGAGAAGGAGATGGAACTTCCTCCCCCTGAGGTCTACGAAAAGACCAAAAGTATGGGGTGCTGGCGCCCCAGGAAAGGCCAAAAATGCAAGGCCAATACAAATCCCATTAAGAAAGGATGCTGGGACACCTAACCTAAAATAATATCCTCGGATGCAAGAGGCCCAAAAGGGAATATAGCCAATTCCTGAGAGATTCTTAAAAACGGGACCGATTAGATCTTGCAAGCCCCCATACAAGACCCCTATCCTCCCAGTTAAAAAGCCAAACTCAGCAGAGTGTCACTTTGTTCGAGACTTCAGGGCTATTAATGAGACAGTCCAAGATCTGCACCTTGTGATCCCTAAATTCGTACACTCTGCTCACAACTATTCTGGGAGAATATGGCTGGTTGTCAGTTTCACACTTGAAAGATGCTTTTTCTTTGCATCCCTACTGCAGAGAGTCACAGCAGCTATTCACCTTCGAATGGCAGGACCCAGAAACGTGGGTAACCCAACAACATTGCTGGACAGTCTTACCTCAGGGGTTTAAAATTTCTCCTACTTTTTTTTTGGAGAAGTGTTGGCTAAAGACCTCCAGAACGTAACACTAGATGAAGGGTCCTTGCTCCAATATATGGATGAGTTGCTGATAGCGAACCCCACGTATGAAAAGTGTCTACAAAATATCATTAAACCTCTGAACTATTTGGCTGAATATGGATATAAAGTCTCTCCAGAAAAGGTCCAGCTATGTAAGCAGCAGGCCGTGTATCTGGGTTTTGCTCTCTCCCAAGGACAATGAGATCTATTGCCTGGCAGAAAAACAGGCAAGTGCAGTCTTAGGAGTACCTAAGACTCACAGACAACCAAGGGGGAATGGCAAGATTCTGTCGGATTTGATCCCGAATTATGGGCTCACAGTAAAGCCCCTCAAAAAGCTTTAAAAGAGTGCCAAATAGCCTCTGAAACAATAAAAATGAAGTTAATCTCAGCCCCAGACTTGGGGCTACAAGATTTGAAGAAACCTTTCAAATTGTATGTCCATGAAAGTCTTGGGGTACTAATTCAAGCTCTGGGAAGTATTCCTTGACCTGTTGTCTACTTCTCAAAATAACTAGATCGGACAGTTAAAGAATGGACCCCTTCATGGTATATGTCCCTCACCATGTCCTTTGTTTGCTAGAACAAAAGGGGGACTATTGGCTGACTTCTGGGAGAATGGGAAAGTATCAAGACATTCTCCCAGATAATCCCAGTGTAAGACCACAGGTCACATCGGCTCTAAATCCAGCCACATTTCTCCCAGTTAATGCTACACAATCCTCAGAGCGTGATTGCTTACATGTCATCGAGCTAGTATACTCCAGCAGACCAGACTTAACAGGCCAACCCTTGGCTGAGCTGAATTTGGAACTTTTCACCAGTGGGAGCAGCGTCATGGATCAAGGGTAGGCAATGCACTGGGTAAGGTAACCTTAGAGAAAAATATTGAGGAAAAAGCCCTGCGCCAGGGGAGGTTGGCTCAGAAGGCAGAAATCATTGCTCTGACAAGTACCCTCCTACTCACCAAAGGGAAGAAAGTGAGTATACACAGACTTTCGTTATGCATTCTCTGTAGTACAGGACAATCTGGAAGGAAAGGGAGCTTCTTGCTTCAAAAAATAAAGATATAAAACATGCTTCTGAAATCCTGTTACCACTAGAAGCGGTCTATAAGCCCTCACAAGTGGTCATAATGCATGGCCCAGGCCAGCACCAGGTGAGACTCATAATTAAAGGCAATCAGTCAGCTGACCAACCGGCAAAGAAGGCAGCAAAGGAAAGTGATTACCAAGCCATGATAGCTCACTTCTCCCACAAACTGATTTCTCAAAATATCAGCCAGTGTATTCAAAAAAGGGACAAAGAAAGGGCCAAAGCATGGGGTTTCCCTTTTGATTATACCTCCCCACGCTGGAAATGTAACGCACAAGGAATGGTTTTGATCTGTGAGGCCCTTTTGAGTACCATGTTACGACACATTCATAACAGTTCCCATTATGAAAGAGATGTCACCTAACAATGCATTCAGAAGTATATAATGAGGTCTAATCTGCAAAAGGGCATCCAGCAAGTCACTCAGAATCGCATGATAGGCCCCCTCAAATGGGAACTCAACATAGAGGAACCTGACCCACCGAGGATGGGCAAATAGACTTTACTCAAATTCCCCGAGCCCCAGGAAATTTTAAATCCTTGTTAGTGTTTGTACCTTTTTCATGATGGGTGACAGCATATCCCACCTGGACAGAAAAAAATCTCTGAAGTAGTTAAACCCTCCTTATGGAAATCACTCCCTAATTTGGATTGCCTAACACCCTTCAAAGTGACAATGGACATGCTGCAGTCTCTAGCATAACCCATCAAGTGTCTAAAGCATTGCGTATTGATTAGAAACTACATTCATCCTGATACCACAATCAACAGGAAAAGCTGAGAAAATGAATCATACATTAAAAAAAAAAGAGTATTGCTAAACGATGTCGAGACTAACTTCACTTGGGATAAGGCCTTGCCGGTTGCCCTGCTATGGATTAGAGCGGATTCCGGAAGCAAGCTTAAATTAAGCCCCTTTGAAATTTTGTGTGGCAGGCTGTTCCAGGCGTCTACCCAGGCAGGAGAATCCAGTGATGTTTTCAAAGGACCTACTACTGCTAATTATGTCAAAATTATAGCCACTATACCAACCTCTGTTTATAAGTTTGCTTCCAATAGGTTGCCTATCCACCTGAAGTGCCCCTGCACCCTGTTCAACCCAAAGACCTCATCGTCCTCAAAAGCTGCAAAGAGAAAGGACATGACCATCAGTTGGCTGTGAAGCGGACAGGATGGGGCCACGTGAGGTCTTGCTAACCACTTATGAGTGGTTATGAGTGAAAGCAGCTGGGGTTAAGCCGTGGACCCACCACATCTGTGAAGGCAGCACCCACAACCTCAAAGCACCAAGGAGCGCCTCTAAGCTAGAGGGAACTATAGTAGACAGTGGACTTGTGAGCCTCTGAAGATCTAAGATTTCTGTTCAAATAAAGACAAGTAATAAAACACATTATGTTCTGTGTTTTGACTATCCTCTGAGGACTTGCCTCCTTTTCCCCAGCTTGGAAAATGAATTCTTTAGTCGGAATTTCTCAGTCAATAGTCTCTTCTGCTAATCTATCCCATGGCTGGGTATGCTATCCCAAATCACATTCTGTTCGTCATCATGGGGATCGCTTTGTTCACCCCATTTACGATTTTTCCAGTGTCCCCTTGTGTTGGTTTAGAAATCCATGGAGCACCCGAAGAATAGTCTATTGGGTTCAGCTGGTACATCTACTAAATGAGGCTGTGACACCTTGTTTTTATTTAGGACTCCCTTTTCCTTACTTCATCAAAGATGCTTTTGAGTTTCTAGAAAGTGAGGGTGATTTCAGCTATAAACGAGAAACTACATTACTGATCTGCACTAATCACACTGATCCCTGGTTAAAAGAGAGCCATGCAGAGATTCTCTTCCAACGATTTTGTAGCCTGTGCCCCAGAAGGATCCTTCCTTGTGTGTCATTAGGAAAATGTACCATGGGCATATATTGCCTATGGAACAAACGGACAGAAGCCAATGTCTATTAGGGATTCCTACTACTCCTTTTTCAATCTACAATACATCAGAAACTGCTCATTGGACTAATTCCCTCCAGCTGTATCCTTCCGAGTTGCTGGAGTCCTCCCTGGGACATTCCTGACAGTTATTTCTTTGGATGTACTCTTCTTCCATGGTGGGGTGTAGTACAGCCCACCTTAGGAATTTGCCAAAAACCTTGGGAATCATTGCTAATAAGACTGCTTCTTTTCTTGCTAGTTTACAAAAGTCTTTAAATTCTCTAAGGTTGTGCTTGATAAATCACATTGCATTAGGTTATAGGCTTGCTGAGCAGGGAGGGGTCTGAATGGTAACAAGTTCCACATGCTGCATACCTGTATTAATTCTTTCTCTGGTATAGAGATTCATATTGGCAGAATTCAACAGCCGACTATTACGACAGATTTCAGACCATCAAAATGGAACTCACTGGGGAGACTGGTTTTCTGGACTGTTTTCCTGGGTCCCACAAAGGGTCCAGTCAATATTTTCAGGCATCTTTTAGCTTGGCCTGTCCCTTTTACTAATTGTTGTTCTTGTCTACCTCCAACTCAATGTCATTAAATGCGAGTTAAGATGTTGCTCAAAAACCACAGATCAGAGTGCAAGAGTGATGATGATACCTAACATAGGAATATTTTCAATTTCAGGTTGATCAATTTCATTCCGCAGTCACCCCTTCATCACCCCATTCAGAAGGAAGTAGCCACTTCCCACTAGATTGTGGAATGGTATTGACAGTGGAGAATTGTAACAGAAGAATAAAACTAACACCACCTTGAAACTGCCTCCCTCATTCTTTAGCCTATGTATTTACTTTAGCCCTGCAGGTCAAGAGTTAAACATTAGGGAAATGTTGCTTGTACCTAAATTGCTCATTAAGTTCCCTTAAGAAAGTTCCCATGCCAGGTCCCCAATTAGTTACGGATAAAATTTGTAGTTAAGTTTGCTTTCAGCCTAGAAACCTTGTGAATAAGCAGAGATAAGAGTGGTAAAGTAAAAACAACTGCTAACAATTGATTACAGCTAGCAACTTGAAGTTTTGCAGGAGCCTTATGATCTGGTCCAAGTGAGCAAACAGAAGAGCAAAGAATATTATGCTTTCCTTAAAGGCCAGGTGTCTCCAAGAAGTTTGCAACCAACCTTTACCCTTTAATCTTAAACCCTTCTGCTTCCCCTTTTCCATCAGCATAAAAGGAGCCTGAATTCTACCCCAAATTAAGAAGGTTCTTTAGGACATTTGTCTGCCACCTTCTTGGTCTGCTGGCTTTCTGAATAAAGTTGCTGTTCCTTGCCCCAAAACCTTCTCTCTCAAGTTATTGGCCTGTGGTACAGTGAAAAATTTGAGCTTAGACTTGGTAACAGACCCATCCTGTATTCACACCGAGGCCTCACTTTCATTCCCCCACCTTCTCACTGGCTGGTTTTACTTCTGTCATTTTCACCCTCTTAGGTATTTCCCTGCCTACCTTCAATGCCCTCACTAAACTTCCATTCTGGTTTATTCTTCCTTGGGTATCTTAATTTAGCCTTCATTTCTTAATTTTATCTTTCCTCACTTTCCTGAGTTCAATTAAAAAAAATTTCTCGCTGCTTTTTCCATTTCTGTTCTTAATCTTTGAACTTCTGGTTATAGGTGGGTAATCCTATCTTCAACTGCTCCTGTTACCGAACTAGCTTTGCCTTGCCTGACATGCAGCAAGCCAAACGCTAAGATGCTAAGGTTTCCAGCAGTTTCTTCCCAAGACAGCCCACAAAAGAACAAACCCACACCACCAGAAGGCAAGGGGCTGGGGTATTTATAGGATGACCAATAAAGAAGCAGGGTGGTGAGGTGGGGGGGGTGGGGCATCCGGGGGCAGGTGATTGGAAAAAGGTGCCGGAATCATTCTGCACAGGCAAACTAAGCTATGAGCCTCTGCAGGTTGGAAAGGTCACCAAGCAGCCATGTGTGCATGCTCAGCTAGAGTGTGGGTGGTCCTAACCAGCCTTAATGTGCTCTGCTGAACTAGATGCAGCTGAGACTCCAGGTTCCTGGGCAATAACTCAGGCAAACATCTTCTTGTTCAGGCTACCTGCTGCTTGGAGGACATGAAAGTGTTCAAATGACCTTGATTAGTGAAGGCAGGTGAAATGGATTTAACCCACTTTCCCTTGTTGGGTTATTTAATTCTGTTTGGAGTGTAGACATATTTTTCTGACTCATGATATTTTTGGGGGGGCGGGCAGAGGGTGAGATATGGGGGGTTTCCTCTATTCTATGAGTTTTACTTTTCCCTTGTTCATTTTCCTGATGTCGTGGTGTTTCACAATATACCCAACTTCATGGTATCCTTTCCCATTGTTCTAGCAAATGGAGACACATAGTTTTCTGCTTAGTTTTCATCTTGGGGTGGTTCTGAGTCCTCTTATTTTGTGATTCTCTTAAGTTTTGCAGGACTCGAAGTTTCACCCCTTTTCTTTTTTCCCTCGCTACCCAAGTGCCAGAGAACCCTTCTTTCTAACTTTTTACTTTTTTTTTCCCCCCCTGGAAGCTATACATTTGGAAGAGGATCCCTTTAAAACACATGCCAGGTGATTTTAAGGGAGTTGTGAGTACTTGGAAACCTTCCTGCAGGCCTGCTCAGGTCTGCTCAGGGGCTTCTTCTTCTGGGGGTCCCTCCACCTTCCCCCAAGCCCCCACTCCTTCCCCTGCCACTGGCCCCTCCTGCGTCCTCCTAGCAGTTTTTCTGGTCCTCCTCCTCCAGGACACGGAGGGGAGGGACTGGAGTGTGTGAAATAATTTCAGAAAATCAAAAGGCAGAAAATGCAGCAGAGTCACATGGTTCCTACTGCATCCTGGTGAGCGTGGACTTCCTGGCACACATATATTTGAAGTGACTTTGCATTCATCTGCTTTTTGATTTTCTGAAACTGTTTCATCAAAGAAAATGATAATAAACATTGTTCCGTAGGTGCCCAACATTTGCTGCATGATGAGAATTTTAAAAAAAATAAACTGAGTTAAAATTTTGAGGTGATATATTTCTAATGCACAATATTTGGAGACCAGACCTATCTCTTAAATTCCAGACAGATTTATCCAACTCTATTTCCACCATCTCTGGGATATCCTACAGATATTTTGTGTTTAATCCTGGCATCCACACCTACCTGCACGGGCACTAGGCAAGGGACAAAACCAGGATTATTCCAGAAAGAGTAAGAAGCAGCACAGCATGGTATAAAAAGCATAATGCTTTTGGCCAGACAGACCTGGGTTCTCTCTCATTCTCTCTATCTCCACACCCTCCCTTTTTTTTTTAGTTTGAGAAAGAAAAAGTGAACTCCTGGATCCATACTTTCTTTTGTTGAAAATGAAGAAAATATTCCCTTTGCTTATCTTGGTGATTAAATAAAATTCTATATTTAAAGCATGCAATAGAGAACTTGAAATAGAGTTATGAAGTAAAGAGAACTATTAGTCAATAAATATCTAACATGAAAAATTATGCTGTTTTAAATTGTGTTCCTGTTTTCGGGTAACAGAATCTTAGTTCCTGAGCTTGGGCTGGGATGTTCTAGTCCTCTCCTATTTCCATCTTCATCCCACAAAATGTTTTATAGCTGATTTAACTAATCCAACATGTCACCTTTCCCAGCTCCACCAGCTGTATCTTTAAGACATTTGGTCCCTCTTTGGACAATTTGGCAGAAAAGGCTTTCATTGGCATTCTTGACTCGTCTATGATTTTTTGCTTCCTAAAGGTAAATCATGAATTTCATATCTTCGTCCAGGAGCTGCTGATACCAGTAAATGTAACTGTGTTCTTTCACTGGGCTGCATCTCAGTGTTGCCTGCTGTACTTTGCCCCTGACCAGGTGTCTTGGGTTTCGGGTAATGCGAACATTCGTGGGACCTCAGAGCAGAAGAGATTGCATGAGACAGAGTCTTAATAGTAGAGGAAGTGAGTACCTTACAATGAAGCAACCCAAGGGGAGCTCTCAAAAATCTTTGAAGTCTCCTGCATTCATTTAAAAATTCACAGGAATTTTGTTTTATACTCCATAATGCAATTATGTCTTTTTGTATGAATGTCAATACCTTTCAGAAAATCTCTGGGCAACATGGCGGTCCAGGGCATATTTGAGACACAGCTACAGAGCCACAGATAAAGCCGAGTGATACTGACCCATCAGCCCAGAACTGATGGAGAACTCCGGTTATCCCAGGAGCCGATAACCCCCCAGCACAGTAGTCTGCTGCCTGTGGCAGGGTTGGGCAGGAATAGGAGCCTGCAGGCAGGACCAGGAAGGGTGTTTACTGCATCAGCTCGTGGAGCTAGATCTCAAAGCTGCCTTTTATGAGGCAGATCTTCCTGTGAGGTCACCATTTCCAGTGGATCCTATTGTCTCTAGAACTAATCTTGTACATCAGTTGAATGGAACCTCTTTTTTTCTTAACTATGCACACAACCTGGTTTAGAATGTGTCAGTATGGGGCATAGTGTTCAGAGATGAGTACCTTCATTATTGGTCCTTAGCTTCTGAAACAGTTTGTACCGCTTCCCTCTCCACTTTTTCTTATCTTTCATTCCTTTATTTTCTTTCATTGGCTTGTATCATCTTTCCATTTTCTGTTACTGAGTAGAGGTAGTGAGTAGAGGTGACCACATGTGATATTTAGGTACACATATTGAGAGACAGGGAAGTGGAGACCAGGATTTCTGGCAAAAAAATTAGAGATAGGAAATGATTTGACTCACTTTCCTTCTTGTCTCCACCTCAGCTAAGCAATGGTTTCAAGCATCTTGAGGGGACATTATTTTATGGTTTATAATTCACTCTTCTCATCTTTTGTTATTCTACTTGAATTTTTGATGTAATTCAAAGAACAGTTGTTAGAGAAACCATAAACTCTCCCTCTCAAACCTTTTGTCCCCTGTTTCTATTTATTTGTATTATTCTCTTCAATCATGAATGGAATACCTATGTGTGAGGGCTCTTCCTTCTTTCCATTCTTCTTTCCTTCTTTCCTACCCTGTGGTAGTAAATGAAAATTATATGAAAGGAAGTTGCAAAGAGGAATAAGGCACAATCCCACCCTATTAGAACGTACAGGCTCCCTGGAGGAGATGTAACCTGTACATCTAGGATGCTTCAAGGCTTCAAATAATAAATAAGATCATGGTAAATTTTAGTGTCCAAATAACCATGGCTTAAGGCCTCCTTTTATTAATTTCAAGATCCTAGGGCCTCCTTCAAAGGGTCTCTGTTATTTGGGGAGGTATTCAGTAGGCTTACCCAAATGTACACTTCAATCAGAACTCAGCTGCCATCACCACTTAATCAGCTCAGTTATTTCTCCTGGAAATACTCCAAATTGTTCATGAGTGCTATTGACGAAAATGCCCATCACTGAACACACACAACTAGCCTGAATGGACTCTTCCTGGGTGCTGTCAGACCCAGAATCCTCAGGCTGCTCTAGGGCGGTGGGTGAATGGGTTATCTCCCCATCATCTCTGAGGTGTTCTTGTTACTTAGGGTCCAAAGCAACTCTGCTTACGTGCAGAATCTCACCAAGCAACTTGTGAATGTTTCCATCAGCTGCCGGTGATCAGTCTTCCGTCTTTCTGGGTTTAAGCCCAATCAAGCGGGTAAGATAAGGAGCAGGTGCCTTAGCATTCCTTTTCACTCCCTCCTGTTCACTACTGCATGTTCCAAACCCAAACTTGTCGTTCTGGTCTTAGTTACCAATCAAACATCGGGATGAGTTATCCATAGATTTAAGCAGTAAACTGTGTGTTGGAATAGGAAGCGTTAAAGAGCACTGGTCCTGATGTTCTGGTGGGAGTGACGGTGATAAACTGGTGGAGGCTGACAGCTCTGATGTCTCAACTCCGCAGCTCAAAAGGCTGTGGGACAATTGCTATAATGTATGTAATTGCCTTTGGCACCTGAAACTTACCTGGTCAAAGCTTCACTTTCAGACCTTCAAACTTGGCTCTTTTGACAAAATAGCAGGTACTTCCCCTCCACCACAAGCACACAAAGGGCTAAAGATTCATTTCAAAGGCTAAAACCTCAGAAGACAGCCCTCACTTTTTTCCCTCATTCCCTCTCGTTTGAAGCCCTGATAATGTGCCCCTACTCTTCAATTGAGGGAACATTTCTTAACAGGGTCCAAGTTGACTAAACTACAGACAGGTGGATAATAAAAATTAATTTGGGAAATACTGAGTAAGTTTAGGAGATAAGTCGGGCATAAAATATCATTTAATTTCCCTTATCTGTCTCCAAGCATGTCAATTATTGGCTTAAACACTTTGCCAAACACTTTTGGATTTCCTTTCCATTGTTATTAGTATTATAAACTTCAAAGTTGCTAAGAGACTAGCTTTTAATTGCTCTCATCATTAAAAAGAAACAATAATTATGTGATGTGATAGAGGTGTTAGCGTGACACTACAGTGTTATAACTACAGTAGCCATATTGTAATATATAAATGTATCAAATCAACACCTTGTATATCTTATACAATCTTATATGTTAATCACACCTCAGTTTAAACACAGTTTTATTGAGGTTTAACTGACGTACAAATAAACTGCACACACTTAAAAAAGTTTCACATAGGTATGCAAATGTGGAACCATAACCACAATTAAGATAGTGAACTTATCCATCACCTCAAAAGGTTTCTCTGTGTCATGTTGTAATCCTTCCCTCCCAACCCTTCCCACCTGTGCCATCCCTAGGCAATCACTGGTCTGCTTTCTGTCAATATAGATGTGTTTACATTTTCTGGATTTTCATATAAATAGAAAAATATATTGATAGTATGTATTCATCTGCATCTGGCTTATTTCCATCATCGTAATCATTTTGAGATCCATCTATATTACTATAATCATCAATAGTTGGTTAATTTTTTAGGCCACCTAAAGAGTGCATTTACTGAGAAGCTTGTAAAATGTTTTATACTTTTAGCAGATTGACAAGTTCATCAGTAAAGCTGACACACAATACAAAGTAGACAACACATTCTCCTATTCACAATGATATCTCTTGAAAACATACTCTTTTTCTCTGAAATTCAAGCTAGAATATTTGAATCTTTTTAGGTTGAGTGATGTGCAACCATCACTACCATGTAGTTCTAGAACATTATCGTCACCCTAAAAACAATCCTGTACCAATTAGAAGTCACTCCCTGTTCATTCTTCCCTGGAGCCCATGGCGACCATTTGATACTGCCCTCTGCTGGGGAAGGTGGGGGGAGGAAAAGCTGATGTGTGCCTTTACATGGATGTGTGTGCATATGTGTGCATGTGTGTGCATGTGTGTGTGTGTTAGCCTTGAAATGTGGAACAGCAGTGGGTGAGGCCACTGGTCATGAAAAAAGGAAAAAGATAGGTTTTGTTTTGTTTTTTTCATTATAAGGATATCCATGTGGATACATCAAATGTACCTCAATTTCAAAATGATCCAAACTGAATTTCTTCACTGAATGTTCTCTTTCATCTCTGCTCCCTAGATGTGTCGATCATCTTGTTATTCTTGAAACCTAAGGGTCATCTTTGTCTCTTTATTTTCCTTCACCTCTTACAACAGATAAGTGTTAAAATTCTGTCCGTTCTCCACCTCAAGAATCCATTCTCCTCTTTTTGAACTAGGCCCCGTTCTTGGGCAGTCCTCAAGAGCCCAAATTTAGCAAAAATCCTGCTAAGTCAGTTAGCCAGAATCTCCCACCTTCAATATCTGGCTACCCTTAATATCTGACTTAATTCCTCATCTCCCCCTGCCCCCCAGATGATGTCTGATCATCCTGGCTTGCCTTCAGCAAGAACTCAGGTAGCTCAGTTTAGCCAGAAGCCCTCTTAGTGTTTCCTGGTGTTTCCTCTTAGTAAATCTCCATCTACTGACCCCCTCCACCTCCCTGCTCCTTGGCTATAAATTTCCACTTTTCCTTTTTTATTTGAGTTGAGCCCAATCTGTCTCCCCTACTACAAAACCCCGTTGCTGTAGTTCCACTGAATAAAGTCTGCCTTTTCATTTTAATAAGTGTCTGAGTAAAATTTTCTGTAACACAATTCACTGAGATAATAAACAGTTTGCCTTTCACAGAGAGATGCTGCAGTTTGTGTCATGATCTACAATGGCCATATAATTTGTTGTCCAAAACGAACCCTTTAATATGTGAAATAGGGTACTCTTAATAATGATGCCAGGACAACAGGCCTGAATCAGGGTCGCTATGTAAATCAGAGTGTTTGATCTCCTTACATGGTCGACTTTCTGACACGCTCCTTTACTGCCAACTGGCAGCAGTTGGGGAGACTTCAGGAAATATATACTAGTTTCTGTGACAGGAACACGTTTCAAGTCAGCATCCATGTTGAGGCACGTAGCGATGTCCTATAATGCCCCTTCCAAGCAGATGTTCTCTGGATTGGTGTTGTCTACCTGTATAATTATGCTCAGTTATTGTCAGATGGTCATGTCATGTCTTCCCCAGCAATCCCTGTGGTCACGGGTGTGGGGAAAAAATGGAGATATACCCTGAGTCAAAAAATCATAGTCATGTCGGATCTTGGAGATCCAACAGATAAATGGATCTTGCAAATAAATGGTGCAAGTCTCTAATTTGAAAGAGAACACTGAGTCTCAGGGAGTTGAGGGCATCTGCCGACGTCTTACAGCTTAAAATAAAAAAGGCAGAATTGCGATTAGGAAGCAGGTTTCCTGAATTCCTAATGTGTCTGTGGATCTGGAGCCTATGAGAGAGAAGGGAGGAGTTGAGGGGTTGAAATCATAGAGTATAAATTCATGCTTCCCTGGGCAGCTGTACCAGGATGTGAGATTTGAATTTCCTACATAATCTCTGAGTGGGGTGTTACTAATCAGTTTCTCTGTCTTCCTTCCTCTCCAGAAGACTGTCGTTGCTCTTCCCTCAGTTATTCCTATTTAACCATTTTAAAGGACCGTCGGTCTTGGAGGGGCCAGACCTGAGATAACAGGACTATTATAAACCCCTGGTAGTCTGCATTCTGCGGTTCCACGTAGAGGTCATCACCTCCGGAGGGTACGTTGATGGAGAAAGAGTTTGCAGGGCAGTTGTCTTTGACGTAAACTCAGAAGGAATTTCTTAGCATTTTTGAGATATCAACCTCAGCTATCTGGTCTCTCTGTACTTGAATCTGGCTGGGGGCGGGGAGGGGTCTTTATTCCTAAACTCGCAATTCACAGACTGCCTAATTCTGCATTACTTTTAGGAATTTCAGAAGCCCGGGCCCCAAAGCATGCCCATCATGATCATTTAAGAGATGGTTTATGGTCCGGCTTCCTACCGGCAGCAGCTGGAGCAATCAAGCTGCTGCTTCTGAGGCAGGAGGACGGGGAATCGCCTTTTCACACGTCTTCCTAGAGCTCAGGGGGAGGAGAGAAACCAGGGACCTCGCACACTGGAAGAAACTGACTCCGCCACGCGGCGCCGCCCATGCCGCCGCGGCACAGAGATGCACAGCCGAGTCCCCAGCTCCGCGGGATGGAGCTTCAGGGTGGAATAGGTGTCATTGGGTCTTTCAGCTGAGAATCGTTCCTTGGGCATCCTGACTCAGCTGCGGTGGTTTGGGAATGAAAGGATATCAGAAACTCCATTTCCAGCCCCAGATTTTGTTGATACCAGTAAACAAATAGGTGACCAGAAATTGGATCACATCTGAGACTCACCCCTTGTCCTATCTCTCTGCTCCAGTGGATGGGGTCTGACTGACTCCAGGGACTGCATGTCCTGTGGGAGGAGATGGAGGCATCGAGAGTGGTCCTACAGTAGCTCCAGGAAAACATCTTCTACACAAGGTCTCATGCACTCCTGAGCTCCCCTAGGAGGCAGGGGTCACCCAGTAGAGGAGCTGGTGTCCATGGCAGGGTCGGGGCAGGATGAGCTTTCCCAGCAATGGTTTCTGAGGCACAGCAGCCAAGAGGAATGGAGGTTCTGGGCTCCCCTGACAACACCCACAGACTCAGGGGTACCTTCTGCAGGAGATGGGGAATCCTTGGTCCAGATGTTCGGTGTCTCGTTTATTTTGTTACATGGATGGTGTAAACAGGCCCCAAACCCACTTGAGGGCTCTTAGGGAAGTTGAAGTTTAAGGAAAACATAAGAGGAAGTGGAAAAGGGAAAAGAAGAGAGTGAAAATAGAGCAAGAAGAAAACGATAGAGCTCTACACAAGTTTGCAATTCTATCGATCTTAGAAAGTTCTCTTGGCAGAAGTTCTCAACGTTTCACATGAACAAAAATCACCAGGGACTAGGCAAAATTATATGCATTCCTATAACCCTCTTCCAGAAATTCTGTCTCTGTCCTAGAATTTACCTGTTTAACCTAACACTCAGGTGAGGCAAGTTGTCTCAGATCACATTTTACAATTTTTTTGAGTAGAGATTCTTAATAGGCTAAACTAACAAAAACAGAGCACTTAATGCATTAAATTACATTAAAATGTAAGTAGAACAAGAAGAATTATCCTGGGAAAGAGAATATTTACTGGATAAATTTAGGTTCTGAGAATTGCATTAAAAGAAAAGGATCAATAGGAAATGAGAAACCTAATTGAAGACGATGTAAATGAAGCTGAGAGAAATTTCCAGGGCTTAGGGTATAGTCAGTACTGTCAAATGCTTCAAAGAAATCAGGCAGGCAGAGAAACAGAAATGTCTTTTTTCCAGCATGTATATAATTTTAATGTTTAGGAGAATAGTTTCATAAGAATGGAAATATTCCCCTAAAAAGCTGAAGATAGCATTCAAAGGAGTGACTCTTTTGCAACAAAAGCAAAGGTGTTCGTGATCAAGAGTAAGACTGGATTTGGAGAGGAACACAAATGACAATATGGGGCACTTATTTTTGAGCTTCTGTTTCAAGGGGTCAGAATGAAATTTTGCCTGAGAAAAGAAGAATTATATCTGGACTTCTGGGAGTAAAGCAACTGGGTTCATCTTATACTGAAATAAGAGCAGATGTGACTAGAAAGAGTGCATAAAAAAGCCTCGTGGTAGGTGGTGTAGAAATGACCAGTTTTGTGAAAGGAATGGATCATCAAATTTTAACAGAGGGATTTTGAATTCTCTATCTGCTCTATGTCATGGCAATGACCTCCCTAGGTCCTCTCACTTACACTGATGTGGAATGTATTGTCCCTCATTACACTTTGGATCAGATACCTGAGGATTCTTCAACTGTCTGAATATCAGTTTTCAGTTGTCTGCGCATCAGGTATTTTTCCACTGAGAACATATTAATCTGTCTCCTCCCTCAACTCCATAGAAACAAATTAGTGACTGTGGGGTCTGACATGGTTACACTTAAAATTAACGTGCTTTTTGTGTTACCTGGATTTCACTCCTTAAAAAGAAAGTAACCAGTGTTTTCGCTTGGTCTGACATTATTCTAAAGACTAAGGATTTGATCCCTTCTCTAATTCTTTCTCTTTTCCTATCCAGCAAATGCATTGATTATCCTTCACACCTCATGTGTGACAGACATCTCTTGGGTGACCCGGCTCCTAATTATAGAATTCCTCTCTTTGGAATCCTTGATCCATAAGGCCAAAGTGACAGACCCTCAGCTGCCATGTTGTTCAAAATAACTCAACTCATTTGACCAATGTACTTTCCAAAGCATGTTTCTGAGTAAAACAGGATCTTATTTCCCCCCTATTTTCTGGATTTGGAATCTAGCATGAGAGAAGGTTGGTTCTTCTCAATGTGGCTGGAGGGCTGCCATCTGAATCTAGAATCATCTGCTACTATGAAATCTAAGAAATAGAGGAAAGGGGGCAGGCTTGCCTGCACGGCCGGGCTGGGGACCTGCGTCCCCCGGCGAGCAAGGCTGACTCCTTCGGCTTCATGAGACCCCAGGCTTCGTGAGACCCCAAGCCGGGACGCCAGACCCCTCCAGAATGAAGGTCTTCCTGCCTGTGCTGCTGGCTGTCCTCCTGGGTGTGGAGCGAGCCCACTCCCTGGTGTGCTTCTCTTGCGTGAATAAGAACAGCAGCTGGTACTGCCTGAAGCCCACCGTCCGCTCCGATACGGACAGCTACTGTGTGACCATCTCTGCATCCGCTGGCATCGGGAACGTGGTGGACTTGGGCTACACCCTGAACAAGGGCTGCTCCCCGATCTGCCCCATCCCGAGCGTCAACCTCTGCGCGGCGTCCGTGGGCAGCCGCTGCTGCCAGAGCTTCCCGTGCAACGTCAGTGCGGCCGACGGCGGGCTGCGGGCCAGCGTCACCGTGCTGGGCCTCGGGCTCCCGCTCAGCCTGCTGTCGGCTCTGCTGCGATTTGGCCCCCAACCGCCGAGACCCTGTGCCCAGCCCAGACTCCCAAAGCTCAGGAAGAAAGGAAAGCCCAGCCCCTCCGAGACCCAAGAGGATCTCGAAGCCTCCTCCTCTGATTCCTCACCCTGCTGAGCCCACCCTCTAGGCCCTGGGGCCCCCTAGGTCCCCCTGCCCTCTGCACCCACACCCCTGCCAGCTACCCTTACTTCCCGGTCAGCCTTCCAGGGGGAACCTGGGAACGGAGCCTGAGGGTCCTGGAGTCAGAACTGAGTCCCAGGGACGTGCTGGGAGGGACACGTGGTCCCAGGCCTGCCCCTGTGCAGGCCCTGTCCGCCCGCAGGTGCATAAGATGCGCTGTGTGGACAGGCGTGTGGTCCGCGTGCCCTGCCGGGCGTGGGTGGGTGTGTGGCCAGGTCTCGGCCTGTGTCGGGGGGAGGGGATGGGAGTAAGCGCCAGGACCCCGGCATCCGCAGCCCCTAGAGCCCCAAGCGCCAGGACAGAACCCCTTTCCCTGGCACCTCTGCACACCTCATTTCACTCACTTCAAGGGCAGCCTCTGGGGAGACAGGGCTGTCACTGTCCCCAGGGCTAGGCTGCTGACCCAGGAATCTGCTCCCAGCCCGAAATCCAGCTGCGTCTCAGGCCCCTCCCTCCACCGCCACACTGGAGCCCTCCCGCTGCTTCGGTGCCGCAGATAAACACAGGTGTTCCCACCCTTTCCCGCTCTGGGTGTGGCCCAGAGCCCGAGACCGCCCCTCCCATCAGGGTCCTAACGACGGGGAGGGGGCAGCAGAGACCCAGAGCCTCAGGTGTAGGGGGTCCGGGGGTCCCCTGCGATCGGGCACCACAGTGAGGCCCACTGGGAGGCAGTGGGGAAGAGAGTTGCCTGAGTCCACAGCTAGCTGCCCTCGGCCGGGCAGGGTTGTTCGGGAAGTTTATCCTCCGGATAGGACTGGACTGGACAGAGAAACCAGCGGAGGTCAGCCTGCTTCTGGCTGGAAGGCAGGACCCTGCAGAGGGAGGGATGGGGTTGGGCGGGAGGGGACCCCCCCCGGGGGTTCTGGGACTTGGGTACAGGGTACCTGGGCCAGTCAGGCTGAGGAGGACACAAAGCACGGCGGGGGGTGAGGGCGTGGAGGCAGGAGCTCAGTAAGTGGGTGAGCCAGACATCCATCCCAAGGGCCTATGGGAGCAGTGTGGGGGGGAACTCCCCTGGGAAGGCCTGGACCCCGGCTGGAGGGCAGGGGTGCTGTTCCCCGAGCCAGCAGCCCTCCCTGCTGCACGCCTACTCCCCCGGCAAGCCCGACTGTGGTCTGTGGCTAAGCCAGGGGTTCCCAGCATCTGCAGTGGGGGAGTGTCTGAGTTCTAAGCCAAGGGGATGCTTTGATTGGGCTGGTGGCCGAGGAGGAGCAATGAACTGAGGGCTGCAGCTGGGTGTCCTGTGGAGAGTGATGTGTTTATCCCTCAGGAGGCTGTCACATCTCCCGGGTGGCGGGAGCGAATGCAGCAGGGCTGGGTCCAGGCTGGCCAGAAGCTCTGACGTGCCTGGGTCCAGGGTCCAAGCATCGCTGTGCAGCAGGGCAGGACAGTGGTCACTGCGGAAGCTTGGGCTCCAGCCCATATCCCGGGTCCCGGTCCCAGGGGCAGGTGAGCAGCTCTGCACAGGATGGGCCCTGTGACACACATGAATGCAGTGGCCTCAGTGTCACTGCCACCAGGAAGATGCCAGCCAATACACGGGCTTGAGCACCAATGCAGTGATAGAGCTCCAGGGAGGGACGGGAGGAGGGGTCTGCCCGGGGAAATCAGGGTGATCGAGCGGGACAACGAGGGGAAGGAGATCCAGGCCCAGCCAGCATCTTGTGGAAGGGTCCAGAAGCACATCACAGCAGTCTGGTTGAGACTCAGGGGGTGGTGGAAAGGTTGAGATTCACTTGAGTGGGTCAGACCAGCATTAAAAACCAAAGCAAGAAAAAGAATTCAAGGGGATGAAATCAGAATGTCCCCCAGGAATGCTGGTTACCCCTGGAGTTCGGAGTCCTGTAAACAGAACGTTGCAGGGACTTCCCTGGAGGTCCAGTGGTTAAGACTCCTTGCTCCCACTGCAGGGGGCACGGGTTCTATCCTTAGTCGGGGAACTAAGATCCCACATGCCTGCCTTGCAGTGAGGCCAAAAAACAACAACAAAAATGCTGCCCACCATTCCAGTTCCACAAGGATTAAATTGCAACCCCCTGCAGTCGCCCAACTGCAGAGTGCCCTGAGGCGAATTCAGGATGGGGGAAAGCAGGAGTAAGCATGCTGTGTTTTGGATGTGGGCCCCTAGTTAAGATGTGGATCTAAGGGAGAATTTCAATGACCACTGATTCTTGCATCTTCCCAAACACAGAAAGCACTAAAATCAGTAACTTGAGATGTCTGTCTTTTGTGATTAGCAGTAATCTTTTACCAAGATGTATGCTTGACCACCTGTATTTCCCAATCAAAAAACTCATATATACCCTTGCTCCTCCCCTACCTCTTTAGAGCATTTCCTCAGAGCTACTGAGAGGCTATCTCCCCAGGCCAGAGTCCTCAGTAAAGTCCCTGCAAAAACCAGAAACTCACTGTGTAAGCAGATAGGTTAGGGGGTCCTCAGAGAAAGAGAACCAGGAATGGCTTTCTTGACATAAGAAGCCATTTTGGCCTAAGCCATTCTGTGATCTAAGCCTGGCCGCAATGCTTCTCCTTGAACAGGTCTCGGTCATCAAAGGAATATACATAATAGTATATCTTTGAGTTCTGTAAGGAACTAAGGCCCCCCCCAGGAGGATTATGGGTGGAGGATTATGTTGACCCTTCTGACTTCAATCAGCTCAAGCTTGGACTCCGTCAACCTTTGCCCTGATTCTATACTGAATAATCCTCTGCTCAAGCCCCTTCATGAATATGCACAGACCCTTAGCTTAAAAATTCCCCAGTGTCGCTGTTGGGGAGACTCTGCTTTGGGTAGGATCCCTGGTGTTCTCCTTACTTGCTGCCCGTAATACATCCTTCCTTCTCCTGCTCTTTGGCTTGGTTGTGCCTTTTGGCTCCACACCTACCAAGAGGTGAGCCCAGTTTCCAGGCAACAACTGCTTTCACATTGTGCATTTTGTTTGCTTTGTTTATTGTTGACAGTCCCCATGTAGAATGCATCCACTGTGCTATTCACTCAAAATAAATCACAAGAGACTTTGCTAAAAGGACTGAGACCAGCAGGGTGGGGCAGTGGTGGTGATAGGGACAGAGTGAAGGGACAAAGTAGGTGATTAATAATTACTCCCACTAAGGGATCATAAGTAAAGAAAAAAGTATGGGAGACCCCTGTAAGTTAATGATCACTCAAGAAAGCAGGCATGCTTAGCATGGAAACCAAGCAGGCCTGCCTAGCAACAAGACCTTGAAGCAGAAGCACAAGACATGCCCCAAAGCAATGGTGGAATGAGACCCACATCCTGCCCAGTGATGTCAGTAAGTTAATGATCCCTAGGACACATTCCTCTGCGCACACTTAAAACAAAAATATAGGGAAAGGTGACATTATACTGAAACCTGAGATGATTTACCGCATTTTAGTATATGTTACCACCTTTTTGCCCATTTCCATAGCACCATGACAGTCCTGGTTTGACCATGTAGGGACAAGAAAACTTTCCTGCCTGACGTGGAGGAGGAGCTGATGACGGAAGTTTGACGTCTACTCAAGGATGAGGAAGACGTGGTCTTCTTCCCCTCCTCACTTTTTCTACATTATAAAAATGTAGCCCACCCAGCTTTCATCACGGTGCTCCCTTGCCTGCCCGCTTGTATCTCTCACAAGCGTCCTATACTAATAAACATTTTCCTTACCTGTCAAAAAAAAAAAAAAAATAGAGGAGACAGTTTATAATAAGGGAGAATAAATGGAGCCAACAAGGTGGAAAAAAAATGTTATCAAATCCGCCATGTCACAGTTCCAGGACTTCATTCCAGAGAAATGCCTGTGCTCTTGTTTTGAGGTTTTATAGGATATACATTTAGCCTTGTAAGAAATTTCCATTTGGCTTAAGATAGCTCTAGTTGGCTTCTGTTATTTCCTTTCAACCTATTATACCACCTGCTTCCTGAGCTGAGCCCAGATTGAGTTTGTGCATTAAGATTAGCAAATATTTATCACTGTGGAATCACTGCTGGCACAAAGATACACGGCTGAATCCTGCAGCTCCGCAGGCTGGATCTCCAGGCTACAGGGTGAGTTTGGGGGGCACTCAGCTGAAAACCTCTCCTTGGGCATCTCTGTTTCATCCAAGACTTTATTATTTTGGAAGGAAATCAAGAACTTGAACTCTTTTGCCAGGATCTGTCGATACCAGGAAACATAAACGTCTCCTTTTCGTGGAACACAATACATTTTCACTTTCTGTCCTTTCCCTTGGACCAGGTGCCCTGGAGTCTGGCTGACTTCTGCCTCAAGGAAGCCTGTGAAGAAAGCACACAGAAGTTGGAGACTTAGCCCTTGAGGGCGTCTGATGACATGGATGAAAGGCTTAGAGCAGGGGGCTGAAAGGTCAGAACAGGGACTTACCTGCACCCAGGAGACAAAGGACAATGAAGCAGGTGAATTTTGGGCACATGGCAGAAGTAGGAAAAGGGCAGAGTCAGGTGGCTTTCTCTCAGGTTCTTACATCCCGCATAAGCAGCTTCTCTGTGACGTGATCACTTCCTAGAACCCAATAATCTTTATATAAAGACATGTTGGCTTTTGCCACAAAGGAATCACTCCTTTAGATGCCATCTTCAGCTTTTTCATGGAGTATTTCCATTCTATATATTCTTATGAAAATATTCCCCTAAAGAATAACATTATGTATTTTCTAGGACAAAAACTTATTTTTGTTTCTCTGTCTGCTTGATCTCTTTCTAGCATTTGACCACACTAACTGTAGACTATCCACTAAGTCCTGGAAATTTCTCTTCCCTCAGTTGCATTCACATTACTTTCAATTAGGTTTCTGATTTCCTATTATTTTTTTAAATGCAGTTACCAAAACCTAAATCTATCCATTAAATTTAGAATCCTGCTGTGTACAAGCAAAAAAAATGTAGAATATATGAAACAACTGTACTCAGTCATTGGAAAACAGGCAGCACAAGACTGTGATTCTTCTAAAACCAGAAAAAATGGGGAAATGTCTGCGCACAGTGAGGAGGGAAAAACAGAACATGTAAATTTTGTGATGAGACAGAGGTTAAAAGACAGAGGGGACAAAGGCCACTAGAATTTGTGAGGAAGACTACCAGAGAGGAAGAAGCTACACAAAGAACTCCAGAAATCTTCATAGGGATCATAAATTTTTGTCTCAACAGTAATGTGTCTGTGTGGAATGAAACTAACAAGCGTTAGAGAGAAACCACAGAAAAGATTCACCAGCACCCCCAGAATGGCCATGCTTTTGTAGTGGGACAAAATTAGGCTAGAGCAAGAGTTGGCAAATTATAGCCCAGGGCCTGTCCACCTGTTTATGTAAACCGTTGCGTTGGGATGGGAAGCACTTCCAGAATGGCAGCATGAGGAGCTTTGAATACCTGATTTCCAGGGAAAACAACATAATTGCTGAAAATTTAGAAACAAGCACTTAAAGCCTCTGAAAATTGTCCCAAGAGCATACAGCAAATGGAGAAACAGTTACTCAAGAAAATCCACTAAATCTCAGTAAGAGCCATGAGTCTGTGGCATCTGAGCCATGACTCCCTCCCTCCTGCTCTGTGACAGAAGCTCTACCCCACATGCACGTGGTCCAGAACACAGGGATCCTCCAGTTTCTCCTGGGGAGGAGCCAGCTGCCAGCACGCCTTACCCCCACCAGCTCCACAGTGTAGAAACTCTGTTCCTGGCCAGTCCAGCCCAGAGGTCTGGACTCCCTTCCTCCACCCAGCACCGACTCATAGGGTGAACTCTCTATTCCAGAAACAACTGGCCAAGTTGTTCTGGAATCTTCCTCTTTCTGGCTTGCTCATAGGGTGGAGGTTCCACGCTGGGAGGCACAAGTCAAGAAGACCAGGGCATCCCACCCCACCCAGGGACCCATTCAGACAGCAGAGGGGTATCATTCCAAGAGAAGCGAGCTGTTGTCCCTGCCCCCCCATGGCGAGGGGCAGGCCACGACGGCACTGAGCTCTACAGCTCTACTTTGACTTAAGGACCAGCCCAGCCTTGCTAAGATTTTCTTAGAACTATATTGCAGCCTAAGACCTACTTTTCTTCCTTTCTCCCTTTTCCTCCCTTTCCTCCTTTCCTCCTTCCCTCTCTCCTTACAAGGCCAGATCTGCATCACAGCTGGATGACTTTCCCAGCCCCCTTGGCTTCCTTTCCATTTTCCCCCGACAGGCATTTTCTCTAATAAATCCCTTGCATGATTAGCCCAGGCTTGGCTAATTTACTTCTTAGAGGACCTGAACTAATGTATCTTTCTTAGGTGAGTTTGGGGCCTTCAGCAGGGGTCATAGTCAATGCTAAGCTCTGCGGAAATAACTGTCAGTTCTGGAAAATCGTTGGTTCCTGTAAATCCATCTGATGGCATTGGATCGTCACAGAAGTTGTACTCATATAAGATGCCCTTGTATGGCTGTTGGGAAATAAAATCCCTGAGTGTAAATGAGAGAGATTAGAGGAGGCTGCAGCTGGGATGAGATGTAAGCCAGAAGAAACCACTCACTCCTGGATCAGTGGAATCTTGTAGCTCCTATCCTTCTGTGACTGGCTTATTTCACTTAATATAATGTCCTCAAGGTTCATCCATGCTGTGTCATATTGCAGAATTTCCTTCTCTTCTAAGGCTGAATAATATTCTACTGTACGTATATACCATATTACACTTAAAATGTTGTGAGGAGGGTTAAATGTTCTTACCACAATAAAATAAAAAATTTAGAAAAGACACCACTCACTCTTGCCCCCCTACTCTCTCCAAAGTCCCAGAGCATCCAACAACATGACTTCCAATTTTTTTCTATCAGATTCTCCCAAGATTTTAATTTCCTCCTTCCCAAGTGTGTCCTCACACTTTTAGTCACCTTCATATGCCCTAGAGAACAAGGGCATTCTCTGCTGCTCTGCTTATCAACAGCACACCATATCGATAGCCCCTTTCCTCCTCCTCCTCCCCCATCACACCTCCCAAAGCCGTCCAGGTACGAGGATCAGACAGGGTACCAGGAGCAGTGGGGGCATCTGCATCTTCAGCCCCGGTCTCATGTTTCATCTGGGCCTGGAATGAGCTGAGTCTGTGCTCTTCTTTTCTCCCCTCCTTTTATTCAAGAGGACATGGAGTGTTTACAGAATGGAAAGGAGCTCTCACCTGCCCCCTGGTGGACATCTATGGCCATGGCACTCAGGATGCATCAGTTTTCTAGACTTTGCCATGGAACCGTACAATGTGAGAAGAGGCCCCAGAGAAATCTAGCCCCAACATCTCCTTTTATAGAAGAAGAATCTGAAATTTAGGCAGATGAATAAAGAGACACAGGGTTGAATCAGATGTGCAGATGTGTGGTGAGCAAAGAGAGAGGAAAGCAGAACATGGAAGTTAGATGGTGGGTGGCCCAGATGCCGGTTTTTAGCTTCTCTGATTTTTACTTAACATCACCAGAATTGGATATTGGGCAGTACTTCTTGGCCTCTTGATTAAAGAGTTGGACGCATGTGATGTTGTTGATGACCGTATGTAGTGATGTAATAAATTATCGCATACTGGGAATATCTCTGTGTTCTTTAAAATTAAAATAGAACACATTCTCATCTTCTGATTCAGGCATCTCACAGCTAGCAGATGCCAGTTCCTTCTTGCCCTGACGAAATTTATTCCCTCATGCATCCATTTATTCAATCAGCCATCATAAATATTTCAATCTAGTAAAGTACATAAGATACCTATTGGCTTTTAGAAAGCTGTTCTAGTAGACTACAGAAATCCTTTTTGTTTCAATCAAGCTGCAGTACTTAAAATTTTCTATTAATATTAAAAACATAGGGTACACTCTAGTAATTTTAATGTATCTTCCACGGTGCTGCTTCTAGATTTTGACATGAGTCCTATTTGTGCCACTTAAATGGTTCATAGACACATATCAGGCAAAATAGCTAAAGGCATTGTGAATAATGCATGTCCCAGGCATTTCATGTGTCTTCAAATCTGGCACGAATTTTTAGCAGTTCTAATTTTCCCTACTTGATCAGAAAAATGTGAGACTCCATTCACATGCCTGTGAGGGCCGTTTCTTCTCCTAAGGGCAAGGACTCAGGACAGTGGGGCTACCTCATGCCTGGGCCTGTCCTTTAACATGTTTCTGAGTCAACAACTCAGACTTAAAAACAACAACAACAACAACTGAGAAAAAAAATTCCTATTTATCTACTGAAGAGAACAGAATGGGTGATTAAGGTGATCCTGGGAAATTACCACAAACTGAATGCAGGTAAGAGTAACCACTTTTCCCACTCTTGGCATAACTGTCAGTGGTTTTTGTAAGTTTAGGCCCAACTTCTGTCTGCAAAGGAGATAATGACAGCCATAAACCCACTTCCTCTTGTGGTTGTAGGAGGGGAAACAGGTCTAGAGGAGGCTCTTGGATCTGGGAAACAGAGGTTTATGAACAGAGGGGAGGTAAGGCTTCAGTTCTGTGTCTCGGCTGCTGGCACAGAGATACGTGGCTGAGTCCCCCAGGCCTGCTGAGCGGATGCCAAGAGAACAGAAGGAGGTGTTCAGCCAGCTGGACTGCAAGTTATCAGAGGTGTCTTTTTCATTGTTGAATTCTTTATCATAGTAGTAAAACAGCAGGCTTGGTGCTGGGCTCAGCTTCTGTTGGTACCAGAACATGACTTCATGATTCAGATTCTGAGAACAACTCAGGGTCACTGGTTTTCCCATCCTGGTAACCAGGTACCCTGGGTTCTGGATGACCATGGCACCTATGTGACCTGCAGAGGAGGTGGAAGATTTAGAGACAGAGTGAAGAAGGAGAGTCATGTTACCCATAAACGAAAGGCACAGACCTGGGGACAGGATAGCTTTAGTCAAAGATGTCCTTTCTGACCGGGACTCACCTGCTCCAAGGAGACAAAAGGCCACACAGTGGAGAAGCCTGGGACCCATGGCAGGGCCGGGACAGGAATGAGACTCTGATCTCTGGGTTGAGAGGTGGGAGTTCGGAGAGTCCCTGGTCCCTCATAGGCATATCTGCCTGTGATGTTGATTTCACCAGGGCAAGGGCACTCCTCGCTGTGATACTGTACATAGCTTCGTGTTTGGCAGGGGCATCTGGGCTTGGCTTGATCAGGTATAAAGCAGATGTGATGGTCCCTTATTTGCTTCTGTTCCTATATCTGCTCCATTTCATCCTGGCCTCTCCATCTCACTCCTCGTTTCTTTTATCCTATAAGATAGTTCAAGGTTCCTCAACACATGAATAACTTTTGCTAAAGTCTCACTTATAAACCTGTTGAGATAATGTCTGTTTTGCTATCCACGTCACGGATGGATGACCGATGTTTGCAAGCCATCCTCACCTTGATGCAGAAATCAAGTCCTGGAATCCCTCTATTTATGTCCACTTTTCAGAGAGTATCAAGGAACTTTTCTACACCTTGTGGTCATCAGTGATGCCAGAATGCCTCCTTGTGGCCAGTAGAAATGTGCCTAGCAACAGCCTTCCCCCACTGGCCCGAGGAAATCTGTGCAAAGGGTGATATGCATCAGCGCTTAGAGATGTATCTAGTTTCTCATTCTGCTCCGACTGGATCCAGAGCCCTCAGGCCACCACACCAGCGCACTAGCAAGCCTCACCAACACGCCAGAGCGTTACTGTGGCAACTGGACCTGACCTCACAAATGTTCAGGATTGGCTGACACACATCTGCATTTAGTGCTAACCCGTGCTTTTTACGTTAAAAAATCAGACCCTACAGATAAAGGAAAATCAACTTTATGATAATTGACCTGGTTATTCCACTCAAAACTGGGGTTTTTGAAGTGTTTGGAAATGGATTTGTGCTAGACAAATGAAACTTAAATTTATTACCCCCATTACCACTATTATCAGGGAACAACCTACAAACCAGGAGTAAGTGCATTTTGATTCACTATTCTTATTTCCATCAGGGAGACGTGTATCTTGCGATAAAAGGGCATATAAAGATGTGGTCACAATCAGCATCACAATTCCTTTTAGATCAGAGCAGCAAGGTAGGCAAGAGTCCGCTGTGTTTTACACCAGGATAACACACACACACACACACACACATACACACACACACACACACGCTAAAAAAAATAGATTTACATATGGATTGGGAATTTGGGATTAGCAGATGCAAACTATTATATATAGAATGGATAAACAACAAGGTCCTACTATACAGCACAGGGAACTATATTCAATATCCTGTGATAAACCATAATGGAAAAGAATGTGTAAAAGATGTGTATATATATAACTGAATCACTTGGCTGTACAGTAGAAATTAACACAACACTGTAAATCAACTATACTTGAATAAAATAAATTTAAAAAAATAGATTTGTATAGATTGAGTTCTGTGTAAGGAGCCCCAGGAATACCCCAAATCACAGATATCCCCACCCAAATTTTCTTGAAATACTCTTGTATTTCAAGGGTTAGTTCTGGTTCTTCCTCTCCATTCGTCCTTGGGGGAGGAGGCACAGGGCAAGTCTGTTCAGGGCTGCCATGAGTTGAGAGGAGTGGGGAGGGTGCGGTTTTGCACAGCAAGGACAGGCGCTGAAGCACTGTGCTTCAGCTACTGGCACAGAAATAAACTCCCGAGTCGTCCAGCTCTGAGGGGTGGATCCTCAGACTGGACGATTCCCCTTCAGTCCTTTCCGCTGAGAATCGGTCTTTGGGCATCCCTGAGTCATCCTGCATAGACTCTTCTAGGAAGCATATCAGGAACTTCATTTCTTTCCCCACAGCACATTGGTACAAAAAAATGATAATCATGTCCAGAAATTGGATCACATCTCAGATTCACGGCCCGGCCCTTCTCTACGACCCTGTGGCTGGGGGACTGGGGGACTCCAGCTGAGATGTGTCCTGTGGGAAAAGACAAGAACATCCATGACAAGAATGGACAGGAAAAGGGCCAAGTGGAAATTTTCACATATCTCAGGACTCACTTGCTCCCAGGAGATAAAGGGACACTAAGCTGAGAAGCCTGGAAACCATGGCAGGATCCAGATGAAAATGAGACCTTTCCCAGATGAGGGAACTTGTACATATGAGCAGAAATGAAAGCAGATCCATGTCCTGGTGGCCCTATAAGGTGTGGGCAGGCAGTGACATCACCCTGTTAGCAGACGTCCACAGTCTTAGGAGCTCCCTCTAGGGAAATAGAAGCATAGAAGAAAGAGCACGTTTTCTCCAAAGGTTGCCCCTTGAGGGGTGATGAGGAAGACCTGATACCAATAAAAATTGGCCTGTTTATGCATTTACTAGGTATTGACCTCATATGTGTTCAATCTTTGCCTCCGCGGTTACCTTGCTTTCTCCTCTTCCATCTGTGTCAAATCTCCCTGTGTCTCCCTCTTATACAGACACATGATCTCATTAGGGCCCAGCTGGCTAATCCCAGATAATCACCCCTTCTCAAAAATCTTAACTTAATCACACCTGTAAAGTCCATTTCTGCCATCTAAGGCAACATGCACAGGTTCCAGGGATGAAGACGTGGGTATCTTTGGGGGTGGGGG